>NW_028073411.1:12750196-13434535 GCF_014824575.4 Sturnira hondurensis | reverse complement strand
TGTGTGTGTGTGTGTAGGTGTATATCCTTAAAGACTTTAATATTTTAAGGAAGGCATTAGGCCTAAATAGCATTAAATAAACATTTTGTTTCCTTTTCACAAATCTCTGGCATTGAGAGATGTGTTTCCAATTGGCGGCGGACAGAAGGACCTTAAGATTTTAGTGTATCGTCCTTGGGAGGGGTCCCTGTTTTCTGTAGCAGTTTTTGGCATCCCTCGGTGGGCCAAGTATTGCCCCCCCCTCGGGCCTTTGTTCGGTAACAAAACCAAGTGTAGCCACGACAGAGTCCAGGCCCCGAGGCTGCCCAAGAGGTGCATTTTAGAAGGCTTTCTTCCATAACAATGGCCTGTCAGACCCGAGGCCATCTGCATCTGTTCCCTGACTCAATGTAGGAACGCTTCTTAGCTTTTTTAAAATTGTGGTAAGAACACGACACGATACCTGCCCCCCTTAACACAGCTGTAGGTGCAAAACGCCATGTTAACTGCAGGCACATTTTTTACAGCAGATCTCAGCATGTGTAATCTTGTTTAACTCACTTTGTGCCCACCAAACAGCAGCTCCTCACCTCCCCATCCCCTCCGCCTCTGGCAGCCACCATGCTATTCTCTGTGTCCCCAGGGTTGACCACTTTAAACAGTAGTCAGACACCTTGAATCACCCAGTGCTCGTCCGTCTGTGACCGGTTCATTTCATGGAGCACAATGTCTTCCAGATCCATCCGTGTTGCCACATGTGGCAGGATGTCTTTCATTGCTTTTAGGCTGAATATTTTGCTATTGGATGCATATACTGTATTTTCCTTATCCATTCATCTATTGATGGATATTTGGGTTGTTTTAATGTTTTAGCTATGGTAAGTAATGCTGCAATGACCAAAGACCTGCTAATATCTCTTTGAGATCTTTATTTCAATCCTTTTGTAAATATACCCAGAAATAGGATAGCTGGATCACAAAAACACTTTAATTTTTTGAGAAGCCTTCATACCATTTCTCATAAAATTACATGCATTTTTGTTTAATATTCACTTTTTATGTAAAGATTAAAGATTACAGGACTTAAGTGAATTGTGCAAGACTGCTCTCCAGGTAACAGAGCCCAACATGACATGCCAGCTCGGGGCTGTGAGCCCAGCAGACGTTCTACACATGATGTTAGCACATGTGCGGTGCCTCATTGTCTGACTGTCAGCCAGTCCCGGCAACAAGCCGGCTTGGCCACTTAGCACCCAGGGCTAGGCAAGTTGCATTGTCTCTCTGAACATCAGTTGTCTCATCCATAATATGAGGCTTATTATAAATATATATGCCCATTATGTAAGGCATATAAAAGAATTCACTTAAGAGAAAGTTTACCTTCTTTCCTTCTATTAAGAAATGTGATTAATCACATTTTATAGATTTAAAAAAGAAAATGAGCTATTAGAGATTCTGATCTTCCTATTCTAAAATTCTTGCTCTGTCCACTAGATGGTGGGGCCTCTATAATCCACTGAGAACCTACAACAAAGGACTAGCTCTGTTATGGGCTTGGGTGTCTGGGGCTCATTTCCTCTGGGGCGTCCTCAGAATTGATACCACCTATAGTTTGTATCCTTGGATCACCTGTACCTTAATCCTTTTCCTGCCTTCATGACATCTTGGAGTTCATGGCAACACATTTGAAGAACATGTTGAAAAAATCATGTTCTAAGTTTATCAAAATTCTACTGTTCATTATTGGCAGTCTCTGGAATGGTCATAAATTAGACAGCATTAGAATTGTTTCTTTAAATCTGAGATTACCTCCAACCCTCAAACTTCGTGTGTTGCTTCCTACTGTGATGTAATGCTTGAGAGGCAGCTGGTGGGGTTCATCATCAGCCATGACTTCTTTTCTGGCATTAAGAGTGGTCTTTGCCTTAACACACACCCATCCCTTTGCCATCACGTGTTGCTACACTGAGTGCTAAACATCTGTTTTCCAAAAGGCTCTTGGTTTCTCTAAAACGCCTTGCAGTCAGTCATGTTTACCAAAAAGTAGTCAGCTCTGGCTCAAACACCCTTTATTTGCCACCTCTATTATTTCAGGGCTACATATATCCACATTTATGCTTTTTTAACTCAATCCTAAAGCTCATGTTTTAATAAACTAAAGCACAGACAAAGTAGCCCATAGTCATGAAACTGGTAAGAAGAACAGACGGGACTTCAACCCCTCATCCACATTTCGGCAAAGCAATTCCATAGAATGCGAAGAGATACACTGAGTGTGTGATTTCGACAAATTCTCAAAGTGAATATCATTGACACTGTCAGCTCAACAGGGCGCTGTTAATGAGAGGGACGAGCCTTTTGACCGGATCTTTCACCCAATCAACAAATACACCTTGACGTCCACAGTGCGTCCAGCACAGTGTTAGACTCCAACAGCAACAAGATGAACCAAGAGACTGAAGTGTGCTGGCACCACAGCAAAGCCCACTCGGAGAAGGGGGCTGCTCTTTTGTCCAAGGGTTTTGAGACAAAACAAGACCAACACAGACCAACTAAACTGTCAGTTGACCAGACTGTGCCCTGGTGGACTACACATGTTCCCTTCAGAGCCATCCTCTTGGTTGCTATTGATTTAGCCATTACTGGAACTCAGTGCCTGGGATGGACTCCAGATTCATTTTAATTTTAATTCTGATTATTTAATAAATATATAAACCATTTGTGGATGTTGGAAAATAGACACATTTATGAAAAAATTATTACCTTTATAAAACCTCCCAGCATCCTGTGTTATTATAGTTCTATTTTATTGTGTTTCTTTCCAACTTTTATATACATCATTAAAAGTCTTTTATGGCTGCCTTTTAATCCATTGCATAAATATATCATAATTTAGTCAACTGTTTCTCTAAAAAGAAAAGGTAAAGTCACTTCTAATTTTTCACTGTTACAGATGATATTGCTGTAGTGATCATCTTTGTCTGTGCTTTGGCATTTTTTGTTTTAGCTTGCTTCCCTAGAGAAGTGCTTGTTAAAGAGTAAAAAGAAAATTAAAGAGTCAAACGTTTATCTTTTGAGAGTGATCAAAAGAAAGGTTTTCTTTTTAAAACAGGGATTGGCCCAATAGCTTTGGAACCAAATCATGAAGTGAAGATTTAAAAGGTAATGATGAGTGACAGTGGCTTCATTCCAGAATCATGTGAGATTTTTCAGAAAACAGGTACTTTGTCCTGTGAAAGGCAGATGAACAATTCTCATGACCTTCTGAATAAAGCCCCGACCCCTTAATCTGTGAAGGAGGGCTTCTCCTGCCTTCCATCCTAAACGGGGACCCAGTCACACTTGACCCAGTTCTTCTGTTCCTCTTAATTGTTGCTTTTTTCCTTTGCTTGTGGCTATAGTTTCCCATTTTCTTACCCACATTATGGGGACCAGTCTTACTGCCCTCAGCCCACGGTTCTGCCTGCTCATTGCCCTGTCTTGACTTCATAACCGTCCTTTAACGCCCTTCAAGTTTCAGTCAAATTTCACTTTGTCACAGCTCAACATCATAGATAAAATTAATCCCTCTCATTACAAAGAAGCAGAAAACAGTGAAAATATTTCCATAGAAAACAATTTAAGCACTCATTATAATTTAAGTGCACTCTTACTTTTATTGTAGGTGTGTGCATGTTGATCTTCCCTGGTAGCATCTCTGTGAGGTTGTGATTCACCCCTTTATACTTAGTCTTACTGAAAACAAACAGAATCCAACATGTGATATGTGCCCTAAATACGGCTGAAAAGACGCGCTTGAAAGCTCACCTTCCGTAACTGTGTGATCAATTCTCTCAGGCTCTCTCCTGCTATTCTTGGCATCGCTCCCTGTGCATCTACTAACCCGAGTCACCACCTCTAGTTTTTAAGTCTCAGTAAAACCGTCCGCTGACTAACCCTAAACCTACCTGTAAGCCTGGTCTGGCCACTGCATGGAGAAGTTTAGAAGGAAAAATTGTGCCAGCAGACTCAGCTATAACGGTACTGGTGTTTTCCACCCCAGAATGCTCTTGTGGTGAGATCGGCTAAGACAGTCCATGTGAAAGTAGGAAGCCACACATCTGTCAGAGGTGACACTTCTTCCTGAGTTGCTGTAGACCAAAAGCATCCCCCCCAAAATGTATCTGCTGGAACCCTAGTGCCCAATGTGATGATAGTTGGAGGAAGGGCCTCTGGTAAGTAACTAGGTCCTAAAGGTGACGTCCTCAGTTTGGGATCAGTGCCCTGGTATGAAGAGGCATGAGAGAACTTGCTTCCTTTCTGCCACTAGGCCACATGAAGATACAATGAGAAGATGTCTGCTTGCAACACAAAGAAGGACCCTAGTCAAACACGGAGACTATCAGCGCCATGATTTTGGATTGCCCAGCACCCACAAGCGTGACAAACAAATTTCTGTTGTCTCAACCAGAAGTGACTAAGATATGAGCCAAACCACAACTCAACATGATTTCAACTGGAAACTTGTATCTCACACAAAACTACTAAAATTTTGTGAAATTGAATAAAATACATTTCTATCCTCCACTTGAATCAAATTTCATCAAACTAGCCAAGGCAGCTGCTGCATAATGCCTAAAGGGAGATGTCTAATTCCAGGCCAAATCTAACATCACTTGGGCAAGATGGTATCAGTCTGCAACAACAACTACAATGAGGAAGCTAGCGCCTGTGCTGGGAAAGAGAGTCATATTAATGCATTGCAGATAGGACACCTGGGAAAAAGATACAGTGTTGGGAGCAAAGGCATTGGACTATAGTGGTTAAGAGCTTTCAAGTCTCCCAGACCTGGCTTTAAATTCTAGTTCTGCCACTAGTTAGCACTTTGGCCTTGAGAGGGACACTCAGCATCTTTGTCTTCATTCTAAAATGTGAATAATTACACAAAATGTGAGTAAATATACAAAATAATGTCTGTAAATAATATGAACTGAAATGTGTTCCACCAAAATTCAAAAGTTAAATTCCTAACTTTCCGTACATCTAAACGTGTCTGTATTTGTATGAGGACTTTAAACAGGTTGGTGAGTTAAAATGAGGCCAGTAGGAAGGGCCTTAATCCAATTTGACAAATGTTGGTATCGGAAGAGACTGGGACTCCGACACATTAGAGGTAAAACCACGTGAAGACACAGAAGAAATACGGCCATGAACAAGCCAAGGAGAGAGGCCTCAGAAGAAACCAGCCCTGCCAACGCCTGGATCTCAGACTTCTAGCATCCAGAATTATGAGAAAATACATTTCTGTTGTATAAGCCACTCAGTCAGTCTTTGGTACTTTGTTATGGTGGCCCTAGGAAACTAATAAAATATCCTAAACACCTAGCATGGAGTACTTTTATGATGCATATCAGGTATTTTTATTTACATATTAATGTTTATTATCTAGAATACATATAAAAATTTAAAATATCATTTATATGATAAATAGCTAGATATGCCATTTTGTTGGAAATGCTCTCAATGAAATCCTCCTCAAATTAAACACCTAAAAATGAAACACATGCCTTTGCATTGCGTAGTGGTCAAAACATCGCTGTGGTAATGGAGCATATTTTACTGGATCTTTTTTTTTTTTTAATGAAAAGCTTGGGGAGGTCTGCAAAGCCAACAGCCCCAGCCCAGCACGAAGGTGAAGAGGCACCAAGTTCTTCCTGTCAGAGGGGCCGGCACTGATACTCTGTCAACAAAAGTGATGGACAGGGCAGCCGGGCCAGTGCGCGGAGCAAAGAGGCCACACCAGGGAGGTCCAAAGGAAGGTCAAAAGAAAAATGCTGTGTCAGGAAAACAATTCAGAAGAGCCAGTTCTAGAGGGGGTGCAGCTTCCACCACACTCTCAGTGAAACCAGTTCCCCATCAGATCTTAGCACTTAGTCTACACTGCAGCTCTGTGTCTCATCACTCTGGACACAGCTAGTTTGAGCACCACCGGGTCTCTGTCATGTCATTTAAAATGTGTGCTCTGAAGGCACCCCCAGTGTGCCAGGAGCTGTGTGACGCACCCCTGACTCTGAGAGAGGAATGGACGTAGGAGGCAGAACCGAGACTCACACCCAGGTTTTCTAACTCGGCATCCTGCCCTCTTTCAAGACAGGCTACTACAATAGCATGTGGGTAATGAGACTTAAATCACATATTGGGGATTTGTGCCTTTAAAAGAAATAAAAATAAATGCTGTATGAAAGTATCCTTCTTGCAGAGGCAATTGGGGAGAGTGAGAGAGTCTTATATGTCCCTTTTCTTTCAATTCAGGGACTATAATAATGACCTGTCCTGCTGCCACAAGATTTTTTTATCAAGTTTAAATGGAAAAAATGCTGGCAAAAGTGCACCTCTTTATTTTAGAAAATAACTGAAATTGAACCACCTGGCTGGGCAGCTGAGACCTCTAACCTTCTAAGTTTGTAATTATGGGCAAGTTTCTTAGGGTCTCTAAGCCTTGGTTTTCTCATCTGTGAAATAAGATTAGCACAGCTTTCTCAGCAGTGTTTTGTGAGGATTGGAGGGAAGACTTGGTGTTTGACGCCTGGCATATAGATCATGCCGAGGCACTCTCCTGTTCTGTCTCCTCTACACAACTGTGCGGTTTTGCTTTTCTGGACTCCATCTTCTACAAGAAAATACACGTCTCTACAACCAGTTTGTTTTTCATCGCTGTTCTTCTCGACATCCTCTGGAGGGGACTCTACAGTACCACACTAATCATGCACATTGTTTGGGAGTAAATATTGGAAAATACTAACAACCATTTTATGGATTTGAAATCGACCCCTAGAGATGTTCCGGTACTTTGTTGTGTAATTTGGCTGTGTATTTTTCCCACTGCATTTCATTGCCTACCGTGTTGGCAAGCAATATGGAGTATGGCAAAAATAAATCTGGGGCCAAAACATATACTGGAGTCCAGGGCTTGGCTCAGGTACCCTGACGCTGCACCTATCAACAGCCAAAACCACCAACCGAGTCAGAAAAAAAATATGTCAAGCTGCTATTTGCCAAAAAAGGACTGAACAATTAACCTGATTCAGTGAAGAATGCCCCTCATTTCTTTACCATCTTCTCTTTTTCTGGTCCTGTATTGTTTAGGGTGATGACATGCTCTGTTGAGTCATAAAAAGGAGAAATTTGACGGGAAATTTGATTTTCGTTCTCTATGTTTTTAATTGGTTGACTTAAGAGAACCCAATTATTTCACTTGTGTGTGTAGTAACAATTTAATATGGGACTAAGCTCTTATCATTTCCAAAATGTATTCAGCTATGTTACAGTAAATCAGGGAAATGAAGCGTGCTTCATAAACTTTATCACTATTAAAATAAAGGTCATGTTCGAAGGAGGGGCCCGTGAACTGGAAATTAATAGCTAGTTTTAAATGTTTAGGGATTAAAAATTTAAATCGCACAGCTCAAGTTGGTTAATACTGAAAGGCGTACTTTGAAACTCCAGCTGATTCGATAAAGAGGATTCAGATGAAGGAGGGCAGGTTTCACAGATTTCTCCAACTCACTGTGAATGCCAATCACGTGCGAAAGCTCTTGAGTAATACAGATTCCTGGTTCCCACCCAGACGATGTCGAGTCAGCAACCTGGTCAGGGACAGTGACGACAGTTCCGGGGGCTTCCCGAGGAGTGCTGTTGTAAAGTAAATTGCCACAGGTCACATGACTTCCTTCCCGACTTCTCCTCTGGCTGCCACAGACAGCTCTGGACCTTAGGTGGTTCCTGCCTCAGAATCTTGTAACTAACCCTGCCCTTCGTCATAGGGATTAAAAGGCTCTCATATCTGTAGCTCCTGTTACTGAATATCAAATCATCTGCATGCCTAATGTCCAGTACAAATAATCCAGATGATGTAAAGAGGAATTTCATTCAAAAACACTATTATGAGAGCAGAAAAGAAACACAAGGTGGAAGGACTTTTTCATTACTATTTTCCAGGATTATAAGTCTCAAGTAAAGTTCAACATCCATGAGCCAGTTTTTGCCCTTGTAACTCACTTAATACTTAATGAGAATCTACTATGTTTCTGAAGCTGCCTTGAACTCAGGAGATGCAAACATCCTTGCCATCAGGAATAAGGCAGTCTAGTGGGAGAGACAGCTAGGTAAACAAAGTTGCAAAAAAATGCAATAAATTGTGTAATTCAAGAATGTGCAGGCTGTTCTGTTGGGCAAGAAGGAAGGGAAATCATATTCCTGTTCTTCCCTTATCTAGGTCAAAAGAAAAAATTGATTTGTTAAAATTTCTGGTACCTCACCTTTCAGTCCTCACTGAGGATAAGACTGTGGCTCACTTCTCTCCAAAAGTTGTGACTGGCTGAAGAGCTAGAGAAGAAATACCAGGGAAATTCTTCCCAGTAAAAGAGACCATGTGCTCTGTTCTGCCTGCAGCCTCATGATGAGTTACGTGGTAAGGTCTGGGACCTCCCAGGGAGGTCTACTGCCTTCCCTGGGAATGGAGTGCTCCTCCACCCAAGACCCAGCACAATATCCCAGCAATCCCACCCTGTATCTCTGACACTGACCTTCTGCCCACCTTGAGCTCTGCCAGTTCTCTATATCCCCAGTGGCTCTGCTTGGCTGCTGCAGAACCCTCGTACCCAACCCAATACTGCCCTTTGCCCCCCACCGCATTGGTCTCTGGATGCTGTCTTCTGGTTGCCTGGCTGCCCTCTTCCATCTGTCTCACAGTTTACTGGTGAGTGTCATAGTCTTTCAAGTTCTCACTGTGCTGACAGGAAACCTCCAGAGAGGAGTATGTGACAGTGAAAAGAGGAACAACCTGGGGACCTGGAGACCTGAGGTCCACTGCAGGTGGCATATTTTCTCCATGGTCCTCTACAAGAATACAAGCCAGTTTGCCCCTTTATTGAGGAGAGAAGAACACGTGTCAAGATGTAGTAGGTTAGGGCACTCACAAGTCTCCTCCACAGGTGAATTCTTCTATTGCACCTACAATAGGGCTTCTGGACAATCAACCATCTTAGCCTGCAAACAGCTGGTGGCATTATTATTATATCACTTTTAGTCAAAGCACTTCCCCAAATCACTGACATGGGGTTTAAAAAAAAGAGTGGGCTTTGGAATGAGACAGCTGATTTAGCCTACCTTTTTTTGTCTACCTTGTAGGGATGTCACAAATACAGCAGAAATTAGTTTATAGCATCTGGTGTATTTATGGGGACTTCTGGTTGGAAATGACAGAAACACAGTTCAAACAAGCTTACACAAGGGAATTTGTTGGAAGCATCCATCAGTGTCTCCCAGATGAGCTGAACAAAATTTCCAAAAGGCAAGCACCAAAGCAAGCTGGAGACCAGGTGACAGAAAGGGTCAGGACCCTCCCTTTCATGGTCACCATGCTGCTCTTAGGGCTGTGTTGGCTCCTGTGTTTTTATTGCATGCTGAGTTTTCCATGTAGCAAGGCATACGTAGTCATAGGCAGCCTACAGCTTGCACCAGCGCAATGTCATCACACCAACCCAAATGTCTTCTCTCTTGCAGCCCCAATGTGAAAAATTCCGGGGAAGATTTCTCACTCACCTATTCTGAATCAGACGCAATCATGCTGGACTAGGAAGTGAAACAAGGCAGATCTTTTTTGAAATATGTTTGAAAGAAACAACCCACAGGAGTAGGTGTAATTCAAGAAAGACAGATCAATAAGTGTTCACCACATCTGGAAAAAATTGTTGATACTCAGTAATTGGTGACATAATATATGCAATGTCCTGTCCTTATTAAATTATTAAGACCCTGATTAATGGTCTTTGCTCTAATATCAGTACATTTATCATAACTAAGTTGATTAAATATCAACAGATATCTTCATTAAGAAAGGGATATTGACAGTTTATCTTAAATCCACTTTTGGAAATTTGAGATGGAAACAGGCTAAGCTCACCCTTGTTTCCCACTGAAATCTTAACCAATAAGAAACGATAGACATCACCGTCAAGTGGAGTTCAAGGTCTCAGGTTTATTGTTGGTTGAACAAGAATTGAATTACTCCCAAATGTATAGTTTCTGATAAACTTTATCAGAGGATAAACCTTTGCCATGAAAACAAATAGGTATTTTCACTCTCAGCCCTGCAGCCCCAACGTGCGTTGTACAGGTGATATAAAAGTCCTACACCAGTAAAATACTACAAAGGTGCAAAGACTCCGAACATCCTGACTGAGGCCTAATCCATGTAACAAACAGAGGAAGAGGACCGTGAGATCAAGAGAGAAGGCAGAAAATGCAGACACGCAGTGAGTTCCATTTCAGGTTGGGAGGAGAGGTCAGGAGGCCAGGAGCATGGCTTTTCTCTATTCTCACATTATCTCTACTCTCAACTGAAATGCACCCCAATGCCAGCAAGATGGTTACTCTTCTTGCCTTGGTGATCAGAAAAGCAGTGTGTCTTCTACAGCCTATCCCTGTGGGGCAGATGGATTGCCAGACATGCCATCCTCTAGGCTATGGTATAGAGATGCGGGAGAGGAGGAGAATGACTTCCCCCTAAACATATCTTTGACATTTACTTTTGTCCAGAAAGACTGAAGAATTCCTGACCCTACTTCCCCATCAACTTCCTTCCAGCCAGTCTAGGATGTTTCCTTGGGTGTCTCTCCAACTCCCTGTATTATTGCATCATATGCCAAATGTAGAAATACCTTCTGATACCTGGTCTCTTTCCCCAAAGTAATGGGGTTCACTGCACAGTGCAGGTCCCAAGGCCTATGGCATAGCCCAATGTGCCCCCAAATCATCTAATAAAGTGCAGGTCCTTTCTCCTGAATTATTACCTGCTCACCGAAGCAATATTACTGCTTTCTCCTAAGGCTCCCAGTTCTCTGCCACTGAAGACAGAGATGGTACTACAACCCTTTTTACAAAAAGATTCTACCTGTATCTTGAGAACAGCTGTGAGAGCTCCCATGACTACTGCTTGCTTTGGGTTTCTAATGAGGGTGAATTTCACCTACCTAGTGATTAGGTTCTGCTTCCAAACACTGCCTTTCCAACTTAGTCTGAAGTTGCAACCAGGATGCTAAAGAAATGACCCCAAGTGTGCATCTTCATCCATCCGGGCTGCTGTCACAGGACACGGCAGGCTGGGTGGTTCATAAACAACAGAAATTTCCCCCATGTGTGGGCAGGTTTAGTGTCCAGGGATGTCGGGAGAAGGCCTGCTTCCCGGGTCACAGAGGCTGACTTTGCTCTGTGTCCTCACATGGTGGAAGGGGGGTGGGAACTCTTCAGGCCTGACTTTGCTTCTGTTCATGGGGCTCTGTCCTCATGACCTAGCCACCCCGCAAGGCCCCGCCTCAGAATACTGTCATCCTCAGGGGTAGGGCTTTACATATGAATTTTGCAGACACAAGCATTTAGTCATTAGCAATTCATTTCTTTGAATTCTGCATATATATTGTGTATATATGAATATTTATATATTTTCCTCAAGTTGTGTGGTAATTGTATAGATATGAAGATTTTTTTCAATGCTTAGAAAATTTACATTTTTCAAATGAATTAACAATATGTATGCTTTTGGCATTCGTAAAATATGATGTTGGTTCTGTAAAGCAGCAACATAAGTAAACACAAGAAATACCAAGAGGTTCACGAAGAGCCCTCCAGGGGCAGTGGGGAAGCACAGCACGCATTTTCCCACGGCACTCAGGGAGATGCTTCCTACGAAGAGTACGTTTCCACTTGAAAAGTTAATCAGACGCAGTGCAGAGTTGGCTCCAAACATAAATTACTTAAAAGATTTTTTTCCAAGTGTTTTTAAACAGAATTTCCTTAGCTTAGTGTTAAGAATTTGAAAAACATAAAAAGAGACAAACAACATAAGAATTCCACGTGACTACTGTCCATCAAACCACCAGGAAATAACCACAATAACACTTTATAAAGATGATAATATATTGTTCTGGGTTTTATAGAACGTGTGTTTTCTCTTACCTTTGTTTGTGCTTCTTGTTGTAGTGATTTCATAAGTACACAGCTAGGTTTTCCTTCAACTGGTGGGTACCCTTAGCTTTAAAAAAGAAGTCCTTGGTGTAACTGAAAGCAATAAATGAACAAACAAGAAAAACAAACACAAACCCATAAACGCAGACATTCGTATGGTGGTTACCAGAGGGGAGCGAGGTGAGGAGGTAGAATGGTAAAAGAAGTCAAATTTATTGATGTCCCCATAATTTATTGATGGTGACAGAAGATGGTTTGATTTGGGTGGTGGGCACACGATGCAATGCATAGATCATGCATCTTCAAATGTACACTTGAAACCTATATAATCTTATTTTCAATGTCACCCCAATAAATTTAATAAAATAAAATAAAGTAAAATTACTCCATTTTCTAAATTTAAAAAAATGTTTTTTGTTTTTATTTGTCTGATATCCAAGACCAGATATAATTATCTCAGGACCTGACCTGCTCATTATTAATATAAGTGGAATTAGGGAGTTAAAAATAATTCAAACTTTATTTTAAATTATCAATTAACCAATATTTTAGTTATTATTTAATAAATTTAACAATCAGTATATTAATATTGATCTTATTTTTATATTACATGTCTGTAATATGCAATTATATTTCTAACCTATCAATAAACATTCTAATGTTTAATATCAGCCCCTTCAAATTATTTCTCAATTTAGTAATTTTGATTATTTTTCAAGAATATCTCCCCATAAGTAAAGTCATGCATTTATAGTCAGTGCATCTGTTTTTTAAAGATTTTTTGTATTTATAGACAGAGGGGAAGGGAGGGAGAAGACAAGGATAGAAACATCAATGTGTTACTGCCTCTTACGCACCCCTACTGGGGACCCGGCCTGGAACCCAGGCATGTGCTCTGACTGGGGATCAAACCAGCGACCCTTTGGTTCACAGGCCAGCACTAGATCCACTGAGCCACACCAGCCAAGGCTATAGTCAATGTATCTTTGACAAAGGAGCCAAGGACACACTTGGGAAATGGATAGTTTCTTCAATAAATTATGTTGAGAAAACTGGTTTTTCCACATACAAAGGAATGAAATTATGTCCTTATCTTACTTCATATCCAAAAGCCTACTACAAATGGATTAAAGATCTAAATGTAAGACCTAGAACCCAAAAGCTATTAAAACACAGAGGGGAAGATTCTTGACACTTACCTGGGCCACGCATTTTGGGGTGTGACACCCACAGCACAGGCAACACAATCAGAGACAGACAAATGGAATCCCATCCAAAGAAAAAGCTGCTGCACGGCGAAGGAAATACTCGACAGAGTATTTCAAACACATGGGACAGGAGAAAATGTTGGCAAACCACACATCCGATAAGTGGTGAGTATCCAGACTATATGAGAAACTCAAGTCAACAGCATGAAAATGAGTAACCTGATCCAAAATGGGCAAAGGACGTGAATAGACATTTCTAAAGAAAAGATATGCAAATGGCTAAGTGTATGAAAAGGTATATGAAAAGATGCTTGACATCACTAATAATCAAGAAATTGCAAATCAAAGCCACAGTCAGCTAGACCATCATGACAGTTAGAAGGTGAAGTAAATCCTGTCATTGGTGACAGCAGAGATTAAATGGGGGGACATTGTGCTAAGTAGAACAAGCCAGAGGAAGAGACACATATCTCCAAGGTGGGATAAGCCTGGGTCACGCACCAGGGGCAGTGGACCCCACAGCAGCAGAGGACAAGAGCATCTTCTGGGAGGGTCATGAAGTGAAACATGATGGGAATGTAATCCTCTCCTCTTCCTGTTCTCCCTCCTGCAGAATCTGCTGGGGTGCCCGGCACAACACCCTGGTGAGAATCATCACTGCCCTGTCCAGAGGAGGCACCTAGTCAGTGATGAACGTGTCATCTCAGAATGAAGGCCCTCTCATCCCGCACACCTATGGTAACAGTCTGCTGGACACATAAGGACTCAGACCTTTCTCAAGCTCCAAGACCACCCGCCAATGTGGTGGCACACAACTGAAGATCCCGCGATTACCTACTGGCAGGGCATCATCTGTATTCTTTCCAGTGGGTCTGGGTGACTCTGTGCACTCGCAGTTCAGGAGAGATAAGGGCAGTGCTGAAGGATCTCCTCTGGCACATCGTGCTCAGGCAGGAGGTCATCGCTTGCCCATGTGCAGCCCCCACTCCATCCAGACTCACTCTGTGACTTCTGTAGTTGGCTTAATCCGGGCAGTCGGGGTTCCTGGTTGAGAGCCATCCTCCAGAGAGGCCTGGGCATCATCCTGGGTCTGGTTCTCCAAGTGACCTTGGTGAAGAGCCTTGTTGAAAAGACAGGAAGTGTCTTCAAGCAAACCATATCCACTCGGGTAGTCCAGGGGCCCCGGCTCCACCTGCACATTCACGGAGAACAATGGTCTCACCAAATTTGATATGCCCCATCTGCTCTTTCAACAGTGGAGCAGGTGTGGGTGTGGGGGGGACAGAGGGCTCTTGGCAAGACAGCCACGTGCAGCTTCTTGCCTTCTGCACAGCTGCATAAGAGCAGTCTTGGACCCAGAATATTCCGTTACTGGGGGAAGAGAGCACTCCCAGCCTGTGCTGGGCTCACAGCCTTGAAAGGGAGCAGCTTTGGGGAAAATATTTGCAAAACATATATCTTACTTATAAAGGACTGGTTTCCAGGATTTATAAGGAACTCCAAAATTCAATATTAAGAAGTCAACCCAATTTTAGAAAATGACAAATACAGAGTCCAGCACAAATAACTCCCCTTTTTATTACAAAATCATAAACATGTAAATCTGTAACATAACAATAGCACACTCAAGCACACCGCATGACATTTTAGGTGAAATGCTCAAATTAAAACTATAAATTATTGCACCCATATCATTACCCTGCCAACCACTCAAGCAGCCATTACTTCTGCCAGACCCTGTATTTTAAACAGCTCCTTCACACACCACACACACACACACACACACACACACAGTGAACACTGCTTAACATCTTTATTCACAAATGAAATTTAAATGAAAGTCACTATAAGACACCACTATATACATACCAAAATGTCCAGATTTCTGAAGATAACACCAAACTTTGGCAAGCATAAGGAGCTACCAAAACTACATCATACATTAGTAGTGTGAATGTGAAGCTTTATAACCACTTTGGGAAAAGTTCTAGTTGCTTTTTATAAAATCAAACACACAACTACTGTATGACCTATGCATTTCCTTCCTGGGCATTTACCTAAGAGACACATAAACATATTTTCACAAACACACAGGCTAAAGTTGTGCACAGACATTCGCAGCAGCTTTAGTCATCATTAAGCAAAACTGGAATCAGGAAAATCAACAAACAAACAACTTTGCTTGGGCAGAAGGATCTCACTCGGCGATGAAAAGAAACCAACTAATGACATAGGCAAAAACAAGGAGGGGCAGATGAAGTCTACAACTGAGTACAAACTTTGTGATTCCATTTACATGAAGTTATAGAATAGGCAAAGTTGCCTCAGGGGAAGGTGAGGGAGTTGGGATTAAACAGGTACGTGGCCCTGTCAAAAATCAGCAGAAGTACAGTAAAGTTTACTTTGTTGAACATAAATCGTATATCTAAAGACAAAATCACTCTTAGCAAATATTGAAGATAAGTTTAAAATATGCGTTCTTAAGAATCTAGGGAAAGTCACAAATGCCCACAATTTACTTTGAAAGGCTTCAAAAATAAGACAGACTGATGGGTATGTAGGGAGCTGAGTAGATGCATGGGTATGTGGTAAGGAATCAGAGTAAAATTCTAGTCAGTGCATCAACATGGCATCTGCTTGGTGTTTACTGTAAAGTTTGGTCAATTGTTTTACATGTTAGAAAATGTTTATAACAACATGTTGGAAAATCCAAGTTCTTTGTAGATGTTTGCTTATTTAATTTTTCATAAAGCTAAGATTTTTTATCAATAAGTGCAAGTCTTCCGAGTACAGAAAGCTATCTTTATATCTACCTTACCTGTTATTATCGCCTCTCCGTGTTCTGATTACGTCTTCAATGGTTTGCATATTCCGCCTGATTACTTGTCTGTCGCCTTCAGTCATCATTACGTTCATCTCTTTACGCACTGTTACCTAACAATGATTATTTTCTTTTTCTGCATTACCGGTTCTTATTCTGGAGGTTCCCAATGCCTGTTTAAATTGAACCCCTCAGTTTTTTATTCCAAGCTTTGTCTTGCTCACTCAGCTCCCTTGCCCACTAAGCCTGCTAATCGGCCACCTTTCCCGTGGTTTTGTTCTTCCTCCTGTGATTTTTTAAAGTCTTGTTGTAGAGTTAATGTCCTCTTGCTCTCCATTCAGAATACAAAGCAGAGGCCTTTGAAGTTTTCTCTTGTTTCATTTGTGGAGTCTTTTTAGCATTGTATTTCTCCTGCACCCTGAGTGCAATAGCCCCTTCCTTCTTCCATTCAACACAAGATCACCATCAGAATATTTTAAAGGACTTGTACCAATTTTAATGAGAGTTATATCTAGAGCCATTATGAGCCAATAACAAAAAAAGCACCAGGGCCAGCACCGTGACCAGCAGAACCCTTGCTATTGAATAAATGCACAAACCCTCCTCTCCGACACTGACCACAGCCTTCACATGCAGCTTGTACTCCTGGGCTCCTTCCACCCCTAAATGGCTGACTTTCCAAGGGGCTCCTTGAGAAGCCTATGTAGCCTGTGGGTGTTTTCCACCACAGAACCAAGAGGCGGCACGGCCACATCCTTCAGAACATGCCTTCAGAGCATCAAAGCTTCTAGCTGCACCTTGAGAACAATAGTCAGAGCTCATGCAACTGTTGCTTCCTTTGAGTTTTAACAAACGAACACATGTAAATCTGTCTGCTACCTATAGCCTTGGTCTGCACGCAGAGGGAGAGGTATCAAAGAGCAGATAGTGTGGGAGATAAAATAATATTAGTTGTCTCAGATAGCACAGCATGGAGCCCACACCAATATGTAAAGATGGAAGCTGAAGAGGTCCATCCACTCAAGCACCACTCGCCATCTGCTATCTTCATAGTCTTGCTGTTTGTTAAAATTATTGAATCCCACCCTGGCTTGTGTGGCTCATTGGACTGAGTGCAGGCCTTGCAACCTGAGGAGACAGCTTCTTGGTGCCAGGAACCCTGATCTGTCATCCCAGTCTGTTGAAGACGAGCCCATATGGAAAGATGGGATCACAAAAGGGGGGAACAGGGGAGTGCAGAGAATGAAGACAAGGAAGAAAATAAAGTTTTAGAAAAGAGTGTATGTTAGTGACAGGCCTATAATCACAACTAGGGGAAGCAGTGACCTGGGGTGGAAGACAGAGAATCCGAATTCTCCTCTCAGCTTTTTTGCCACCGACGGAGTGACCTTGTTAAATGTCGCCTCTCTGCTCTGGGTCTGCTTTCACACATGAAACGAGATGAATAATAAAGGCCCTGCTCATCTGTGAAGACACGACCCAAGCAGCTCAGCAGGAACCTTCCAAGTAAATGTAGCATTTTATGGTGACCAGAATAGCTCTGGTCAAGGTGCAGCGCTCAATCCCCCAAAATTCTTCCAAAAAAGAAATATACATGAGAAGGAAAAGCAATAGGAGAATAGAAAGGATAAACTTTAAAAATACAAAAACAGCCCTGGCTGGTGTAGCTCAGTAGATAGGCCTGCGAACCACACAATTGGGGTTCGATTCCCAGTTAGGGCACATGCCTGGGTTGTGGGCCAGTTCCCAGCAGGGGACTCATGAGAGGCAACCATACATTGATATTTCTCTCTCTCTCCTTCCTTTCCCCTCTCAAAATAAATAAATAAAATCTTTTAAAAAATAAAATAAAATTAGGTCAGCAAGCTATAGGGTGGCGAGCCACCATACCCCCTTGTTGTTTGTTCTAGAAATCAGAAGTAAAAGATGCAATTCCTGCCCAAGAAAAGTACAAAACACTATTGTGTTTGTAGCTAATATTTATCAAAGACTATGGAAGAAACTATGCTAATTACTGTATCTCCGGCAATCTTCATGACTGCCTTCTGTTGATAACAACTCCAGACTCAATAAACTGGATAAAGAAATTCCATTAGTGGCTCCCAAGCTTTGGTATGAGTAAAAGTCACTCAGAGAACCTGTCATAAAAGTGCCCGAGTCACACTCCCAAGGGTTCTGATTCAGCATGACTTCAATACAGCTTGGGAATTTTCACTTTTTTAGCAAAGGTTCCAAGTAATCTAAAGCAAGTAGAATACAGACCACTGATAGAGACCTACTTCCATACAGGATTGCCTATGAGATGCCAAGGGACACAGGGATCTCGAAGACCAGTGTTTCAAAAAACATCTTTTTGCAAAGCATCATCTGACATTTTGTTAAAAATATAATATCCCAGACTTATTCCTTGGAGGGTCTGGTGCAGTAATCTGAGGACAAGCTCAAGAATCTGTATTTTTTTTTAACAAGCAATTGTTGTCCCCAGTGATCCTTATGGCCAGAGAAATTTGTAGTTGAAGTGAATTGTCTGCGGTTACCTAGTAACATCCTCTCCTAAGACCTAAAGCCCAGTTCGCCAGGCTGCCTGGACAGATTTCTTTCAATGCATTATCTCCTTGAAAGAAACATTCAGGAGGTGAGCACAGGTCAGTGTACTGCCCAGATCTGGAGAAGGAACAGGGGGATGTCCAGTTCGTTCCTGCAGCTACTTCAGACGACCTGGGCTCCTCAGAGCCGTGACAAGAGCAGCTGTTTAAACTTCATCCCATAGCACTTCCTGCATGGAAATTCTAGAACAGAACGGCTGCACGTGGAACCTGATGAGGGATAAAAACAAATCCGTGGAAACTGTTGTCACAGCCACCAAACCTGCTTAGCCGACTGCAGGAAGCAAACAAATCTACTGAAACATTAACTCAGTCAGAATGTTCCAGCTCATTGACATTGGGCTCGCTGGCTTTCCCATCCCGCTCACGGGGCCTCCCTGGGCTATGCGCATTGTGTTCTACAGCGTCAAGACAGGGCTGGAGATGCGGATGGATTTATGACGCGCGGCCTTGATGACCTACTCGCCAAGCCTCATTCGCAGGATATCAGACCTGGAAGGCAGAGGACTGGAAGACGAGAAGCCTGCTGGACATTGGGCCCGCTGGGAAAATAATAGAAGTTTCTGCTGAAGTTCCAGTTTAGGCAGCAGCATCTCTTACAGATAAAGGCTTCAGAGATTGGGAGAGTGTTCTTCGGGCATCAGGCGCAGGGGCCACACCTTCTCGCCCTGGGGCTTCCTGTTTAGATGGTGGGAAGGAAGCCACTGCAGGCTTCTGAGCCTCAGTTTCCATGAAATGAAACTCATATGGTTAAGCCCCTTTCAGCTCACAGGATGGTTGGGATATGGAAGGTCAGAGAATAGTAAACATATGTTGTTTATATCCTAGTATGAGAAAGAGCCTTTACATACCCTAGGAGTAGAGATTAGACTATTTTTGAGAAATCGTTTCCTTCTGATTTTCTTTTCTCTGAAGCCTGGGAAACCACATAGTGCTAATGAGCAGAGGGATTGGGTTTTTGATTGATTCCTATTTTTTGGTCAGAAGGACAACGAAGAAGGAATTTTTCATATTCAGTACACAAAATCCCTTGCAAGCTAGAGATAATTGTCTCCATTTTACCGATGAAAAACTAAGACTCTGAGAGATTAACTGTTTAACTTAAAAATCACATGTTTTATTAGAAAATCCAGGATTTGAGCTGTGCCTGAGACATAGTATAGAAATATTTAGAATAAACATATATTATGTATTTTATGGAAGGTAAATGTCATAATATATAAATAAAGAATGAATGTCCCTAAAACCAGAATTTTTCACTCACCTTTTATACAAAGGTGCACATTTATACAAAGGTACACATTTATACAATGGTCCAAGTAGCTATTCACACTCATTATTCATTCAGCAGGCTCTCCTTTAACAATTGCTGTGTTTAAGTCTCTGTTAAAAATATAAAGGCAAATCAGACAAAATTCTTTTCCTTGAGAGTTTGATAATTAACAGAAGGGAGTGGACATGTGCAGAACTTATCACCACATGAACTTGAATGTGCTGAGCAAATGGAACACCCAGAGGGAGATAGAGAAGGAATCTTGGGTGGACACCTTCAGCTGAGTCTGCAGGGATGTTTAGACCTTGGCTGTCCAGGAATGACAAAAAGACAACCTGGGCACAAGGAAAAGTCTGTGCACGGGCCCCCGAGGCAGCATGGGTCTGGGGACAGGGTGGTTTAAAGGGACACTGGATGGTAGGTTTCGTGAAGTAGACGGGAAACACCCCCACGTTTCTGCACCCGTTTGATAGCCACAGCTCCTTGACAGCACCCCTAGGAGCCCCCACCTCAGAGAGCCCCTCAGTGTGCTTGCTTCCGGTGTCTCCAGCTGCTAGGTGTTAAGAACGAGGGGACCCTGGCTGGTGTAGCTCAGTGGATTGAGTGCGGGCCTGCGAACCAGACGATCGCGGTTCGATTCCCAGTCAGGGCACATGCCTGGGTTGCAGGCCAGTTCCCAGCAGGGGATGCAGTTCCCGGCAGGGGGCGCACGAGAGGCAACCATACACTGATATTTCTCTCCCTCTCTCCTTCCCTTCCCCTCTAAAGATAAATAAATAAAATCTTAAAAAAAAAAAAAAAAGAACGAGGGGAAATGGGCCTGTGAGGTCTTCATGCTTCTACAGCATCCACAGGTGCCAGGTGCTCATTCGAGATCTCTGGGCATTCAGAGACATGCCTGGTTTCCTCCCCTGACTGGAGCTCACACAATGTCTATGTTGCTTCCCTACATGCCAATAATCAACATGCACTAAAACCCTTCAAAAGTTTCACTGTAAAGACAAGGGAATAAAGTTTTAGTGTGCTGCTACAATTTTTTTCTGGCCTGTCATCCCCATTCTATTATAAGTGTAAGTAAAGTGAAAATGCAATAATGACAGTAATGCACGTGGAAAAACCAAAATTAAAATTCACCTCGGGAAAAATATTCATTTCCTGCCCAAGATTTGTGCAAACATTAGCGTCAAGACTATCACAGTATGCATGAATACGATTAGCATAACTCTGCCTAATGAATTAATTTCTTCTGTGAAACTGAAGGTAAAAATGTTTTCCTTTCCCCTTAATCCTTTCTAATAGATGCAGATTTGTGAGTAGAAGTTATTTTTTTCTACATTATGATGCACTGATTAGGTAGATTCTCATCTTATGCACGGAAGAATGAATAGAGAATATACTTAATTGCAGTCTGTGCAAATACGGACCCTCCATTTCAGAACCAGAGAGAACAACACTTATTTTTTTAGTTTGTTCTCTGGAGACTTATGGTCACATTAGGATGACCGTTTACTCTGGGATGTTTGACCCAAAGAAATCATTTCTCTCCTCCATGACACCATGGGTCTAAGAAAATGGGCAAAACTTTACTTTGCTCTTAAAAATGCAAAGTAGTGCAGATATTTTGCAAAGCAGTCTGTTAGTGTGCACCAAGGGGTATTAAACTGTTTAATACACTGGCCCTGTAATTTTATATTTGGAAGGCATCTCAAGGAAATAATTCTAAATACAGAAATCAAGGTGCAGGCCCAGCACCACCTTATTTAAATACTAAATAATAGAAAAGACTTAAATGTTTAACAATAAAAAGGTGGCTAAATAAACCATGTACTACCTTTAATGGAAGTGTATACACATATTTTAAGATATTTGCAGGACACCGTAAAATAGAAAATAAAAAATGGAAATTCTCATGGTATGGTAATTATAGTAGGGATGGCAGCTAATATTTATTGATCACTTAAGTCTATTGCTTTCAATGCAATGTTGACTCTTTACAAGACCCCAATGAGCTAAGCACTGTTCCTGTTACCCTATTTATCAGATGATAGCTCTAAAGTCTACAGAGCTTAATTGCCCGTGGCCACACTGTTCATTAGTTTTGAAAACACATTCTGTGCCATGCTGAATCCCCAAGACCACTCTTACATCAACAACTTACTAGAAAGACTCACGGAGCTCTGAAGGACTGTTTTACCCTGAGTTACAGTTTATTAAAGCAAAAGAGTAGAGATGAAAGTCAGCAAAGGCAAACATGTAAAGTTTGGGAAAGACCAGACACAATTTTCCTGTGTCCTCTCCCAGTGGACTGGTACAGACAGTGCTTAATTCTCCCTGAGCAATGTGGGACACCCAGGGAAGCTCACCTGAGTCTTGGTGCCCGAGGTTTCCATTGTGCTCAGTTATATAGACATGAACACCCACCAAGCTGGCCTCAGTTTCTCAGTCTCTAGTCCCTTCAAATATCAAACTGAAGTAGCTTGACCCAAGGCCCGCACATAAATACCACTGTTAGCATAAAGGACTCAGAGTGGCCCAAGGCTGCAGGTATAGAAAAACATTCAACAGGAAGGATTTTCCAAAGGCATAGAGGTTATCCCTCAGGAGTCTGTTAATACCCAGTTCCTTCTTTGGAGTATGCAGAGTTTGAATGCCCCAGAAGGGTGTGGGAAGGTGAGGCTAAGTGCACAGTGAGGTAGGAGGCCAATGTTGAGGGGAGGGATTCCCATTGCAGGAAACAGCTAAAACGGGACTAAGTTGTCAGTGAGGATGAGATAAAAAAGTCCTTGGAGGGTTGTAGGGGAGGCAGATGAATTTCAGGAGTTAAAAGTGATGGGGGTATTATTTCTGACAACTACCTATGAATGTATAATTATGTCAAAATAAAAAGTCTAATTAAAACAAGTGGTTGGTGTTGGCTGGAGCAAAGACTTGAGAAAGAAGAGAGAAAAAAAAGTAAAACTAGATGGAAAATAAGGATAAGTCATTCATGGGGCTTTGTGTTTCTAACAAATATAATACTTATCCTGTAAGTGATAAGTACTTATCCATGGAGTGATTGAAAGTTTTAAAGCCCTGGAGAGAGATGGTCATATTTTTGCTTCATTAAAACAAGTGTAAACAGTACAGTAGACCAGGTAAGTAGTAACTGAAAAGAAACTCCCACAGGGAAGAACTAAGACCTAAACATAGTAGAAAAACAAAGAAGAACTAAGCAGAGACATCATAACAGGGATGGAACTTGATGAAAGATTGGATATGAAAGCCTAACCTTACTCCTGGGCCTTTGTCGCTGGGGTCAAGTACATGATGTTATTCCTCAATCAGATAGAAAATGTGGGAAGGAAACCATTCCAGAGGCTGTGATACAGACAATGCTGCACATTCCGAAAATCTGTGTACTTTTGCTCCGAGTCCCTCAGGAAGATTGTAGTGTAGACCCAAGTGACTGAGTTCTAGCCAATGAAATGTGGACATACATCCCAGCTGCCGCTCCCAGTCCCAGCCCTTGAAATCTCCATGTTTCTCCCATGAACCTCCATGTTTTCTGGCCTGCATGCCCAGTGGGGACTTCAGGGTGATTTTGGTGCCACAGAAAGGAAGCAGCTTGGACTGAGTCACTGCTGAGAGGTCACAGCCACACCCAGGTCAGACCATCATGTGAGTGAGGAATAGTCTCCTGCAATATTAACCCAGTGAGATCCAGAGTAATTTCTAACAGAATATAGTGTGTCTAATTGACACCTCAAAGTGTGGAGTTCCTTTAAAAGCAGCACAATTTACAATAGCCAAGTGCTGAAAGTAACCTAAGTGCCCACCAGTAAATGAAGTGGATCAAAAAGCTGTGGTACATTTACACAATGGAATACTACACAGCAGAAAGAAAGAAGGAGCTCCTATCCTTCACAACAGCATGGATGGAGCTGGAGAGCATTATGCTAAGTGAAATAAGTCAGGTGGCAAAAGACAAATATCATATGATCTCACCTATAAGTGGAATGTATTAAAAAAACAAGCAAGCAAAATATAACCAGAGACATTGAAATAAAGAACAAACTGACAGTAACCAGAGGGGAGGAGGAAGGGAGATTACAGGGGGTGGGGGAAGGGTCGTCAAGGAACATGTTTAAAGGACACATGGACAAAACCAATGGAAGGGGGTAGGATTGAGTGTGGCAGCTGGGGGTCAGTGGGACAGGGGAGAGTGGTGGGGGGTGATATAGAGACAACTGTACTTGAACAACAATTAAAAAATCATATAATCATCAGAAAAGAAAAAAAGGAAGAAAGTACGTAACTTCTGAAAAAAAAAGCAAAAGCAAACAAACAGAAACCAAACCAAATAGAATAAACTTAACTTAGGTTTCATTGCTCAAGTTTATTGGCAAGGGATAGACAGTGTGGCCGGAGATCCAGTGTGGCCTGGATGGCTGGAGATCCCTGCTGTACAGTAGCAAATCCCATAGTAAGATTGTCATGATAACTTGGAAGGCAGATTATACTCCTCTGAGCTGACAAAGAGGCTGTGTACAGATTTTACCAGTGTGCATCAGTAGTTACTTGGTGCATTTAACAAAGATTAAATAAAAGGAAAAAGTAGCTCAGGACAGAACTGGCTCATTGACAAGCAGAAAAGAAAGAATGCCAAAGGCCAGATGCTCAGAGTTGTCCAGCTTTGGAAAAGCTAACTATTTCTAGTCCCTGAGTATAAAAGATGTAATAAAAAATAAAAATAAAAATAAAACACTGTTGTGAAAGACCCAAGACACTTCTGAATTGAATGAAAGCCCTCAGCTCTGTGGCAAAGATCAGAATAAGGGTGTGCCTTTCTCAGAAATTGTTTCAGAATACTCAAGCAAGGAGCTCCCCTTCACTAGAGAAAGAAAGAGAGCTCACAGCAATGAAATGAAGAAATAAGATTTGTGAGTCATGACTTACAAAAGAACTTTGGGTACTGTAATGACTGCCTGAGATTGACTAATAACAAATAAATCGGAAGCCTGAAACGTTTGCAAGAAAATTGTTTTTCCAAAGAAAATATGACACTAGAATAAGAATAATAACAGAATGGTAGAAAAAAGGTTTTGTTCAAAATAACTGCAATCCCCAATCTTCCATGAACAGGAATGAGGCTAAGAAAGCAGTGTAGGAATAATGCTCCCCACCCCACTTCATACATGGTCAAGGGACATCACAGACACGGAGGGGCTTCCTCAAAGGTGGAGCCAATGGCCTTAGAGGGCAACCAGAGCAGAATGGGGAATTGCATCAGAGCAATTCCTACCCTCTCTTAGGAGAAAACCTTCAAACTTCTCACCCAGCAACAATGGCCATGACCTAGGGGCTGATGTGTGTCTTCTCTTCCTTTGTCCAGACAGGAGCTTCAGTGCACTCACCCTGCACATTCTCTGTTGGCTGCCAGGGACAGCTGTGAGTAAAGATGACCTGCATGTTCCTTCACAGGTCACTGAACCACAAAGGAGCATGTCTGGTGTGATGGGGAGGATGCACACCCCCTTTGGACCTGGGCTCTATAACGGACGCCACGTCTACATGAGGTGTTGGGTTGGCTCTCTTGGAAAGAAGATAACATTTGCCCTCAGTGTGAGACCAAGGAAAGGATCCAGATCCTGAAAACTCCCAAATGATCTCCGTGATCCATTCCTCTTTCTGCCAGAAAACATGCATTAGAAGGAACTTGAAGTCTTAAAGCCACCTGTGTAAAGAAAGCAAAGCTGTAGCATTGAAGGAGCCTGGAAAACTGGTCTTCTCATGCTCACACTGAACAAGGTGAGCCATTAACGTCTCAGCATTTGTATGTTATAGATGGCATCTGGTGGAATTTTTTCAAATTAATACAAGGAGAGAAAATAAGAATTCCATTTTCAATGAGATGTGTTAGATGCACTGAGGATGAAATATTCATAAAGCAACCCCATTCATTTGTGTGTGTGTGTGTGTGTGTGTGTGTGTGTGTGTGTCTACCATCTAGGAAAGATGTCTAAGGTAGTCACTAACCTTTACTACTTCTTTCACTGAGAGATGAAATCTAATTCCTTTGGATCTGGGGATCTAGGTTGAACATAATGACTTGATTGACCAATGAACACAGCATGTGAAACAAAGTCATAAAAAGCCTTGCAGGTTCTGCCTGGGTTTTCACAACATGTCTTTGAGTGGCCATATAAAATGTACAACAATCCTGAGACCACCATGCTGGAGGGGCTATCAGCAGGTGCTCTGATTGACAGCCTCAGCTGAGCCTTCTGGTCATGCCCACTGAAGTGCCAGGCATGTGGCCATCTCAGACTCCCCAGACCAGCCCCTCCACCAGCTGAATATGGACCACTGTTAAGGATGTGTCTAACAGAAAAAAAAAGTCTGTGCAGCAAAACTGACCCTCTAGGATAAAAATTTAAAAAATATTTTTAGTGTCTGCTGATTTCTGTGGCTTAAATATCACCATTATGGCTTTCAAGCTACCATGGATTTCAGGCTCTCAAAGATGTAGCTATAAAGCTCTCACAATACCTGAGCATTTAACAATTGGCTCTTGTAAGTTGACGCAAGAAAGCAATAGCAGTCCATGGAAGAATCTGCTAGCTGAGCAAGCCCGAGCCACAAAATCAGAAGATATAATAAACTGTTTTGGTTTTTATGCACTAAGTTTTAGTAATATTTATACAGCAGTATGTAATTGGAACAAAAGGTATAGTGCTGTATTCCATGAGACTCCCTCGTTGTTCCCAAATCAGGGTTGGAGAGGCAAGTCTAAGGACAGATACGGAAAGTTTCTGTCATTACAGATCCTCAGGATGACTGCAAACACCGAGGAGAAACTCTCTTCAGGGCTATAAAAAGCCAGCATCTCTTATCATCCAGCGTCTTGTATCCCCATCTGTATAAGAAGATGTTAAAGGAGATTCAAAAGGTCGGTGGCAGTTTTTCAAGCACGATGTTCTCTGACCTCCCATCAAGGTGCTCTGGGCAACCCCTGCCCTAATCCAAACACTACAAAGACCACGGGGAGCCTGGTGTCTATGTCCTTCATTGGACATGTGCTTTTAGGCACCGGACTTGTTGATCTTTTCTGTTCTTCCTACTTCTGCAGCTAGAAAGAGAATTGCAATGAGGTCAGAAAATAATATCATCCAGTTACTTTGCCATATGAGGATTACTTGTAACTTTAGAGAGGACTGAGAGGATGCCTCTAAGCTTAGTTCTGATCTTACTGGTTTGGGAACACTAAGGATCCACCCAGAAAGAAAGAGAGATCGCTCAAGTGGTAACTACACAGAGCCTAATAAAGGTACTAGCCACGAGGTTGTTGACAAGGTTAAAGAAATGACCTCCAGATGAGGAAGCACCTACAAACTAGCAATGGTGCAAAAGGAAAGACCTGTTGCTAGAACCTGGCGACACATATAATGAGAAGAGTGGTGGGCACCAGTGGGGGAATACAGCCACTGCTGAGATGTCTTCTCTGAGAAAGCCCCCATGGAGGCCCTCAAGGATACTCAGAGAGTACTTCGAGATTTCATCCTTCCAGGCAGACAGTAGGTCCCTTCTTCTTTCCCCACTTGTGGTTGGATGGGACCATGTCCTAATTCCCAGCTGAAGGGCTATGAATGGACACGAGGTGAGTGATTTCCATCACAGCACTGAATGAAGGTTCAAGATGCTCCACACTCTCCCACCCCCACACACCTCCCAGATGGCAGGTGCTTTGTCAACCTGGGCCACTGCAGTGAGCGTGCTCAGAGAAGAGCCCTGAACTGCCCTTTAAGGAGTATGGAGCATAAACAAGAAATCAGGTTGAGTTGCTTTAAGCCACTAAGATTCCTCTTGCCCATAGTGTAACTTAACCTGTTGTGACTGATAGAGGAATACGAGACTTGAAGAATGAGAATAAACTATGGAACAGATAGAGCCAATTTATTTATTATTTTTAATATATTTTATTGATTATGCCATTCCAGTTGTTCCATTCCCCCTTTTCCTCTATGCCCTGCACACCCCCTTCTACCCACATTCCCCACCCCTTAATTTATGTCCATGGGTCATACATATAAGTTCTTTGATTCACCATTTCTTATACTATTCTTAACTTCCCTCTGTCTATTTTCTACCTACCATTTATGCTATTAATTCTTGTACCTTTCCCCCCATTCCCCACTTCCCCTTCCCCACTGATAACCCTCCATGTGATCTCCATTTCTGTAATTCTCTTCCTGTTCTAGTTGTTTGCTTAGTTTATTTTTGTTTTTGCTTTTTTTTCAGGTTCCATTGTTGATAGTTGTGAGTTTGTTTTCATTTTACTGCTCATAGTTTTGATCATCTTTTTTTTAGATAAACCCCTTTAACATTTCATATAATATGGGCTTGGTGATGGTGAACTCCTTTAACTTGACCTTGTCTGGGAAGCCCTTCCATTCTAAATGCTTTGCTGGATAGAGTAATCTTGAATGTAGGTCCTTGCCTATCATGTCTTTAAATACTTCTTTCCTGTAAAGGGAAGCCCCTTCTTGCCTGTAAAGTTTCTCTTGAGTAATCAGCTGATAATCTTATGGGAACTCCTTTGTAGGCAACTCTCTTCTTTTCTTTTGCTGCTTTTAAGATTCTCTCCTTATCTTTAATCTTGGGTAAAGTAATTATGATGTGCCTTGGTGTGTGGTCCCTTGGGTCCGGCTTCTTTGGGATTCTCTGAGCTTCCTAGACTTCCTGGAAGTCTATTTTCTTCGCCAGATTGGGGGAGTTCTCCTTCACTATTTGTTCAAATAAGTTTTCAATTTCTTGCTCTTCCTCTTCCTCTGGCACTCCTATGATTTGGATGTTGGAATGTTTAAACTTGTCCTGGAGGTTCCTGAGCCTGTTCTCATTTTTTTGAATTCATGTTTCTTCTTTCTGTTGTGGTTGAATGTTTCTTTCTTCTGGTCCAAACCATTAACCTGAGTCCTGGTTTCCTTCTCTTTGCTCTTGGTTCCCTGTACATTTTTCTTTATTTCACTTTTCATAGCCTTCACCTTTTCCTCTATTTTGCAGTCATACTCAACCAACTCTGTGAGCATCCTGATTGTCAGTGTTTTGAACTGTGCGTCTGATAGGTTGGCTATCTCTTTATTGCTTAGTTGTATTTTTTATGAAGCTTTGATTTGTTCTTTCATTTGGGCCTTTTTTTTTTTGGTCCCAGTATGCCTGTTATGAAGTAAGGGGCGGAGCCTTAAGTGTTCACCAGGGCGGGGCAACCTAGGTTGCTATGTTTTGGTGCTGTATGTTGGGGAGGGGTTCAAGAGGGAACAATGCCTCTTGTTCAGATCTGCCAGTTTTCCGTCTTTTCTGCTGCTACCCACAATCAAATTGGGCCTTTCTGGTGCTGATTCCTGGGTGGTGGGTTTGTGTACATACCAGGACCCTGTGGGTCTCTCCAACAAACTCTCCCATGAGGCTAGGAGTTTCTCCCACCCCAACCCTCACAGGTTTTTTCAGTCAGAGGTTTTGAGGCTTTGTTTCCCCTCACTGGAGCCCTGGGTCGTGCAGTCTGTCTCCCTCCTCAGTCATTCCTCCCAGTTTATCTGCATGCTACTGTGGGACCACCTGCTCCACCAGCTGCCGCCTCACCTGGTCCTCTAGTCTCCTCCTTGTTATGAGAACTCGCCACACCTGCCCCTCTCCACTCCTACTACTTGGTCTAGATGAACCAAGTCATTTCTTGGTCATTTCTTCTTTAACTTCTTGTTTGTTGGACTTCCATACAGTTTGGTTTCCCATCAGTTATAGTTGTTTTTGTTTTTAAGTTTGTTGTTTTCCTTCTTTTGGTTGTGCAAGGAGGTGCAGTATATCTACCTAGGCCTCCATTTTTGCCAGAAGATCCAGATCTAACCAATTTAAAGGTGGTGAGGGGGAAAGCATTTGACTGAGAAGTGCATTGAAATTGTGTTTGATAAACTGCTCAGCAAAATAAAACCTTAGAGTCGGGACATTTACATCTCTATCATCTTTTGTCATTCACTGACATGGTTTTAAGGTGTAGCACCTTAGATTTAAATTACAACAAGTGTGAAATGAAAGAGATTTAATTAACAAAGCTGAGGGATCATCTGAGGTGTTAGGGACTTGACTCTGAACCCTGAGGTCAAAGGCACCCAAATGCACCTGAGGTCAAAGCTCAGCTCTGCCACTTACTATTGTGTAATCATTGGAAAGTCTTGAGTCTTTAGCTTCCTTGTCAGAAACTAAGGAAGCTACATGGTTTTGCAAGGATTAAATAAAATGTTATACATGCATATGTTAGCCCAATGCCTTGATTTATCATGCAATTAATAATTACTGTCTCCTATTAGAATNAGGGACTTGACTCTGAAACCTGAGGTCAAAGGCACCCAAATGCACCTGAGGTCAAAGCTCAGCTCTGCCACGTACTATTGTGTAATCATTGGAAAGTCTTGAGTCTTTAGCTTCCTTGTCAGAAACTAAGGAAGCTACATGGTTTTGCAAGGATTAAATAAAATGTTATACATGCATATGTTAGCCCAATGCCTTGATTTATCATGCAATTAATAATTACTGTCTCCTATTAGAATGAATTTAATCCTCATCATCATCAACACCATTTCACAGCTCTGAAACCCCATGAATCCTTGTGTCCAGCAATTATTATGGATACCTGCTTATTTAAAATATGTCTTTTTGATTCAGGGCACAAGGAACGACCAGGATAATGCAGAGTTGTGCATTGTGACATAGGAAATCTGAAGCTAAGATTTCAGGTTCCTGCCACTCTTCGTAACTATAGGACTAAAGACAAGAGCACAAATTTTTAGTTATCAAATTTTGATAGTTATCTTTCAACTCATGAACTTTCATGGGTCTGTCATCACAGAGCAGAGTAGTAGTCAGAAATGCTTCACCAACACTTGAATACGAGGGTTACTTGTGAATTTATGAACCAAGAGCTATGTTTTTAAAACTTTAAATTTTTAAATTACCATAACTTAACATATTTGTAAGTAGAGGTAAGCCTGTGTGTTTGGCTATTTGAACTTCACTTGACTTATCTGCCTCTACCCTGGCTGTTGGATGAAACTCCAAATAAGATAATATGATTCTACATAAAGGCACCCCTCATTCGGTTCAACTCACAGCCACGTGTGGGGAGGGGAGGACATCTGGGTCCCACATCTGGAAGTGCCCTCTCTCTGAGCTTACATATATATATATAGCAGTTGTAAATATATAGCTGCAACAGGTTTTCTGCTTAGTCTGCTCTTCGACGGTAGTTCTCTCTAAATTTACAAAGTTATACATATGTATTTATAACTCCTTTGAAATGACTTACTGTCCCCACTGGTCTGTAACTACCTAAGGGCAGCATTCACATCCTATCCCTAGGGCCTTATGAAGAACCTGGCATGTTGATGTGGACATCTGCCTGCAGTGTCAGCGTCATTATGGATGAAATGAGACATTCGCATGGACTACTGAATCCTGTGGAGGAAAAGGGACGGCATGGCTCAAAGGGAGAGCGCCTCAAGTGGCCTGACCAGTCTCTCAAGAGGAGAACACACCGAGCCTTGCCCAGACAGGCTTTTATTCGGTTCAATTAGCACAGGAATACAGGTAAAGTTCATTAGTCATTGTCAGACAGTAAGGATCAGACAATAGATAGCATACAAAGAACTACGAGGGCCTATTCTGAGTCAGGGTCTGTTAGCTAAAGGGCTACAGAACTTTGGGAGACAAACTTAGTTCAGGCTTGGACCCTTATCATTTAAATTGAGGGTGTTAGCAAAGTAGGTGTCATAGAATTTTATGCATTCTTTTTTAGGTATTTCTTACTCCTTAGGGAACCAGCCCTTTCCAGCAAAGGGTGGCACCCACCACCAGCATTGTTTCAGGCTTAAGTCAGGCAGGGAAAATAAGGCAGCCAAGAGATTAGGAGACTCTTGCAGACAAAATGAAGACTCAGGCTATATCAAAGCTGAGGGGCGAGGGTCTATCACCCACTTTTGCTGTAGCCCCCCAAGTCCTTCCCTGGGGCCTCCCTGTGATCAGGCCTGTCTTAGGCCGTTCCCCACTTAGGGAATCTTACCCGTCATTGGCTAACCAATCAAGCTGGGGGTCAGGCAAGGTGAAGTAAAAGGAGCAGAAGCAGTGCCCCTGCCAGGGAAACAAGCTTTGTCTTCTTAGTGGCTTTTGGGCCAAAGGTCGCTCACTCAGCCTTAGCCATGAGAGGATCACAGCTCCTGAAACCAGGCAGGGAGGTTCCCAACAGCATGTGGTAGGTGTCCTGTATGTGATTTTGAACAAATGAATTGATTTGATAACCTGAGATGTAATGAAATTCATGGGTGAATCCCAAAGCTAACATTTATTAGCCAAGTGAGTTTGATTGAGTTTCAGATAGTGAAGCAGGGCTCCATGTCAATGTTCACTGTGCCAAGTTTAACAATGTGTGAGTTGTGTTTGCAGAAGGCATGAAGACAATGGCAGAGAATGAGAGGAAGGCTGAAGAAGACCGAGAAGGAGGGATTTTCTCCACCCACTATGAGGAAGAGTTACAAAAAGGAGTGTGAGAATTAATGCTCCCTCTTCCCCTTCCTCGTCCCTCCCCCAAGCTTCTTGATTGCGTGTGATTGCTCTGAAATTGTGTGAATATGTAAGCAGGGAGGTCTGGGAGCCTGATGATGTAGCAGTTGAGTCAGGACTGTGGGAGCAGAAGAGCCACAAGGTCACCCCATCAAGCCGGCACCAAGAGAGACAGGCAGTCCCTCTCCTGCAGAGACAAACAATCTGGACAGACACTCCAGGAAGGGTTTGAAGAATCCCTATCAGCTCTTCTGAAACAAGTTTGGAGAGCTACTATCTGACATCATTCCCCATCCAAATAGTCACTGTGTCAGGTTTGACTTGCACTGACTCATTTCATTCTCCCAGAGACTCCTGCTTTGCAGAAAGAAAACGGAAGGTTAGAAAGGTAAAATAACGTGACCAAAGTGACATAGTCAACTGTGGGTAGAAAATGGATTGCAGCTGAGGTTAACTTGACTCTAAGTGCATGCTTTTAATCACTACCTTACACCATCATTGATTCGTGTTTCTGGAGAAAAATAGGCAATTTTTTTTCTTTCCTTCAACCTAATTCTCCACATCTATAAAATAATGTTAAAGGAACACCTTTTAAAACTCTTGGCATTAGAGGACTTCCACCAAGATGGAGGCATAGGTGGAAACACTGTGCCTTCTCCCACAACCAAGTTTGAATACAACAAAGGTTTGGAGAACAAAGACACGGTTAAAGAACAGAAAATTGAACTATACGGAAGTCCAACAACAATGAACCGTTCTACCGGACAGTAAGAGTGGCGGGGCCAGCAACGGAGCAGGGTCGGGCAGGAAGGATCCCCCGACCCCAGGCACCCAGGCATCCGGGGTACCATCAGGTGGACCCAGTGAGGGCTCAGGATGGTGGGAGTGAGAAGTGAGACGGACCACACAGCCCCCAGCAACGAACCCAGCAGCAGCTGACCGCAGTCCCACGTTCGCGCGCAGTGGGAAGAATCTCGCGGCCCGCGTTGGTGGTGGGAGGAAGCAAAGGGTGCCCACCATTGCTCTCCTTTGGCCCCGCCCCCACATACAGCGTCACAACCTGGCGACTGGGTCCCCCAGCCCTGGTGAACACCTCGGGCTCTGCTCCTCATACGTAACAGGCACAAACAATCCAAACTATGGCTCAAGAAGAACTCAGAGCCCCAGAGCCCATAACTCTAAGTGACCAGGAAATAGCAAAACTCTCAGATGCACAATTCAAGACACTGGTGATCAGGATGCTCACAGAACTGGCTGATTATAGTCACAAATTAGAGGAACATATGAAGGCTAAACTAATTGAAATGAAGGGAAATGCACAGGAAACCAATAGTGATGGAAAGGAAACTGGGACTCAAATCAAGGTGGTGGACCAGAAGGAAGAAAGAAATGGCCAAACAGGAAAAAGTAAAGTTACAAGAATTCAAAAAAATGAGGAGAGGATTAGGAACCTTCAGTACATGTTTAAACGTTCCAACATCTGAATTATAGGGGTACCAGAAGGGGAAAAGAAACAGCCACGAGTGGAAAATTTATTTGAACAAATAATAAAGGAGAACTTCCCCAGTCTGGCAAAGGAAATAGACTTCCAGGAAATCCAGGAAGCTCAGAGAGTGCCAAAGAAGTTGGACCCAAGAAGGAACACACCAAGGCACATCATAATTACATTAGCCAAGATTAAAATGAAGGAGAGAATCCTAGAAGCAGCAAGAGATAAGGGGACAGTCACCTACAAAGGAGTTCCCATCAGACTGTCAGCGGATTTCTCAAAAGAGACCTTACAGGCAAGAAGGGGCTGGAAGGAAGTATTCCAAGTCATGAAATCCAAAGACCTACAGCCAAGATTGCTTTATCCAGCAAAACTTTCATTTAGAATGGAAGGACAGATAAAGTGCTTCTCAGATAAGGTCAAGTTCAAGGAGTTCATCATCACCAAGCCCTTATTATATGAAATGCTAAAGGGACTTATATAAGAAAAAGAAGATGAAAAATATGAACAGTGAAAGGACAGCAAACTCACAGTTATTAACAACCACACCTAAAACAAAAGCAAACCAAGAGGACAGCTAGATCAGGAGTGGAACCATAGAAATGAAGAACACATGGAGGGTTAGCAACAGGGGAGTGGGAGGAGGAGAAGAGGGGAGAAGATACAGAAAATAAGTAGCATAGACAGTAGGCAAAAAATAGATATGCAAGAATATCTATTCTTGGGGAGGGCAAGAATAGTAGGGGAAATATAGAATCTAAAGAACTTGAGACACGTGGGCATAAACTAAAGGGAGGAAGGGTGGGGGAGGGGTGTGTAGGGTGGAGGGGAATGAAGGGAGGAATAGAACAATTGTAATGGTGTAATCACTAAAATATATTTTTAAAAAACTCTTGGCATTATAAATGTCCATAGTCAGTGTGATTTTTGTGATGTGTAATAAGAAATGTGTATTTGGTTTGTGACTCTTCCTGGTACAGAGCTCCTAAATCACTTGGAATAACTTGTGATATAAGACATTAAAGTGCCTTATATGAAGTTAATGAGGTGACTTTTGGAAAGCCCTTGGGTAACCCAAGGATGGAGACTAATTGTCAGGGGAGCCAACCATTTGTTTAGAGAGTTAGAACTTTCAGTATCTTCCTCCCCCAAACTCTGGGCTTGAGAAAGAGTCTGGAGGTTGAAAGGATCAATCATAACTATGTAACAAAGCCTCCACAAAAAACCCTGAAGGATGCTTCCAAGTGGGGTTGGTGACCACCTGGAATGCTGAGAAAATGGCACACCTGGAAGTCTTGGAAACTCTGCGCATTTTCTTTATGCTCTATGCATTTTTCTGTCTGGCTATTCCTGAGCCATATCCTTTAAAAATAAACCAGTGATCTAGTAAGTAAGGTATTTTTCTGAGCTCTGTGAGCTGCTCTAGCAAATTAATCAAACCCAAGGAGGAGGCTGTGGGGCCCTCTGCTATATAGTCATTCTGAAGTATACATGGGGGAGAGCGTACATGGGGAGGACAGGAGGCAGTCTTGTAGGACTGAGCCCTTCACCTGCGGGATCTGATATTATCTCCAGGCAAATAGTGGCAGAACTGAGTTGAAATATAGGACTCCCAGCTTGTGTCTGGAGAATTATTTGTTGGTGGTGTGGAAACCACACACATACACTGAAATTGATTTCAGAACACTTAGTCAGGTATTATAAATGTTCAAGAACAATAGTTTTCTGTCAGATACTGTGAAACTATCTTTTACAGCAACACAACCTCTTGCTCATTTCCTCGTCGCTTTATCAGTAACCATCCTCTCCTGTGGAGAATTACTCACCAATATCTCTACTGGAGACATTTAGCTTCAAGTATGTGTAAGGATGCTTCATTCCCTGTGTTGTCTTCGTGCACTGTCTGTGACCACCTGAATCCCCGCAGGCCTCTGGGAATCGATGGAAGGCTTGCTAAAGCCTATACTGGACCCTGAGGACCAGCAGACCTACGACCTGCCCCTCTACTTATGTTGTCCTTTTTCTTCCCACGTGCAACTCACCAGAGGATAATGGTATTTTAATAGATCCTTATTGTTTGGGCTGACTTCCCCTTTCACAGGACATAGTATTGCCCCCAAACTTGACACATTTTCTGCAGTTAAAGTCTCCACCTTTACAGAGCTCACAATCCTGTAGAATGAGGGAGAGCAATCAAGGAAGAATTGCCCCGAGGTGTGATAAAGGCCATGAGGAATGTCTGTGGAGGCAGGATGGGGTCTCAGAGGAGGGAGCCTCCCCTGGGGGCAAGGGAATGCGGGGAAGGCTGTGTCCAAACGGCATCACAGAGGCTTGCAGTTGAGTTTGAGTTGGCCAGTGAAGGAGGGCAGGGAGCAGGTTGAAGAGCATGCTAGGGAAGAGTGTGGACCCCTTGGGGCATTCCTCATGCATTTAATAAATATTGCCTTGTTCTGTACCTACCCTGTGCCATGTGCTATACCAGGCACTGAGAATTCAACTTTGAGTAAGAGAATCCGGGTCCTCCTCGCCTCTCAGTATTGCCAAATGGTCGAGTGCTGGGATATAATGAGCATAATCAGGCTCAAGACACAGACGAGAGCAGGAACAGCGGCAGGATGGGCTTGGCGGTGGGGCGCCAGCCACCCGCATGAGCTCCCTGAGGCTCCGATGCCAGGCAAAGAGCAAGAGAAAATGCAAATGGAGCAGCTCCCACAACGAGGTGCCGGGAGAGGATCTCGGGCAGGCCCAGAAGGTGGGCAGGGTCTTTGTTTTAAAGTTTCCTCTGCCAAAAATGGGACAACAGGGGGACAAAAAGACCGACCACTTTGTATTCATTTATCTCCACGAAATTTTTAAACAACCCACCATGTGCAAGCACAGAAAATGCAACAGTAAGGAGGCCACATCCTATGTCCTACAGGAGCATGCTTGTCAGCGGTGGAGAAATTTATACACCAAGCTCAATTCTAGAAGGTTCTGTAGAAATAGAAATAAAATACTGCCTTTTTGACCCACTCAAGAGAAAGCACTGGCTTCAACTGAGGCAGCTGGAATGGTCTGCAGGAAAGCTAAAGTGGAACTGGCGTGTACTAAATCCCCAGGTCCGGGTGACGTCTCACCGGTGGAGAAAAGGCAAATGTATCCGAAAGAAGGGTTAAGGGATTAACTAATGATTGACATGATTGCAAAAGTAGCCTGATTCAAAACAAAGATCACGTGACCCCCATAAGTCACCTGAGGGTGAACGGTGCAGAGATGGACAGCCACCATTTAGCCTGTGCATTCTTATCACAGGGGGCCTCTGCAATGCGTTACTGGTGTTTATCTGATTCTGCAGTGGAGACCTGCGACTACCTCTCAGGGAGAAGAGACGGTCCTTGTTTCCCTACAGCAAAACGGTAATTTTGGAAAGAGGGAAGATTTCCAAGGGGCTAATTAAAAAGAGTTATCCAGCTCAGGGCGAGACTCCAAGAGCTGAGCAGTCAGAATTTCCCCCGCAGCGCCTTCGTCAGCGGAAGCAGGAGGCTTCCTTCTCAGAAGGCCGAGCCCTCCGATCTTAAGAGACCACATGGCAAAGGCCTAAGCAGCCAGCCGTTTCTACATAAAAGGTCACCTAAGCATAAAAAAAAATGAGGTGACCACCTGATTTAGTATGTTCTCCACAAGCAAACTGGATTCCTTCAACACAGAATGTAGTTTTAGGTCAGGTCAGAATAACAAGATAATGTCCTAAATGTAAGAGATAGTTGAATGCTTCATTTCAACAAATTCTTGTCTTTTGTGGGAAACTGGCGCGAAGGGATCTGAGTTCCTACTCTCATAGAGTTTTTCCTTAAACAGAGAAAATGTGTTCGTGTTTTTCATCATGATGCATTGAACCCGGTTCTGGACTTGGCCTGCTGGACACGGAGGTGAGCAAAGGCTCACAGGTGCGCTGTGCAGGGGATGCTGCCTCCCAGGTGGCCAGTGGAGACACGGCAGGTGGTTGGAACAGGATGTGGTGAGGTGAGACAGCTGTACACACAAGGTTAGGAGACAGGCAAGCCCTCTGCCCTGGAAATGGGGGAAGGAGCTCAGGGCAGGGAGTGGGTCTTAAAGTGAGGGAAGCTGCACATAGTGCTAAGGGGGAAGTTATAGTGAGACATGAGATAAGACAGGGGGAGACACCCTACTAACGGGGGTCTTCTGCATGTGCTAAAGTGTGTGGGCTGTTTCCTGCAAACAATAGGGCACCGCTGAAGCGTGAGACACAAGGAACCAAGTGTCCAGGACTGAAGGGCTCATGGCCCAGAGCAGAGGGCCTGAGTGGGATGGCAGAGCCCTGAGCCACAGTGGAATGTGTCACCCAGAACTGACTCCTTCTCCTGGTCCTGCACTTACCAGCTGGGCTCATACCTCCACCTCTCTGACCTGCAATTTTTTTTTCTGTAAAACAGAAATAACCACACCACAGATGTCACTATAAAGACTCAATTAGAAAAGAAAGCACATGGCGTGTTCAGTGGGGTACTCTGAGGGAAGCTCTTATAACATGACCAGTACGTAATGAGACCCAAGTCAGCATCTGGAGAAAGTGCTACGCATCCCACAAGGGATGTGGGAAGTGACGTGGTTCTAGGTGGGACTTAATATTTTTCTAATGTTAATATTTCTGTGTTCGTTGTGCAGTGAACAAAAATTAGGACCAGTATATGAAAACTGTTTTCATTTACATTGTGGATCAGCATAAACATTCCCCTAACTTTAAAAAGAAGGCCCAAGCCTGTTTTTAATAACCTAAATAACTGGAGTTATTCATGCCTCTCTGAGAAAGATGCTCCAGAGTGAGCCCCTGCATTGCGGGGTGGAGCCGGGCAAAGAAGACTTGGCATGGAGTTTGGGATGAGACTGTGAAAATAGCTACCAGGGCGTGTGATAAAACCTGTGAACTAAAGGTAGCCAAGGACAGCAGATGGGCCCAGGGTGCACCACCTACAAGGCGTGGGCCTCTGAGGAGGCTGAGAGGATGGAAGAAGAGGTCCAGAAAGAATCAGGGGAGGTGGGTGCCTTGGCAGCCAGGCAGCTGAGAGCTGAGTAGTGGGCGGGCTCACCGCGACACGCCGGCGAAGACGGGCCATGAAACAGGGCCAAGTTGGACTTGGAGAGTTATCCCAAAGTACCTTTGATTCAGAGGAGAAGGAGTGAAGGTTGGGGTCTTCAGTCCCCCACCTCCTGTCTATAGCCCTGACCCGCAGGTCCTAGGAGAGGGTGTGGGGACTTGTCTGCAGTCCTTACTTCCCCTGTGGTCTTGAACGCTTTAACTACCCTTTCTGAGTCTCAGCTTTCTCATCTGGAAAACAGGGACAGCATATTTTCTTAATTCCAGGAGCAGTCTAAACATTGCAGAAAGAACAGAAAAGCTGTGAATGGATAAGAAAAAAAGGGAGCGAGTTGAGAAGGGGTATGTTTGGTGCCCGGCACTTAGTAGGTGCCAAATACAGGCTGAGCTCCCCTCCTTCTTCCTGCATCACGTTTGTGTGAGTGGTACCTGGAAGCACGAATGTGGGAAACGGAGCTAAACGAGCAGCATTTACACATTTCCCTCCGATGCCCCGAAGGCACAGCTGACATTTCCCTCCCCTGGGCTCCCGCCCCACTTAATAAACACCTTGACTATAATCGCATCAGATAGCAATTGTGTTTATTGCACCTGCCTTTCGCTCAAGAAGGTATGTTCCCCCCCTGGAGATGCCGTCTTGAGTTTGCATTTCTGATCCCAACCATTAGAAATAAGTAATTTTCAACTCCAATAAAATCTACAGTATGTTAATTGCAGATTAACAATCTCCGTGGAAACAGGATTATCTCAGACATTTTACACTGATGACCCAATGTAGCTCAGAGGAACAATGTCATTGGCCCAAGGTCTTCTGGTTTATTCTTAGCAGAGCTGGGACTAAACCTCTGCCTGCTGAGACTAAGGAGCACGTGCCTTTCTCTGCCAGCATCCTGGGAAGTGAGTGCGAGCTGGGGAGATGGGGTCAGGCCGACAGCAGCGGGGGTCTCTGGGCTCAGCAAGCAGAGAAGCTCTGAGTGAGCCCTGAGTGGTCCCACCCCCGCCCGTCGCATTCTCTACCTCCCCAAAGCAGGAGAGCATGCCCACTGCACAGAATGACCTTCACAGCCACGATATAAATATGCAGCCAAGGAATCAAAATGTGCACAGCAAGATACCAATTTCCCAGGTAATCGTTCTCTCAGGGGAAAGAAAGAAAGAAATAGGAATGGGGCAGGGGGCAATTTTAGCTGTCTGCAATTTTTTCCCAAAGAGCTGAAATAAATACGATAAATGATAACTTTTGTGAGTTGTAGGTGGTGAGTACACTTCACAAAATAGGTGTTTATTGCATACTTTTCTAAATGTTTTAACCATTCCAATTTCTTTCTTTTAAAAAATTATTTTACTGTTCAAGTACAGTTGTCTGCATTTACTCCCACCAGTACCCCCCACCCCACGTACCCCCACCTCCTTCCCCTGATTCCACCCGCTTTGGTTTTGTCCGTGTGTCCTTTATAGGTGCTCCTGAACACACTTCCCTCCCCCCCCCTTATCCCCTCTGACCTCCCCTCTGGTTACTGGTAGTTTGTTCTTCATTTCAATATCTCTGATTATATTTGGCTTGCTTGTTTGTTTTGATTAGGTTCCACTTAAAGGTGAGTTCATGTGGTATTTGTTGTTTTATGACAATTGTCCCAATTTTCCCCCTTTTCCCTTCTCCGCCCAGTGCACCCCCCAGCTCCCACAGTCAGTCCCCACACTGTTGCCCGCAATTTCAACTATCTCAGAAAAAAAGAACAGCCCTGGCTGGTATAGCTCAATGGATTGAGTGCAGGCCTGCGAACCAGACGATCGCGGTTCGATTCCCAGTCAGGGCACATGCCTGGGTTGCAGGTCAGTTCCCGGCAGGGTCCAGTTCCCAGCAGGGGATGCACGAGACGCAACCATACATTGATGTTTCTCTTCCTCTCTCCTTCCCTTCCCTTCTAAAGATAAATAAATAAATATTTTTAAAAAAGATTTAAAAAAAAAGAACAGCTCTCCTCCACTACCTCCACAGCCCACACGCATCTGAAGCCCTGTGCAGCCAGAAGCCTGGAAAAGCGGCCGAGATTAAATGACTGTGAACCTGTCCTGAGGCTGGGTGGGGGTCCCCCCCACCCCCCGATGGTGGAGCAGGGTTTATGGCATGGAGGAGTTCTTCTGGGGAGAGAACAGAGCTTTCTGGAAGCTTCTAAGAGACCAAAAGAAGGGGCCCCCAGGGGAAGCCCAGAGAATTTAGGACAAAGGATGGCCATGCCTCAAGAGCTGCAGCTGCTTATTTATACTGCTCCGCTGCCCAGAGATGGGGTAACTCTTCTGGCCGTTCAGTCTACACGGGACACACCTTCCTTCTGCACTGGCATGAGTTCAACTTCCTCCCGAAAGAGTTTGAAACTTTCCTTTCCTCCCTCTGATAAACATGCGTGGGCTAAGACAATTTAAGGAGACTTCACTTTTATTGCTTCTTAGTAATCATGATGATGATAATAATATGTCAAATGATGAATTCTTTCCTAAGAACAAGAAAGCAGTAGACAAGAAGACACTGCACATAGCTGTTGATGGTATAAGATGCAGATCTCATAGTCTTTAGCAAATATCTGTGTTGTGATCACACTAGATAAATACACATTTTTAGACTTTGAGAACTGACATTCCCCCCGATTTATTCGGGAGCAGTGCCGGGTGGGCTGGGCATGGTTTCTATTGACTCAATGGTGCCACCTAGTGGCCACATGTCATCTGAACAGAACTCCCCATCTCATCTCTGGTGAGACTGTGTAGTTCCTTGAGGAATCTGATGCCTAGGGAGAAAACAAAATTGTTCAGAAATGTCTTTACTGTGTGTCTAACTAAATCTCAAATATTTCCAGTACTTTCATGTGTTTAATGTTTATGCACTAAAATATCCCCTCAATATTTGTTTTAGGAGGAGGGGGAAGAGGCTGAGAGAGGATGGAAATCTTTCAGTCTTGTAGCAGGTACCATGGAATCGAGATTCGGACTCAGAACTTCTGATTCCACAGCCTCTGCTCTTTCCACTGCTCGTTGTTATAACTTCAGGGCTGCTCAGCTATCAGCTCACAAGGAAACAAGTCAGTAAACTGCTATTTCTGAAAATGGGATCTGTATCTAAAATGGGCATCCTCCCTCCCTCCTCCCCTCCCTCCCTCATGGAGCATATATTTGGCATCAGCCACCAGCCGCCAGAACAGTTTTCTAGGTCATGACACGTTGCTGACAGACAGTCATCGCAGAAGGTCAGCCACTCAGGACTTCCCAGCCTCTTAAAGCTGACCTCATTCCCACCTAGAACACCCTGAGAAGGGGCAGAGACGGTCATGGACGCTGCGGAAAATTCACTTTGCAAAAACAATCTCTTGGGAATAATTGAGCAGCCTATTTGGACCATCCAGGCGGCAGCTGCGCCCCCTCATATTTGACATGCGAAATCCTGGCAAGACGCACAGGTGTCCCTGGCCCCCGCCACTCGGGCATTCAAACCTGCTTGCCTGCAAAGTTCTATTAGCAGGGCTCACTACTGCCAGGGCGTGCAACAGAGAAGCTCTGAGACCTCAGAAGCTGAACACGATACAAGTGTGTTTTCCCCCTGCAACCTAGTTGATGTGGGTACCACAGCTGCCCTGTACCATGAATCTCTTTGCATCTGGAGTCTCCACCTGACCTCCAGGGGCTGCAGCAGAGAGACACAAGGTGGAGGAGACAGGCCAGGTTGAAAGGTTGCTTCTATCTATCCTCAGTTTATAGGATGAAAATATCTCCGCCTCGCCCAGCCTCACTGCAAGGGGGACGGGCAGGAAGGCAGAGGCAGAGGCACAGGGAGCTCGATGACCCCTGCTTCGGTGGCCAGAAGCCACATAGTTGGCCAGCGAATCTGTGCGAATAAGAAAAAAGCTAAAAAAAAACTCAACGTACTGAAAGACTGTGAGACATGCCTCTGAAAACATTGGCGAAATCCTTTTGAATGTCAACAAAAGGAAAGGAATGGAATAAAGCCTCACTGGGACAAACTGGTTGTGAGTGGCAGGTTTCCATCTGTGTGACTTCTTCCCCTCACGCCCCAGAGGGCACTGTGTCCACTAGTGACAAACAGACGTAATGTGGGCTGTTAGTTGACGGTAACCACCTTTTAAGATCAGACAGTGTCTATATTACTTTCATCAATGGTTTCTCACCTATGATTTATCGCTTTATGCCCTTGTTATAACAGTACTCACTCGTCTGTCCCATGGGATTGTGTCTTACGGGAAAGTGGCAAGATGGATTTTCTCTCCTGTCCACTCACACTTGCTGAGATGGGGTGGGGCGACGGGGGAGGGGGGAGAGATTGATTTTGTGCATAATGATGTCCCAGAATCCACAAGCAGGGTAAAAATTCTGGTCCTTTAATCACTTCTAAAACCATACACCTTGGTTTACCTTCACTTTCTTCACAGTCCTCACAATTCTGAAATTCTCTCGAGCTCAAGCAGAGGGAGACCAGGTGGAATTAAATGACCATCGAGCCTAGAATAGAGACACGACCCCTGCCGAGAGAGGACCAGGGGCTCTATGCAACAGCATGACAGGAAAAGAAAGATAGACTTCAGGGCAGAGAGCCTCTGAGATCCCGAGAAGAGGCGGCCTCTTGGGCAGCCCCCCAAAATTGCAAGTGAAGCCTCCCTTGGCTCAGTGGCACATTCTTCCGGACCCTGACCAGTCACAGGCGCTATTTCATTGGCTGGCTTTTGAATTCCTGGCTGGCAGCGGTGGTCTCCGGTAGCTCCCCAGCCCCGTCACGGCTCGGACATAGGAAGAGCCCTGCAAGGAGCAGAACGCAACAAGCACCCAGTGGCGTTGTGAGATGTCCCCCATGCACTCTCATGACTCCCTTCAAGCAGGGCTCCCTCAAAGGCAAGCCAAGCAGCTGACCCCCAAGCCTGATTTCAGGGACACGGGAAGTTACTGTGAAGAAGGCATGAGTGGAGCAAGACTGGTTAAGCCAGTCCTAGGGTCCACGTCACCTGACCCCCTTTTCAGGCCGGCGTCCCTGTGGTTTCAGAACATGGACAAGTGATCTTTAAACCTCGGCGTGGAGTTCCAGGCCCCCTTTCAGAGCACCTCCGTCTCTGTCTTTGAAAGCTTGTTTAGGATTAAAGGGAGACTCCATGTGTTTCTAAACTGTTTATACTTACTCAATGAACACTGGAAAACTTAGAAAACAATCGGCGTAACTGTTGGATTATTATATATGAATATGGTATGTGCAAATGGTGAGAAAAACCTTCAGGGTCGTGATGAATATGCCTATTAAATATGCCTAATAAAATGCTAGGTAAAAACTCAAGTCTAACACTCACTACGAGTGTATCGAAGTGGTAGAGGAGAGAATAATTTTTATTTTCTGTTTCCGTTTCCAAATTGCTGTAGTATCACGGCTCTTTAACCTTCAGAATAACTTTTAGAAAATTATCATCATTACTATTATTAATATATTAATGGACAGTTCTATAATATTTTATATTAATACATAGTATTTATATGTTCTTTTCACTGCTGCTTTTATCATAGGAAACCCAGTTGGAAACCCAGTTTGTGGCTGGTTGGAAGTTTAAAGGGGCTGCCAATTTGGTCATTGTCATTGTTGACTCTGATTCAAAGCACTCGGGTAGAACATAGATTTTATTAGACTAATCGTTTTAGCCCTGGCTGGTGTGGCTCAGTAGACTGAGCTCTGGCCTAGGAACTGAAAGTCGCCGGTTCGATTCCTCGTCAGGTCACATGCCTGGGTTTTGCGCCAGGTCCCTGGGTGGGGGCCTGCGGCAGGCAGGTGATTGACGTGTCTCTTGCACATTGATGTTTCTCTCTCTCTCTTTCTTCCTCTCCTCCCCTCTCTCTAAAAACAAATACATAAAATCATTTTTAAACTTAATTTAATGTATACACATGTGTACATAGGTGTGTATACACATACCTACATACATACATAGAGATAAACTTATTTTCCACTTTAATATTTGAATATAGAGAAAAACGTTCTCAGTATGGCCCTGAGACATTTTCCTAGCTTCTCCGATCTTACACTTAGAATCAAAATGATACAAATTTGAAAGTTCAGAAAGACAGATGTCGTCCCTCATGACAATGCTCTCGTTCTCCTCCCTCCAGCACTTTCTGTCTCTCCAGAGACTGTGGCGAGCTGAGCCTCTGGTGATGCTCAGCGGAGCTTTGAGATGATCTCATTAGCTCTCAGCATCGACCAAACGCTCACCGGGCAGGTCGGGAGCACTGCGGTGTTGGAGGTAATAAAACGCTCATCAGCCCATGTGCCCACGGACAGCCTCCAGTCTGGCTGAACTGAGTGATGAATGGGCAGACCCAGCTCAGGAACGGCAGCTTAGTTGGCATGGCAGTGGGGGGATTGCCGGAGTCACTTTCAAAATCACTTTCAAAATCATCGCTCTGCATTCGGGTTTAGGTGAGGTGAGGTGAAGAAGGAGCCTGTCTCCCAGCTGCTGCTGCACGCAGAAAAGTGACATGTCCTTGAGAATGTCACTAAAAGACAGAAAACAGAAAGGGAAACAAGTCACAAAGATCCTAGTGGTTTACATTTCTTTTTGTCAAAAACAAAGCCAGAGAGGTGAAGAGGAAAGGAAGCAAGGAAGGAAATGAGATAGAAAAATCTTGAGCCCAGAGTGTCAGAATTTTCCAACAATATTCCAAGATGAACTTACTTAAAAGTGTTATCTCCAATAGGTCCCAACCTAGGAAGCAAGGCTTCCTCTCACCATGACCATGACCTTCGTTAACAAGAAAGTGATGGAAGTGATGGCCTATGTGGCCATCTTGGGGGCAAGCCGAGTAAAAGCAAGCATTTGTGAACTAGCTCGATTTTAGGCACAAGGAGAGGACTCAGGGTGTGGGCCCACGATTCCACTGTAGTTGCAGAAAGGTCCGCACTGGCTGATTGATGGGTTGACCCATTCATTCACTCATTCATTGTCGTTCCAGGAACATGGAACACCCGCTCGTAGCCAGACGCCACACAGAAGGCTGACAGGTAACATCGACTCTTGCTGCTAAAATATTGGTGTGTGGATGAGCAGAACTGGTGTCACCTGGGAGTTTGCTGGGACAGCACACCTCCAAGCCTGCATTTCGCCAAAGCTCCCAGATTGCTGTGTGCACACGAAACTTGGAAATACACTGAGAGAAGGTTCTAGAACCCAGTGAGCTCATCATCTAAATGCTGCAGGGGCCTGCCGGCACCTGCAGCCACCTCTTCTCAGTCACAGGGACAAAGGTCACCATTGAAGTTTCAGCCTCTAAGCCCTTTTTCAGCCTTGGTTTCTTCATCTGAAAGCATTGCAGGAAACGCAACATTTCTGAGACTTACATGAAACGATACCATACTTCCCAAGCACATATCAGAGTGACAGGTGCATGTGAAGCCGTCCACAGTCAGGACGGCTTCCTATGTCCCTCCTTCCCACAGGCCTACACCGCCATCTACACTGGCCCGTGTTAGTCCTGAGCAAACGCAGACTTCCTTCTTATACTTCCTGGACCATTGGTAACCCAAGACTCATTTTAGGTGTTGGCGTCAAGGTCCTTCTAGCCTAGAGCCTGCAGGCAGGGTTGCGCTGGTTCGCTTCAGCAGCCCAGTCAGCTCAGGTGTCTGGGTCGAAATACCTGCTGGCCTCTCCCTGGGCTGAACCCTAATCAAGGTGTTTAATCTCCCTGCCACCAGTCCCTTATTGGTTAAACGGTGGTAATGATACTAGTTTGTTCGTTTTTCCTTTTTTCACAGCAGTGCACTAACTCTTAAGGGTCCTTGTAAGCTATGCCATTCTTTTTTTCCTCTTATCACCTGAAGTCTATATTCAGCCCAAATCTTTAATTTGGGGCGTCCTTCCTGTGTGTGAGTTGCCAGGTATTTGTTTTATAACATTTACCTGTGGTCTATAGTGTGACAGGCGTGTTATGCTTCATAGTTTGTGGGTGAGCACACACATATCCTTGTCACATATTTATGCAGGAATTGCACTTAGTATGAAGTATTCTTGTTTGAAATAACTCAGTAACCACCAAGGGAATCTATATAAAAAGGTAAGGTGTGTGCTAGGCATTTTTAATGACCCATGTACTATAAAAGCAACCAGCAGAGGGCAGAGCGCCCTAACAAAAGGGGAACCGATTGCTCTCAAACCCTAAACCAGCTCTCTGGAAGATCCGGCCCAGTACTGGCTTTCAGGAGGAGAGCCCCCTCACGCAGCTTCTTGGGTCCTTGGGAACACACGCAGAGGACTCCGCAGCAGGCCCGGGCCTTGGCGGTCTCCTCCACGCTTGTCCGTGCCCAGAGAACCAGTCCAGTTAGGAGCACAGACTCTGCACAGACTTGGCATTGAGTCCTAGTGTTCCCGATTACTGACAATGCAGACTAGGGTGAGCTGCTCAACATCCTAAACCTCAGTCTCCCCCGCTTTGTTGCGCTGGTAATTTAGAGGCCGGTAAGGGGCTAGGACACCAAATACACAACCAGATTGTTAGTGGGACCGACACTGGGCTAGGGGCTCAGTGCCCGGATGATCCTGGCTGCCTTTCCCCTCTGAATGAGGAGCAGGCAAGAGCTATGAATGTACTCTCTTCCACAGGCAACCGGGTGACTCAGTCCTGGGAGAAAAGAAGGCCAGCCCAACAAGGCTGACGGACGTTCTCCTGTAGGGCAGGCCCTGTCCCCGCCACTCCCGAGCATCGCCCCTTCAACCCTCACACAAGCTGTGAGGTGAGTGCCTTGTCTGTGTTGCCTGTGAGAAGACTGAGGCCCACCCAGGAAAGCCCAGCCCTTTGGCCAAAGGTACAAACCTAATAAGCAGTTGGACACATGATTCTAATCTAAGGCTCTCAGACGCGAGAGCCCAGAGTTGTCTTGTCGCACTACTACATGCAGTTCGGTGTCAGAAAAGAAAGAAAAAGAATGACCTTTCAAAAAATTGACGCCAGCCATTTAACTTCCTCACTCAAAACCCTTTATTGATGGATGGATGGATTGGATCACTCACTCATTCATTCAGTAATTATTTACTGAGTAGCTACTGTATATTAACCATATGTTGAGATTTCAGGAATGAATCCATGGTCTCTATACTCAAGGACCTACATTTATTAATGAGAAAGATACAAATGGCCCTGGCTGGTGTGGCTCAGTGAATTGAGTGCCAGCCTGTGAAACAATGGGTCACCAGTTCGATTCCTAGTCAGGGCACATGCCTGGGTTGTGGGCCAGGTCCCCAGTAAGAGGCATGTGAGAGGCAACCACACACTGATGTTTCTCTCCCTCTCCTTCTGCCTCCCTTCATCTCTCTCTAAAAATAAATAAAATCTTTTAGAAAAAAGATACAAACAATCATTATGAAGGCATGAACAGAGGGCAAAATGCATCACTGATTTAATTAACATAATGTGGCATGCAATATGAAATAGGAGTTATTGTTTTTACGGGCCACTTGGTTCCTTTTCAGGAGAGAAGCTGCCAAGAGGAGTGTAGTTGGCCTGGCAGCGTCTAGCCACCACACCTTTGGGGTGCTCATGGATGTCCGGAGCTGAGGTCTCCCCGTCCTGGGGGTGCTCTGGCCCAGGCCTCCCCTGACCAGTGCAGGACTCCTCTGGTGGGTATTCTCTGCTCAAAGCCCCCTTCATCTGACACGTTCCGGGAGCCACTCTGTAGTTCAAATGTGCCCCTTCCCTGTCCACTTGCACTGCCCTTTTCCAGGGGTCAGACCTGTACCACGCCCTTCGGGCTGTCCTCACCTTTCTCCTGCGCCCTCTCCCTGTTACCCCTCACCAACATTCCCTGTAATGACTATCATGCACATCGAGTCCCTTCGTGGTGTCTGCTTCTCAGAGGGCCTCAACTGACACGGAGGGGCCAAAATGTCCTTGGGAAAAATCAAAGAGAAGGTTCCTGAGGGTGTGTAAATTCACATTGTAGGGTTTCAAAACTGATGGAAAACACACTCCAGCCCGTAGCAGTTAGGAGTCTGTACGTGCTAACGCTCCCTCTTTTCCTAATGAAAATGTCAGCTTCTAGAAGTCCGAGGTTACGTATCTATTCTTCGATCTGTCTGTCTACTCCTTGGGAATATAGCAGCCATTCAATATATGTCTTTCATCAAGAAGTGACTCATCCCAATGCCTACAGCCATCATGCATCAAGTTTCCAACCTCCACGCCCTGTTCCTGAGTCCCCTTTACCTCGCTGGCCCTCCCCCCTCATCCTGAAGCCCCACCTCATGGCCACATATTGAAAAGCCACGACGGATGAGACCTCCTCCTTCAGTAATGTCGACAGCAACTGTGTTCAGACCAGGATTCGCCCATGCATTTCACTCTGCCTCATAATATCGTATTCAGTGCACACGCATACATGTCATAGTCCAACCCTAGGGTCCAACTCTGGGGAAGTAAGCATTACCCAAGCTGCAGCTGGTGTGGGAAAACGGTAAATGAGGAGAGAGAGAAGGAGACACAGCCTGTGTATCAGGTCGTCACGACCGAATAAAGCAGTCAGAACAGGAGAAGATCCCTGACCTACTATAATAAGCTGGCCAGTAACCGATGAGGAGGCCTGGCATTTACCGCTCTGTTCCAACAAGGTCAAGCTAGGCCAATCATAACATCTCTGTAAGGAATCTAAACAAACATACAAAACCCCAGAAAGTTAGGGAGTAAGCGGCAGTGATATTTCCACAAAAACATGAGATGATAGAAAGTAAATCTTGTGAGGGCGCCCAGGTGTGCTAACTTGATGAGGAAGGAGAAACCATGAAAAACAAGTCACCTGTCCAATCAGAAATTTAAAGATGGTTGAAGTGGTTAATAACGTGGGTCCTAAAGTCAGGTGCGACACTCTCACTAGTCTGTGACCTTGGCAAACTGTCACTCCCCTGCAATGTGCTCGTCTGTGAAGGAATGGCTGCACCCCTGTGGGCCCTCACTGGCCTCACGGATTAGTGTCTCTCACCCCCAGTCCACCTTCGCAGGGGGAGGAGCCCGCGTACAGAATCATCTGGGCCACCAGTAACTGGGTCACAGTTTGGCTCCTGAGGAAAACAACTGCTCTTCTCACCATGGGCCTGGGGGTCTGGAGGGGCAGCCACAGCCTTTGGACCCCACGGAGAGGCTCTGTCTCAGGAAGAAGTCACGAGATGAAAACAGAGCCAAGTGAAGAACAGAGAGAACTGGGTCCTGTGCCAAGTGTGTCTGAAGTCCCCCTTTCCTGGGAGCCAGTGCAGTTTTCTTTACACGTAAGCGGGCTGGGCTTCCTGGCTCTTGCCGACAGCAGAGCCCTGGCCACGGCAGCCAGCCATGGAGGTCCTGGGATCCCAGAGGGCTTCTTCCCACCGCCAGTTCGATGGAGTGTCAGACACTCTGCCTTGGATTCTTCGTCCCTCAAAGAGCCTCCTCTCCTGGACTTCCTCTTGAACACTTTCGATAAAACCCCGTCAGACTTAAAAATTCTCGAGGGAATCCTCCATCCCAGTGAGTCCAGTGGCTTGCGTTCTCACTGCATCCTGGAATGACAGCTGCGTCTCGGAGACGTCTGGGGGAGGTCTGACGTCAGCAACGCCCCTATCCATGCCCAGCCCGAGCTGTTGGAATTCAACTGAGTTGAGATGGGGCTGGGGGATCAGCATTTTCATAAGCGCCTGAAGGGACTCCAGGACTGAAGACCTCTGAGGGAGGCTGATATTCTCATATTTCATTTGAGGAACTGAGGGCCAGGAAAAGGAAGTGCGCACCCAGCGTCATACTGATATCAAGGAGAGACCAACAGCAACCGTAAGTGGTAGCCTAGGGGTAAGTGCAGAATCAGAAAGTGGACCTCAGATTCTCTCGTTTCTCCTCAGTTCAGACGCTTGTGATCAGAACTGACAGCCCGTCCACTTCCATCGAGTCTGCGGTCCTTACTGAGCAAGTTCGGTAAATATTGGTGACTGATTGTGTTCGGTTCCTACTTTTACTTATTGTAAGAACATTGTGAAAGCAGAGACACTTCCTGGCATCGGACATTAAGACATACACTATTTTAAATGATGGATTAGACGAAAAGTAATAGATGCATTAATGAATCCAAGTGTCGTAAAACGTGAGGTGCACACACAGACGGTCGCATTTCAAAAGGACACCCCTGTGACCCTCTCTTGATAAACACAGCTGAATCAGGGCTCTTTCCACGCCAGTCTTCTCTTCCAGGCTGAGATTTAGCCCAAAGGTCGGTCATGAAAGGTCAGGACAAGTCAGTTCAGCTTCCCCAGGGGCCAAAGTTAGTCATCTAGAGCTTTGAGATCACAGGTGCAGCACGGAAGAGAAATCAAAACAAATAACTAACAGGTCAGCGTTGTTGTCTTCTGGCCTTTACGGTGTGTATTTACAGGAAGCCAGGAGTGAAAAGATTAAAAGAGGAGAGAATGATTACTCAGAGTTCTTACCGGGTTGTATTATCTCTATTAATTTATTTGTCTGCTGTGGCCACTAAAGTTTTAGCACCTCTCAGACTGGGTAGACCTAGTATGTGTAGCGGTGGATGAAATACAGAATGGAATCAGCAAATGCTTGTTCAATTAGTAATATGCACCCATGGGTTTGTACATGTACGTGGGGGTGGGCAAAAGTAGATTCACAGATGCTGTTTTTTCATATGGCGGAAAGGGGTTGGAGAGCTTTTCTTGGGCTTCTCCTGCAAAGCTATTGCTTTCATTCATCCATCGCTTTCACGCCCCAAGATGCCACCTGCTAATGTACCGTAATCACCCTGGGGGTGAGGATTCCATGTACAAATATGGGGCAATAAAACCTTTACACCATGGTAGAGAAAAACAGTAAATATTAAAGTGGCTGAAAACAAAATTAATATATACAATATTTGTTTTCCTATATAAAATAACCACCAGTTTTTAATCTGATAAAAAGCACGCATGACAGCAGTAACAAAAAAGATGTTATCTATACATAAATAATTCTAGAACATTAACAAGACCTGTATATAAAACACTAGGGCGTTACCAAGAGAGACTCAGAAATGTTGAACGAATGGAAAGGTGTGTCTTGTGGTTGGATGAGAAGATCCAACATCCCAGAAGTCCAATTCTTTTCAGTTTAATCTAAAAACAGAATGCAACCACAGTAAAGATATTATTTTTAAAAATTTAGGCAACAGAAATATTTCATGTGGGAAAACAAGGAAAAATCAAAAGTCAGTAACTTGTTACTATGTACCAGGTGCTTTTCTGAGCATTGTAGATGTATTAAATAACATACTTTCTTCAATTTTAGGAGAAAAGCTTTATTTTATTCCCACAGTTGCAGATGGTGATTTCAAGAAACAGAAAAGTTAAGGAACTTACCAAAGTCACACATCCAGTACCTGGCAGAGGCTGTATGTGAACCCGAACTGTCTGACTCCAGAGTTCAGAAGTTTAACTTACTAAGCCTCACTCAGAAAGAACCAGGAACATTCTGGGGGGGAAGAGGTGGAGATGCAGGGGACAAACCCCCCATAACATTAAATCGTGTAACAAAGCTCAGAGGGGGTAGTAACAGCACAACAGCAGGGAGGAGAGAAATCCAAACATACAGGAGAGTTTAGAACTCGGCAGACACAACACTGTGCGTCTGTGGCATAAACAGATCCTTTTTCGCACTGGCACTGGAGCAACCTGCTAGCCATCAGGAACAAGAATGAAATTACGTCCCTACCCCTCCCCTTGACTCACAATAAAATCCATAGGGCTTGATCATTTCGAGTTCCTCCAAAATCATATCAACAGTAATAAAAAATACATAATTTAAAAAATTGGAGAAGCGAAGGTCTTAGTTAGTATTACTAAATGTCCAGAGATTATAAAAAATCAACACTTTTAATTAACGAGTAACTGGCAAAATAAAATGCTGCTGATGATGTGGAAAGAGAAAGGGAGAGACGGTCCGGAGGGGACTCCAGTGGTGTGGTCTGAACAACTGGGTGAAGGTCGGTGACATCGTCTAAGACCGACAACCTAGGAAGAAGCCAGTGTGTGGCTGCGTAGAATGTAAGATTTGTTTTGTAAACTGCAAATGCCGTTGAATAACCACGTGGTCATAACATGTAGGCAGTTTGTCATCAGCGTCTAGAGTTTAGAAGACAAGGCAGGATTGGAGATTGGTTTTTGAGCTACTGGCATATATATATTACAATGAATCATAAATTAATTTCATGATATATCAGTTATGTCTTTGCTGGCATTTTTAATCTCTGTTTAATAACAAAGCAAACTGAGGCTCAGACCATTCAAACACTCATCTACCTCACTGTCACTATGTCCCAGACAGTCGCCGAGTGTGCTCCCGACGCAGGTGAGGGGAGAAGACAGTGGAATAAGACAAACCCATGCCTTCTCTTTGCTCCAAGTCCAGAGACTATGTCAGACAATGCAAACAAATAATTGCACTCAATACATTCTAGACTTTAGCCCCAACCTGTAACTTCAATTCAACTTTTATGCAACATTCAAAAAAAGTAAAATATAAAGAAAAGCAGCAGCCTACACTTGGGAGGGCAGGGCCTCTGCATGACTTTGGAACTTTTATCTCCATCTGACTGTCCTTAAAAGTGGCCGTCCCTTCTCCACATCTCTGCTCGTCGATTCGTTCTCCTCTGTTCCCACTGCACATGTAGTGTGTCCATTGGTCACTGAGGTTTCTAATCAACCTGAAGCCTTTGTACTTCCCTTCGTGGCACCATTGAAGGCAGAATGTGAAGTCGATCCATCCCCGAAACATCATCGTAACAAAGGTAAATATATAAATAGCAAATACGGACAATATGATAAGAGCGGATAGAGAGCGATGGCCCCACGTCGGGCACTGTTAAGATCCTGTCCACTGCAGACCACCAAAAAGGCTGACTCCTGAGTGGTCCCTCACTGCTGAATATGCAAGGCAGTGAGCCCAGGTGTCCCCAGCGCTTCCGGGTGACTTGCATGATATTTCAGTGGGGACTGGACAAAAATAAAGAAGTGAGGCAGAGAAAGGTCCTTCAGACAACAGTTCTCAGTTCAAATCCTGGCTGTTAAGCCTCAGGAGGAATCCTTGAGCAAATTGCTGACCCTCGCCGTGCTAAATGAGTTCAATGAGAATAACTCCAAAGTGATTATGTATGTAAAACTCTGGGCATAACCTGTCCCGTACCCTCTACTTCCTCCAGTAAAGAAGGAATGCAAGTCATCTTTCTTGCCTAGAATTCCAGCTTACCAACTCCCCAGGCCCTTCCGGACATACCTCTTAGGTTTCAGCTCACAGACGAAGGCTGACCACTGAGCTGACCATGGGCAGCCCCACTTCAGAGACAGACCTGGCTGACAGAGAAAATAAACTGGCTGCGGAGTTGTCTCAAAGGCAGTTTTATAAATCAGAGTCTTGCTAATAGGCAGAGGAAAATATCAAGTCTTTCTCCCCCTTCCCCAAACTCTATGAAATACGGTATATTTTCCAAAGTCAAGTGCTCAGGGTCCTCTATTGCCTTAAGAAGCAGGAGGCTGGGAGGGAAGGGGTCTTGGGGGATGCAGAGAGGGGGATCTGTGACACATTGTTCTGCTAAGAAGGTGGAGGACGACAGAGGTGTGTGGTCCTGCAAAGCATGGGCCTGGCTGATGCCTCCCTCCCCCAGAAACTCATTTATCACCTTGATGGTTTCAGCTCATTTGCAGCCAAGTTATTGTCACCCTTAAAATAATGTGGCTTGACAGGAAAAAAATGNAGGGAAGGGGTCTTGGGGGATGCAGAGAGGGGGATCTGTGACACATTGTTCTGCTAAGAAGGTGGAGGACGACAGAGGTGTGTGGTCCCGCAAAGCATGGGCCTGGCTGATGCCTCCCTCCCCCAGAAACTCATTTATCACCTTGATGGTTTCAGCTCATTTGCAGCCAAGTTATTGTCACCCTTAAAATAATGTGGCTTGACAGGAAAAAAATGAAATCCTTGTGAAAAGTTACATAGTCATCACACTCTGGAGTCAAAATATCGGCTGCAGTATCCAAACACGGGCCCTGGGTACGGCGGGGGTGGTATTTCCTCTCTCCCACAGGCTTTGGTTTTAGAACAGGACATTAACATTTATGTCATGTTAACGTGCACCTAGGCATGGCGTGTGGCCTCCTGCCACGGACACGGAGAAACACATGCTCAGGCATGACCGCCAAGACTCGCAGTGTAAATGCAGACGCGTGTTTCCTTGCCCGGAGAGTTAATAGAGGGCGGCGAGACTTAAATGTTTAGTCATCCCCCCGGCGCATGGACTCCGTTGCAGATGTCAGGAAAACACTAAATCTTGCTGAGCCACCACCAGCAACTGAGATTTCACCCCCAGAACCAATTAAGCCAGACCATAGCAAACTTGGAACCCCCAAACTTCCCTCCCGGCCACCCCACAACGAACATGTGTGACCTTGATACTTTTGTTAGCCTCAGGGTCCCCTAGTGAACCTACATGTTGGTTGCAAAGAAGAAATGAGATAAAGGACAGGAAAGGTTTGCCTTTTCTCCCCATAGTTTTATTTATTTATTTATTTATTTTTAGAGAGAGGAGAAGGAAGGAAGAATCAGAGGGAAACATTAGTGTGTGGTTGCGTCTCCTGCGCCCCCTACTGGGAACCTGGCCTGCAACCCAGGCATTAGCCCTGACTGGGAATCCAACCCGTGACCCTTTACTTCGCAGGCCAGCACTCAATCCACTGAGCCACACCAGCCAGGGCAGGAAAGGTTTGTCTTGGTTTCTGGAATGCAGGAGACAAGCGGTACAGGCGGGTTTATTTTCATTCTGGTTCTGTCTTGTGTTTCTTAGCTGGCGCACCTTTAAAACTGGGCTCCAACTGCATCCGTCTCAGAGAGCGGAACTGGTTTTCCAGGACGGCGTGCTGGCCGGGACCCACCAGTACTGCCCTGTGCCTCATGCCCTGATCTGCACAGCCTGGAACCAGACCCTGCCAGCAAGAGAGGTCGGCCTCATTGCACAGGTGAGATTGGCCTAGCGGGAGCCTAGTGAGGCCCTGACGGCACCTGGGCATGGCTTCTGTCCATGCCCTCCTTCTTCCTTACGCCCCCTCTCCATTCCGCACCCCACACAGGCCATAAAGGATCACAATGCCACGGGTTCCCTGCCTAGGATTCATCTACCTGAACCCTTGTCATGATTCATCTTTCCAGGACCCCCCAGAGCACAGCGCCCCCTGCTGACTCACGTACTCTCACAGCACTGTCTCCGGGTTCCCATTCCTTCACCTCCTCTGGCAGTACCAGCCTTGTGCTTGGTCACCTATTCCTCATCCCATCCGTTCTTGCTATTATACTAAACCCCGGTTGGTCCTTATCAATGTGATATCTTCAGTACCAGTCATTAGCCCCTGTGGGTGACTCAGGAAACGTCCGGGAAAATGCGTTGGAACGTGCCCGATACAGATGATTCAACTCAGGGTGTACCCAGCTCGCGCCGTGCGGCCACGGTCAAGCACCCCCAGGACCTGCGGTCTCCGGCCGGAATCCTCCGGGCAAAACGCAGCTGCTGCTCGTTTACCTCGGAAGTTCCTATTTCCACTTATTTTGTGGACCCCGCGGTCTCGTCCTTTCATATTAGCGCAGGGAGAGATTTAAACCTTTTTTAAACCAAATTTGTCGGGGTGGCATCGGTCAATAAAATTACATTAGGTTTCAAGTGCAGGATTCTACAACACATCATCTGTATGCTGTGCTGTGTGCTCTCCACCCAAAGTCAAGTCTCCTTCCCTCACCATGTATCTGGCCCCCCTTGTCCTTTGCCACCTCTCCACCCACCTTCCCTCTGGTCACCACCCCACTGTTGCCTGTGTCTGTGAGTTTGTGTGTATCTCTTTCTCTTGTTTGTTCACTTGTTGCTTTCAGTCTTGTTTCCCCCCCATAGGAGTGAATTCATATGACTCTTGGCTTCTTCTGTCTATTTTGCTCAGCATAATATTCTCAAGATGCATCCGTGTTGTCGCAAATGAGAGCGTTTCATCTTGTCTTAGGGCTGAGTGGTATTCCCGGTATATACGTTCCCCATCTTCTTTACCCAGTCGTCTATCAAGGAACACGTTTTTTAAAAGATTGTTTAAAGAATATGTGTGTGGTTTTATTTTCAGTTAGGAAACGTGGCCAAAGCATGCAGTGTCTTTTGTTGCCACGAGTTAAGATCCTTTGCAGTTACTTTGCACAACTCTCTTGCCTCACGTGGAGTGATGAATGTGCCCACTTTGATGGAGAAGTGCCTTTCTGTGGATGTTTTCTCCCCTCATCCCTTTTCTGGGGGGTTGAGCGATGGTGTCAACACTGCCTTCTTGTGTTCAGCCCAGGAAAAGCTAGACGGGGCAGGTTCAGGGTCCTTGCCTCACAGATAAAGCAAAATTGCAGACTCTGTGCAGATGGGGTTTTTAGCTCTTACTCTCCACTGTGGATTTTCTCTTAGTCCATAAAAGATTTTGCTCCCGATTTATCATGGCTGTGTATATGTTTGCTAGATTTAAAAAAAGAGTACTCTATTTCCAAAAGTACAAAAAGGTGATTCGTATATTATCATTGTTAACTGGAAAACAATATTCTTCCTTGACCTTCAAATAATACTGATCTTTTCTTATCTATCTGATTTCAAGGCCCGAGTTTATTCACTCTTACTGCCCAAATGCATGAGCATTATCATTGAATGTCTTTTAATGACAAAATAGTTTCAAAATTCAGTGTTTCTTGATTTCACATAGATCATTAAACTCATGGCACTCATTACTTTTTATTTTGTGAAACTAACTTTCTAGGAATAAAATTCTTTCTAACAAAAGCTCTCCTACTATTCTACAAATGCCTTGGAGGTGTATTTCAATTTAGTTATATAGGAGTACAATATTTTTTCATCTTTATTTGTTTTCTTTAATAGTTTATCAGAACAAAAATGAATGATGAATGCTCCCAATTTTCACATTTTTAGTATGTGTTTTTTAATGGTATCTTTAAATTTAGCTTGCAATAAGCTTTCTGGAAGATAGTCTGACAATGTATATCAAGATCTCTTAAAAAGTTTATACCATACAACTACAACCCTATAGATTTGTTTATATTAACTCATGCTAGATAACATCAAATCTGCATTGAATTTTTTAAAAAAGATATGAACACTATTCATTATAATATTTATATAAGATTTAATATTATATAATATTTATATAATATTGTCCTATTTTTCTTATTGAAAAATAGGACAATATTATTATCTGAGGTACGGAATTATTTCAAATAATTATGGTGCATCTATATAATAATGATTTCCAATAATAATCAACTTTTAAAAATTTGCTTACTATGTATGAAGTGATAAACAAAATAAACAAAAAAAGTATAGAATATTATACTATTTTCTTCTCTGTATTTATTTATCTATCTTTGGTAGAAAGATACATACATATTAATTTACCTCTATATATCTAAGACAAAATATTTAAGAGATAAACCAAGAAGTTAATTCCAAATTTTTTCAAATTTTATATAATGAATATAACATTGAAACCATGAGGAAAAGTAATGTTTTTTATTATTGTCATACTGTTTGAGAAATGGTAAAATTAAGAGAGGGAGAATTAAAGGGAGGGAGAAAAAGAAGAAAGGATGGAAGGAGGGAAGTTGGGATGCTCTCTGTCTTGACATTTTCTGTATTATTTTTTGACATGAAGTGAATGAAAAACCAAAAGTCACAGATCAAGAAGGATCTGGTGTTGATCACCACAGGCACTTAAAACTCATCAGCTCCAAGTCTGCTAACATTTAGGAAAGCAAACAGCCAACCAGGGGTTCCAAATAAAAGCCCAGGGCAGAAGTCAGCAAAGATCATTACGGCAATCTTCAAAGGCCAGTTCAGACCACACATTCGGGTGGCTGCTCACATGGCCACCATTCAAGAATTCAGAGAAGGAACAGAAAGGGGCCGATATTGAGGTGGGGGTGGGGAGGAGAGCTATTTCCTGGGGCCAGAGCCCTGTAAGCCCATAGAAAAGCTAAGATGATGTCACATTGGAAAGAGACTGAAGTACATTTTGAGCTAGAGTGAGCAGTGCCAATATATTTCCGGCATTTGGAATGAGTCATTTCTTGTCCTCTTTTGCCATTGAAATGTATCTGTATCACTACCACACCATTCTAGGCAGGAGATTTTGATTGCCAGAGAAAATCTGCTCAGGCAAGCAAATGGAGCACATTCTATGGTGGGGGAGCTATTGATCCACCTCCCAAGTCCAAGCCAACTGCTCTCTGTTTCACTCAAACCGTCTCCTCTCCCCAAACCCTCCAAGGGCTCAACTGTACGTGATCTCTTAATTTAAGGGTCTGCTATTCTCTTCATTCTTTCATTGTCATCTTTCTTAATTCTTCTGAGAAAACCCCACTGGCCAAGTTGGGTCAGTGTTGCCTATGGTACAGTCAACAGCTGTGTAAGTTACATATGTACTTAGGGTGATGCCTCCTAAGGGTGGTGGGTAAAGCCGCCTCTGTGTTAGCATTAACAGCGGACATGTATGCAGCACGTACTTCTTGGGGTAAAAGGAACCGTGCGTGCTTGACAAAACACTAGTCTTTGACCATAAGGTATCAGACATTAGGAAAGGTTAGAGGAGGAAATGTTTATTAAGCATCAGAACCCACGCACATGGCAGCCCACTTAATCACGTGAGACACTATTCTTCTAACAGCAGTTGGTAATTACTGAGCACCTACTACTGAAAACCAAGTGCTTTCCTATACATTGTATTATGTCCACCTCATACAAATGCTGCAGAATGATTGCCTTCTGTTACAAATGAGAAAAGTTAACAAGGGTTGGGGTCACCTATTCTGATTCATGTGTGGGGGTTAGGAGATCACCCCCACACGACCAGGCAACACTCTGACACCATCTGGGTGTCCTACAACTCAATTCTGACACTATCAACCCAGAGAGAGAAAGAACATCAGATCCCACAGGTTAAGTGCTGAGACCCACAAGATTGTCACATTTTTCACACTTTCAATGTGGTCACAAACTCAGATCATCACCTGTGCTACTGGCAGACCTGTTCATGATTGGAGGATCCCAGTGTTTTCAGTGGGAAATGAGTTCTTGCTGTATCATGAGGGAAAGAATTCCCTGAGACCCGCGTGGGAAGATGAGGCTCTGCAGCAAACTTTATTGATGATGTAAAGTCAAGGGGCTTCCTCTCCTGACTTCCCAATGTCCCATCCCTGTCCACATCACCATGGAAAAGGTCCAGTCTTATCTTCAGTGGGGCTAACACGAAAGCTAGTGTCCAGCCCCTTCTGGCGTAGCTCAGTGGATTGAGCGCTGGTCTGAGAACCAAAGGGTCGCTGGTTCAATTCCCAGTTTAGGGCATATGCCTGGGTTGCAAGCCAGGCCCTCAGCTGGGGGCACATGAGAGACAGCCACACATCACCGCACATTGATGTTTCTCTCCCTCACTTTCTCCTTCCTTTCCCCTCTCTCTAAGAATAAATACATAAAATCTTGCTTTTAGAAAAAGCTAGTGTTCAGAGTTTCTGCTCCATGATAAGTATGTTGCAGCACATCATTTAAAGAGCTTAGCACGTGTTTCCAGCTACAGTGGCTGTGCTGTGGTGCTCAGGCTCCTGCCTGAAGCCTGAGTGAGGAATCTTCACAGCCATGGGCCACGGGGCTGCTAAGGCCACGGGGCTGAGCAGAGAGGATGCACAAGTGCATGGGGCAAATACACAGTTGGGAGACGGAGAAAGAAAAAAGAGCACTGCTTTGTTCCCCTGAGAGTATATTAGCTTGGATCTGGGATGGAACAGGTGCCCTTTCAAAATGACCACTCAATTTCCCAGGCTTGCAGGCTTTGGATGGGTCCAAGCGCCTTAGACTGACAGGCCTCTACGGTCCCACACCTCCCTCTGACTCTGCTCAACAACCCGTTACTGGAGAGGAAAGGGAGGGGTGTTAATCTCCTTGGCAGAGCAATGAATATGATCTCCTGTGGTGTAAAGAGCTGTAGCTTCCAGGCAAAACAAAGAGGCTTGTGCTCTTCAGTTTATTAAACTTGATGTCTAATTCTCCTTTGCTCCTTTTCCCCATCAATAATCAGCTAAATACCCACCATAGCACAAGGATTCCTTTCTTGGGTTCAATTAATTTGTTCTTGTAGCACACAGAACTCAGAGAACCATTTTGCTTCGCAGATAAACAGTTTATCATTAAAGATAAAACTCAGAAAGAGCCAGATGGAAGAGATGCATTGGACGAGGTGTGGGGAAAGAGTACAAATTCACCAGGCTCTCTTCCATCACACCAGTCTCCCCAAACCCCCATGCTATGGTCAACCGGGAAGCTCTCCAAAGCCAGCCTTTCGGGTTTTTAGGGTGGCCTCATTGCATAGGCATGGCTGATTAAATCACTGGCCTTTGGAGGTCAGGGAGGTGGGACTCAATGTAATCACTGGCAACCAGCCCCCCAACCTCAGCTGCCTTCCAAAAGTCACCTCATTAACATAGCAAAAGATACCTTTGTTGCTCTCAGCACTTGGAAATTCCAAGGGATTTAGATCTCTGTGACAGAAAGGAGGACAAAAACCAAATATACATTTCTTATTATGAATCACAATATCACAGTTAATCTTTGGGCTTTTGAGTAATTGCCCAGGAATACACAGTTGGAATGAAACTTCAAGAAAACCCACACCTGTCTGACCACATTAGGTAATGCTTCTCTTAAAACCTGCGTTTAGCCTAGAGTCTGTCACTGATTTACTGCGTGATCTGGCATAAGTCACGCTCCCGGAGCCTCATATTTCTCATATATGAAGTAAGAACATTCTATACGATATCTCTAGGGGCCCTCTTAGTTTTTTACTTCTTTGAAACTTTGATAATGTATTACTTACAGTTTTGTTTCATTCTGTTGGTAATCTAAGTTGCCACAGTTTAATTGTAGTAATTCTGAGCTCTCCAGATAAACATTGGTAATAAAAGGGAAGATAGTTTTAATTAAAATAATAAAAGGTACTTCTGAATTCAACAGTAATAATTTAACGTTGTAGATAGGATAGCAACACAACCGTGAGAATAACAGATTATTTCAGTAACATTTAGCAGTGTAAACTGAATGCCTCCTTCCTCATGGCTGGCCACTGATGAGGACACCGAGAAGAGTTAGACGTACACTTCTCTCTGTAGTCAGGGCCTCAGGGACACACCTGTGACTGCGGATGAAGTGACGGGACATTGGAGAGTGCAAACCACGAGATCACTTAGGAGTGGAGCGTTTGGGACAGCTGCCTGAATGGGGTAGTAACACCTGAGATGTGTAGGGAGCATATCAGCCAAGAAAAAATATCAGTCGGAATCAATAATAACCACCCTACTCTTTCAACCATACCAACAACAGTTTAACTGAATTTGGAATAATTCGTTTCCCTGTTTACGTTTTTCTATCGGTCCAAGTTTCTAAAACAGCAGAGTGCTTACAAACATCGGCACTGAGACAAACCTATGGAGTCCTGGCTCCAGGAGCTGAACCAAGGCAGCGCCTGCGGGGAGCACGGGCTCGGGACTAGAGCACAGCTGTGGGGCTTTTCCCTTGACTTGCGTGGCTCGGAGCTGAGTGTAAAGAATAGGAAGTGGTGTGGAACTGGAATTCAGAACGATCTGCCTGAGAAGCAGCTGAGTACATAAAACCTCATGAAGAAACCCAAAACAATGATCTTCCCCATTGTGACTGTTTAGTCTTTCTGTAGAGACTCATGGGGCCTTGGCTATTATCTATTTTTCGTATCACTTGACCTGAAAATATATCCACCATGTGGAAAAAGAGGGAAGTTTTTCCCTGATGTGAATGTGGGTGAAGAAAGAAAGATAAGGGAAGAGTCAAGGAACATTTCAGCCTATTAAATCAACAGATGCACTCGTTTCTTGACTTTTTACAGATAACTAAACACATTAGACATTCCAATCCATTGATCAGTCATTTTGTACACATCCACTATAGTCCTCCTCTGGTGCCTTGAGGAGGACTCAAACTTGCAAATGAGAAAATATGAAAGCTAAGATTTGATTTCGTATATATGATCTTCTTCTCTTGATTAAAATAAAAAATGCCACTGCTTTTTGGAGAGGTGTTGCTAATTATTTCATTGTTTTTCTTTTGACATCTCCATTCTCTTACATTTAAGAGTCTGAAAGAATCAATTACATCTTTCTTCTGGTACTGAACTAAAGATCTCACTGAATTCAACTCAATCTTCAGAATTCAATCTTTTGGTCAAGAGTCCACTGTAGGAATGTAATATATGCTGGGGACTCTGCTAAATGCCTGGCACAGAGACTAAAATAGACTTTATCACTTCTTAATACCATCAGTGATCTCAGAAAATCCAAGAAACAACTGATGAATGCAGAGCTGTGTGTGCACTGGCAGGGTCCAGGGCACACGCCTGGTGCAGAGGTAAGACAGAGCAGTGAGAGATGAGCTGCATTGGCCCAGGGAGAGGTGGGGAGCGGAGAGGAGAGGCTCAGTAATAATCAGAGTTCTCTCATAGGAAATGATGTTTGCGCAGGAATGGAAAGTGTAGACAGTAATTTGCCAAGTGAACAAAAAAGAAAGGTCATGATGACCCTAATTACCCAAACTGGCATTTTCTCCTCTGTTTCAATTTAATTAACCATTTAAACTGTATAACAGAAGTCAAGATAGGACAGAGAAGGCTTGATATCCCAATTTGCCAGACTGTGATTACAATACTGTGAAGCCAAGTTTCCCCGAGGGATCTTAAGCCCTGTTTTTCCCGGGTGTTGGTTGGGGGGTTTATCCCTTTTCTAGTGTTCCCTTCAGGTGGCAGAAGCCAACTTAGCAACACCCTGCTTTCCTCCCTTCACCTCTAATTGGTGATTTCAGAAAGGGAAGCTGGGCATAGGTGGCCCGGTCCCTTCTTTCTTCCCATTGCCTTGGAGAACTCTGTTTATCTCCAGAGAACATGATTTTCCCTTATCCTTTATTCTAATGGACAGCAAACCTGTCTGAGCCGGAGTTCAGTTTTAGAGAGTAATTTGCCAGCACCGTGAGGCCACTGTCTCTCAGGTGAGCTTAATTAGATATGGAAGTGGTCTTCTGGCAAACACCCACCTTAGTTCCTTTATATTACTTTCCACCTGATTCAGAATGAGAATTTATTTTTCTTTAGTTGGCATCCTGGTCTGCTCACTGTGAAGGTACCATTGTCCAGTAGTTACGTAAGTGGATCCCACGTCACTTTGTTTTTGTCAGTTCAAGCACCACCTTTACTAGGAGTTCTTCCCCCACACCTAAATCTGACCCATATTCTCCCTGTCGCAACCTGTGTNTTGGAGAACTCTGTTTATCTCCAGAGAACATGATTTTCCCTTATCCTTTATTCTAATGGACAGCAAACCTGTCTGAGCGGAGTTCAGTTTTAGAGAGTAATTTGCCAGCACCGTGAGGCCACTGTCTCTCAGGTGAGCTTAATTAGATATGGGAGTGGTCTTCTGGCAAACACCCACCTTAGTTCCTTTATATTACTTTCCACCTGATTCAGAATGTGAATTTATTTTTCTTTAGTTGGCATCCTGGTCTGCTCACTGTGAAGGTACCATTGTCCAGTAGTTATGTAAGTGGATCCCACGTCACTTTGTTTTTGTCAATTCAAGCACCACTTTTACTAGGAGTTCTTCCCCCACACCTAAATCTGACCCATATTCTCCCTGTCGCAACCTGTGTGCTTTCAAAGTGTGGAGCATGACCCATGGGTTTACTTATCTGAACAAAATATTGCCCTCTGTGAAGGCAGAGAATCGTGTATTATGCGATTCACTGTCCATACTGCTGAGTACAATTCAGTGCATGCGGTACAGTCCCTTGAATAAATAAATGTCTATAAGTATGTTCTGACTCTCAGCACATGATCGAAATTTATTCCCACCCCATGCCATACTTATAAAGCAGTCTATTTTGCATTTATTTGTATGGATGTATGTGTATACTTGTCCTTGTTGTGTTATCTTAACCATTCAATAGTTCTAACAAACATGGAACTGATTCTTTAGTATATTTAATTTTGTTCCTCTACCTAAAAAATAGTCAACGCAAGTTAACAAAGTCAGGCATGATCACAGACTTCATACAATCAATCACAAAGGTCACATTTACATTTTAAAATATTTTGAAATATTTTGATCAGATGGATGAAAGCACAAAATAGCCAAATTCGATATTCAGTTTTCTAAAGTTGTATTGTACAGGTTGCCACCGGATGCTTGAGAATATGGTAATTGTTTGCACTGAAACTGACTTCTAGGATAAAATATAAATGCTTCTAAGCCCTGTCAGTTCTCAGGCTCCCATCAACACCATCGATCAATTCAGACTTCTAGCTCCAGACAAGTAGCTCATCAGTCAGCCAGAATAATAACATGGAGAGTCCTCAAAAAATCATTTAAAAAGCCGTATAATGCCTAGTGTCTTATCTGGCCAGCCTGACTTTGCATATCAGAACCAGTTCGTAATCAGCTTGTCCTCCAAGGGCCCCGCAGTTTTGCTGTGAAGTGAAAAGGACCCGGATTATAATAAAGGGCAGTTCAACCCCAGCACAACTGCCTCCTTGCGGGACTCTAACCAGGTCGTTTAACTTAGGTCATTTAACCATGGTTCGTAAGGAGGGGAGGAGATAACCACAGATTTTGTAGGTAAATCATGTAGCTGAGATTCTGAATCATCAAAGAGCGAACAGCATTAGCTCCCTTCTTGCTTCTGGTTTAAACCAAAGCTGACCGTACCTAACAAATGTCCATTCCGACTTCCCTATCCCTTTGTTTTAAAATACCCTTCAGAATAATCAAAGTACCTGAAAACTGACCTGTCCATCCTGTGTCTCAACCGGGGTACGGAGGAGGCATCCACGTCTTCCTTTCTCTTTCTTGCTCCTATAGCTAATCAGTGGTCACGTCCTACCAAGTTCACCCCTTGTTAAAATCCATGCACATCTCTCCTGCTTCTCTACCACTGTCTGAGCACCGGCCAGGGTCACCCCTTGCCCAGATTATGATGAGAGCCTGGTCTTCCCACTTCCACTCTGCACTGACCACAACCTATCTCAACCAGTGAGTACCAAGGCTCATCTTAACATGCGAATGTGATCATACCTCCTCTCTGGCTCAAAATTCCCCAGTGGCTTCTTACTGATGTTGACAGAAAGAGATGTATTTTCTGCTCAATTGCTTACTGCATCATTGCTTACTGACTTCTCCAGCATCATCACCAACTCCTACCCTTCTGGCTTCCAGAGTCAAGTGCTGTCTTCTGTATTCTGCACTCAAGGTCTCTTATCCCCAGCCAGTCTTCTCCACCCTGCTCCCTTTGCTCATCATGCTGGCTTGGACTCTTACTTAACATCATGAGGGAGGCCCCGTAGGAGAAGGTTGGTCCCCACAGTTTGCACTCCTGTGGCATCGTGCCTTCTCCTACAGTGTATTCTTCCCACTAGACTTTAAATTCCATTTGTGCAGAGACCATTCAGAGTTCTCCTTGCCCCGAGAGTCCCCATACCTGCCACAATGATAGGCATTTTGAAGGGGCTCAAATCCTTGCGTGTTAAATGTATCAATAAAGGGCCGAATGAACAAATGAATGCCTACGTGTCTTATTTAAAACTCTGAAACTATAAAGCAATTAGGGTGGCCACCTTTTGCTAAAGAAACACTTTGAGGAATTAGACACTCAAGCACTAAGGAGAGGAAACTAAGGCCTTCTCCAGCTGACATTCCCTTCATTTTTCTTCCTTGGTGGTCCACTTGGACTGTATCCCTGGGAGTCCCTGGTGCCAGTTTCGCTCATGTTATGAACCGATGTGCTCCATAAACTACTCATAATGTGCTGGAATATGGCTCCCGGGCTTTCGTGTTCTCCGTGAGAACTGCCTGCTCTGCTTACATAGCATCTTTATTATGTACTTGGAGTTACAGAGCCCACATCAGGGAAAGTTAGAGGTTTGATCTTCAGAGCCAGAGATTGGACTCTACGCTGCTCAAAAATGCCTTTTTTGCTTGAAGTATCGGAGAGCTTTGCCACTGTATTTCTTATCTGAAACCACCAGGAGAGAATTTCCCATAAATCAATTCAGCAAATATTTACTGAGTACCTCACATAGACTCAGACCTAAATGGGCCTTAGAGACTGTCTCGTCAAACTTCCTTATTGTACCGAGAAAAATAACAGAACCTGGGGGATTCCTGACCTAAAACCCATCAAATGGGCCCTAGCCTGTAGCTCAATTGATTAAAGCATTGTCCTTATATGCCAAAGCTATGGGTTCAATCCCTGGTCAAGGCACATACATGAATGCATGAATAAGTGGAAAGACAAATCTGTGTTACTCTCTGTTCTTCCCCTCTCTCTCTAAAATCAACTTAGTAAATATATAAATAACCCATCACATAATTCTCTGTGCATGAATGAAATTGGGTTGCAGGCCAGGTCCCAGCAGGGGGCTCACGAGAGGCAACCCTACATTGATATATCTCTCCCTCTCTCCTTTCCTTCCCCTCTAAAGATAAATAAATTAAATCTTTTAAAAAATCTATAAGATGGTCTCTTTCCCCCAATAGGCTAACATCTTTAGTGGGGCAAGAAGATCAAACAAGTAAATGAGCAGTAATAATACATTCTGACTACTTAACATAGTGTCCAATATATAGTAACTACACAATAATGCCCTCTTAAATAAATGAGTGATTAATCAACCAATTAGTCAATTAAAGAATGCAACGTGGTACTTATAAGAGTTTTAATTCTATTTATGTGATTCTTTATCATGCACCGCTTGCCTCATCGAGACGTTAGGTTGAGGAAAGGGAGGGGCAGTTCCTATTGTTCACTTACTAATGGATCTCCAGTAACTCACATGGCACTTGTTACACGCAGCAGTGGGTTCCATTATTCCTGGTTCCTGTATTAGGGAATTTGCCTGCCCACTAAAATGTACTTGTGACCCAAAATCCATATACACAACACTTTTATTGTCACTCATGGGCAGGCACAGAGTGGCGAAACGATTGAGCAGCCTCACATACCACTTCCCCCCTGAGGTCGAACAAGGAGACCCTCTGCTCTCTTGCTTTGGCTCTCCTACCGTAAACGACGGCCTTTTCACTGTCTGCTTCATGTCGTAGATATTTCAGTGTTGTGTGTTTGGTTGAGGGCATTCCTGTTTAAAAATAGGCTGCAGGAATAGTGCTGAGATGCTGTTCCTGAGCACCAGAAGGCTGTGACGTGCCTCACAGAGAAAAGGCTTGCGTGATGATAAGCTTCCTTCGGGCATGAGTTCCAGCACCGTGGGCTGTGAGATCAAAAGTAATCAATGGAGAACACGAATTAAATAAGATGTCCTTAAGGAGAACTGCAGATTATGTATCAGCTGGTTGGTGAAACATTGTGACCAGAGGCTTACAGGAGCCTAATTCTCTATTTCCCCTAGGTAGGAGCACTGGATCGGTATTTGCTAACAGGTATTTGAGGTTCCTCTAGAGAATATCCATACTGTGAACATCGAGGATTAACTGTATATACTCAGAAAATATAAAAGAAAGAAAGGGAGGGGTGGGAAAGGTTGGGAGGAAGGGAAGAAGAAAAGACGGGTAGAAGAAAGGACGAAGTCTACTAGCAGCACGGACAGGTGCTTTGTGCAAACAGAGAAGTCAAAGCGTCCAGAGCATCAACAGCAACCCTGGCCAATACCCGTATAATTACTGCTCCTCCCTACCCTGGGGCCCTGGGAGGAAGGGAAGAAGAAAGGAAGGCTCAGTGTCATGTGAGGGGCTGGCACTCTCCACGGTCTGGGCTCACAGCGGAGGCCACACCACGCTGTTGGTCAGACTACCTTTCCCTGAAGTTCAAAGCCAGGCATTCTAGATTCCTAGCTGTGTGATGTTGGGGAAACTCGCCAAACCTCTCTTTGTCTTCTGACGTGTACAGTGGGGATCATTACACTGCCTATTTCATAGGGCTAGAATGAAGCATAAATGAAACCATAAACATGAAATACCCCAGAGCCTGGCATAAAAGTCAGCACACAATTAATATTAGCTATTTTTAAACGTATTTCATTTCAACTGGTCAAAAAATCAATGATTTTATTCATACTATACTAAAAATATTTAACTGAGATGCCCTTTTCAGATGCAGGCAATTTGTAAAATTAATTCTATGTACTTATCCACTTTGTTTGTGATGTTTCTCGTTTTCTAACTTTCAGTGCTCTCACACAAATGCACATATGCCAGTTTGCTATTTGCCATTTTGAAAACTACATCCCCCAAGGTTCCATGACCATAAAAAATTTGATCCTATGTCCCCCAAATAATGTCAGTATTTGCTCCCTCTGTTCTTGGAAGAGGAAGGCGAGTGTCATGAGTCTTTTCCCTCTGGGATGGCAATTCTGCAGAGCCAGCAGCCATTCCAGAATTTTCTGCCACTGCAGTTCAACTGTGAGATAACAGCCCCACCCCTTTGCTGCTGGCCTGCCATGGAAGGAGCTACATGCACACGTCGTGTTGACCTTCTCGGTTACTTACAGTCCTACAGAAACTGAGCCAAACAAAGAAACCTAGTGATCTTAGGTCACTGTCACTTCCCCACCTGAGAGCAAGTTCTCATGTCCCATATGGTATTCTTCAGAAGCCATGCACCAGATTCGGATAACTGACATCTGTGATAGAAAAGATGCCTTGTTGGAGGGAATCTGGACACATCTGCCTAAGGAAATGAGATTTTCACTTCCTGAAGCTAATATCCCACTCCGTAACTCAGCACAGATCTAGTTTTAGATAAGACATCACTTCTGACTTAAGCTGAGATTGTTGGGCTTGCTTCTTTCATTGTAAACAAATTCCAGAACAAGGTAAGCCAAGTGTCATTGTTTGGAGGGACAAGAATTGGACAAATATTTAGAGCAGAGATATATTACCAAAGACTCAGCTCAGCTGCATATAATCGTGCCTTTAGTAAGATGAGAGTTCAGTTTCTGTCTTAGGTAAAATAAGTCCAGGAGCAGTGAGAGCAGGCTGGCGTGATGGCATTTCTAAGACACCAGAAACCCAAGTAACTTCTATCATTCTGTGCCGCAATTCTTAGCAAGTGACTCCCATCCTCAATGTCACTTCATGGTCACAAAATGACCACTACAACCCCAACTGTTACCTCTGCATTCCAGGCAGCAGGCAGGAGAAAGTGCTTAGTTGGTCAGGATTCACCTCCCACCTAAATCAGTCTTCTTTAAACAGTTTCTCCAGAGTTTCCCAATTTATTTTTCGATCTCTGAACTAAAACTTGGGCTTTGGTAAATGAGTAGGTAGTCTGGTAGTGTTACTGAGGGCAAAGCTGTCCTATGATATCTTCCCAGGACTATGGAGTGACCCACCACTTCCAGGAGAGTGGAACCTCACTTTGGAGCCCTCCAGATTCCATGGTTAATACATGAAATGGGAGTACCTTCCATACTTCTGGGACCCACCTTGCAGCTTCTTTCACATACCTCTTTACACTAGACATTGTCTCAGCAATCAACGGAGGGTCGGTGTGACCTGCCTACACCTTGCTTCTTACGGTGTAAGTCTTACCCCTGGACTTCTAAACCTCTGCAGCTTGAGAAGTTGCAGCAACACACTCAGCTGCTCTGACGTGTGCACCATCCTGGGAGTGCTGGAGAGCCACTATTCCCTGAGGAAATTCTTCACAGAGGGGACTGAGAGCTGAGGGTAAGACTAACCAGAAGGTACCCAGTGAGACAGAACTCCACTCGACCGTCGGTGATCCATATGGTTCGTTCTGATACTATGCTTTGAATGGGCTTTCTTCCTTCTCTGTTTCACATTTCCCACCCCGCCCCACTCTTCCCCTGGGATCTCTCCCCCAAATATCTTCTCTCTAATATAGAGTTCTCATCTCAAGCTATTTGTGGAGTAACCCAGGCTAACATTAGACCTAGAGGAACATAATAAATCGATTTTTAAGAAAATAACCTGGTCTAAAATACTGGTTTCCTACATCATTTAATTTAAAAAAATAGATCATTCAAAGAGAAAGTGGTGTCAATTAACAAAGGTTAAGATTGAATTTAAGATAAATTACAATAAACAAGATAAAGAGCGTTATGGATAGATAAAAGGCACAACTAATGAAGAAGCTAGTCATAGACCCAACATGCTAAGATGCCTCCAGGATGCAGAGAATGAGGTAATTGTTTGTGAGGCTGAGGGGAGCAGGAGCACCTTCATGAGGGAAAGATGCTTCTCCAACTAGGAAGACGAGAGTGTTTCTGTAGATAACTAATGATAAAGGATGTTCTTGACCAAAAGCACAGTGTGAACCAAGGCAGTGTGAACCAAGGCAGAGAGAGATGGAAAACCCATTATTTGGGAAGTCAAAGTGCCATGTCTGAATGTTAGTGTGCAAGGCAAGGAGGAGGTGAATGATGGTGGAGACGAGACCGAACACATAAATAAAAACAGTTCAGAGCCATGAATCTGAGACTGGTTAAAGGGAGACTCTCAAATGCATAGAGAAGGAAAATGCCACCCACACTCCAGTTCTCACCTTACAAAGTTCACTGTGGTTATATAGGAATGGTGAAATTATGGGGGAAAACTGAAACGTGAATATTGTGAGTTTGAACTGTCGGTGGAAATATAAATTCGCTGTTGGATGAGTTGGTCCACAGTTTGGGACAGTTAAGCAGTCGTGTTAGAAATCCAGATTGGTAGTTCATCCAGTGAGACTCGATTTCCGACTATAGAGTTGACACTGAAAAACATTAAGACTTGTAAGGCTGTTAGGATAGAATGAATGCATTTTTCATGTGAGAAAGACACTGATCCTGGAAGGCTAAGGAGGAATGGTATAGACTACATATCTGTGTCCCCTAAAATTCACATGTTGAAACTCCATCTGCAATATTATGGTATTACGAGATGGGGACCTTTTGGCATGGATTGGGTTACAGGGAATAACCTCCTTGAATTGGACCCACAGAGAGGTCTCTGGTCCCTTCCACCATGTGACGACACAGTGACGAGATGGCCTCACACAGACAAGGAAGCAGGCCCTCCCCGGGTATCCAGTCTGCTGGTCCCTTGATCTTGGACTCATCAGCCTCCAGAACTGTACAAAATAAATTCCCGTTTTTCTTACGGCCCCTAGTTTATTGGATTCTATGACAAGTAGGTTCTGCCCCCCAAATTGTATCATTACATATTTTTATCATTGGGAAAGTAAGTGGATATTCTGTATAACACATCCCAGAATAGGACTGTTGATATTTATATTAAAATAACTATGATTATATCCATATTAATAGCACCTGACATTCCCAAACATTCTGTATTTGGCAGGCACTGGCCAAGCACTTACACAGATCATTTAATTATCACAGTAACCCTATGAGAAAACTGTTCTTATTCCCATCTCACAGAAAAGAAAACGATGACACAAAGAAGTTATAAGTGGTACAAGGTGAATAAGCTGGTAGAGAGCAGAGTTGAGATTTGAAATCAGGGTGATCTGCCTTTTCAACCTAAGCTTTAACTTCTTTGTTAAGGCAAGATGAACCACTTCTGAGAGCAGAGGGATTATTGTGCAAATTGCTAAGTTCATTATCTCAGAGACTCTCACATCAACACTGACAGACTGCTGCTATTATTACTTCCACTTTGTGGCTGATACAACTGATGACCAGAGGAAAAGCCACTTCTCCCAAAAGGCATATTAGAGAAAGAAAACAGAAAAATAGATTGGTTCCATTTCTGAGTCTCAGCAAATGCTCCCACGTGCTGAAAGCCCGGTATAAAGAATCTGCAAAGACAACACCACTAGAGTAGTTCTGCCAACATTACCTACCTCCAGAATCCGTGCCTTAAGCTATCAAATGGAAAAACCAGTGGAGGTGAATATCATTGTTGGTATCTTCAGGATGTTCTGAGAATGAATAGAATGCACTAAGCACTTAGTAAAGTGCCTGGCGCACACTGATACACTATTGGGATAATTACCAAAATGCGCTATGGCTAGTACTTAAAGTCACCAGATAATTCTCATCTTCCTATTTTTTCATGTTTAGTAGATGCTGGATAGATGCCAACTTCAGCTGACATCATAGGTCATCTTGTTCAATTTGTTCAGCCACAGTAGGGGAAACTAGTTTTACCTCCCAGGCCACCGTGGGAGGTTAGTGGGATAACATGGCCCATGTGCACCAGAGTGATAGATGCTTAACCGGAGTTCGGTGTACGCTGGTTTCTATCCACTGTGCTCTCGTCCTTTTCTTCTGCTTCAGTCCCAGAAAGGAGGGGATTCTTCTCAGTCCAAATAATTTCTAAATGGTTTCACTTGCAGGGAAGATGTCTTAAATCAATGTTAATAAGTTTTGGGGGTGAAAAAACAGAGAGGAATGAAATAAGAATGGAGGGAGAAGAGTGAAAGAAAGAAGGAAGGGCGTGATAGTGGGAAAACATAGTTTCATTCACTCATTCATTCATTCATTCATTCTTGCTGCATTTTGGTGAAGCAGATTCTACTCAGTTTGGCCACCCTGCTGCCTTTAATCAAACAAAGCTTCTGAAGAGCCCTAAAAGATCAACCATCGGGCCACATGTTTACCTAAGAGATTAGGTAGGGGCCGAGAAAACAAATGCTTTGAACGTGTTTGGTGTTGGGGTGCAAGGTGCCAGGTCTCGCACTTTGGACTGGTTGAGTCTCTGCCGCCGCCTTGCAGCCCTGCCATCTTGGAAGGCCCCGAACTTAGACCCCGAATGGAAGGGAAGGCATGTGGTGTTTGCACAGCTGAAAACAAGATGAAAAACCCCAGCCCCTCTCACACCCCATTAGACCCTGAAGTCCACGGAGTGTTGCACTCAACACATAAATACTCTGCTCGGGGAAGCCGTGGCCTGCATGTGAGCGGGAGGGACTCTGTCTCTCAGAGGAACAATGGGCTGTCTGTGAGGAGGCTGCATCCCGCCCCGCGGCCGGAGAGCATTAATCATCACTCCCCCGTGTGCGTTTCAGTAAACTCCAAGGCCTTCAGGGCCTGACAATGAGACAACAGGTAAGAGGACACCCAACCAGAAAACAAACAGTCTTGGGCCAAGGAGTCAACACCCCTCCCCTCTTTTCTTGTCCAGGGAGTCAGAGTGGGACCGAGAAGGAATTTAGAGTAAACAATTGCCACTCCAAGGCAGGGTCCAATCCCAGGTGGCGGTGGCCCTGTGGGCAGCTGATGACGTTCTCTGGCCTTTCTGAAACTCTGCACCTTTGTCCTTGTTGCTCCATCTGCCTGCAATGTTCTCGAAACCATTCACTCTTCCTCTGGGACAGATTCTTACTCATCCTTCTGGATAAGGTCCCATGCCCTCTCTCCAGCAAAGCTCATGCTGAGTTATCTACTCTCTCCTCTGCGAACCCACAGCATGCCAGGACCAGATTTGTATGCAAGGGCTTTTCAGGCTGTATTGGAAGGTATGTGCCTGCCTTTTCCCCTCTCCCTCTCAGTAGATGACCACACATTTTAATTTTCTAAGGTCATATAGGCTGTGAGGGGTGAAGTCCCCAGTTTTCTGCCTTATTTTCTGCAATAGCAGCTCCGCACATGCACTCATTGTGTTTGCTGCCATTGTAGGTTGAACTGTGCCCCCCAAAACATAGGTTGGAGTCTTGACCCCTGGTACCCTATGAAAGGAACCCTTTTTGGGTAGAAGGCCTTTGAAGATGTAATCAAATTGAGACAAGGCGATGCTGGGTTAGGATGGGTCCTAAATCCAAAGACCTGTATCCTTCTAAAAAGATGGAGATTTGGAGACTTACATGGACTGACTTGTGTCCTCCCCAAATTCCTATGTCGCAGCCTTTCCATCCACAGTGATGGTACGTGGAGACAGGATCTTTGTGAGGTAATTAGGTCACTAAGGTGAGGCCCTCGGGATGGGGTCAGTTCCATTTTCAAATGAGACACCACAGAGCTTTCCTCTCTCCAAGTCGTACAAAGAAGAGATGGTGTGAACACACAGCCCGTGTGACCACACACAAGCCAAAGGAAGAGGCCTCAGGGTGACGCCTACTTTGTTAGCACCGTGATCTTAGACTCCCCAGACGTCAGACTGTGGGGGATAGTTTCTGTACTTCACACCGCCCAGTCTATGGCACTTAGTGAATGCACACAAACCGACCGAGGCAGAGAGACTAAGACGTACGCGGGGAAGCAGGCCCTGGGAAGACTGTCGCAGAAATTAGAGGGACCACCTTCCAAAGACTGCCAGCCATCACTAGGAGCTAGAGGGAGGCGAGGCAGAAATAGTCCCTAGAGCCTCCAGGAGGAGCATGGCCCTGCCAACCCCTTGCTTTCAGCCTTCCAGGCTCCCGAACTGTGAAAGAATAATTTTTGTTATTTTGTAAGAATAGTTTTGTGACAATTAAAATCATCAACAAAGGTAAAACACTCAGAATAGTGACTGGTAAATGAAGAATGTTAAAATTATGATCCATTCTTGTCCATTTGAAAGAATAAACTTTCATCTTATTAAATATGGATTATCCGTCACAACCAAATTTACTTTTGACTAAAACAACATGCAGACATCAATTGCAAGCATAATAAAATGTAGTTCTTCATCAATTTATTTCTAAACCAAGTTCAGAGTCTTCCTAGTTTCTCCAAGGACACCACCAGGAAAATACTGGGAGTAAGAGGAAATAAAAATTAGCATGTTAAGTATTTATGTATTTGTGTTGCTATGCAGAGAAAATGTACCTGTGTCATACAACATTTCACTTCTCCATTCATCCTAAGAGCCAAGGCTGCCATCGGTCTTTCTTTGTCACCCTTCCCTAGTATTTCTATTATTTTACTATGTACACACACATACGTGTATGCACATATATGCACACAGATGGGTGTGGGTGCATCTACACACATATGTCATGGGTATAGACATTGTTAAGGCATTGCTCTGCCTTTGACAATTTGAGTTTCAAAAATAGAACTTACACAGATTGTGATAAATACATGATCAAAGGTCTTTTTTTTAGTGAAAACTTTTTTGGTTCTGTTCTCTTAAGATACAAAAATTGTATCTAAACCTAAATTATTTAAATAAAAGTCTAATGGCAAGCTATTTGTTTTAAATTTATGATAAATGTACTATTTCTCTCTGACAAAAGAAAAACAATGAATGCATATTACACTTTTCCGGAACTCCTTACTTATTGGCCCCACCCATTTCCCAGACTGAGAACTCTTGTTTCTCTAGCTCCCACAAGCTGTACCTAAGGCACAGCTACTGTACAGCAATTAAATTTTGAGAGCGTTAATAAATAAACGGGATGCAGAGGCTCCCAGCTCTGGTAGAGTGACTCCATTAGGGCAGGAAGGAGAGCGAAGCTGAGCCGTAGAAAGGTTTGCCCGACCACCTGTAGGTGCTCCAGGGTAGGAACAAGTGAAGAGTTCAAGTTCTCTGCTTCCGCACCCCACGGAATCTGCTCAACCCCCACTGTCTGTCTGAAATTTGAGGAGTGAGAACTTTCATTTTTTCTCTCTCACTGTTTGTAAGTGGTGTTGAATGATGGGACAAGAAGGGGGGCGGGGATACAATTCAAACTGCCCAGTGATGAAAATAAATTGTAGGGAGGTACCCCGAAGGTCCAGGAACGAAGACCCGTGCACGGCAGCAGGCTCGAGTTTTTGCTGGCACTCTGCGTCTGAACCACAGAAGTTGGCGTTTCGTTACTTAAAGCATGTGTAGTACAGTGTTTGCAATGTAAGTGGTGTGTTGGGGGAAAGATTAAAAAGAAATTTCTTCTTATTACATATTGTGAAATGTTCAGTAGTTCTACAGTGTGGTTTACTTTGCATTCCCTTTCTCAGCAAGCGATTCTGACAATTTGGAGACAGAAAAACCTCACAGACACAAATGCGTATGTACATAGAATACCTGCCACAGGCCGCCTGCACTTAAATCCTGGCTCCATTCCATGGCTGTGTGACTTTGGAAAGTGAAATAACATTTGGGGTCTGGTTTTTTTTCATCTTGAAATTATAAAAAGAACTATAGTACCTATCTCATTAAAATGTTTTGAGTGTTAAACAAGATAACATGTGGCCCTGGCTGGTGTGGCTCAGCGGACTGAGTACAGATCTATGAACCAAAAGTTTGCTGGTTCGATTCCCATTCAGGGCACACACCTGGGTTGCAGGCCAGGCCCCACGCTGGGGGCATGAGAGAGGTCGTAACTCACACACTGATGTTTCTCTGCCTCTCTTTCTCCCTTCTTTCCCCTTTCTCTAAAAATAAATAAATAAAATCCTAAAAAAACCCAAGTAACTTATATAAAGTGTCCAGTATAGTACCTGACACTTTGAAATACTCTAACGGCTCTTTGTAGGGAACAAACTACCTCAAAACTCAGTGACTTAAAACAGTAGGCATTTTTGGTTCCACTTTACAGTCCATGGGATGGTAGAGCGTTGGCTGATCTGGGCTCAGCTGGTGACTCTGCTACCTCGGCAGGGCCCATGCATGGTTCTGAAGGTTGGACAGGGTGCTGTGCTCCAGCTTAGACTTGGCCGGGGCAACCTGCGTGAGGCAGCTCTCTTGCCTGCCTTTCATTCTTCTTCCAGTATTAACCCAGACCACTCAGCTAACTCAGACACGTCCTCCTCAAGAAAACAGTAGAGGCACCAGAGCACTCAAGTCTAATGTGCAAGTGCCTTTCACTGCTTGGTTCGCTTTACTTCTGCAAACATCCACTTGGCCAAAGAGAGTCGCATACCGACACTAGGGGCACAGATGTATTTCTCCAAAGCACTTTCCTCGGTATGAACATACTGCAGAGTTAAAGAGCAAAGGCATGGATGCGGGGGAAGGTGACCAGTGGGTGTCAATAACAAATTGTTTTCAAACACTCGTTTGTATGACACTTTGAACATAAGATGCCTTATTTCTTGCCAAGCTATTAAATGGCATGGAGTACCATAGGAGCATCCTGAAGCTATGCCCTTCCCAACCCTCCAGAAATGGGAGCTCAGCACCTTCTCTCCCATTACTTCACTTTCAGGTGCCTTCCTCTCAGGTCATCTTCCTTTTGAAGGTGAGGCTTGGCGTTGTTCTCAGAACTGTAGTCTTGAGCACATTCAACTTCTTAAACCCCCTTTCCTTCTCTGTTCCTTGGATTGAGTAATTTCAATTACTATGTCTCTAATTCACTGAATTTTCTCAGCAGTCTGTCTAGTGATTTTTTTTCATTCTATTTTTGTACTTCTTAGCTATAGAATTTCCATTCATTTTTTAGATAGGTTCAACTTCTTTGTTCAAATTCATTTATTCTTTAAGGCCTTATTTCCTTGAATTCATTGAGTATTTTTTATTTTTAATGTATTCATAATGTATACTTTTAATTCTTTGTCTGCCAAATAACATATAAACATGCTTGGTGCCCTTTCTATTAACTGTCCATTTTCCTGAGCATAAATCACATTTTACTATCACTATGTATGCCCTCCAATTTTTTTATTTAAAGCTGGAGAGTTCAGGCACTACTGTGTATCGACTTTGCATTTTGCTGCACTCTGATCATTGTTATTTTAGTTTTGTTCTAGTAATTAAGCTTCTTAAAACCAAACCGCAATGTCTTCCTCTCCCATATATGCGACAGCTCAAATCTCTACATATTTTATAGCTTCAGACTGCTGCTAGTTCAACCCAATCTCCTCTTTTACTTGCTCTAATTGGCTCAGTCTCTGTTTTCTGATATATTAAGCCAGTAGGATTTCAGCTTTTTGCCATGTGCACTGTATGTATATTTGAAAAATACATTCATTAAAAAATCAGCACATTCAAGGGCTCTCATGCCCAGAGTGCACCTCTGTCTTTTAATGATCTCAGCTTTTGCTTGTGCTTTTGTAAAGTTCCCTCAGTCTAACTACCAGCACACACGATCAGCCAAAAAGCTGCAAATAGAATACTTTTCTATAAAATATATTAAAAATTCTCCAATTCTCTTCCAGAATTAAAATCTGGGTTTTCTTGACACCTGGGGCTAAAAACTTTGTGGGTTTCTGCTGCCCACATAAGGGCATATCCTGCAATAACAAAGCCAAAAATTGAAATCATTACCATTTCCCATTAGAATAAATTTTCCTTTGGCTTGTATGATTTTAGATATTTTCTAGTGCCTTGACATAGTTGTTTTTTTTACACTATGTCTAGACCAGACACACTGATCTGCAGGTCCTGGGAGCACTTGTCACCGTGAGTTTTCCACCTTGCAGGACAATGGCCGCAAGCCTGACTCCTCCCCTCAGGGTGTTTTTTAAAGACTGTAAAAGCAGAGCTTGAAGAGGAGTAAGCGCTCAGGTTGATAGGTGCAAACCATCCTGCTACTGAATGCAAAATCTCTAAGAAACCCACATTTTTTTTAAAAAGGCCAAGAGATTGCACTGAAAAACAACTCTGAGAATCCGGAAGAAAATGCAATCAACCTGCAATTCATGAGGAAGACGGAGCCGCCTTTGGGGCTGCAGCAGAAACGGTGTCTTCACGGTAGAATTCAGGGAAACACAGGATGTGTACAAAACACTCTAGGAAGAGAACAAGACTGTAGTGGACTTGCTAATCACAGCAGCTCTCGAAGGTCACATAAGAGCAGTACCTAACAGTGAGATCTGGTATCTGAAACCCCCGACATCCAAACTCTGTCCCTTAATAGTCGGGCTAATACTCATCGATGATCACACAGTAGAAACTCGGTAAACAGTAGCTGTTGTCATACTTTGAAGCAAAACTTCAGAAGTCAGAGGGCAAGGTCTGGGGCAGAGAGAACTGTGGGGATGTATGAACAATGGAGGCACCAATGGCCACAAAGACGCAGGAACTCGAGGAGTGGATAGCTGCAGGTGGAAGATTTGTCCTGGTGCAGAAATAGGAAGGTGAGAGGTCAGCGGGGTTTGTCTCGACACATTCATGAAAAACTAATATAAAACTTGTGGAGGGTGGCTAGGCCTCATGGAAATTTAGTGAGTAAGCAATGACCACAGCCTCTCACCCCACTTCCTCTTCCCAGCTTCTCAGAGAGGCTAACCTAGTTGAAGTCACCCCATCCACAGAGCACATAGGGAAAAATGGAATTATTCAAGTTGGGGGCCTCTCTCTCCCTTCCTCTAGCTCAGGTGAGGGGCAATGCCTCTGTGTCGGGGGCAACGGACGCGAGGGAACCAGGCAGACCCACAGTGTTACCTGGGAAAACAGAGAACAGGATATGCGTGTTAGTGAGGCCTAACTAGTTCTGAACTCTGGGAGAGGAAATAACGAAGTCGCTAGGGTTTCAACACTGTCCATCCCAGTTCTTCAAAGGAAGAGGAAAGAAGGATTTTGTAGATTCAGAATCTAAGAAGTAACCAAACAGGGTTTCATTTTGAACAGGGTAGATTGCTATATAAAATAAGAATATTCTAGAATACTAAGATTTCTCCGTAGCATTATCATTCTAGAACATGAAGAAAGTGTAAGTGTAGAGAACAGGAAGGAGGGTAGTCGTTTTGTAGGCCAGGAGGTCATTAGACCTAAAACAGACATTTCATTATTAAGAAGACCTCATTTAGCTGTAATGGCTAAAACCATGGACTTGGGGGCCTAATATCCTCAGTTTGAACCTCAACTTTGTCATTTAATAATTACTTTGTAACTGGCTTAATTCATTTAAATGGCATATGCTTCAGTGTCTTCACCTATAACAGGTAGATGATGGTGACCATCACACAAAGTTATTGTGAGAATTAAATACGTTAACATATATACAAGCATAGAACAGTATATGGTAATATGCAGTCAATTATTAGTGGCTTTTAATTTAAAAAAGCATTGGGAATGGATTTTAGTAATTCCACATAGAAGAATGACTATAATCAGCATCATAAAGCCCTGGGGCTGGGTGTCAGCCCCTCCACGTGCCTGCTGTATAGTGTAGGCATTTCACAGCCTCCCTGTAGACCTGTTTCTTCGTCCACAAAATGGATCAGTTTCTGTTCCACCTAGTTCATGAAGTTGTTGTGCAAGTCAAACCAGACAATGGGTTTGAAAGAGCTTTGCAAACTGCAAAGTTCTGGAAAAAACATAGACGTATTTATACAGTAAATATCTTTAGCTTTAAAAAAAGGAATCTCCGCTTTCCCACAAAAATTTACTGTGTGGGGTAACACCATATTTGCCTCTCAACTGAAGAGTTTCTTATAGAGTCACTCTCTTGTTCAAAACACTTGCTCTGGCTTTTTTTTTTTCATGTTCATTCCAAGATGCCACACAGTAGCTGCCTGACTTTAGTGAAAAGATTATATGAATACTTAAAATAAATAATATTGGGTCTGATGTTTTAATGGGGAATTTGAGAACATGCAACAGTTTAAGATTACACAAAATTGACTAAAACTGAGAAGAGCAGAAACAAATTCACAAAAATTCAGGAAAAATGTTTTTTTTCCTAGCAGATGCCCACATCCTGGTGTGGAAGCACATTCCTAACATTTGGGTAGTAGGGGTTCTTTTACAAAATTGTTGGAGTGTTTTCTCGAAAACCCCCATGCACAGTAGAGGCAGTACAGGCATGAAACTGAACGTGCCTTTGTGCAAGTGTTCTTAGTGGGTTCTTAAGATTCGGTTTTTATAAAGTCCTCCAATGCCCACAAAGAAATGTAAGTAGACAAAATGCCTTGCTGTTTTCTTAAAAATTCCAACCAATCCTTGTGGTTATGAAACCACATATTAATAAGCAAACTGATCCTTTTCCACAGGAAGTCCAACACAATGTTCATTTGATACTACCTCAGGTTATGCCTTTACAGAGTGATGGCTCACATCTTCTCATGAACTCCTTTGTGGAAGTCATTTGTATTGTTGCTATTGTGGCTATTGTTGCCTCTATCTGTTAGGAATACCTTCAGCTGCAAGTAATGATCTCTAACTAGAAATAGCCTAAAATCAATTCCATATTTATTTTTCTCTAATATCAAGAAGTATGGAAGTAGGTCATTGCTGTTGGCATTGGTTTAGCAGCAAATGATATTAAGGCTCAGAGTTAGCATTCATATCACTAACTTGATTTCATGACTATCCAATGGCTGCAACTGCTCCAAATAGCACATACTTACACATATAACAGGACAGGGTTGTGAATGGGTGAGCAGGGGTCAAGTGGATCATGGAAAGGAAATTTATCTTCACAGGGCATCCAGCTACATCTTTCCTCAGCCCCTGACTGAGTTTTTTTTCTCATCACTTGACATATAAGCTGTTGGTACCGTGTGCTGTAATCACATTTTTTAACTATTCTGCATAAATTTACAGAAGTCAATTGACTTATTCAGATGGAACATAGTCACATGCCAATGTGAATAATGAAGGGCACAAAGATTAATGGATTAGAAAAATACTAATAAATTATTAAAATATATGGCCAGATCTCACTGTATCTTTTATCAGTGAAACATTGTTAAAAATTGCACCATAGACATTTTCCCAAATCTTTTATGTTTAAAACCAGCATAATTTTTTCCACTACTGTAAAAACTTCTGCCTACTCTTGATTAGGCAGTTCTACTTGAATGTCTGTTCATCAGTCTCTCCAGATAGCTGTGAAGCATTTTGAAGACAAGAACTGCCATTAATTCCCATAGCCCCAGACCTTAGCCCAGGGCCTAACTCACTGGTGTTTTATAAACACTTGCAGAATCATTGAGTCACCGAATGACTAGATAATGCCATAGTTACTCAACATAAACAAGTGCAATCATGGGATGAATAGTCCAAAATTTATTTGCCTATCTTCTTCTGAGAATATTTTTATTGTTTTCTCTTTCTTGTGGGTTTTCAATAAATTTCAGTAAACCTTTGGTGAACATCTTCTCTGCACAAGGCCTATGTTTATAACTGTTACTGGAATCCACTTCTCTATTAGAGATGACTTTTCTAACTTGCAAGACTCTTAACTTTCAGAAATGAAGATTTTACATGACTCTAATATCCTGGTTTGTGTTGGCCTCAGAAAGGAAACTTTTATAAAGATTAAGGGGCCATAATAGTAATGACTTTTCCAGTGTTCAAATTTTACTCATCCCCATCTTCTGATAATTCACATCTCCTCAACTATGAACACCAAAAGAGTAGCTTTGTTGTCTGTCTTGTTTCTCCCTCTTATCAACCAAGTTCTCAGACACCGCTCTTAAATAAGTTTAGCATTAAAATCTCATGGATGTCAAATTTTTAAAATAATTTTTTATTTAATTCTTGTTCAAGTACAGCTTTCTGTCTTATATTCCCAACTCTACCCACCCCCCACCCCATGCTCCCCGCCTCCCTCCCCTTTCCACCCCCCACCCTTAGTTATTGTCCATGTGTCCTTTATACTTGTTCATGTGAGTCCTTCCCCTTTTCCCCTATGATTCTCTCCCCTCTTCCCTCTGGACCCTGTCAGCCTGTTCCGTATTTGAGTGTCATTGGTCATATTTTGCTTGCTTGTTTGTTTTCTTTAGATTCCTGTTAACGGTGATATCAGATGGTATTTGTCTTTCACCACCTGGCTTATTTCGCTCAGCATAATGCTTTCCAGTTCCATCCATGATGTTGCAAAGGGTAGTAGTTCCTTCTTCCTTTCTGCAGCATAGAATTCCATTGTGTAAATGTACCATAGTTTTTTGATCCAGTCATTTATCGATGGGCATCTAGGTTGCTTCCAACTCTTGGCTATCGTGAATTGTGCTGCTATGAACATCGGGGTGCATAGGTTCTTTTGGATTGGTGTTTCAGGGTTCTTAGAATATACTCCTAAGAGTAGAATTGCTGGGTCAAAAGGCACGTTCATTTTTAGTTTTCTTAGAAAATTCCATACTATTTTCCATAGTGGTTGTACCAGTCTGCAATCCCACCAACAGTGAACTAGGGTCCCCTTTTCCCCACAACCTCTCCAGCACTTGTTGTTTGTTTCTTTGTTTATGATGGCCATTCTGACTGGTGTTAAGTGGTATTTCATTGTGGTTTTAATTTGCATCTCTCTGATAGCTAGCGATATAGAGCATCTTTTCATGTGTTTCTGGATCCTCTGTATGTCCTCCTTGGAGAAATGTCTGTTCAAATCCTCTGCCCATTTTTTAATTGGGTTGCTTGTCTTCTTTGAGTGGAGTCGAGTGAGTTCTTTGTATATTTTAGAGATTAAACCTTTGTCTGAGGTATCATTGGCAAATATGTTTTCCCAAGCTGTTGCTTCTCTTTGTATCTTGATACTGTTTTCCTTAGCCATGCAGAAGCTTTTAATTTTGATGAGATCCCATTTGTGTATTCTTTCCTTTATATCCCTTGCTCTAGGGGACGTATCAGTAAAAATATTGCTGCGTGGAATATCTGAGATTTTCTAGGATGTCAAATTTTTTAAAAGGTTGATTATCAGACTTTTTGAAATGCCTTTCTGAAAAAAGGGAAAATATTATATCAAAGGAACATGTTTAAAATATAATAAAACAATTCTGAAGTAATTGCATGAGATTGAACATCACAACCTATTTTTAAAGCTATTCCTAGCAAGAAAATATTCCTGAGGTGGTACCTGCTCTCCCCTTGGCCATCTAAGCAGGCATCCATGTCTCTGTACCTGTGCCATCCAATATGGTAGCCACAAGTCCAATATGGCTATTGAAAGTTTGAAATGTGGCTCATCTGAATTGAGATTTGCTATAAGTAAAATACATGCCAGATGTTGAAGATTTAGTTCAATAAAAATAATGAAAATGATCTCATTATTAATTTTTAAAGTTGATTATATTTTAAAATGATATTTTGGATATATGGAGTTTCTGATGCTGTTTCTTTTCACGGTTTCTTGGCACAAAATAAAAGGTCTCAAAAGCATTGCCTATTCCTATTGTCTCCTCTTAGTCACCTTACACACTCTGTCCTCCACAAGCTTCAATCTGTCGGTATTCTTCACATCAAGGCACCAAGACCTCCATTAACAGGTTTCCAATGACCACTTTGATCATTTTCCAATGATCAATCATTGGAAAATTTTGTAATCATGACTCCATTTATACTGGATTTCATCTCAGCATGGTCTGACACAGTTGATGACTTCATCCTTTCTGAAATCCTCTCCTTTGGTATCAGTGTCACCCTATGATTCTTGTTCTCTTCCTCGCGGAAGCCCTTCCTTGCTGAGCCCTTTCCCTCTCTTTGACCTCAAAATGTTGGAGTGCCACTAGGCTCGGTCTCATTTTTCTACCATCGTTCTAACATTCATTCTCTCACTCACCCTGGGTTTCAGTTTTAAAACCCATCGACACATCAAAGAATCCAAAATCTTCCTTCAAGCCTTGAGTTACTTTCCAAATTCATTATACGACTATGTAGCATTTGTTATCTTTACCCAGTTGCCTAATACACACCTCAGACTTAATCCTCCCTGGACTCCCCCTTGCCTCCTCCCCTTCAGGATGCTTCCCAATCTCCTCACTCTTTGTGGATGGCACCGCCGTCTATCCCAGTGCTTAAGCCCAACATCTAGGACTCATGTCCTCTCTCTTATGTCCAGTGCACCAGTATATCCAATTGACTTGACCTCTAATACATAGTCCAGAGCCAACTTCTCTCCACCTTCCCTGGTCCAAGCTGCCATCTTCTATCACCCGAACTGCTATAATAGTCTATGCACCAGTTTTCCTGTTTTCACCCTTACCATACTGTCATCCATTTCCCAAATTGTGGACAGAGGCATCCCTTATACCATAAATCAGATCATGTCATACCCCTACTTTAAAGTTTTTACCTTACAACTTCTCCATTGCCTTGGGATAAATTCAAACTCCTAATTCTGGCTAGCCTCTGCTTACTTTTTTAACACCTAAAGTTATTTTCCAACTTTTAAATAATACTCCATATAAGATCTTCTTTTTAAAGTCCCTTGACCATCCCAAGGGTATTTTTTTCTGACCGCCCATACTTGTTTATATTTCTCTGTCTTGATCTTTTCATAGCTGGCTCCTTGTCAATTACATCTCAGCTTGAATACGTCTTACTAGATCCATCTTCCCCATCACCCTCTCTCAGGTCAGATCTAGTCATTCTTTAAAATAGCAGCACATTTTAATTTCCTACATATCCTTAATCATTAGCACATAACATTTTTCTTGTTAACTTTTCTCTAAATTTTGACCCTCCTTGGTATAAGGCTGAACCATGTCTTCTTGTCAGCAACATATTCCCAGTGCCCTGAGCAGCACATACCAGACACTCAAATATTTCCTGATTGAATGAAAACTACATCACTTTATTCAGTAGCACAGAATGAAGAAACTTCAAAATCAGTTTTACAATAAATTTTATATTGTGTTTTCAAGTCTGTCTACTGTAGTCTAGTTGCTTCTTTGGGCCCAGCTACCTGTTTTCACTCTAAACCAGCTCTGTCCAAATAGCTTTTCAGGATGACCAGTACAGTAGCTATCAGCCACATATGGCTGACGAGTCCTTGAATTACGACTAGTACAGCTGAGGAACTAAGTATCTAGTTTCATTGCATTTAAGTTTACAGAGCTCCATGTGGCTGGTTGGCTATCAAACTGAATAAAGTAGGTGTCCCATGAAAGCTCCTCCAAAGGAGGAGTTTTCTGTGTCTTAGTTCATGTCTAAATCCTCAGTACTGAGCAAGTTCCTGATGCAGCAGAGGTCACGATCAAGGCTGGTTGAAATTCTCGAGTCCGGAGTGGCACTAGAGGGCAGAAGAGTGAGGATCACTGGCCCTGCTAGAGGACCTGCTAGAGGAGAGTCATTGAACCCAAGTGCTGTTTTTGTCTCCGGGGCAGAGAAGGTCCCCATATGGTGTCTCTCCTTCAGTGGAGTCAAGGAAATCACCCAGGTCTTAGGGTTGGAAAATTAGACATTCAAGATGCTCACTGGCTATTTACAACAGTGTGGCCTTGGGCAAGCCACACAGCCACCTTAGACAAAGAAGCCACTGGTTCTCTTTCCTCTCCTGCAAAAGAGTGATAAAAATGAATACAGCCTTGAATCTGCTGGATTTTTATAGGAATCAATAGAAGCCAAGGATAAGAAAACCAAGCTGTAATTTGTGAAGTGGTCTCTAAGTATATGGTTTTGTTATTAGTCCCGCAGATTGGTCCTGTTGGCAGATAAATATTAGGAGTCGGTTATCAAACATCACTTCATCTAGACAGCTCTGGCCCTAGAAATGTTGGCATCTGCTCATTTGACTCCGCGATGGAAAAAAGAATAAATAAATCATAAATGATTAATTTAGACTCCCCTCCACACCTCCCGTTAACAGCTCCAGGCCCCCACCACACAGCAGGCTCGGTGATGAACTGGTGTGGTAGAACCTTCAAGACGGCGGCTAACCCTTCTCCAAGTACAACCAGCTGTGAAAACAAATTTAGCTCCACCAACACTGCAAAGGACCAAAGCTTTTTCATAGGTTAGAGATATAATGTTCACCCCATTCAGAGGAATCCAAACCAAATACCAATGGTTTGTGGGGGTAAGAGGATATTAAGCATAATAGACAGATTATCTGCTAGTTTGCCGAAGGTGAGGGAAGAGATATTTGTCATAGTTTTGCTAGAAAATGAGACTTTATCAAAGGGAGGGAGGGTGAAAGGTCAGCAGTTCTATTGGTGCGATTATTATCTTTACATAGCTGGAGTGGCAAAAGAAATGATCCCAAACAGAGCAAAACAAAACAGACCTCACTGAAGCACTTCAAGATGAGCCCCAAGAAGCCTTCACGCCAGATCCACTGGCTTCATCTTAATTTATCATCCTGGGCTTGTTGACAAGGGCTGATGGGGTTCTCCATCCATCCAAGCTGCAGCAGGTTTCGTCTTGGCAAACCACTCAGTGGACATTCAGGACGGCTAGGTGATAGGATGCAGTCATTATAAGAAGAAGAAGAATACCACCATTTTTTGAACTCTTACAAGGACCCTGGAAAAAGGCTTGGACACAAATAAAGCCAATGATAAAGTCCCCTGGGTCCTGGGGACAATGTCAAATTTTGGATGGAGTTGGCTGTGACCGTGGAAACTAGCACAGTCCAGACATATGGAAGGGAATGAGCAAAGGTACCAGAGAGAATGTGCCACATGTACAAAAGATACAGGAGTACAGCTCCTAAATCAGCCTCCTAGTTTCAGTGAACAGAACCCAAGACACTTGACTTCTGTGTTCACTCTAGTTTTGCATTTGATCTTTCCAGGTTCAAGTCCATTTTGGGCGCCACTTTGGGAAGGGCTCAAGAAGGTCCTCTGACTCCTCTGCAGGCTCCTCATGCCTCCTGTTCAGTGTGCCGGTCGTATCGCCCCAGACTCAGTTCCCTGAAAGTAACAGCTCTTAAGCAAAGGATGCCGAACGTAGCAAATCAGAACAGAAGACACCAAAGTCCATTGAATTGGAGATAAACAAGGAATTACTGTTCAAGTGTAAGTATGCCCCCTACCACATTTAAGACATACTTATACCAAAACAAACTATTTACTGTTCATCGACAACTCAAATGTAACTGGATGCTGTGTTTTATCTGATAATATGACTCCAATCCTTCATTGCTATAGCATGTTACTATTTTTAGAATTCTCACTTCCACGCACTTAACATTGATACATTCTCATTACCTTTTGTTATAGACTGAACGTCTATGCTCCCCACCTCAATTCATAAGTTGAAGCCCGGACACCCAGTGTGGCTGTGTTTGGAGATGGGGCCTCTAAAGCACTCATTAGGGTTATTAAATGAGGTCAAAGAGTGGACCCTTGATCACATGAGGTCGGTGCCTTATAAGAAGAGATGCCAGAGAGCTCTGCCTCTCTCTCCAAACCCACACAAAGGGGAGGTCATGTAAGTTCAAAATAAGATTCCCTACGTGCCAGCAGGCCCAGAAAAGAGGCCTCAGAGTGAATCCTGCCTTACCAGTGCCTGGATTTTGGACTTCCAAGCCTCTAGCCTGCCCCCTTAAACAGCTCATCAGGAACCAGTGCACAGAACATGACACATAGCTAGGTGCTCATTACTTGTTTGCTGAATGAATGACAGGTCAAGTCATTTTGGATTCTGTTGAGTAAAACAGGTGCCCACCTTCTCTCCTAAGAATGAATCTGTTGTAACCTGTCTCCACTAGAACCTGTCTTAATACATCACTTCGTATTACCAAAGCCTGTTCATTTGTGTGCCTGTGACCAGGGACCCTGGAAGACAAGGACAGAATGTCAGTCATTATTATCATGCCTCTAACCTTCAGCAAAGTCCCTCCCACACTGAGTGTCATAGTTTCCAATGGCATATACTCATGAATACAAATGGTCACAGATTGAAATGTAATATTAACCAAAACACCGGGGACTTGGGATTTTAATAGTTCCGAGGGAACAGAAATCCTTTTCCAGACCCCTCCTTCACATTCTCCAGTTTTCACATGTTCACCCACTTTGGGGACCATCCACATGTCTGAGTGCACATGTCCGGGCACCGCTGGGATGGGATCAAATGTTTCCTGTCCGCACTGGGTCTCAGCAGCCCTTGGAGGGCTCCCAGTGACCCCTAGAGCCGGTGTGAAAGTGGACCAGCAGCCAGATGGCCTCACGTTTCCACATTCCTTCAGCTTGTTTTCTTACTGTGGCAGATGCCCAAGAGCATCCCAAATCCTCAAGAGAGATGGGATTTCAGGAAAACTTTTTGTCACTTTTGCAAATCAGGAGATATGAACTCTTGAGCCCACCCAATGAAGAAAGAGAAGATTTAAAACATACCAAAGATTTTCAAGCCATCTTCAATGATGTTTAAAAAATATCCAGAAGGATAGTGATCTTTTTTTAACATGCTGTTCCACCTGGGGACAAAGGTGCCACACATACCCGCCCCTGAAGATTAAGGCAGGTCAGGGATCACAGTGTTGTGACCACACAAACAGATTATCCTGTTTCCTGAGACATCGTTTATGTTGCAGCTGCCTCTTTGGAGGAAGATCATGAATCACATTGTTCTTCTCTCTTCTATTTGATCCGACACCATGTAAACAAGCACTGTCGAATGGGAAAGAAAACATTTCAGGCAAATGATTTCAATACATTTGGAACTGCTTACCTTGTGTAAGCAATCTGCTTGCTCAGTAACAAGGTCTGATATTAGAAAGAAGCAGTTTTGGGTGTGAATACGCTTGGATAAATGAATGAAGAACACTTATTTAACACCAATTATGTGACAAGCAGTGTGATTTATTTTTCCCTACCCGTGATCTTATTTCACCTAGCCACCCTGGTGAACAGTGATAATGGAACTACTTTCCAAAAATTATAGGTGAGAAAACATGCCCCAGATCAGTTAATAAAGGGGCAAAGTCAGCATTTAAACCCCTGTCTCCGGACTGGAAGTAATTAATTTAACTCGGCGAACAATTACTTGTAACTGGTTATGTAAATGATCTATGACTATCCAATCAGAGAATGCATGAGTTATCTTATTTTATCTTATTTATCTATTTTTGAACTAATAAAATTGACATACAAAGAGTATTATGCTAAGCGAAATAAGCCAGGCGGTGAAAGACAAATACCATATGATCTCACCTTTAACAGGAACCTAAACAACAAAACAAACAGACGAGCAAAATATAACCAAAGATGCTGAAATAGAGAACAGGCTGACAGTGACCAGAGGGGAGAGGGGAGGGAATTTCAGGGGAAAAGGGGAAGGGTTTACAGGAACAAGTATAAAGACACATGGACAATAACAAGGGGGGGATGTAGAAATGGGAGGGAGGTGGAGAGGGCTGTGGGGGTGGGCTGGGATGGGGGTAAAGGGCAGAAAACTGTACTTGAACAACAATAAAAAAAGAAAAGAAAAGAATTTATCTATTTTCAGAAGTCTCAAATGACAGAGGTTTGATCTTTGCTGTAAAACAATTGCAGGATGGGAGAAGTCAAGTTTTAATATGATGAGGACGAGATGTCAAAAAGTGTTACAATGCTGCACCATTTTGGACAAGTTGGTTTTGGATCCCCCCTCCCCCCAAAAATGATATTTCTTAAAGTATTTGTAAAAGACTGTCCTAAGAAGTCACTCTGGTATCGACAGGCAGTTCAACGAACAAAATGTAGTAAATAGAGATGAAGAGACGGAGAAAGATCCTGCTGAAGAAATGGCCACCAAAATGAAAGGCACATTTGACTTGGGTCAAACAGGGGTGATAAAGTTGGCAAAATTACAGTAAAACGGCACACCCGATTTAACTGTGAGATCTTTCTTCAGGGAGGTTCATGAAAAACCCGTCAGGTGGGGGGGAAATGCAGGGCGTGTGGTTCATCAGTGAAGACCCCGAGCTCCAGGGCAGGACTGCCTGGGCCCCAGGTCTGCCAAATACCACATGTAGCCCAGCGTATCCACTGCTCCGAGCTCCCGGGAACGGGGATAATCATTGTAACGGCTGCAGTTAGCATTATGATGGCTTCCCAAGACAATCCTTAGAAAGCAAATAGACAATGCTGACACGTAATAAATAATGAAATTATGTATTATAAATTTAAAAGTAATAAAAATAATGTATTTAATATAATTTGGAAAATAATGGAAGTGTCCACTGTAATTTGGAAAAATGCTAAAACACAGATAATGAAATTACTAAATAAAAAAACAACTTTTAACATGGTCTTTACTGATACCATCACAACTGAGACGAGACAACTTTTGGCTGCTGTGTCTTAATCCACAGGAGTGGGTATGTGTGAGATACCGAAATTAGGATTACATCACAGTGCCTTCTTTGATCTATTCCCCTCGTGTTAATGACCTACAATTTCCTTTGCCTAGAACATCATTATTAGTGGAAGTAATGAGCAGATCAATACGCTGCAATCATTTAGACACCAACCATGGGTGCTACACCGGCACAATGACAGTTGTAGCCGGACATGGGTTCATGCTGCCGGCCATGGGGCAACGGAGTACCGTGGAGAAAGTATCGAATTCAGAATCAACACAATTCCAGTCAAATCCTCACTCTCAGATTCTTCATCTGTGGCTTGGGTAAAATGATCAGCATGGTCGCTTTCATTTTTCAAATGGAAGTTATTACCATTTTTTAATGTGGCTTTAGCAATACACAAGTATTAGTAACAATTATTATTATAAATAGTTTCCGGTCTTCTTCCCAAATCACTGCTTCAGTCATTAAACCCAATTACCTCATTATCTAAATTCATACAGACTATCACATAACCCTGCAAGGCATGTACAAGAATGGCTTTGAAGAAACCAAAATGTCACCTCATGCATTCATAAAATAATCAAAGCATTGAGGCCATATGGTGAGAGGTCCAAGGTTGGCTACCTCCCTTCCCCAATCTCCCTTTTGACTTTCATTTCTATTCCACATTTTACAGTATTTATTTACCTTAAACTTCCACGAGACCCCGCAGTCCCCGAAGGGGGTATAAAGAGATTCAGTTCTGAAGAGAGACTTGGGAAAAAAACATATTTCATGCCCATTGGCCTATAGAAGACTGTCGAACTATCTGTTGGGAAGTTTCTTGCAAAGAGTGTAAACAGAGAGTTAGAGGGTGGCCGTCAGGACATTTGCCTCCCCATCGACTCGGAGCTCTCAGCACCTCCAGCTCCCCATCTGCGAGATAGATCATCAGACTGTAACAGACCATTGATTCTGATGGACCGGTGTGACTGATGCCGCAATGGAGGCCCTGAAGGGGGAGCGATGCGCCGCGCTCGCCTTGCCCCGGATCAGAGACCACACTCTCAGCAGTCCCTCCCCTCGTGTTCAGTCAAGCGTGAGTTCGTGACAAGGAAAAATTTGGATCATTATGAAAAATGGGGCTCTGGTTGCCACGCAAGGAATTCTGCTTGCTGGAGAGGAGCGATCATGATTTTTTATTTGAACGCTGTGTGTCTCCTTAGCCCAGCAGTTTTTCGCTGTTTCCTTCCTTGTAAAACCAGGATAATGTTTACTCCATGGAATCGTTGCTGCGTTTAAATGAAACGTGGTAACATAGGCTAAGGAGTAGATCAGAGAGCCTAACCTAGGAGACACCCGCAAACGTCCCATTCTCCTCCCGTGACTCCACGGAGGCTGTGACCCCAACTGCCAGGCCTTTCTCAAAGATCACCCAAGGCAGTCCACGCAATGCCTGCCTTTCAGATACCTCACTTTTCACCCACACAGTAGAAAGATTCTCACTACAAAGGCTTTGCCAGGGGATGGAAAAGAAATTCTAAAATATAATCATTATGAGACTTCCAGCTAAAGGGAATCAATACAACACATATATACCACCTCCCCACACACGGCATCCACACACATTTACTTCCATCCAACTCTCTCAACTCGCTCTTCCCACTCAAAAAAAGAAAGAAAAGAAGGCACTAAAAGGACAGGTAAATTATTTTTAAAGGCACAAAACTTTAAGGACAAAGAAGAGAGAAGAGCGCATTCGGGAGCTGGAAAACAGATGCCTAAGTTGCAGGGACCACCTTTGCAAACGCGGAAAACAGATTCTAAAGCAGGCAGTGGAGGAGGCCAGGCAGGCCCTGCAGTCCCAGCACAGGACTCCTGCAAGGCTGGGGATCTGCGGGCGGCCCCTCTGAGGATGGGACTGAAGGTGGAAGGAAAGCAAGAGGGCCGGTTGGAACACTGTAGGCCCCCTTCCCCCTTCCTCCAGTGTTTTCCTCAACCAGGTAGAAGATGCCTTATTCCTAAAGGCAGCGAAGCAAAGGGTCCCGGGACAGACCCACGCCAGGAGCAGCTGGGCGTGGCGATGGGGGAGCCACAATGACAGTGGGAAAAACAAGTGGACATTTACACACTAGGTGTTGAGACCCAGAGACCCTGCCTTTTTCCTGCATGGAGCTTTTCAGAGCCTGGTGTATGTGCTAGAGGTCGGAAGAGGCCTCTCTGCAGGATTGGATTAGGCCAAAAAAAGGACCCACAAAATCCTGGAGTCAGGGCGTTCCCCGGTGAAAACAGCCAGCCAACTCTCCCTGATGTGAGAAAGCCGACGACACTCGGGAAACTTCTGACAAAATCGGATACCCGTGTCCATCCTGATAAACTGGCAACCATCCACATCCACCTGAGACTGCAAAAGAGCATCTAATATAAAAGTCAGAGGAGAGAGAGAGAGAGGGGGAAAGATTAGAAGAAAACCACACATGAGAAGAGATCTTTAAAAAAAAAATACAATGAGTACTTTTCAGGAAACAAGACAATATATGTAATCCACAAAACAAGAACAGAGATCTATGAAATAGACTTTCAAAGAGCCACAAAAAGAGGTCTGGACATGATGAGAAATGTGAAAAAATGTAGAAACATTTGAGAAAATACGAGAAGCCTGAAAAAAAAAAAACCCAGAAGCTTATGAAGATAAAAATCCAGTAAATCTCTTAAAAAGTGCATTACCAAATGGATGAGACAAGAAATGTGACACATCTAAAATATTCAATATCCAAATATAGGAAATTGGGGTCAGAGACAGTAGAAAAGTTGGAGACAAAGAATTCACAAGAGAAATTGCAATTTCATGAATTTCTGTTTCAAAGGGCAGGAGAGAGAGAAATAAAAGGTGCTACAAGCTTCCAGACAAGGGGCCACATACTGCAGTGGGCAGGATACATTTTCTGTATAAAACCAGGTATCAATGTAATTCTGCACTTCTTAGCACAGAAAGCTAGAAGGCAACGCAGGAGAAGATGAAAAGTTTGGAGGGAAAATGATTTGCCCCAAAGACTCCTATGTACAGACAATCTATTGATTTCATACAAGATACGATTAAGAGATTTTTAGATAGACAAGGTCTGTTTAAAGTTCCAATTATGTATTTTCCCCCAGAACACCCCCTGGCAGATCTGATGTGTTTGCCCTAAAGAAAGGAGTAAGTTAGGACCGAGGGAACGGTGGCACCCAGGAGGCAGGTGTGAGGTGCCACAAGAGAGAGGCAAGTCAAGCCCCAGAGGGGAGCAGAGTCAGGGGCTGTTAGTGCAGCAGACAGGGCTGGGGAGGGCAGGCAAGGAGAACCGCTGTAAACGCCACTGGTGTGCCTTCAAGGAGACTTACAGAACGGGGTGAAATTCAGAGCTGAATTCATCCTAAGTACATAGAAAGTAAGCAAACACGACAAAAAGAAAACCCATCGAATTTGTGGTTAAATCTTTTGTGGTAAATATAGTCACATTATATGGGTCAACCAATAATAGAACAATACTCATAGAAATAATAATATAATACTGCATGTTAAGTGGAAAAATTGCTTGGTTAGTGTACAGGGAAGACGGAGTCTCAGGAAATATTGGGGAGGGTAAGAGAGATAAAGAGGGGATGGTGTTGAGGGTGGTGGGTAAAAGAGCACAAATCCCATCTTCTCTATTGGGGAGTCAATGGATGCTGTCCAAAACAGAAAAGTCTAAAATACACTCATTTTACTTGTAAATATCAGTGCAATTATCAAAGAGTTATCAAAAAAATTGCAAACAGTTGCCTCTAGGAAGAAGGTAATATCTGGAATGGGGCAGGATTATTGTTTTTCTTAAGTCTCGCATGTCTCCGGGATCCTTTTCAAACATATGCATACTTCCTTTTGATACAAGTAAAAATTAAATTAAAAGGGGAACTGTCTAGACTTCCTCTCCAAGACTTTTGCCATCCCCATTAACCAGTAGTTAACTTTAATGGCCCATTTTATTTTCTACTCTAACATGAATGAACAAGGTCCATATAATCACGAAGTTGGCCATGTGTTTCGCTCCGCATTTAAACCCTCTAACATTAAGAAAGTCTGTCCATATACCACCCAGACCCGTCTGGCTGCACTGGTCCACGGGTCCACCTCACCTTGAGAAGCACTGAACACAATCACTAGGAGAGTCAAGCACTGCTCTCCACTCACCACTAGAGGGAAATGTTGGTCTTTTTACGAAGTCCTCACCATCCAATGGGGACAGGCTCCTTCAGGCAGGAATGAGAATAAAGCCCCATCATTTGTCCCTTCGTGAAGTATAAAATACCAGAGCTTGAGGGGACCTCAAGCCTCTGACATCTCCCTCTCTACAATGAAAGAAACTGAGGTCCAACGATGAACAGTGCTCTATTAACTCACATGATAAGGAAGTGAGAAAGTCAGCGCTAAAGCTTCCTTATTTATGTAAACTGGGCCAATCAGAAATTAGGTAAGAGAGAAACTCAAAACAGTTGCTTTGGAGGACAAAAGGCATTGAGCCGGACAGCGGGTGTTAATGAAAATGAACACTCACTGACTGTGTGCTGTGTGCCAGGCATATATTAACTGTTTACCACGTGCCAGAACATTACATTCCTTATTCTTTCCTCTCCATTCTTTATTCCTGTCCTGATCGGAGCCCTGAGAACAGTCATTAGCCCCTTGGTACAGACGAGGGCATGAAAGCACAGAGAGGTGATGCTACCCACCTGATGCCCCACAGGCAGTGACTGGCAGAGCAGGGATGCAAACCCAGCCTATACAGTTCCAGAGTTCACGACCACAACCGTCATGCTTACTGACTGCCCAGGGAAGACACGCAGTCCGCCTGTTCCCATGGAGCAGGCCACCTGTCCTCTGTGGGGAAGTGGTTGCACCTCACGTTTTGCTTAGATGAGACGATTTGTTCCACTGACCCCAGAGAACTTTCGAGACTTCAGCCTGGTGCCCAGAGCTGCTTCCTGGTCTGTTCGTTTCCTGTGCCCAGTGCCTATCACGGTGCCTAGCTCAGAGGCCTGGCTTATTGAATATTCATCGAGTAATTAAATACGACCCTGATCGATTCACAAACAAATCATCAGGGAGAAAACACACTCATGTCACATCTCATAGGGCATATGGTTTAAGAAAGCTCCACAAAAGCTATCATTGTCCACCTGGTCTCTCTGAAGACTGTGGAGTCCATCCAACCAGTGTCTAACCCTTCCTGCTTTCTCCTGCCACCCACATCGCTCACCCCAGACAAACCCCCAGTTTGTGATGCTGTTTTTCAGTCCATAAAGCACATCATGTCACTGTGTACGTGGGCAGACTCCTAGGCCCTAGGCGCTGTGTCCCTCATGAGCTAACGCATCCCCACTATACAGAGCACCTGGAGAGTCTACCGTTTATCGCTGCGGCCCTGACCAGTCCTCCTCCTCCCCTCTGGCAGGGCTTTGGTTTCGCTCACAGAACACTGGGGCTGCAGGTGGGACTGGGCCCCCTGGACAAAAGTGTTCAAAGAAGAGGGTTTCCTGGGGGGGGGGGGCGGCCCGTGAAGGACATGGCCTTCTGAAGACTGAACGTCTCTGCAAAGAAGATCGTGCTCCATGGATAGCCCTGCAGATTGTCAAACTCCCTGCTGGAAGATTTGAAGTCACTCAATGCAGTTCTAGAAGTTTCAGGGATTAAAATGTCCCTGCGTTACCCTCTTTAATCCACCTTCCCCATATTTCTTTTTAACATTGACTCCCTTTTGGTATATGGTTCCGTGAATGTTAACACAGGATTATTGTAACCACCACCACAATCGAGAGATAGAATGTTTCCATGACTCCCCTCGAACTGGTATTTCTTCGTAGTCACACCCTCTCCTCTTCCCTAACCCCTAGCAAATGCTAATGTGTTTCCCATCACTATAATTTTGTTCCTTTGGGGCCATCATATAAATGTAAACACAGAGCATGTAAACTCTGAGACTGGCTTCTTTCACTCAGCACAACGATTTTCAAATTCACTCAAGTTGTTTTGCCTATGTATAGCTCTCTCTCTCTTTTTTTTTTCATATGCAGTTTTGTTTGTGTGTGTGAACGTCAGGTTTTGTGACTCTAGGATAAATGCCGGAAGTAGGACTGCAGTGCCATGTGATACATAGATGCTTAACTCTGCAACAAGCTGCCGTAGTGTGTTCTGCAGTAGCTGTGTCATGTGGCTTCCCCACGAGCAATGGGTGAGAATCCCAGGGGTTTGCATCTGCTCCATAGCTGTGCACTGTCACTGGTTTTTTAGGCATTCTGATGACTAAGTACTGTTATCTCACGGCAGTGTTAGTTTACATTTTCCCAATGGCTTATGATATTGAGCATCCTTCAATCTGCTCATTTTTCTTCTGTATACTCCCGTTGGTTCAGTTTATGTAGAAATACATGTCCCATTTTTAAAAGCGGTTTTTGTTTTCTCATGGTGAATTCTGATAATTTTTTATGTGTTCTACACATAAGACTTTTGTCAGATATGTGAGTTTGAAATATTTTTCCAATATGTGACTTGCCTTTTCATTTTATTAACAGGGCCATTCAAAAAGTATTTTTAAAATAAATTTTGATACAATCCAGTTCATCATTTTTTAAATTTTTATGGATTGTACTATAGGAGTAACATCTAATAACTTCTCACTTAACCCTAGGTCACCAAATTTTTCAAAGTGTTGTATTGTTTAATGTTCTACATTTAGACCTGTGATCCATTGTGAGTTAAAATTTGTATGAAGTGTGAGATTTAGGTTGAAGTTTATTATTTTGCATGTGGATTATCATTGTTTTCAAAACAATTTATTGAAAAAAGGGTCATTTATTGAATTGCTTTGGTACCTTTGGAAAAAATTTAACTAGAAAAATTCACTTGTATTTATTTATTTATTTATCATTGTGGTTCAGTTACAGTTGTCCCCAGTTTTCCCCCATTACTCTCCCCTGCCCAAACAACCTCCACCACCCACATTCAATCTTCTCCCCTGACCTTGTCTTTGTCGGTGGGTCCTTTATGCATGTCCTTGACCTGGAAAACACTAACTGGCTATGTATTTCTTCTGTTCCATTGACTTATGTGACAATTCCTTCAAAACCACAATGTCATGCTCGGCCTTAACATCCGGTAATGTGAGTGTTCCAGCTTTCTCCTACCATTTTGACAATTCTATACATTTATATTTCTATAGTTGTTTCAGAAATATGGCATTAGCTGAAGGTTTTTTATAGTACTCCTTATAAGCCTAAGGAAGTTTCCTTCTATTCTTAGTTGATTGAGAATTTTTATTATGAATGATGCTGCATTTTGTTGATTTTTTTGCATTTATTTACATGATCATATTTTTTTCTTCTCCTTTAAGCCAGCTATTTTCAACCTTTTTCATCTCATGACACACATAAACTAATTACTAAAATTCTGTGACACATCAAAAAATAGAGTTTTGCCGATCTGACGAACTATAGGTATAATTTTGATTCATTCACACCAGATGATTATTGTTATATTGGCTGTTATCATAATTTTTATTTGACAATCTAAGGGAAAAGAGCACAGTGCCTTTCACTAAATAGTCTGGTACCTCATGTTTTAAAACTCTTGTGGTTGAAATTGCTGCTTTAGGATGTTAATATAGTAGATTAAGTAGATTGATTTCCAAATATTAAATCAGCCTTGCATTCTCTGGAAAAATTATGTTTTGCCATTTTATATTTATATTTGGAAGGATTTGGTTTGCTAATGTTCTGTTGGTTTTTCATGTCTATGGGGTATTTGGTTTATAGTTTTCTTTTTGCAGTATGTTTTTCTGGTTTTGGTATTAGAGTAATACCACCCTCATAAATGAAAAATGTTGTCTCCCCTCTATTTTCTAGAAGAGGTTTCTAGCACTGGTATTTATTTCTTCCTTATACATTTGGTAGAACTCTCCAGTGTATCTATCTAGGCCTGAATATTTCTTTTTTTGGAAGCTTTTAAACTATAAATGTAATTTGTCAATAAGTACAACACTATTTAAGTTGTCTAGGTCATCTTGGGTGAATTTTGGAAGCTGCGGTTCCTAAAGAATTGGTCGATTTCATCTGTTGCAGAATTTATGGTCACAGAGTTGTTTATGAAATCCTTTATTATCTTTTTTAACTTGTGAGCTCTGTAGTTTTAGCTCAGTTTTCCCTTTGTTTGGTAAATTCTGCCTTATCTCTATTCTTCCTGTTTAATTCAAGTAAAGATGCATCAGTTTTTATTGATCTTAAAAATAGGTTTTTGTTCGATATCAGATACTGTTCTTCCATTTAAAATTTTGTTTATTGATTAATATTATGCTAAGTGAAATGAGCCAGCTGATGAAAGACAAATACCATATGATCTCACCTATAAGGGGAATCTAATGAACAAAATTAATTAATAAAAAAATAGAACCCAGGCATGGAAGCATGGAGCAGAGTGACAGTGACCAGAGAGGAGGGGGGAGGGAGATAATGATGGAAAGAAAGGGAAAGAGCGAGTCAAAGAACATGACGTGTGTGAATGAGCATGGACGTGAACAACAGTGTGGAGACTGACTGGGGGGATGGGATGGGCAGAGGAGGGCAGAGGGGGAAAAACTGGGACAGCTGTAATAGAATAATACTAAAAAAGATTTTAAAAATTATTAATTTCTGTTCTTATTTATTTTCTTTTTTTTCTACTTGTTTGGGTACATTTTGCATTTCTTAGTTTCTTAAGGTACAAACTTAGGTTATTTATCTGATATTTTTCTTATTTTCTAATATAAATATTTAAAATATGAATTTTTCTCTATGAAGTGCCTTAACTAAAGCCCAAATTTTTTTATATATTGCATTTTCTTTTCTCAGTTCAAAACATTGTCTTAATTCTCTTGACAATTCTTCTTTTACTATGTATTATTTAGAAGTACATTTTTTAATTTTCAAGTGTTCAAAGATTTTCTTGTAATATTTGCTATTAATTTTTAGTTTAAGCTACTATGGTAAAATAATAAATTTTATATGATTTCAAATATTTTGAATTTTTTATTTTGTTCTATAATGCAGGGTACACTCTTTCTTGGTGAGCATTTTGTGTCCACTTGAAACATATGTATTCTTCTGTTGTTGGTTGGAGTGTTCTGTAAATGTAAAAAAAAAAAAAAAAAAAGAAAGTCCAGTTGATTGATGCTTCGTTCTACTATATCCTTGTTGACTTTCTATTTCCACCAATTCTGCTGATTAATGGAAGCAGAGTTTGAATTACTGAAAGCAGAGATTGTATACTCAAATGTAACTGCAGAGTTGTACACTTCTCAGCTATATCAATTTTTGCCTTATATACCCTGAAGCTCTATTATTAGGACTTATTTTACACATTGGAGATTTTTGGTGAATATCTTGTCTTCTTGGTGAACTGACTCTATTATCATTATGTAATGTCTCACTTTATCCCTGTTAGTGTTCTCTGCTATGGATTTACTTTGTCTGATATTAATATACCTGAATGTGAACTAGTTTTCTCTTAATCAATAGTTGCACGGTGGAACTTTCCCACCCTTCCACTGTTCCCACCCCTACCCCCCATCGTTACAGATGAAGTGAGTTTCACATGACATGATGTAGTTGGTGTGTTCTAAGGAACCATGCTCTGGTGATGAGAGTCAGTATGCTGGCAACAGGTTCTCTCGGCTCTCCTTCATCTGAGGCTGACTTTATTATACCATTATTTTTGTGGAAATTTTCACTTGACAGAGAATTATGAGCTGATGGTTCTTGTCTTTCAGCCTTTTGAAATATTTTCTCCCTTCGTGTTTCTCATGCTTTCTAAGAGGAATTTTTAGCCAAAGAAATTGTTGTTTTCTGAAGTCATGGTTACTGTTTCCTCTGTGTTCAAGCTATTTCTTGGTTTTTACTTTCTAGCACTTTGATTATGATGCATCTGGGTGTGGACTTCCTTGTTTGTTTGTTTCCTGTTTAGGGTTCGCTCCACTTTTGACTCTGTAAGTTTATGGGTCTTGCCAGATTTGGGGGGTTTTTCTGCCATTAGTTCTTCAAGTATTCCTTCTGTACACTTTTTAATTTCCTTTTGCGAATTTCATGTCACAAATGTTAAATATTTTGGTATTGTTCCACAGGTCCCTGAGATTGCTCATTTGTTTCTCAGTCTTTCTTCTCTGTGTTCCTCTGATTCAATAAGTTCTACTGATCTATTTCAAGTTCATTGACTCTTCTTTCATCCTCAGTCTACTTATTGAGCCCATTCTATACTTTTGCTTAATTAATGTGTTTTTGTTTTAAATTGTCTTTTTTTTAAAGATTTAATTTATTTATTTTTAGAGGAGAAGGGAAGGAGAGAAGAGAGAAATAGCAATGTATGGTTGCCTCTCATGGGTCCCCTGCTGGGAACCGGCCCGCAACCCAGGCTTGTGCCCTGACTGGGAATCAAACTGCGATTATGTGGTTTGCAGGCCTGCACTCAATCCACTGAGCTACACCAGCCAGGGCTAAATTTTCTTTATACCTTCTATTTTTTATGAGACATTCTGCCTTCCCACTTGTTTTAAGGGTGTTCACCTTAATTCAATGAAGCATTTTCAAAATATTTGCTTTAAAGTCTGTCAGATAATTCAAATATCAACTTGAGCATCTCTTGATTCTCTATTCCCCTGCAACTTGATATTTTCTGGCTTCTTCCTATACTGAGTGTTTTTATTATATTCTGGATATTTTTGAATATTATATTATGAGCATCTGGACATTGTTTAAATCATATGGACATTTTAAATGTTTTTAGCATATTGGTGCATACAACTTGGGACGTGCCAAGTTCAGGGTGAGTTTCTGAAATCTTTTCAGAACTTCCTCATTTTCTTGAACTCCCACTTTCAGTGCTCTCACAGGAAAGCTGAGGTTTCCTTGTTCCATCCTCACAGAGTTCTCGGTGGCACCCCACATGTTGGGGGATCGAGCAGCGGCAGACAAAAGAAGAAAAGAAAATGGGAGTTTTCTCCTCCCTCCTGGACAACAGCCTCTATGATCAGAGAGAAAGATTCCACGACCTCAGACTTCAAGGTGTTTCTGGACAGCTATAAGCTGAAGTGTAATTATTTTTGTTAGATTTTTCATTNTTGAACTCCCACTTTCAGTGCTCCCACAGGAAAGCTGAGGTTTCCTTGTTCCATCCTCACAGAGTTCTCGGTGGCACCCCACATGTTGGGGGATCGAGCAGCAGCAGACAAAAGAAGAAAAGAAAATGGGAGTTTTCTCCTCCCTCCTGGACAACAGCCTCTATGATCAGAGAGAAAGATTCCACGACCTCAGACTTCAAGGTGTTTCTGGACAGCTATAAGCTGAAGTGTAATTATTTTTGTTAGATTTTTCATTGTGATACAGTTGACATATAGCATTATATTAGTTTCAGGTGTATAACACAATGATTTGGTATTTGTGTACATGGTATTGCAAAATAATCACCGCGATAAGTCCAGTTAACATCCATCATCACACATAGTTATACATTTTTTCTTGTGATAAGCACTTTAATTAATTGTTTTAGGGTGTTTACTTCATTCTCTCTGGTTATGAAGAAATTGATGCCTATTACTTGATCCAAAACTAGAGTGACTCTCGTGGGCTTCTCTCTTTCCGGTTCTGGACTGTGTTGCATCCAGGCGGGGGATCCTGGTGCTGGCCCCAGAGAAGGGGGTCGCGGGCAAAGGCGGGGAAGTGGGGCCATTTATAATTGTGCCAACAATAAAAATAAAGGAAACAACAAAACAAAAACAACACTGAACGATAAAAAGGGAAAATTCCCTGATAGCTCCGTTCAGTACTTTGAATCCTGGTCTCCTTCACCTACCCTCTGCTGCTACTTGATCTTCATAGTCGGTGGAGTGACTCCATGCATTTTCTCCGGTTTCTCTGCTATGTCCCATGAGCTATGTCCCATGAGACAGCAGTGTGGAGTGTGCTTACTCCTTCTACCTCTATCTGAAACTCCTGCATCGTTTTGTTTTAACACATTTCCCTTAACACCTTCCTGGATGTTTTTCTATGTCCAACCTTTGCCTTTTCTGTAGTCCTATGCTTACCAACCTGGCACAAATCAGAGGTCCATGGACTAAGATGCTAATGGGACTTTCTGAAATGGTGAAAAACTCAGGTCACACAATTCCATCAGTGTTGGGTCATATATTCTATCAGTTTCTCCCTTTTCTGTACGTACCTGGTTAACTGCTTTGACTTGAAAATTCACATCAAGTATTGGCTTGAGATTGAGGTAGGTGTTCATCTTCTATTTACACTCTCGCTGTTCTGAACTGAGTTTTTAAGAATGCTTACCTTACTAACTGTGCCTCTTTTAAGGACGGTGTCTTTTTAATCTGTGTAACTCCAATGTCTTGAATACAGTGGATATTTCATAAACGTCTGTATAATAAATGAAGGGGGAAAGAAAGGAGTGAAAATGTGCTGAGTGCTTGCTTTGTGTTTTTCTTATGTAATCTGTGCAAGGGTAAAAGAATGCAATTGGAGTAGACATGTTTTGCAAATGCCTGTCCCTCACACTTCCTGTCCATAAACTGTGTTGAGGTGAACTGCCTGAAGCCACAGCCCCTGCTGTCACAGACAGTCGGATCAGGGTATTGAAGCTCAGCTTCCCAAGAGTCTGGCTGACAATTTATGACTAAAGAGTAAATCATGATTGGCTAAGCCAATTATCATACACTTTCAGGAATTTTGGAATTAGGAAACTGAGAAAATGCAGCCGGCTGGAGCCAGAAGGCCACAACCAATTGGGACCACAGTGACAACAAGGGTTTTGGCCAACCTGATACAAGTAAAGAAAAATATATTTTGCAGGGGGGAGATAGTGAATACGTACAGAGAAACAAGATGTTTGGAGATGTTGGGAGAGGGGCCATGGGAGGGGCTAGTCCCTTATTCTTATCTGCTCTCCATTTACAGCTCCTAGTCCCTGAGTGTACACACATTCATTTCTCAGCTTAGGTTCTCTTGGGACCTACGGTGCTGTTTTTAAAAAGAGCTTTCTTGAACTTCCTTGAGTGAATCTCTGTTGCTTGCAATATCCTGGTCCAAAGAGACATCGATTGTTCCTAACATGACAACCATTAGCTCCCTTTCCTCCTTTCTAATAAAACTTACATTTGGTTCAGATGTGTTAGCCTCCTCCAGGTAGCCAGGCTTTTCAGGGAAGGTCAGGAGCATCCCCAGCCCCTGCGGGTGACTTCCATTTGGTTTAGGCAAAACATTGTGAACCTCTTCCTCTGACCGTGAGTGAATTATATAGGGGAAGGGTGTACAAGTCTGTCCAACAAGATGTGAGAGGTGGTCAACTGGGGGACTTCTTGAAAAAGGTTTTCTTTAAAACTAAAAATAAGACAACTGAGATATAACAATTTCCCTTTGTCCACTGGATGCTGTTGTTTCTGCCTGGGGTGCCTAGAAATGTGACAGCTGTCTCAAATTCATGGCAGGACCTTTGAAACCACACTGAGTGTTAAAATAGAAAAGTGAAAGGAAATTATGTTATTGATGACCTTGACAATACTGTTTGCTGGCTTCATTTTACCAAATTAGAGCCCCTCTACATCTTAGTCCCTCCATATTATTTAAATGGTGTGAAGAACAGTTTTCTATTACTTGCAGGAAAAGAATCCTAATGAAAACATCAGTCTACAGAGAATTATATAGATAAAAGTAATTGACCAACAATATGGTGACTTTTCTAATTTGTCCAGTCTTAACCAAGACCCAAACCCAGATCTGTCTACATCAGCGCAGGAGAGGGACGTTAATTACCCCTTACTCATGTTGCCCTATGTAACATAGCATGTTGGCCTTTTCTTTCTGTAACTGTACAGATCTTTTATTATTGAAAAATTATAGTAATACCTTTCTTCAGTAATGGATCAAAGATACATTTCAAACTCTCTAGCATGGCATTAAACTCCCCTAAGAAAATTGCCCATGGATTTTTCTTGACTCATAACTCTTCCCCCTGCTTCTTCCTAACCACCTGGTGGTAGATAACGTCAATACTACACCCATAGCTCCTCACCTCTTTCCTGTCCATTCTGTGTATCTTCCAACTCCACTTCCAACCAACAACCGATAGCTGTGCTAGTGTCAGGCAAGATTTCTGATTTCGTATGGAGACAAATGAGAGCTTGAAACCACACTCCAGAATCCTCTCCAGGATCACTCTACACTAAGTGGGACTTTTACTGAAGATTTCATCTTCACTTGGCTTTCTTTCCTTACATGTCTTGTTTCTTTTAAAAAAATCACTTAAATGCGTTTCCCCATTGGGAGTCTGTTTTTACTGAGCCAACAGACTTTTCCTATGTTGCAGTCATTCTGGACTAATCGCTACTGCTCAGGCTTCTCTGGCTTTGCTCATGGTTGCTCCTCCACCTGGGAAGCCTTGCCCCCATCTTCATGGAGCTGTACGCTGTAATGATAGAGTATGTAAGAATGCAGCCTTTGAAGCCAGGCAGTCTTGGGTTCCAATTGTCATTCCTCTGCTTAGAATCTGTACCACCTCAGGTAACTTACTTATGCTCTTTTTGCCTCAGTTTCTGCACACACAAACAATACTTACATCTCGGGTCTGCAGGGTTGAATGAGCTACAGAATATAAATATGAACCGCTCAACCAAGGAGCTCTTCTACATCACTCTTCCTCCTTTCTCTAGTGCATCCTCTTTTTTCTCATATTATTAAGAGTATTGTTATCTGTATTATTATTTAAACTGTCTTCCCAATTTTTAAAAAATATTTTATTTATTTATCTTTAGAGGGGAAGGGAAGGAGAGAAGTATCAGTGTATGGTTGCCTCTCATGAGTCCCCTTCTGGGAACTGGCCTGCAACCCAGGCATGTGCCCTGACTGGGAATCGAACCACGATCATGCGGTTCGCAGGTCCGCGCTCAATTCACTGAGCTACACCAGCCAGGGCTTGTCTGCCCAATTTTTAATTCCTCTCTGACATCTTCTTTATTTGCCTGTACCCATGCTGAGACAATTACTGACTGTGCTGTATAATTTAGTTAGTAATCCTAGAGAATACTGTCTATGTGCATTCATTAATTCATTCAACAAAATTTACCACTAAGGCCATAAGCCCACCTTATCTTTATTGATGCACTGTTTTTTTCTTTTATTACTGTATATCAGCTGGTTTTTTTCTAAGCCTACATCCTCTACCTTATAGTTCATGCAAAGATTTTATACTTAAAACTTCCCTCTTTTTTGCAACATGTCTCTCCCTCTTTACCAGCTAAATTGCATCAGCCAACACATGTGATCTTTTATATCTTAGCTTAAAATTTGACCCTCCATGTATGTCATTATTTCCCTGGAGCTCTGACTCAGTTTGTCAGCTCCCCACCTGAGCAGAACTCTGAAAAGTTGGCCCTCACTGCTGCTTCAACATCATTCCTACTTCTCACCAGAAAGGACTCTTCTGAAAATCAACGATGACCTTCATTCTGCTACTAATGTTCATCATTATTTCACCTTTCCTTTTTTCAACAACAAATCAAATATATTTGACTGCATGTAAGTAAACAATAGTAATGTGGAACAGCTAAACACTGACAAATCCTTCCCCCATGAGACCAGGGGCACATAACCCAAAGGACAGCTGTGGAGGAGCTTAGAGCACTGGGACACTCTGAGGTAGGGAAGACTCTGCAAGGACTGAAGGTCATGTTAAGAACCCTCATCTAATAGAAACATGTGAGGGAATTTTGACAAATTACTCCGATTAAAAAGAGAGAGAGAAACAGAGACAGAGAAGCTGATTCTATTTCTCTCTCAAATGAACCAAAAAGATCATATCATCAGTTACAGAGGCTTGATCTAATTTAAAGTCAGTAGTAATATTGGGTGCTAAGTAACCTAGTTCCCTTTCATAAACCAGCACATAGTAATATACAGGGCCAGAACCAGGGTGAGGTGACAAAGGAACTTTCCTTAGATGCAAAGTTTAAGGGAATACTAAGCACTCAGTAATCAAGATAAACAGTAACACACCAATTTATACAATAAAAATGCAAAAATCCCATGATGAACAAAGATTCAAACTTTAAAGATAGAGCTTAAAGATAAGTTGTGAAGGACTGATATGTGTTACAAGGAAGTCTATGAATGAAATGAAAGATCTGTAGGTGACAGGATGGGAAAACTAATCTGTGAGCACTTGTGTGGGAATGTTTGTTTGTGTGCATTTGTGTATACATTGTGCATGTGTGTGTGTCTATACACCCAGCAGGAAAGAACACGATGAATGCAGGACAAGTGCATTTAGATCAGATAATAACTGGAATTTCCAGAACGACGGAAAAATGTGAGTCCTCACACCCAGTGAGAACAATATACCCCAGTCACCTCTCCTTTTCTGCAGAAATAGTTCCTTCCCTTTCCTTCTACTTTATCACTTGGACCTGGTTCTTCTCCCACCCGCCTGGCCACACCTTCTTCCTTTATTTCCCTCTGGCTCTTCCTTCTCTTCAGCTTTTCCTTTAAAAGTCAAAGTGCCTCTGGGCTCAAATCTTGAGGCCTTTTCTCTTCTATGTCCACACGATGCTCCAGGACGATTAGTTATATTGATTCACGCACCGCACCATCGAGAGGCTCTTCCCACTTCGTGTCAGCAACTCCCACATGAAAACCCAGAACAAAAATGCCAACTGGGAGACTCTTCCTCGTTATTTTCTTTTTTCTTTCTTTATTGTTGTTCAGTTACAGTTGTTCCCAGTTTCCCCCATTACTCTCCCCGTTACTACCCACCTCCCACATTCAGTCCTTCTCCCTGCTGTTGTCTTTGTCCATGAGTCCTTTATACATCTTCTTCTACTTGATCCTTCCCCTTCTTTGTTCCATTATCACCTTCTTCCCATCTGGTTACAGTCAGTTTGTCTTTATTTCAATGTCTCTGGTTTTATTTTGCTTGCTCGTTTGTTTTGTTGATTAGGTTTCACTTATAGGTGAGATCATATAATATTTGTCTTTCACCTCCTGGCTTATTTCACTTAGCATAATACTCCCCAGTTCCATCCATGCTGTCATGAAGGACAGGAGCTCCTTCTTTCTTTCGCTGTGTAGTATTCCATTGTGTAAATGCACCATAGTTTTGTGATCCACTCATTTACTGGTGGGCACTTAGGCTGTTTTCAGCACTTGGCTATTGTAAATAGCACTGCTATGAACATTGGGGTGCATAGGTTCTTTTGAATTGATGTTTCAGGATTCTTAGGTTATAATCCCAACAGTGGAATTGCCAGGTCAAAAGGCAGTTCCATTCTTAGTTGTTTTTTTTTTTTGAGGAAATTTCATAGCAATTACTTTAAATAGAAAAAAAATACATTACATATCAATATCAAATCCACAATTAACTTTCAAAGACACAATAAATTGATTATATACCATTAATAAGCTATTATGTTAAGATGCAAAATGTTTACACAGTGCCCCCTGATCCACAAACAATTAAAATGTTGTTAACAGGTCCCTGCCTTGTCTTCAGTAGCATGACCTCTCTATTGTCTAAGTAACAGTCTCTACCAGTGATGTATCCATTCATTAACCTCAGAAAATTTTAAAATGCTTGCCTGTGTGTATGTGTCCATTTCCCAGAGCCTTCCCTATACCTCTGACATACACCCACACCTGACTTAAGTGTCCGACTATTCACGCTCTTGCTCTCCCTTCTGTCTCTTCCTTACACACCAAAATGCACACACAAGCCTACCTCTCCACTAGTCTTCCCCTTTTTAGCCAAAGTCACTACCACCATCCAAGATGTTTGAAGCAAATATTCTAGGTATGCTTCCTGACCCTCTTTTCCATCTATTGCCAATATCTAATCTATCAGTAAATCCCATCTATTATATTTACAAAACACATCCCACATAAATCCCACTCTCCCTGCACTAGAACATTACAATCTATATGGGGTCCAGCAACAATTTTTGCCAAGTTGGGTTCCAAGGGAGGTCTCCAGACTTCTCTCCCTGTGTCACTCTTGCTCCTCAGCCACCTGTTTTCTAATGAGCAGCCGGAGAATATAATCTACTTAGAACATTGCAAAAGCTTCCCATTTTCCATAGGATAAAATATACAAATTCCAAAATCTGTGTGGTGTAGGAAGGGGTCCTGAGGTCTGTTCTCTCTGCATCTATATTCACCCACTAAAGGCCCCCAGGGGTGCTGCACCTTTCAAGAACCCCAAGACCCCATAGAATATACTGTAAAAATTCCTGATTTTTAAAATGTTAAAAAGTTATGATAAAAATAATTTCCAACATCAAAACTGTAAAACAGAGGACTTCCAGCCAAGATGGAGGCATAGATAGACACACTGTGCCTCTTTGCAAAACCGAAAGAAGGACAACAACAAATTAAAAAACAAACAAACAACCAGAAAATTGAACTGTATGGAAGTCCAACAATCAAGGAGTTAAAGAAGAAACATTCATCCAGACTGGTAGGAGGGGCAGAGATGGGCCGCCGGGGCTGAGAGGACTCACCACAAGGCAGCAGTTGGAGCACTTGTGTGGGAGAGGCAGCAGCTGGCGGAGCAGGGGGTCCTACATTCACAAGTGGATAAACCTGGAAGAACAACTGGGAGTGAGATAGACCTCGAAACCCAGAGTCCTGGCACAGGGAAATGAAACTCAAAACCTCTGACTGAAAATACCTGTGGGGGTTGAGTCAGCAGGAAAAAACTTTCAGCCTCACAGGAGAGTTTGTTGGAGAGACCCACAGGGTTCTAGAATGCACACAAACCCACCCACCCAGGGAATCAGCACCAGAAGGGCACAAGTTGCTTGTGGGTAGAGGAGAAAGTGACTGAAAACCGGCAGAGAGGGAAGCAAGCAGTATTGTTCTCTCTCAGAACCCTCCCCCACATACAGCATCACAGCATAGCAACCTAGCTTGCCCCGTCCTGGTGAACACTTTAGGCTCCACCTCTTACTACATAATAGGCACATCAAGACAAAGATTGGCTCAAACAAAAGAACAGATCAAAGCTCCAGAAAAAATACAACTAAGCGATGAAGAGATAGTCAACCTATCAGATGCATGGTTTGAAACACTGTTAATCAGGATGCTCACAGAATTGGTTGAGTATGGTCACAAAATAGAGGAAAAAGTAAGGCTATGAAAAGTGAAATAAAGAAAAATGTACCAACAGCAATGACAAGGAAACTGGGACTCAAATCAATAGCTTGAACCAGAGGGAAGAAAGAAACATTCAACCACAACAGAAAGAAGAAACAATCCAAAACACGAATAATTCAAAAAAATTAGGACAGGCTTAGGAACCTCCAGGACAACTTTAAATGTTCCAACAACTGAATCATAGGATGCCAGAATGAGAAGAGGAACAGCAAGAAATTGAAAACTCATTTGAACAAATAATGAACAAGAACTTCCCCAATTCAACAAAGGAAATGGGCTTCCAGGAAGTCCAGGAAGCTCAGAGAGTCCTAAAGAAGTTGGACCCAAGGAAGCACATAGTTGGACCCATTACTTTACCCAATATTAAAGAGAAGGAGAGAATCTTAAAAGCAGCAAGAGAAAAGGAGACAGTTACCTACAAAAGAGTTCCCATTAGATTGTCAGCTGATTTCTCAAAAGAGACCTTATAGTCAAGAAAGGGCTGGAAAGAAGTATTCCAAGTCATGAAATGCAAGGACCTACATCCAAGATTGTTCTATTCAGCAAAGCTTTCATTTAGAATGGAAGGGCAGATAAAGTGCATCTATGATAAGGTCAAGTTAAATGAGTTCATCATCATCAAGCCCTTATTATATAAAATGTTAAAGGGACTTAACTGAGAAAAAGAAGATAAAAAATATAAACAGTGAAAGGACAGCAAACTCACAGTTACTAACAACCACACCTAAAACAAAAGCAAACTAAGCAGACAGTTAGATCAGGAGCAGAGCCACAGAAATGGAGATCACATGAAGGATTAGCAACAGGGGAGTGGGAGGAGGAGAGGTGGGGAGAAGGTACAGAGAATAAGTAGCATAGACAGTGGGGAGAAAATAGGGGAATGGCAAGAGTAGTGTGGAAATGTAGAAGCTAAAGAACTTATGACACATGGACACAAACTAAAGGGGGGGAATGTGGGTGGGAGGGGGTATGCAGGGTGGAAGGGAATAAAGGGGGGAAATGGAACAACTCTAATGGCATAATCAATAAAATATATTATTTTTTAAAGACTTTATCTTTAGAGGGGAAGGGAAGGAGAGAATATCATTGTATGGTTGCCTCTCATGGGTCCCCTGCTGGGAACTGGCCTGCAACCCAGGCATGTGCCCTGACTGGGAATCAAACTGCAATCCTCTGGTTCGAAGGCCCACGCTCAATCCACAGAGCTACACCAGCCAGGGCCAATAAAATACATTATTTAAAAAAAGAACTTATATGTACGACCCATGGGTATGAACTAAGAGGCGGGAATATGGGAGGATACAGGGTACAGGGCAGAGGGGAATAAAGGGAAGAAAATGGGACAACTGTAATAGCCTAATCAAAAAAATATATTTTTGAATAACTGTAAAATACACTTGACTAAACCTAACAAAATGTATTTAAGAACTTCATAGAGAATATTGTTAAATTTAGGCAAATTAAAAAAAAGTTAAATGGAGACAGACAACATGATCACAGGTTAAAAGATCAAAAATCATGCCAGCATCAGCTCTCCCTAAATGAAGCTGTATTTTAAAGGTAAATACAATGAAGATATCAACACATTTTTTTAAAAAAAATTTAAATTGATCTTAAAATCAATAGGGAAACTTGTTGGCCAGATAACTAAGATGACTTTGAAAAAGAAGGAAGAGGACTTAGCACACAAATATCAGTGTGTTCACAAGGGTACCACTATTAAAATACCAGGTCAGACCTGGCTGGTGTAGCTCAGTGGACTGGGTGTCGGTCTATGAACCAAAGGGTCACTGGTTCAATTCCTAGTCAGGGCACATGCCTGGGTTGCAGTCCAGGTCCCTAGTGGGGGACACAGGAGAGGCAACCACACATTGATGTTTCTCTCCCACTCTTTCTCCTTCCCTTCCCCCTCTCTAAAAATAAATAAAATGTTAAAAAATACAATCATAAAAAATAAAATATAATACGAGGTCAGAGGGAATGGCTAAATACTCAGTATCTCGGAGCCCAGTCGCAGGTGTGAAAGCACAGTGTGTACGTGCACATGTGTGATTAGGCACAAGACAGGTAGCTTATCACCAATATTTAACAGGTCATGGAACATGTGTTTGTTTACTTATCAGCTAATTGACTAGCTGAATAAATAAATAGGAGAACATTACAATTCTGTTTATTTTGTCTCATCTAGACCAATCCATACACTTCAAATGTCCTTCTTTAGAAGAAAGAGAACGACATATCTAGACAAGAGTAGAGCAGGCAGAAATTGTAAGGGTAAAGACCAACTAAGAATAACTGCATATAGTTACACTTGAGGGCTGCATGGCTGGCTTTCAAGTCCGCAAGGTGAGTGTGGAGCGAGTCTGAAGCAGCACCTGGTTCCATGCAGGTTCCACAGACAAGGAGGTCGATGGAGGTCAACGTTGTCTCAGTCAGTGTAGAGAGCACTTTGTCATAGCTGGAGGCCACGTGGAGTTATGGCAATAATAAGGGTTTGGAGTCATAAAAGCCAGGCTCACGTCACTGAGATTTGACTGTTTGACATTGAATTTAGAATGCAGCAGAACACAGCAATAAGAAGTGTGGATTCTGGGTTCCCCTGTCTGTCTTCAAAACCATTCTATAGCTGTATGACCTTGAGTGAGTTGTTTAATTTCTCTGAGCCTTAGTTTCATCATCCATAAAATGGAAAAATAAGAGTACCTACCTCATAAGGTGTATGGAAAGATTAAATGACTTTATATATCTAAAGCATATAGGAGAGTCTCTGGCCCACAGGAAGCCTTGAAAGTGCTAATAGTAACAGCAGCAGAGCCTATTCTGAAGTGCTATGATGAGGGGTAAATTAAATGACATATAGCAAGCTTTGGGCACAGTGCCTAAAACATCCACAATGCCCTATAAAGCTTATTTTCCTTCTTCCCCTTAAGTTGTCTACAGAAAGAACAAATGTCCCTCCAGAGGTGGTGAGTTCCCCATCAACAGAAGTGTTAAAGCAACAGTTGGTTAATCACATCTCCAGAATGTTACAGTGAAGTGTTTGAAACTAGGTAGAGACCAGGATTAGGCAATTCCTAAGCTCCCCTTCAAATTAGAGATTCCATGATTAAGTCGGAAACTTTTGGAAAGTCTGTCAAAGGGGAACTGTGGGTAACCCAAACTTTCCTGAAATTTCCAGTTCATTTTCCAGGATAAATGCAGCCCCCATCTCCCTACACAGCACACCAAATATTAACACACACACACACGCACAAACACACGCATGTACACAGAGGCATCATTCATATGTTGTAACATGAATCTTTTCACCACAATGACCACGGTTGTCAGTGAAAGAAATACTCTTGTTCAGTCCAATGCACTTGGGTAGCCCAAATAAACAATAGTATAATACCCTGCATTTATTCAGCACCCTTTGGGGCAAGGGCTCACACTTTATACATATTTCTCGTTTATCATGGCCACATTCCTGGGAGACAGGCTGCCCCTCAGAGAGGCAATGGCCTTGGGCTTCTGCTTTCAAGCCTGGCTGGTGGAGAGTTGTTGCTTGCTGCGTGTAAGACGTGCAGTACTTAAATGTCCTTCAGCCTTCTTGGGCCCGGCTAAGTGGCCTTTCATGACAGAGTTCTGAAGCTGCCTTGGGAGGCACAGTGCCTCTGGTCTCAGCTGTTTCTCATCACCGCTGGGGCTTGTATCACGTGGGTTAAAAAAAGTCAGGCTCTCAGTAGAATCAGTGTGATGTGTTTCAGCAAGAGCGCCCCCTTGAGTGTATCACAGTATTTTGGATCAGCTCCAGAGCAATCCGCAGGAGGTTGGAGGGTTCTGTGAACCCCAGCCTGTGCCACTTCCTAGCTACGTGACCTAAGGAAAATTAATTAACTTTCCTTAGCTCTCTGACCTAGAAAACAGGCCCTGTAAGACATGACACTAACATGGAATAAAGCATGTAAAGTCCTGGGTCTGCGGTGAAACCTGAATTTAAAGTATCTATTATTTTACAGGCATCATCTTGCTTCTGGGTTACTGAGCTCACTGTTTCTGCACATCCAGGGGTATGGGCTGAACTGTGTTCTCCCTAAATGTATGTGCTGAAATCCTAACACCCAGGACCTCCGAATATGACTATACTTGTAGACAGGGTCTTGAAAGATGTCATTAAGTTAAAATGAGGTCATTAGGGTAGGTGTTAATCTAATTTGGCTGGTGTCCTTATGAGAAGAGGAGACTAAGACACAGACACACAGAGGGGAAAACATGTGAGCATCCAGGGATAAGATGACTGTCTATTGTACAAACCGACGAGACAGGCCTAAGAAGAAATCAACCAAGTTGATCCCCGACTTCTAACCTCCAGAACTATGAGACAATTTCTGTTGTTTAATCCACTCTGTCTGAGGTACTTTGCTATGGAAGCCCACGCAGACTAATATATCCAGTTTGAGTCTACAACCATTAGCCCCAAACCTCAGGTCATAAGATCCCTTTGAAAGAGGAAGTAAATAATGTTCCAAGGTTCAGGAAGACGTTTAAGGAAACAGAAGCTATTATTGTACACAGGAAACCAGCTGGATAAGCCCCTTGGCAGGAAAGGAAAATCAAAGCCAAAAGACCACTGGATTTGAGTCAGAGGTCAGAGTGTGAGTCCCACCTCTACCAGGGTTTATCTGTGGAAACTTCGATAGTCGTTTATCTCTACATGTTTTGATTTTACTCAGGTAAATTCACCTATTTCCCACACCAGAACATACTTAACAACCTGGACCAAGTCAGTAACCTTTGCACGTTCTGGGCGTACCCCAGTTACTGATTTGTTCTAGGCAAATCATAACTGTTCCTCAGATGTGCAGAACCTATAGATTCTATTTGGAGTTATTCTTAATCCTTCATTTCTGAGTTAGGTGAAGAGACAAATGTACATTTTGGTGAATGTAGCTGTTATTACAGAAAAATAGATGCCGTGGAATCACAATGAATGGAGCATGAATGCTGGCATTTTCTACTCAGATGCCTTACAGGGAAGTAGACAATTAAAAATGTTTTATGGAACACCAAATCTCATCCTACCTGTTTTACATAGTTAGTGTAAAATAAATATTGAATTGTATGATGTATGTAATTCTTGAGATACGTTTTAGGTAAAAATAATTATTTCTGGAGGCAAAACAACATGTTTATGGAGAATTAATAATAATCAACCTCACTAATCATACCACAAAAACCATTGCTACCCTAAAGGCATCTGTCTGTGGCAAGAGACCTAAACTGCTCAAAGTTGTTCCCATTTCACTTTGCTTTGCGAAGTACCCTCCCCTGTAACTTAGACAATGTACGAGTCTTTATGTTTTTCCTTAAGGTATCTATCTGACATTTCTTGTGGTGCTGTTTTCTTCTTATAGTCAATTTCCTATCACATAATTTGTTAACTACTTTGTGAGTTTTAAGAATTGATTCATATGTTTTAACTGCTATGGGTTTCTGAGATGGAAATCCCATAAAAATGGTTCTGTTGTTATTTTGTCTTGACTCAATAAAAATTGTCAGAAAAAAAAAAGCACTCTTAGAGGGCACTTTTATGCCTTTGGAACCTCCTCACAAATGTACAGACCAGCCTCATACAGTGGAAAGGTCTTGAGTTTGATACTCAAGGGGCTCTGGGTCCACATCCCAGCACGGCCGCTTGGGCACTAAAGGGACTTGGGGCTGTTGCTTTACATCCTCCCACTCAGTTTCTATTTTCTTAATTGGTTCAATGGAAAGGTAGTAGAATCAACCTCACAGAGCCACCGTGAACGTAAAACTGCTGGCAAAGACGACTGCGAGGGTGGGGACTCCGTGGCTGAAGATGACAGTGGGTAACCCCCTCTCCACTTAAAAGCAGATCCATTCAGACAAAACCGAAGGATGTTACTTAGCAGTCATGATTCTCCCCTCTAGACACAAGAGCAGTAACTGATTAAGTCCCTACCATACACATTAAGCATTTACAATACACTAGAGATAATGGCTGCTCTCGGAACTTTCTAAGTAAGCCAAGAAGAAAGCTTAGCGACTGGGCAATGTCTTCAAAGATGTGTCAACTGTTTTAGGTAATGGGATCCAAGCAGCAGCAAATAAAAATGGAAATGCATACACACACAATGTACCCCTGCAGAGCTTACAGTTCAGTGGGGAGACAGACATACACAGAGTAAACAGGTGAATGGTTAGCAAGTCCAGTGATGACGGGTGCTAAGATGATAAAGTGAACAGAGTGCTGGGTGTGGGTCAGGGGTTGTCATTTTCACTGGATTAGCCAGAGGTGCCACCAGGAAGATAGCATTTGTGTAAATGTGTGCAGGAAACCATACGTCTTTAATCCTATGTCACTTTCTCAGTGACAAGTTATGACAAGGGACAAATGCTGTAAGACACCACCAATAGTCTGGAGCCATACCAGGGAGCCTAGCATGGGGGTGTGTTCTCCCTTCACGGTGCCCAGGTGACATTTCCTCATCTTCCCCTGGAGAACAGCCAGTCATGACAGGACTTGTCCTCTGTGCTCATCCAGTGGCCAGTGCCACTGAGAATTAACAGCAACAAAGGTCTCTGAAGACTTGTGTCCCTTTCATGGCCAAAAGACCACTACCTGAAACATTCAATATGCACGATTAAGGAGATAACATTGAAAACATCAAGGCAATCCTTTTACATCATCACCATTGTAGTTACATGGAGATAAACACATTTGTATATAATTTGTTGGGAGAGGAGGAGCCTGAAGAGATTTTGATGACCACCTAGCCAGTCAATCTTTCCAGGGGAATTGAGCAAAGCACTCACTGCAAAAGAGCTCAGATCAGTGCTCAGAAGCCAAGAACTACCTCTCTCAGTTTCTCTCCAGAGAAAGTACAGTTGCTTAGAAATCCCAATGTATAGTAGACCTGATCCTAGAGAGTAAAACATGAGACATGCTGGACTTCAGTATCCCTCTTCCTTCCTTCCGCAGAGCCCAGGCCTGCAGGTTGGCCAGCTGTCTCCCCTGGGCCAGGAGGAGTGTGAGAAAGAACTGGTTATAAGAAATTTCCCCCCAGGGTTGGGTGGCCTGTGCAGGCTGGGCTCTCCGCACAGCACGGCTGTGGTTTCTGCTAGCTCTGGAGATTGCCAGAATGCTTGCAGGGATTAAAAACAGGAACTCCAATGATCCACATAAACGGTATTTTCCTAATGGTAATATTCCACGCATTTAAAGGGCACAAGTCCTTGAACTGTGCAGGGAAACAGGACCCCTCCTGGTTCTTCCTTTCACGTCAATAACTCCAGCCTGTGAGGCCTATGTCATTTTTTTAATACCCATTCAGCCTGTGACATGTCAGCTTAGGCAGTTTGGGTACTGAGAGTTTTGCCTTTACCGTCTGCCCCCAATATGTAGGGCCACTCCATGTGTGACTGCACAGCAGAATAGTTTCAAAGACGTGGAGATAAATTTCCGATTTGCGGCACTATGTGTCCCAGTCTGAGAACTGCGTGCCCTGCACAGCATGAGGACAGCTCGCCAGGAGTCTAGACAGCAGACACCCTGCAGGGCACTCTGGCAGATGACACCCTGCAGGGCACTCTGGCAGATGACACCCTTCAGGGCACTCTGGCAGATGCGTACAGCGGAGAAACTCTGCACACTGCCTGCTGGTGGCTGAGCACGGAGCATGCGGTTGAGTTCAAAATAATTAGTTCTCTGATAGGAATGAAAGCCAGCAGAAAATTTCTGAAGGCCAGTTTGTATCAATAATCAAGAGCTTTTTAAAATATCCTTACACTATTAGAAATCTGTCCTATAGAAATTATTAATGCTACATGTATAAACATATTCTTTGTACCATTATTCACATTATGGGAAAAATGGGGGGAATGAAAATATTTAATTATGGGGAATAATGAATGAGTTTTAATGCAGCAATAACATGGATAATTACCCAGCCATTAAAAGTTATGCTATTCAAGACTGTCCAACATCAAAAAGCTACTTACATGGTAAAGATGTGATATGAAAAAATCAGAATACAAAATTATGCCTGTGTAGTAAGATTTCATAATTTTGTCCTGAGAAATGTGTCTATACATATATTGGGAATGACAGCAGGTGTCCCTGGGTGGTGTCATCAGTGACATTCACTTGATTTTTGAATGGAAATGTTCTTTTACACTCGGTATTAAGCACCCTGTGATATCATATTATGCCACATCATTCACAGTGATGTAAGTCATGGTTGGCACACTACAGCCCACCGTCCAAACCCACCCACCTTCTCTTTGGTAAACAAAGATTTATTGGAGTACAGTCATGCACATTTGTTTACGTATTGTCTATAGCTGCTTTTGTACAACAATGGGAGTTGAGGAACAGGGACAGAGATCACTCAGTCCTCAAAGCCTAAAACATTTCCTCTATGGCCCTTATGTAAAGAGTTTGCTGATCCCTGGTACAAATGTAAATCACTGATCCTCAGTAAGGGGGAGTTCACCCCCTAGGAGTCATTTGTCAGTGTCTGGAAATATTTCTGGGCATCACAACTGGGAATGTCAGTGGTGCTACTGGCATCCAGTGGGCAGGGACCAGTGATGCTCCTCAACGTCCTACAATGCACGAGACAGCTCTACACAGTGCAGAACTATCCAGCTCAGAATGCCAGCAGGCCTGAGTCCCAGGGAATCTGATGGAGATACGTAGTTAAACCACTCTAGTGTTCCCACCAGATTACAGATTTGACCAGCCCGTGCCTTTCGAGATCCTTTCACGAGATGAACATTTCATCTTTGTGCATGCCAACTAAACTTTACTCTTTGTCATCTCTGTGCCTTTTTAAAAGGTGTTTTGCTCAGGCTCATTGCCACTCTCTAAAGAGAGCTCCTTCTGACCTGAGATAATCAAGTAATTTTAGAAATAGGTGATCACTGGAAATAAAACATTACTACTATAAGACGTATACTTCTGTCTATACACTTAAAAAAGGTAGAGTAAGCAACTACTTAAAAGATTAAAGATTCCTTTGAATGTGTTTCAGTCCCTATCTTGTTCTAAAGGAACCTAAAACATGTATTTTTAAAAGAACAAAGGGAAGCTAAAGCAATTTCTGGTGTATCAGCTCAGTCACTGTTGAAAAGGCAATATTCTACCTATTAGACACAATGCTCTTAATGTAAGATAGAAAAATTGGTTAATGTGAGTCTTTAATTATGGATGCCAAACCTGGAAGAAAGTGACGATAAGTTCTGTTGGAGTCCAGCTCTTTCTACTTTTGTCTCTTAAGAACTCTTCTGTATTTTGGATAATGTGTATGCAACCATCTCAGTCTCAGTCTCCAAGAGTTGGCCGATCTTCTGGGAGGTGGAATGAATGCAAATCTGAAACAACTAAAACTACAGTAAGCAACAGTTTCTTCACTAACACTCACTACCTTCTGGTCTAAGGAGATCTAAGCCATAACGGTCTGGGGGAAGGCCCACAGCCGCCACTCTCTGAGCCCTGTGCCCAAGGTAAGCCCAAGCACAACACGAACAATGCCCTCCTTTGCACAGCGAAGATCATGACAACCACGTTGGTAGATTTGTGTGAAGAATAATGATGTTTAGTACGGCACATGGTAAGTTGTACATGCTACGTAAGTATTAGCTATCTTTTATTGTTTTTCCTCTTCATGCTCAAAATGATTCTTGGGGGCAGCAATTACCAAATTTTGCCATATATAATGTGCTTCTGTGTATAGTGTACACCTCAGTTTTGGATCGAACTTTCAGGAAAAACAATCTTCCATTTTAATTTTTAATTCAATTTTTTATTTATTTGTGTTTAGATACTTGTTTTTGTATTTTAAAGGAATTTTAATATTTATTTTTGGACACATTATGGTACAAGAAATTTTATGTAACAAATAATTACAAACATAAGAACAGATACAAGACTTTCAGGTACTATCCATGTACAATGCACATCTTTATTTTTTCCTCAAAATTTTTTGGCAAAACTGCACATTGTACATGGCAAAACACAGTATTAAAGCAGTGTTTAAAATGCAGATGCGGAGACCCTAAGAATTAAAGCAGCTTTCTAGACTTCGCATAGCTGATAAGCAAGGAGGCCAACATGCTGATATGACCAGAATAGTTGCAGTGGCCCAGCAAGGTCGCCACCCTTGACAGACTGCTAACAGCATCGCACGGGCTTGCTTACCTCTTGTGTTTGACAGCTCAGCCCTGTCCACCCACACCTCTCTCGTTGCCCTGCCAAAATCAAAATGGCAGCCTGTCCCATGGTGATCCCAATCCAGCGTGGCAGTTCTTATGTTCTTAAAGTCTGCCCTGAGTTGAAGTTATTTCACTCTCCGTGCCTTGCCCTCATTTCAAAGGCTTCGAAGGCCCCCATTTTGGGGTTACAAAAACAGTCCTAAAGAACAACTTCTGCCAAATCGCAAGTAATTGAGCAAATTATGCTTCCTAATCACCCATCTCTCTTTGCATCTCAGCCGTCAAACCCTTTCTCCTGACGTGCTCCGGGGGGCCCCCCCGAGCTTTCCAGCCTCTTCTCTGGTGTCATTCTAATTGGCACTAATAGCTTCACCAAAATTCAGGCATCAAAAAGGTCCCACCAATCAGTTTATCCTTTGACCCTGAGCGCTGGCTTCTCCGTCAAGTTCAGGCATTGCTAATCCACCTAGCGGTTCGTTGGAATGGCTTATTTTGTCTGCACCTTTTCTTCTTCCACTAAGAGCTAAAATGATGACCAGCTGCATCCATTAAAGTGTCCCTGCCCCTCAGTGACCCATAAACCTGCCATGTGGGCCTGTGTCTGTGACTCCTCACAGCCCTTTGCAGTTTGTCTTCCCTTAGTGTGACCTGCAGAGAGGAGAGGCATCCCCCGGGGAGCCCTCCCCCCACCCCAGCCCTTTCTTCCTCACACCTGGAAGGTGAAAAGCCAGACTCCTTTGCAGAGCCCTTAACTTCACCACCTTTGTTCCTGTCCCAGCGCGAAAGATCAGACAAGTGACAAGAGTGAGGTCACAGCCAGGGCTGTCAGAAAGTAGAAAACAGGGGACCTCAGAGGAGATGAGACTTAAGAGGATTTTTTGTGTTGTGCCTGTTCAAACTAATCCTCTCAAAGCTGTACCATAAACAAAGTGTCCTCCTTTTTGGAAAAAGAAAGGCAGTGGACACCTGAAAGGTATTTATGACTCCACCATTCTCTCCCTTAGCCCCGTCAGCCTTCTCACATGTCTGGAACACCCTTGTCTTCTCCCTCCAAGCTCAGAGCAGATCCAGGTCTTTGCCAGGAACAGGGAAGTATTTTCATCCCCCTGAACTCTCGCTGTAATCCCTAGCGTCCTTTCGGAGAAACACTGCATGGTGGAATGCCTGAAAAGAGTACTCGTCTTTGTAATATTAATCCTTTGCAGGAATCCTTTGAGGTAAGCGAGGTGTTTTGCCTTCCAACAGACATAATGAGTCACTGGCATCCCATGGCCTGGAAGGGGTAATTGACAGCTCATGAACTGGGAAGACAATGAGAAGAACCAGGGTCTGAGTTGAAGCCCAGGTGGCAGCCCCCTAATTTTGTCAACACAATTGTGGAAGCGATTTTCCCACTGGTTCTTCAAAAAGAAAAAAAACTTTTAGTCAGATAAGATAGGTAAAAGGTGTGGAAGAAGGTGTTCAAGGAAAAAAGAAGACAATGAGAAATGGTAAGGAAGTTCCTGGAGATCCTCCATGCCCACCCCATTGTCTCTAGAAAGAAGAAATATCAGGAAGGCAGTGGTATTTGACTTTAGACTCAGAAAAGACCGGATTACCCACTTAATTTCACCACTGACTTGGGCGACTTGAAGAATCTTCTGTGCGGCTTCTCTTCTCTGTCGACAGGCACTAACACCCTCTGAAACACGGCACTGAGAGCTGTATGAGCCTGTGTGAGGTTGTATTCAATTCCTTTCTCAAACCAGCCTTAAAGACAAGTACTCTTACAATCATCTTTGCACCACCCGTGACATAACAGAATTGTACGGAAGCTGAAAGATGTCGCTAACCTGGTAGGGTAAGCTGTGGCCCCCTGCAGACAGACACTGTCACTCAAATCACTGCGAGCCCCTCTCTCTGCCTCCTGACCTCTGAAGGTGAATCAGATAAAGGGGATGGAAGAAGTAGAGCAGCTCCTGGGAATCAGCATTTGTTTTGGATGCGAGGACTCCACCTCTTTCCCATATACTCTGCTGCCTGCTTCACCCCTACTACTCTGAGCATGTCTTCCCTACATAGCCTTTTACAAAAAGCCGTACTCTGCTTAGCTTCTGAGATCAGATCCGATCGGGCACATTCAGGGTGGTATGACCATAAAAGGCCGTACTCTGAACTGGGGTCCAGCTGATCCCTGGTAGGCTGGTAATGACTATGAACTCAGTTTTTATCTTTCCTTCTCAAGATACTACTTTATTTTTATGATCACTAAGATTTTATTTATTGATCTCTAGAGAGAGGGGAAGGAAGGAGAGAAGGGAACATCGATGTGCCAGAGAAACATTGATTGCTTCTTGCAAGCCCTCAACCAAGGCTGGCCTACGACTCAGCCATGTGCTCTGACTGGGAATTGAACTGGCAACCTTTTAGTTTGTGGTAAAACACCCACCCCACTGAGCCACACCAATCAGGGCAGTAGTTCTACTTTAATAGATGAGAGTAGAGACATTTATCCAGAGAACTAGGTTAAAAGTTAACCTATCTAATTTGAATGATTTAACTAAACTGATTAGACCCCCCAAACATTTCTTGAGAATGAACAGAATCCTGAGCATGACTCATAAAGGCAAGGAACATACAGTCCAGCAGGTGCATGAGGCCTTCACAAAAAATCCACACACAGGTACGGACAGGTGAAAGTGCTCACCTTAGAGAACAGAGAAATGATAGAGTCTGAGGTAGGGAGACATACAGAGAGGTTGTTCCTATAAATCAGGAAAGAGATGAAGCAATAGCAGTGGTGATGGGGTGTGGTGGAGTGATTTGAGAAACAATGAGAACCTAACTGTCAGGGAAAGAGAGTGAGAAGAAAGATAGAGAGGGACAGTGGATGCCACAGGGTGTTGTTGGTTTACTCAACTGGACTCCCGGGGTTAGGACAAGGTTGAAGCTGCATTCTGGGCAAGGCAGAGACAGAGATGGCATGGAAGGAAGATGACGTGGTGAGTGTGACACGAGTCTGAGCAGTCACAGTGGGGTGTCTGGCCGCAGTGAGACATCTTAGTTTGGATCTCTGAAGGAGGGTTGGGTTGAAGACAGAATCAGGGACCCATTAACAAACATGACTATTATTGGTTTGGCCCTTATAAACCCCATTTTCTGGCACTTTCTAGGAATGAGCTGTCTGTTTTTTTGTGTACAGATTGGCTCCAAGGAATGGTTAACAAGAGGGCTTGTCAAACAAAGTTCTTTGCGAAATGAAAGTGCCATAGGAGCACTGGCAGTGCACCCCACTGTGGACAAGGACAGTTACATAAGCCTCCATGCTGGGGAGCCGCGTGCCAAATCAGCTTTTTCCTGCTAAGTGCAAATCCCCTGAGGACTTCCCAGACAAAGCACGTCATCCTGCTTGACATTCCATGGAAGGCTTTTAGCAAATAGCAAAGCAATTGCCAAGTTGAGCTGTGACAGCCTCACTGAACTTGCTGGATCCTTGCTTGCCTTTTCTGCCAACTGTTCTTTTCTATAAATGGCTTAGCTTTATAAAACAATAAAGCTGGAACATCAATAATAGTGATGCCTCATATCTGTGCTTACCATCTTCTAAGGCCTGTGTGCCATACTTGATGTGAATTATCTGATTCAATCCTCACACACAAAAAAAAACTAAAGGAAGTTGAAGTATCAGTGAGCTATTGCCACCACCATGCTGCGTAACAAATCACCCCAAAACTCAGTGACTTAAAACCATGTTTATTTATCATCACACATCATTAGGTTGGCTGGGTTGCCTCTGTTGCTCTAGGCTGAGCTCCTCAGGAAGTTCCCCTTTTCACTGCAGGTGTGGGATCAACTGCTGCATCGTATTCACAGTGAGTCCAGGCTGGAGGGACAGCAGGAACAAGTTCCCCGGACTAATGCTAGGCTTGGAACTAGCCATTGGCCAAAGCACATAACATGCCCAAACTTCTGCCCACCATGCTACAAAAAAGAAGCATCAACAATCGAGGCCAGCTGTTTCATCTGCCACAATTGACTGCCTTGATCTCTCCCATTTTACAGGTAGAGAACTCTGTGTATGGAAATGGTATACTTAGTGCTTCATCCTCCCATTTATTCATTCATCTCCTTACTTTTTTCTTTTACTAGAAACCACAACATTCCAGCTAACATTGCCGAACTGCCAAGCCAGAAATCCATGACACAGTCCCTGTCTTCAGGCCCCCACAGTGCATGGAGTGGGAGAAGCAAACTTGCAGACCCGTCATCACAGCACAGGGCAGCAGCTTCTCCAGCACAAGTGTTTACAGATGCTGGAGGGGAAAGGATAACTCCCTGTGCCTGGGAGACCTGGGAGGAGGAGGTGATGGAGATGCTGTCAGGACTGGGTCTTTGAGGAAGAAGAGCTATTTTTTCAATAAAAGATGGAAATAAATAAGAGGTAAGCAAAGTATGTGACCCCTAGTAAGGTGTCTAAGCAAATGAGAATCCATGGAGGTATAAGCAGAGGGACAGTGTGCTTGGTGCAGTGTAGTTTGAACTGGGGGAACAGCAGCGTAAGAAACAGGGAGACAGTTAACAACACCATAATGAAGTGAAGTTTCAACGAGGACACCAACTTTAGCACAAGGGCACGCAGAGGCGTGGGCATGCAAACCCACACAACACAGGTGCACACACAAATACACAGACACACATGGATACACATGCATGCATGCACGCAAGCACAGACACACACATGCAGGCACACACACTGGCTAACACTCTCAGCACAGATATTTTTGGAAGGAGAAGCGAATAAAAAGCCAACGTGGAAGCAATTTTAGCCACTTTCTCTAATAGCTCACCTGATGGCCCTGTGGGATAGTATTTCAGCAGGGCGTCACACACAGTGAAATGCTCCCATGACCTTTGCCACTTGTCTCTTTCTCAGGTGTGTTTAACTCGTCCACAGAAGCCTCCCTTACCTTCATCTCTGAATTCAGATTGGCAACTCTATAGATTACTGCCTCGAAGTGGTTGTGTCAAAAGGGCCATGCAGACTTCGGAGGCTGACGTGTCACTGTGAGGCACTCCACCAGGACATGGGCCCAGCACTCATGAGTCCCAAATCTCAGTGTCAGGGGCCACAGCACTGGACAAAAGCGGAATGTACAACACCTAACTTTTCTGAATGTGTCCTACATGCCATGTGGGGTCATCAACACTCTACATACACCATCCTAAACATTTGTTACAAACTCAGAAAATAGAAAAAATCCAAAAGACAAAGTTTCAAATGCCTTCCCCCACCCCCACTTCAACCCCTGAAAAATAGCTACTGGCTACTAAGTATCCAATTGTGTCTGATTCCAAAGCCCCCCAAACTCCCACGAGATCAGACCATTCCCTCAGGCACCCTTTTTCTGAGCCTGAGTGTTTTGGTGAGCAGGCGGGAGTTCCACAGAAAACCAGGAGCTGCCCAGAACCTGGCTTTGACTCAGCTTCATCACAGGTTTCCCGAACAGCCTGGGCACATTCCTAACTTCTATGCACTTGGGCTTCCTGCTATCTGAAGTAGAGATCATTGGAGCGACCTTGGAGGTTACTGTGAGGACCAAATGAAGAGACATACGGTAAATGACCTCTGATTTGAGCAGCATAAGCTGATTTGTGATTTGTGTGCACGGTCATTTACTCATGGATCTATGCAAGGATGTGTGTGGATCAGGGGAAGTCTAGCTGCAGCCCTAATCCCTGGGAAGTTTGGGGATGGAAACTGTACCACAGAGTCTTTCCTGCCTTGAGGTAAGAGAGCAATTCTTTTGCATCCCTGCCACAACCAATCAGTATCCACTGGAGGCTGGGCAAGGAGGGCTTAACACCCAGCCTCCTTTGGGCAACATGGCTTCAGTCACTGAAGGGCCATCACCCAGAGAAGGTTGCAGGTGTGCGCCATGAGCTGAAGCACCTGTAGCGTCCGGAAGATGAGCACACTAACCAATCTGGCTAAAGGGATCCTAGGGCACCTGGTAGGGTACCAAGAACATCTATTACAGTCCACTCTTTGCAGCATCCCATTTGTTTAAGTCTCACATTAGGTTCATTTCAACATGTCCCAGCTAACTTCGAGTGATTTGGTTGGACATCATATCTGGCGGTATGTTCCCCACAGTGAAACACAGAGAAGACAGAGCGTAGCACAACAAAGTGATGTGGCAGTGTGACCCTGAGATCAGTGCCTCTGGTTTCCAACATACTGGCCTCAAAATTGTTTTCCTCTCTTACCTGCCGCATAACCTCTGCAACCTACTTTAAAAAGTGTGTTTTTTATCTATGGAATGAGGATATTAATTGCAGTGAGTTGAACTTTCCACCTGGAACCTGAGAATGTGAGCTTATTTGGGATGAGCATCTCTCAAATGTAATTAAATAAGGACCTGTGGGTGAAATCATCTTGGATTAGGGTAGCCCTAAAACCAATAACGACCGTCCTTTCAGACTCAGAGGAGGAAAAGACACTGAGGAAAAGATACTTCTCTTCTCCCCAAGAGACCTTCTTGTGTATGTGGAGATTAGAGTCCAAGCACAAAGCCAGGAGTAGCAACAATCACTGGCAGCTGTCCTCAGCAGCTGGGAGAGAGACACGGAACGGCTTCTCCCTGGGGCCCTCCAGAAGGACCCAGCACTGCGGACGCCAGGCTTTGGCCTTCTGACCTCCACAACTCTGAAATGATATGTTTCTCTTGTGTTAAAGCACCAGTGCATGACGGTTCACATTAGGGAACTAATACAAGAACCATGTGAGATAGATGTGAGGATTAAATTAGTTGATGGAAGTCAAGTAGGTAAGACAGAGACTGGAGCATAGTAGTAAGGTTTAAAGTGTTGGCTTTTATTATAATCAGGAAAACTGTATGCAGACCAATACACCCAGCGGTTGTTAAATATTATTCATTGCTGACTGTGTAAGTCTATCGTATGACCACAGTAGATTTGGGAACCCACACAAAATTTCAACCAGAAGGATGGTGCGCACAGACTTGGAGTTGGTAGGCATACTTCCAGCCTCACTAAGTCTCACAGTAGATCAAGCACAACGATGCCCTCTTAACAGCTGCTCACTGAATAAAGAGTCCTTCGAATGGAATCCTGAAAGTCCTCAGTTTAAATTCAATTCTTTGAAGAGAGAAGCAAGGTTCATGAGGGTCTGGGATTTCTCTATTGATATTACCTGAAATAGAGTAGATATAAGTATTTTGCTTTACTCTTTCCAAGAATGAAAGTCTTCACCGACTGCATGGGCAACGCCAAGCAAAAAATATGTTCTTAATAAACCAACATTTCCACGGTTCGACATTTTACTCCTTGCATGATGGATTCCTACAGAGATGAGAGGCTGAAGTAGGAGGAATTTTTGCAAAAAGGTTGAGGGAAATAAAGGTTTCCCTAGGACACGATTCCTGCTCTTTAAAAAAAAAAAAAAAAAACTCCACCAAACAGCAATGCCCTTACCCTGTTTCTGAAGTGCTAGAGATTATTTAGGTAAACTCAGTTATTGGCAGTAATGAAGGTCTCAATTCAAAAACCTCTTTTGGGGAAAGTGATTCAGAGTGAGAAGTGTAATGTTTGATTTCTCCTCACTGTGAAATCCAGATTTTGCATGCCTATAATGTTCCCTTTTCAGGAAGGCTGGCAGGGCCCACACTGAAGTCCGGCCTGACGGGGCCTAATGCTGTGTCCTGTGAGTTCGAGGCCCTCCTCCCACCTCTTCCTTCACCCGCCTTGCTTCCCTTAAGCTTTGCCTTTTAAGATGAATTGAAGGATTATTCTTACCCGAGGATTTAGAGTCTCTTAATTCTGTTTTTGGATGGGTCCAGAGGCACTACGCCTTTTTTATTTTATTTTAATTTGTGTTTACCAAACCTGTATCATGCACTCCATCGGGCAGTGGGCTCCTCTGGGCTCTTTCCAGAAAATTAAAAACATAAATTAAGTATAAATGGCCAAAGCCACAGAACAAGCAAGACCTTCTTAGTGTCCACAGAGAGGAATTCTATTACCACCACTCGCTTTAGAGAAGAGGGAAGTTACCTGTAATTCTTGTTCTCTTGAAGGTGTGTATTTTATAATAGGTCCCCACTCACTACCCTACCTTCCCTGAGGAGTTCTTAGTTGCTTGATTTTTTTGGCTACAGAAGAGCTGGCAGTGAGGGGTTAGCACATTCTTATGACCCCTGGGGTAGATACATTGCAGTTCTAGCAAGTGTTTATACTCTCTTTAACTGTGTTTCTGGATTTTAATTTTGCCTCGAGCCGTATGTTAAAAGAAGTCCTCTCTGATGAGAATAACACTAGCTTTAGGTAAAAATGCTTCTCTCAAGATGCCATGTCTTTATTAACAGAAATCCCCTCTCCCCTTTAAAATAATTACAATAAAACATGTAAAGGAAATGTGGACATTTTTAAGACCCCAGGCTTCGTCAGGTTTCTTCTCTGCGATCTTGAACTTGAACCATGCAGTGTAATACACGTAAAGGTAACAGCTCAGCCTCTCTCTCTTCCCAAGACTAAAAACTCCTTGAAGCAGGACTACCAATTCATTTCAACTGCCCTGGCATCTCCTATTGATGGATAGTGGCTGCCTGTTGAGGAGGAGTCCAGGCCAGGTGCAGACACAGCAGGAAGGAGTGGGGTGATTGATTAATGATGTCTGCTTCAGTGGACGAGGAGGAAGTGGCCACACATGCACCATGTACTTGCCGTTTCTGGTAAGGACTGTGGCTTATTCATCTTTGTATCCCTGTGCCTAGCATGGTGCCTGACTCAGAAGGGTGCTCCATAAATATTTGTTGTCCTGAGTTGAACTAAACTTTCCACCCAATTCCATCTTTCTCTGAGTCAGAAGGACTGTGGTGATCAAGCCATCATCTATGGGCAGGAAGCAATGGTGGCGAGATGTCCCCCTAAAGGCAGAGTTCTTATGGAGCCAATAGTTCCAGGCACCCTATAATCTGTTCAATTACTCTGCCACAGACCAGTGTCCTTCTACTATATGAGACTTTGGTGACTGTCAGCTCTTTGCTGTTGCCCTATTACCTCCAAAAGGAATGAAATCACGGTCTCCATGTGCCCAGCTGCAGTGGCCACCTGCTGGAACACATCCCTCAGTACCCCAATATGGCCCCACCTAGGCATGTGAACCCCTGACAACCAGGACTCTTTGGCAGATATGATCTACCCATTGGGGCACACCCCTGCACTCATTATCCCACCTCTGAGCTTGGGACGGCCTTCGGACCCTGTGCTTAAAACTAACTGCCGAGCTAACTGCAGAAGCGCCCAACTTCTGAGCCTATCCAACAGCTCTTTGTTCTCCTAACTCCTCCCACCCCCTCCCCTTCACCATCACGTTTCCCTGACATTATTTCATGTATCCAATACCCTCACAATGGCATAATCTCCATCACATTTGGTGCCACAATGAAGTCAATTACGGTGGTACCTTGGCACTCGTCATTCATTTGTTCTGGAACTTATGAGGAGTGCTGAAACTGAGGAGTACCAAACTGTTCCCAGGCTACCTACCATGAGACTGATACATTGACCTCTGTTTCATCACAAGAGAAGGACGCCAACTGGTGAGCAAGCACTGAGTGCCGAAACATATTTTTGTTGTCAAAATGCAGTGAGTACAGGGTTTGGTGAGTTCTGAAGATGGCATTACTGAGGTGTGATTGTATGTATGTGGAGCTGAGAAGTCCTGACTTAAGAATTTTTTTCCAGTTTTACTGAGATGTAATTGGCATGCATCACTGCATAAGTTTAAGGCATACAGTATGATGGCTTGATTTACATATGTTGTGAAATGATGACCACAATAGGTGTAGCTAATATCCATCATGTCATATAGGTACAACAAAAAGAAATTTTTTTAAATTTCTCTTTGTAATGAGAACTCTTAGGATATGCACTCTTAATAACTTTCTCATGTATCATACAGCAGTTTTAACTATATTCAACATATTGTACATTACATCCCCAGTACTAACTTATCAGATAGCTAGAAGTTCATACATTTATTCTTCCAATTATATTAATGGATCCTCACCACCATGCTCTTAGTTTATACATGAGGCTATTGAAGTTGAGTGGTGTTCATCCACTTGCCCATAAACAGATTCCCCATAGGTTATGACCCATAAGTCTTGGTCTCAGGCCTTCAACCCAGTCCCGATTCCATGGCACCATAGTGTCCCCTTCCAGGGTTGTCTAAGGGGAAGGTCAAAAACAGGGTCCTCCCCAACTGGGTGGGACTGTTCTCACCGGTGACTTTCTTTTCTGCTGCACCAATGTGACAGCTGCACTGATGTGACAGCAGTCACCTGTGGAGTGTAGGACTCCACAGAGTTCCTGCCATCAGTACACCCTTTTCCACACTGAGCTCTTGGCCCCAGTGCCCTTCTAGAGGCCCTGACAATTGAGGAGCCGGGTGTCATCACATCACCAGGTCACAGGCAGGCTCGGCATGTCTGCCTCTGCAGACACACACCCAAACAAGCACCAGGAGGAGGAGGACACCTCTGCCTATGCTGGTGTGAAGTGTTTGTGGGAAGAAAGTAAATGTATCTGCCATGAGGAGGCAAGATTCAGCAACGCTGGCCTTTTTCAAAGGCACTAATAGCCTAACACTTGGGCCTCTCAGTAGCTACTCAAAAATGGATTTGAAGAGATGGCTTCTGAGAGGGATTGTCTACAAGAAAGTTGCCCAACTTCACCAGAAGGGGAGATCACTCTCCAGCCATTTTTACGAGATGATCTCCCCGTCCTCCCTCTCCAAGCCTCCAGGCAGAGAGTATGACCTTCCCCTTGTCTCCTGCGGTTCCACATCAGAGCTCAAAGGACAGAGATCTCTTGGTCATCATGTCACAAAACCCCACTCAAACTTGCTTCACTTCACAAGAGCTGGGAGGTTGTTCGGATTATTGGACAAATAACAGCAATATTTTATGGGAAAATAAGAGCAGAGAATGAACGTAAGTGGACCTCACAAACCACTGAGGTCAATATGAGGGCAATTTTAAGGATCGAGAACCCTGCTCTTTCCATCTCCCTCATTCTGTCATCATATAGTTGTCACTATTGTTTGCGATTGTAAAATCTCTACTTCTTGATCCTTGAACTGTTCATCTCTCTTTGTCTACAGCTTACACATAACCACGAGGAAGGCACCCTAGCTTACACATCTCACCAGTTGAGATGTTCCTTAGAGGTTGGCTAGAGCCATTGTGACCCATGCAACGTCCACAGTTGAAAGAAATGGACAGACTCAGTGTGACTTCCCCGGAACCAGGCATCCTCATCTGCAGAGAAAGGGAATCAAAGACCACACACATGACTGCAGGAGTCAGCCCTGTGAGTGGTAGGTGGACATTTGTCATGGCACAGTCATTTGCTGGTAGCCACCTCAAAGATCTCAGGGATGTTTAGCTAGAGCATCACATCACTGCAGAGCACAAAGGGGCTTCAGGAGCCTATCAGCCACCAGTAATGTCTCAAAAATTTACAAAGACCTAGCAAAGGGAGAGCCTCTTTGCCATAAAATGAGAAAAATGAAGCATCAGGGAGGCTTACACTTGCTCAAGGTTACACTTTCTGGATAAAAAGCCATGGAACTCAAACCCACCTCCTTTCTCCCAGGAGTGCTCGCAGAGGATCTGCTACCTGGCGGACTGTTCCACTGCTCGGTTTGTAGCCTTCACTCTGCAGCCCTGGAATTCCCATCTGCCAACACAGAGCAGAGCCATCCCTCTGGGTGGACACACACTTGTGAGATCGCGGGGACTGCTGAAATACAACAGGCCTGTCTACTCTTCTTCAAGATGTCCCACCATAATTCACATCAGAATTCCCAGGTAGCCTGAACGCGTATTGCCTACTTACAAGACTTACATAGAAAAGGAGATGGTCCAGTACAAGGTATCAGAATAGGGACGTTTCATGTATAACTCTCATACTCTAGCTTGTGTGACAGCAGTACTCTAATGCGACCATCTACCTAATTAGGATGGACCTGTCTCTAAGGCCTGGTAGGCTGCGTCCGGGGACCTGGGCATCCTCTAGGCAGTGCCTGTCTTGGCATCATCTCTATGGCCCCCCTCCTTTCCTCAGCTTGTGCTAAGCCCTCCACTTCCTGATCGCCATATTCTGTTAGGTTAAGCCCTTTCATCGGTGCTTGCGCCCTCCTAGGATCTAATCTGTCTTTTCAGAAACAACGTTTCATATCTCTCTTCTGACCCATTTGTCTCTCCACTTCACGACCACCCTCTGACGGAAGTCCCGATCTTGGAGGGGGTGGGGGGGTGGGGGGGGTCTTCATTCTCACCGCTCATACCTACCACCAATGCCCAGCTATACCTATTTAAAATGCAACTGAAAATTAAAGCCATTACAGAAGCTTTCCAAATGGGCAAATATTTGCCTCAATTATTCTATTTACAATTCCAAAAATGTTTCTTCTGTTGAAGTCTGTGTACAGAAGTGGCTCCAAAACCATTTTTAAGGGCGTTTTGACATCAATGAAACGTTATGCTGGCGGGCGAGTGAAGTGCTTGATTAATAAAGAGTCTCAGTGTTTTCAAACACACATTCCAAGCAGCCTCATTTGAAGAAAACCACAAACGGAGAATGCTCTGCTGCTCACAGTCACAAGGGGGTTGTGTATTTCATTCCCGCTTACACAGTCCGCTTACTTTGGAGCTTGGGTAGGAAAGAAACATAGCCAGCAGAAATAGGGCTACATTCAGTGACCCTGCCCTTCCACCCACTGGCCTGATGGGAGAACATTTTTACCCCTCTTTGCTACTGTTTTCTTAGTTTTTAACCTTTTGGTACTTAATAATTCTTTAAAAGACCATCTTGAGAAAAGAGAGGGAGATAGCCGTTTAGGAACTCATTGTGCTAGTAGTTGGGAATTAGGAGATTCCTAATTTCAGAATTTCCAGGCAGTGGTGTTGGCATGCTGTACAGAAACGTAATTGAGCATGTTCATGTTAATTACTTTGAAGTGCTTTCCTCTTTTCCAGTGCTTTACAAAAACACAGCAACTTAAATTGGGTCATTATTTCATATGTCCAAGATTCTACTCAGCTACTTAAGGCAGCCATGAAAATGCAATCAGAGAATTAATTAAAAGTGAGTTTCTCTCCTCCCTAATAATGGAAAAAAAGCTAATTAAAAAATAAAAAGTTTAAATGAAAAAATATATTGGCAGTGTAATGACTAAAACAGGAAATTATAACAATAATTTAAAAAGCACCAAATATCTTTATTTTTTTAAAGGTTGCATTACTATTTAATCCCATTTGTCCGGACCTTGTTTTTCATGCCATTAATCGACAGGTTAAAAATGACTAAAACAAAATGAAATACAAATTTAATTTTTTCACTGATTATCTAGCATGCAGATTTAAATGGAAAAGGAATTGACTAAAAGCTCACTAACTCCCTTCTACTTTAAAATGCTATCATTCTAATATTTATTATTAAACTTATTGGAGTACGTTAGTTAATAAGATTGTACAGGCTTCAAGGGTACATTTGTGTGATACATGGTCTGTATATCACATTGTAGGCTCACCACTCAGAGTCAAACTATCTTCTCTCACCACGTTTTTGTCTTCCTTTACCCTTTACTACCCGTTCAGGCACTTTCCTCTGATAACCACTGTGCTCCTGTCTGTGTCTAGGCATTGTGAAGATTTTTTAGTCAAAAGAACCATAGCTAATCCACCATTTCTCTATGTATCTCTCTCTCTATCTCACAAACCCACAGGGCACTCACAGATTCCTCCGGAACCCTCCCAACACGCAGGATCTCAGTACTTGATCCCTGTCATTCTGCTCATCAAGTCTGGACTCCGCTCTACTTTGCTTGATTCTGATTTTCTTTATTATATTTAATGCCGATACTCAATGTCATATTTCTCACTCTGATTTTAGTGTTCCTCCTTGACTATCATTTTAATTCCATGGCAGGCTTTTCTGAGTCCCAGCAACCTACCAGGTCTACAGCATCCACCGCAAATTCTGAAACCTCCTAACTTAACTCGATTGCCCTCTCCTGGCCTTTTCATCTGTGATCATCCTGATCTCATCCAAACCACAAATTTGACACATTCTCCCAGTTTTATACAATTCCAAGTCTCTTCTTCTCAAACGTTCTTCCCATTTTATATCTTAACAATTTTATGCTAGTAGTTTTGTACACCTTGATAAAAATGCATGTTTTCCTGGATAAAAATGTAAATCATCAAAACTTACACAAGAAGATTCAGAAAGTCTAAAGTGCCCAATAACCACTGGATAGTGGGGGGTAGGGAATTATAAAACACATTACTTCCAAAAAGCCTTCAATTTCAGGTAGTTTTATGTCCATGTGCTTTCAAGGTAAAGTTACATATTATTTATACATCCTTTAGACTAAGTAGAAAGAGGATCATTGCTAAATGTATTAAGCTAAACCAGAATAAGCATGATATAAAAAGAGGAAAATGAGGGAAAAGATCAAAGTATAGGTACTGTCACTTATGAATGTGACGCCAAATCCTTATAAAATTCCAGCAAATTTAGCCCAGAGCCGGGTAAAAGAATAACATAACATTGTCAAGTATAGATGTCATGACCTTCCAGAAAAAGACCTTTTAGTAAGCCAGGAATAAAAGGATGCTTCTTGAATATAATTTCCACCAACCAACTGAGACTTTTCTCTTAAATATCAAACAAAAAACAAAGCACAGTACCACCATTATGTGAATTTGTTTTTAATGACCTACAAACTAAGAACTTAAATGATGTTTATATGTTCTGACACCCAAGTCTGAGCTTCTATATGATATTTAGCCCTCAGAGGTGTCCATTTCTGGTTCTCAACTACTCAGCATCCTTCCCCACTTCTAACAGTACATGCTTCGAGTTTCCTTTAGAAACAACCTCTCTCCTATTATATATAATCGTGGTGGGCATATCAATCCAGCTGCCCTGCCATCTTCCTGGTCAGGAAGTGGACATGCAGCCAATCGGTCAGCATTCCCTCCCTCTCTACCTCCCTCCAAGTCTGCAGAATTGGATCTTTAATAGAATGACCTTAAACGTTTCAAACTGATTCACCCTGAAGTGTGCGGTCTCAGGAGCCTATGCTTTAATTCCTAGAGCTTACTCATCCCTGTTCTTTGTAAGGCCTCGTTTTAATGTGTCCTTTCAATTTTTGAGTTACCTTCGAATTCTTTAAAGAAATATCTTTTAAAAAGACATTGGGCTAAAATCAGCCAATGTGTGTCTCATCACTTGCAAAGAACACCAGCTGCTATAGCTGTACTTCCAAACACTAAGCCAGAACTCTGGGCTCATGTTCCTCTCCTTAACCCTCATAACCTCCCAGTCACCATATCCTGTAGGGTTTATCTCCATGGTATGGTTCATCTTCTTTTCTTTGCCTCTTCCCTTTCTGTTGCTGCCTTAGCTTAAAGAATCACTACTTGCTGCCTGAACTATTATTACAAGGGCTTCTAACCTGCATCTTTACCTGTTACAGTCTCTTCCTTCCTGATCCATCCCACCAACCATTGTCAGATTATTATTCTGCTAGGAATGTCTTTGGTGATGTGACTACTCTGTCCCAAATCCTTGACCTAGTCCACATTTCAAACACAATGAAGTTCATAATCCAAACAGCAACTTGACGATTCTGAGCCTACACATCTAACCTTAAACCTTCCTTTTCTTCCTGACATTTTACTCAAGTCAAATGAAATCATTGGTTCTTCTCTTTAAGACCCTATGCATTCATGTTCTTCAACCTAACCAACGTATCTTTTCTTTGCTCCATATCTTGCCACCCTCATGCAGACAAATCTTACTTACATTTAAAACGCAGCTATAATCACCAGTTCCTTTGGAAATCTACCCAAAGAACTGAGAATCTCATCTGCTTCTTCTGCAGACCAGCGCTTCACCTCCACCTATCTTGGCACTCCCAGAGCTTTCTACCTGTTTTATTGAAATCTAAAAATGTTTTATCTTTCTGTCTAGACATAAGCTATGCCATGTGTCCTGTTTTTCAGGACAACTAGGATAGGAAAAGTGGATGATTAAGCAGGAATGGGTGGCTAGGGCCAGACCAAGATATTTCCTAAACCCAGCTCATTAAGCCTGGGAAGATAGATAGGGTGTGGTCACCGAGAATATTTCTGAGAAGGCCCTGTATGCATGAAGCCTTCTTTGAGCACCGACCTCCATTTGCGAATTGTGTGGTCACAGCCCAGTGGCCAGTGTGGTCAGCTGAAAGCACACCCATGGCCACACACGTGTAACAAACTGCCAGGGATGAGTGACAGCGGCACCATTGTTGAAAGAAGCTAAATAGAAAGTGTTCATCATTCTTGAGACTTACACTTCTAAGCCTTCTTTGTTTTTTTTTAGTGGATGACATATTTCAAACCTCCAAAAGGCCTTAGTATCAGAGCTTATAGAGAACAGTAGATTAGACACAGGGAGAACTCAGGCTTTAGAATCAGACAAACCTCAGTTGAACAACCCGTCCACCATATATTAGTAACGTGACTTATCAGTCTCTTCCCCTAACCATAAAATTGGTATAAACATAGTAACCAGGAAAACAAAGTACCGTTCTGAGCAACAAATGAGATCGTGCATGTGGGGTGCATACCACAGCGCTTAGCAGTTTTATGTGCTCATGTCAATAGATGTCTTGCTACCATACATATATTTATCTCAACTTCTTTTTTTTAATTGTGAGGTAAAGAGAATTTTGAAAAGAAAATTGTATCCACTAGGAATGGGTACTGTTGGATAGCAGGCTAAATGTTTAATACATCAACATGTTATATTATATAAAATTAATATGTTATAATTATACTTTTTTATTATGTTACAGATGAGCCATAGGCTCAGAGATTAGGTAAACTGGTCAAACCCACATACCTACTAGATGACAGACCAAGGAACCAGATCATGGTCTGCCTATTCCAAATTCTGTTTTCTTCTTTTTTTTCTGTCTTAAAATAAATCAAAAGTTGAGTTTAATTTAGTTATCTAGCCTTCGTCCGAAATGTTTTCGGGATTTTCTTCCGTTATCACTCTCCTGTCACCATCCTAACACGAAGGCCTATGGTTACCTGAGCTCTCCTTCCTCCCTTACACCCAGCCGGTCGATCACCTGGTTCATTTTCTTTCCTTTAGTGGCTCCAGGGTTTGCTCCTCTCCCTTCCACTCCCCCTCTCATCTCATCTGCTCACAGTTGGGTTAGTATAAAAGTCCAAATTCTGTTTTCTTAACCATTACATTTTATTCTCCCCTCCTTAAAAAGTTTTCTCAGAAAGCCCTCTCAGAAGCCTACCAAACAGTCCCCTAGGAGTCCTCAGATCTCAAGTCAAAATCATGTGTTCCTTTCCCATTTCTGCATGAGAAGTGCCTTCAGGCCCTCACGTGATCCTGTATGGCCAGCCCCACCAGTCGCTTGTCGGTCCTCAGCCTCCTGGACATTCAGTGCTGGGCACCCTGCTCCCCGCGTACCTTTTTGCTCTGTTGCCTGTAGTGACACACACTCTGGCTCCTGTGCCCTGCGGCAGAGCCAGGCATATCATATTTTCACAAGCCCAGTCCTAAGGTTGCACTGAAAGGAATATTGACCTGGAAGACTACAGAGCTGGTCCTTATTCTTACTTGATCCCTGAGCCCCTGAGTGGTTTTGGGCAACCTCCTCATTTCCTCCATGCCTCAATTTGCTCACTTCCAAATAAGGGAGATGGTCCAGAGAGTCTAAATTGGCTCCCACAGTCTATAATTCCAAGTTCATAAAAAGGACATTGAAAGGGAGAAATCTTGGCTGTCTGCCTCCGGGAAAAAATAATTAAGATATCACTTTGCAAAAGGAGTAAGTGAATTTCAACAGCATCGTGCCTGTCTCTGCCTGGAGCTGGCTGCCTCTCCAGGCTTGGGCTCCCTTTTGGACATTATAAATTATCCAAGGACATAGGCTAATTGACACAGTTGAGAGGAGTGGGACACAAACAGTCCCAGACTTGGAGAGGGAGACCTCTGTGGGGAGGTTAATAGAGCTGGAACAGCACGGGCTTGAGGAAGGGCCGCTGAAGGGAGCCATCATTCTGCCGACACATCCATAAAAAGATATTGTGAGAAGGGCAAGGATCAGTCTTCTTATTAATCAGCAAGGGCAGAATGAGAATTAACAAGCTGTAAGCTGCAATGAGGAATATCAGGGAAAATGTTAGACCACTGGGAGCAGTTAGGCAATGGAACAGACTGCTAAGAGAAGCCATGAAATCACTCTAATTGGGGACATTCAAGGCAGAAAGCGGATACACATCTGTCGCACAGGAGAGAACTCCAGAGAGAAAGTGAGGAGCTAGACTCCAACAAACTTCTATGACTTCGGTGAAACCAGATGTCAACTGTAATAGCGGAGTGCCATCTGAGGTCCAGGGTGAAGGTGGAGGGCGTGAGATGAGTGATGGGAGATAGGATGGAGATAAACATGGAGTGAGTAGGGTATAATGGTTGAGACCATGTTTTTGGAATTTTCATGAACTGGGTTCAAGTCTTGCAGAGTTTCCTTCTGAGATTCCATTTCTTCAGCTAAAAAATGGGGACCAAGATGACCATTTTGTAAAGGCTGTTACAATGATTAAATAAGGCTACTTAGCATACCATCAGGCATGTAGGACATTCTAGGCAAGTGATGTTTATGATGAAAGCAGGAGCTCGCTGGGACAGGGAGTGAGGAGAGGGAAGGCGCAGTCCCCAACTTGCTTTAGCGGCTGGTCCTTGAACTCTGAGGAGGACAGGGAATCAGTGTCCAGAACTCGTGATACTCAACCATGGACTACATCTCCCTCGCAGAGGGTGTCAGTGTTAGGAGAAAGTCATTGTGAGGTTTGATGGGGACCTATATGGAAAAGGTAGAATGCTTTTCTGAACTACCCACTGTTAGGGACCTGGGGTCTGAACCTAGTAAAGCAGTTTGGTCTCACCCAAAGGGCAGCGATTTTCTTCCTGTAACAGATGTTCTTGGTGCGTCGCAGCCCACTGCTGAGGTCACCACAATGTGGACAGATCTGCACGAACTTACACTCATGTTACAACAAAGTCCCACTCCTCGTGCCAATCTTTTCATTGTCTGCCTCAGAAAGGGCCTTTACTAAAGCTATGGTACCAGTAAACCTGTGCAAAAGTACATCCCAGAAGGGAAGATTTGTTAATGCCCCATAGGTAACCCTCAGACAACAGAAGATACGAAGCAATAAATAAGCACTTTGGGCAGAAATTCTGGAGTGCACTGACTGTCCAGAGGTCCTCATAGAAACCAGTTCCCACTGTCTACAGCAGAAACACTGCCCCGTCAGCTTTTCTTCCTGTTCTGACTCAGTCTCCCCACATCCACACTCCTGCTACCTGAGATTGCTTCCCAAATAAACTACCTGTGCTCAAATCCCTGGATCAGACTGCACTTTGAAGGGAACCAGAATTAAGACAGTATCTGGAGGGGACAGTAATTCAAAAGATCATAAACTAGAGGCAGTCTTCAACAGAACTTTATATACTAGGACTTGCCTTAATGATCGCTCTAGAGGAAGTATGTGTCCATGACACTTAATTTTGAACATATGTTGCCATCTATTTTTTTTATTAAGCATTGTCCCCTCAGATATGCCTTCATCCTCTCACAAACCTAAAAGAAAAAATTTAAAAACTTTAAATGTCTTCCATCTTTTTTCTTTTCATATTTTTCCTGAACCTTTAATCACTACTTTTCTGGCCCAATCTACTGAGGCATCTGCCATCAAAGATATACAGAATATTTTAAACTCAGAACTAGTTCTTGTTGAGTTCCTCTCTGCTTCATGTGTATATATGTATTATCTTCCTCAGGAATACAAACAGAGGTCATAGACACACACAACATACTACATCTTTCATTTAATTGGTTAGACTTGTGTGTTATGGTTGATCCTAGCCGCAAGGGAGGCAGAAAATTTATTTATTTGTTCATCCTTCTAGAGTGGAGACAAGCTAAAAGGAGTAAAGACTGAGTAATTAGTCAGTGAAAAAGATTTCCTATAACTTTTCTTTTCAGATAGATAAAAATTCTAATCCCAGGTTTTGCATAAATCAAAGGAGAAAATAATTGTTATTCAAGGAAATTGTCACCTGTTATGGATAATTCAAAACTCCCACACATATGAAAGTACAGAAATAATAATCATCACTTGTTTCTTAATGTATGTTGGTACTGGAGATATAAAAATATAGTGTTATATGCCCTCGTGGATCTCCCAGTGTATTAGATACACAAGGAAATTTCAGCCTATAGTATAAACAAATCAGTGTAGTACAGTGTGGACAGTGCAGTGACTGTGGTGTGCATACACTCTGGGAGCAGGGAATTGGAGAGGGGGAACCCAACCCAGTTCTCTTGATGGTATTTAAAGAAATCTCCTGGGAGAGATGTACAGGGCCTTAACAGGTACGTTTTCATTATAGATTGCTTGTTTATGTTGCTTAGTGTAGAAAAAAACCACTGCAGTTATAAGTGAGAGAATGGGACAATATGACCTACCATTTAAAAAGAGCATTCTCCTGGCTGGTGTAGCTCAGTGGATTGAGCGCGGGCCAGTGAACCAAACAATCACAGTTCGATTCCCAGTCAGGGCACATGCCTGGGTTGCAGGCCGGTTTCCAGCAGGGGACTCATAAGAGGCAACCGTGCATTGATATTGATATTTCTCTCTCCTTTCCTTCCCCTCTAAAGATAAATAAATAAAATCTTTAAAAAAAAAGAGCATTCTGTTGGTTATGTAAAGAAAGAATGACTGGAGCGTGGTAGTAGGGAAACTGGCTTCCAGGGTTCTGCAGTTGGTTTGGAGAGGAGGAAAGGTGGCAGGGTTTAGGGATGGAGCTTTGGAAAGAAGGAAAAGTGATTAAATTCAGAATATATTTTAGAGTCACTAAATACTTCTCAAATCAATGCAAATTAGAAGGGAGACAGAAAAAAAGACACCGGTTTTGTTTTTCAGCCAGAGTAACTGGAAACATGTACGCTTCAGTTACTGAGACAGAGAAGACTGCAACAATGAATTGGTCAGAAAGGGAAGTCTCCTTTGCTCGTGGTAAGTGTGAGTTGCCCAGCAGTTAATGAAGGGGGGTTGTGAAGTAGTCTCGCGCTCAGGGGCCCCTCTGGAGCCCAGGGAGAAGCACTGTCACTTCCTTCATAAGAACTTCCACGATGCCTCCAGCCCTAGGTCTGATCTATAGCACTCGTCACTGGGCTCCTTTCAAATGCCCACAGGGCTCTTATTCAACTCTGCCGTATTCCCTTTATCTGCCTTTCTCACCTGTCTGTAAACGTGTTGAGCTCGGTGACCACGTTTTATTCATTTTGGCATTTCCATCACAGGATCAAGCATATAATAGGAGCATCACCATATTTTTAGTAGTAGAAATATTTTTAAGAACAATAAGCACCCCAGTCAAGTAGGAAGAGCACAAGTGACTGTAATCACCACCCGCATTACCTGTATTTTACAAATGTTGAGTGTGACAGGTTGAGAACTCACAATCCATTTTCTCATTTTAAGTGTCTTATTCTTGCCACTGCCTAATATATAATCAGGTCCCTAATAAGTACAGAATTGACTAAATTGACTTGTTTTCATGAAGTCTAAAAAGAAATATCTCATTTATTTAGTAAAATTTTCAGAGGTGTTGGATACAGCAGTGTTATACCCATCCCTTGTTGTCAGAGCCAGCTGCCTACAGAAGTTGGCAGGTAAGCTTTATTAATATTTGATTAGGCTGGACTATTGAAGAAATATATGTCAGTACTGGGGAATATTATCACTTATACTCCATTTTTATGATCACTTTTATTCCCTTAATGTTTCAGAATAAAAGGGCCAATATCTTGGATTAAATCTTTATGCATAACTTAAAAATGAAGCTGGAGTTTAGGCCACAAAATTTGATATATACCCCATATGACTTTTCTGAAAAAGAAATTAAAAATCTCTACATTCAAAATATTATAAAAGATATATTTAATTCAGCCAACTTTATTCAACATGGGATAATATGTTCAGGTAACAAACATTTTCTGAATCTATATTAGGTGTTTAGGTGTTTATTATATTTCCCTTTTTATTCATATGTAGTCTTAAAGATTTATTATTTATAAGTGTGCTATGATTGTGACCAATAAATTATGTTATTTGCTTGGGATTTTCAAAGTTGTAACTTTACAGTCAACATCAATCTGTAGCCTGTTCCAGTTACACTCATTTGCAGTGATTAATTAACCTTGTAGAAAAGTTGACACCACCACTGGGAATAATTCTTTGTTATTTTTTGCCATGCTTTTTTTTGTATTAAACTACTTATGTTTATATCTCCTGAGGCCATATAATTTAATACTTGGTGATTTCAGAAAAGATTTAATTGGTGGAAAACCTTATATGTTATTGCTAATGTAAGAGGAAGGCTTAGAAAAAGGCAAATTAAGTTTAGAAATTATCATGCCACCGTGTTCAGTAATACCTACCATAACAGTCTGCATTTTTTTCAGATTGTTTTTCCCCAAAATAAAATGTAAGTGAACTCCATGGGGAGAAAGTGCTTTTGTGCCCCACACCTGAACAATGTCTGCCACAGAGCACTGTGCAATCAATTCTTTTTTCAATGAATGCCTGGCTCCTTTAGTTAAAGGATGTTTTTACAGTTGGGATGATCCTCCTGCTCTTGAAAATACCATCAGCTGGTCATTGCAGTGAGGTACTGGTAGCCAGTTAAATCTGAGAGCACTCTAAAATGAGTGATACAATTTTCAATTCTTAAAACGCTTTCACTCGTTCAAGACTTGCAGAAACTTCATGTAGCAAGAAACGTATTCACACCTAAATTGGAAACATGTAGGTTTTATGTGGAACACACCAAGGCTGGATAAAATGACAACGCTGGAATCGGCATAGGTCTGAATTCAAATTCCTGATCTCCTCATTGCACCAGCTTTGGGGGCTAGAGGATCCCACAGTGGAGTCTATGATCTCCTCTGCAGGATTAAGAAACCCCATTTGGAGGGGAGGGGTCCTGTGGAGGGTATGAAAGGCGTGAAGCTGCAGCAGAATGTTGAAGAATTAACAACTCAGGGAGTGATGGTGGGGAGCAGGGGCGTTCTGGGCCCTGAACTGGGACCTGGGCTACTCTTCCAGCATTCTCCATGTCCTCACTCTTTCTGTTGCCCAGCAGCCCTTACCACTGACCTGATATTACAGTGCATACATGTGTGTTTATTGACCCCCTCCCCACTAGCATGCAAAAAGAGGCAGGGACCCTGTGTAAGTTAGTCACCGCTGGTTCTCAACTCATAGGAACACCTCTGGCACCTCCCAGGCATTTAGTGCCTACCTGTGGGGTGACTGAACGCTGAATGAAATGCACATGCAGGGGAGGGGTACATATCACATGTACTTTGGGAAAACTGCAAGCCATTCTGTCTCCCCACTGGTTTGAAACAATGAGATCCTCATTAATCTTAGTAATTTACAGGGAGATTTTTGTGTCGTTCATCTTGATAGCACATGGTGAGGAAATCAGAAAAGGAATAGTTCTTAAGGCTGGAAATAAAGAAATTGACCAAGTTTGGGACAGACGTACTTAGCAGTCAAGGTATTTGGATAGGTACTGTCATGGGAACACGTAGGTTCTGTGTGGAGCAAAACTGGTGGTCATGATGGGTTTGAAGTAGGTGACGGACGTGACCAGATAGACCTCTCTAAGCAGGGGTGTCTAACCTGTGGCCCACAGGCTGCATGTGGCTCAGGATGACTATGCATGTGGCCCACCACAAAAATCATAAATTTATTTAAAATGTTATGAAATTTTCTGTGATTAGGTGTTGCATTGTATTTAATGTGTGACCCAAGACAACTCTGCTTCTTCCAGTGTGGCCCAGAGACATCAAAAGGTTGGACATCCCTGCTAATGATTCATAGCAAATGGATTCAGAGGAAGAAGACTAGAAGCTGAATGAGAGCACAGAAGTCACCGCATCACCAGACAAGAGAAGGAGTGTGCCAGAACCCAGGGAGGGGGCTGGCCCTGACTCAGTCCCTCACAGTCTCTGAACTCCACCTGGACTGGACCAACTGCTCTCTGGGAAGATATCAACTCTCCTTTTCTGCATTTTTCCAAGCATGAAAGGACCCAGGATATATTTGTTTTGTCACAGCTGAGACAGGTTGGCTTTACCTGAAAATGGAAGAGCCATGAAATGGAAGGAAATGGACAAAAACAGCCCAGTGTGGGCTTCGGCTCTGTCCAAAGCCAGGTCATCATTCCCAGGGGCTGTGAGATCCACAGCCGTTTGAGCTCTGGCCCTTTCTCCACCCTCACCTTTTATTAATTTGCTTTGTCTTAAAAGTTCTTTTTTAATTAGGCTCTAATTTTATACAAAACTGATATAGATAGGCATTTGTTTGTTTTAGAATTTGATACTATTTCATTAGAAAAACAATTGTTGGTATTTAATTATTACCAAAACAATGGCAAAAAAACATTCTCTTACCAATAACATTGTTTTTTACAGCATCTATTATCTGACTGGATAGCTACATACCTTTTTGTACAAATAAGACACTTTTAAGAGGAAAAGAAACACTATAATTAGCTGGGGCAACAGGCATAGACCAGGACTGCCCCAGGCAAACCAGGCACAAGTTACCATGGATACAGCCCAAAACTCACAGTACAGGCACTCTTTCTATTTCTCTCCCTGGGGGTGCATTTTGCAACAACTTTGTTGGGGATACTTCACCAGGACAAAGAAGTATGTAAGTCTAAATGTTCTTTAGTAAGATTTTATCTGCTGTAAACTTTTCTGCACTAAAGGTGTTAGCCTTTTGTTCTTTCCAGCTATCAAATTTCCACTTCATGTTTCTGAATGTCATAATAATCCTAGGAGGTAAACAGGGGTCAAGGTGAATATGTTCATTTTACAGATTTTGGGGCTTGGAGATATTAGATCAAAAGAGCAATGATGTGAAGTAGAAGGAACCCTAACCTTAGACACACAAAGCACATCTTTGAGCACAGGCCTATCACGGTTTACAACAGCCCCACCCAAACACAAGCTCGGGCCACGAACGCTTGAACCCACGTACAGCGAGAGTAGTGTCCTGGTAACTCCTACAGCAGTTTAGGAGAATTCCTTTATACCTAGTGAAACAAATAAAAATAAAGCTTGTATTTTATAAGCCTGTCTTATTTTTTAAATTTTTGGTTTTTTAGTAAATCATGTTTATTTTATTTTACAAAAGCATCAGCCCGTACTAAATTAAAAATTTTAAATACATTATTTCCTACAGCTCTTGAGAAACAGCGAGCTTTTGAGAGATCGGGCAACTACTTCAACATTCTAGGTTTTAACTTCACATTTGAGAAGAAAGGGCCATTCCACCTCACAGCGATGATGATACACTAAAAATAATAACCATAAACTAATAACTAACACTTACTATGTCCTGAGAGTAGAGTCTTTAAAACATGCTCAGTAACAGCCCCAGGGAATGGGCAGAAGCCCGACCAGAGATCAGAGATGCAACGGGTCCCAGCCCCGTCCCCAGGCCTCTCTCCTCTCTCCCCTTTCAAAGCAGCTTTGCTTTCCCCTCTGGACACATGAGGTTTGTGCCTTAAGAATACTGCTAAGAAAAGGCGTTCATTTGCAAAAATGCAACTTTTCACATGAGTACAAACTGTTTTGTACCTCTTATCTCATGTTTTCCTCACACCAGTCACGTGGAGTTGGTGTGGGATCGTGATCTTACATATGAAAGGAAACGCTGGGCTGCTTGAGGGGAGTCAGGATTCAGTGGGTACTTGGAGGAGCCAGCAGTAGACCGGGGCTTGGGTCCTGAACCTGGGTTCTTCCTTCGGCCTGGCAACTATTAAAGAAGCCTAAAGTCTCTGCCTAGGTCCTTTCCTTCTACTTCTCTTTGTAAAGTTTTGGTTCATGAAAAGGGCCCTCAAAAACAGATTTAAACCATCTCCAAATGTACATACGGGGCTCCAAAAATATCAAGTTTATGCTTTCTAAACAATAAGATCAGAAACATATCCTCACTTAGGTTTACGGTTGTGTGTTATCTGGTAAACTGTGTCCTCTGAAAATTTACAGGTTCAAGCCCTAACACCAAGGACCCCAGAATATAACCAGACTTGGGGAGAGGGTCTTTAAAGAGGTCATTACATGTGGTCACTGAGGTGGGCCCTCATCCAGTACAGCTGGTAGACTTAGAGAAGAGAAAAATTAGGGCAGATCCCGAAAGAGGCGAATGACATAAAACCACAGAGAGAAGATGGCCGTGCTCAAGCCAAGGAGAGAGGCCTGGGTCAGAGCCCGGCCTCGCAGCCCTGAGAAAGAGCCCATCCCGCACACATCTTGATGTTGGACTGGACCCTCCAAAACTGTGAGAAAACACATTCTTGTTGGGCAAGCCACCTAGTTTGTGGTACCTTGTCATGGCAGACCTAGAGAGGGACGTGGGGAGCGCATCACATCTGGAACCTCAGTGTACGGAAACACTTCGGTTACTTTTTATGGGCCAGGTAACAAAACCACATCATATTATTGTTGCCTGTCCCAGACGCTCGGGAAATGTTCTGCTCGCATTCCAAGGCAAGTGAGTCACAATCCTGAGCTGCTGCTTCTTTTTTTTGTCTTTAAAATGCTGCATTTCTAGAAGGGTACTAAAGCCGGGGAGCAAATGTTCTGTGTTAATAGGAACAGAACTCATCCTTGAGACCGGCAAGTTAACCATATATCACACAGAATGTCGGCAGTCTGTGAGACCCTCAGGAAGGCATCTGTCCTCGTTGGGCCTTAATTTTGTTTTATCTTCAAAAGGGAAGACTCAAGAGGATGATCTCTGAGGCAATGTGCTCTGAGTCTAAGAGCATTAAATTTGGGGCAAAAAATTCTAAATCCAGCCCTGACTCTGTCACTGTCTACCTATGTGATATCAGGAGATCTCTTAACCTCTCTGTGCTTTTATCTACTCTTCTGTAAAATGTACATAATGCACTGAAATCACAACATGGCTATGAGGTCATGGTGATACAATGAAATATGAAAATACCTGGTGTATTAAAGAATCACCATACATATCAGTTTTATTTTCTAAAATGCTAGGCCTATAAGCAGTTTGATTAGATCAGAGAGTATCTCAAAACATGATTTGAACTAACTTCTAAAGAGTAAGCAAGATTGCATGCATCTAGAAAAACCACTTCAGTTACTGTGCATTTTATTTCTTAACAAGATGTTTTATTTATTTATTTTTAAATATTTTATTTATTTGTTTTTAGAGAGAGGGGACAGGAAGGAGGAAGAGAGGGAGAGAAACATCCATGTGTGGTTGCCTCTCCTATGTCCCCCACTGGGGACCTAGCCTGCAACCCAGGCATGTGCCCTGACTAGGGATCGAACCAGCGACCCTTTGCTTCACAGGCCCGTGCTCAATCCACTGAGCTACACCAGCCAGGGCTCTTACCAAGATATTTTAAAAGGCAAGAACGATGTCTTCTGGACATCACTGTGATGTGCCAGAACGTGATGTCAGTTAGTGTTGAAATAGGTTGTCATCTCCCCTAATAGCCCTCCTGCTGGCTGGGATGTCTTGGATATGTCAGAAGTGACTGTGCTTAATCCAACTTGCTAGTATTGGCCACCTCCTGTTCTTGGCTAATAACAATCCACTCTTAAGAAAAAGTTTAAAATGATGTTTTCATCGATTATAATATACACGCAAAAATTGTCCCCAAATTTTCTGCTACTAGATATGAAGCCAGATGCTTTTAATTACAGATGAACCAGATTGAAAGTCCTACAGATCCCCAGTGAAATAAGATCCAAGTAGATTCATAATACTCACAGATGAGCCTTCGGGACTGTCTAGTAGAGTCCAAGGAGTGTATCTGCAGAAACCACAGTCATCCAGGATGGACTACTCCCTGGAGAAAGATGGAGTTCAGTTACAAACTCAGAAAGAGTGAGAAGTTACTGGATAATCCATCAATCACTTGACCAATACTTACTGGGCATCTATTAGATGCCCGCTACCATGCTCCTAAGAGGGTGGAAGTAACTTACTTTCCCCCCCACCCCCCGGTCAAAACAATGAGCACATTCATGGCCTCTTGTGCAATCTGCTAGAAATAAAAGTGACTGTCACAGGAGTGCTTCCCTTCTGGAATGCACAGAGGGGATATACAAGTCGTGTTTTACATATAGGAGGGTCAATAGCAACATAGCTGTTAAGCAATACTTTATGAAGAGCAAAGGCAGTGACTGAAAACTCATTCAAGAACCTCGATGAAGGCCCTCTAGGAGCTCATAGCCAAAGCACAAGGCTAAAACCAAAACTCTAATCACCCAGCCCCAGTGGAATCCAAACCTTGGGATGTTACCACTTTTCACTGGCAGCAAGTAGAGAGTTTATAGGAGGTCCAGAGTGTATTTACTTGGTTTCAGAGAAGCAGTGAGAGAAGAAAAGTGAGACAGAGAAACAGAGTAAGAGAATGGCAGAGAAATTTGAAAGGTTGTAGAGGAAGCCTAAAAGAGTTTTTGCTAACTTGAACAATTATTTTAGTTGTTTCTCTCCCATTGCCTGAGAATTAAAGGAGAGAGTTCATGATAGAAAAATAAGGCTTTTCCTCCTGTTCAAGGTTGGAGTGAGGAAGGTAGGAGACAGGGAATGAGTTACACAGCTATTATAGTTTGCCAAGTGTAAGGTCCCCAAACATGACGGTGTAAATGATGGTGTACATCTGAATGGGATCATGTGAGAAAAAAATATTAAGCATGGAGCCTTCGAACAGCAGCAGAGCCTCCCTTTGGAAGCCTAGACGACTGAGCCAATGACTATTAATCTACTCAACAAACACTTTTAAGCACCTTTACATATGTTCATTACATTAGATATCAATTTGTAGAAAGATTTATAGATAGACATAACCCCTAAATTCAAAAGCACACACCCTCCAGCCAGGCCATATCCATAGACACCCAACTGCAATATAACACGGTACTTGCTGTAAAGAGTGGACCTGCCGGGGATCAGGTAACCGCAGAAGAAAAACCTGCTGAACCCTTAGCCCATTTTAAAGGGCTCCACAAAGACGGAGCATGTGGATGGAGTCTTTGAAGAGGACAGTGTGCTGACTGAGCAAGTTGACTAAGTGGAAGGGGAGACAGTGACTTAGCCAAAAGGAAGGAAGCGGGGCACGTCCTGAAAACCACTTACTTATACATCTGTGGAGCTCCTACCATACTTGGGAATATAAGATCGTATAACAGAGAAAGTCTCTGCTCTCATAAAGATGTCATCGTGGTTATGAACCAGGGGAAGTACAGACGATAAACAAGTGAACAAATACATGATCACCATCCTTTCAGAAACCAGCTTGTGTGGCCTAGAAAACACAATGGACTAATGTGATTGTTCTAGAAGACCCATTGCATTTGGGGAGGGGATCAGGGAAAAGGACTTTGGTCATGAAAGTGGAACCCAAACATAAAGAAGAATTTGGCCATGTAAAGACAAGGGTGGGAGTAGAGGAAGAATACCCCCTAAAAAAAGAGAGCAACAAAGGCAAATACTTAAGGACCAGAACCAACCTGGAAGATTTAAGAAGGTCAAAGGCCAACATGGCTGGAGTTTATGAATAGAGAGTGGCACAGAAGGATTGCTGATCAGAGAAACAGGAGTCACAGGGTCACATAAGACCCACAAATGTTTGACACCCGGGACAGAGAGTGGAGAAGCTGGAAGGGCAGACAGCAAGGATAATCGTAGAGGGCCAACGAGGTTCTTCTGTGGAATTAGGACTTTCACTCATTGTCTCGGTCCATTTGGGCAGCTACACAAATGTACAATAGACTGGAGGGCTTATAAGCAACAGATTTTTTTTCAGTTCAGGAGGCTGTGAAGCCCAAGATCAAGGCATCAGCAGGGTCAGGGTTTGGCGAGGGCCCCATTCCTCATGGGTGGCAGTCTTCTCGCTGTAATTTCACGTGGTGGAAGGGGTGAGCAACTGCTGTAGGGTCACTTTAACACAAGCACTCATCTCGTTTCATGAGAACTTGCTCTCAGGACCTAATCACCTCCCCAAAGCCCCACCTCTTAATGTCGCCACCTTGGGTGGGGGGTGGATTTCAACCTCTAAGTTTAACAGGGACATTCAGTCCATTGCACCCACTGTGATTAGAAACTACTGCAAAGGAACCAGATTGGGGGAAAGTTTTAATTTCAGTTGTGTTAACCAGTTAAGTAGACTTACCCAAACGCCATGCAGCCTCTCGACATCTCAACAACAGACACGTCTGTGAGCGACGTGGACAGCAGATGAGCCTTGGGGTGAAGTAGCAATAAATTGTCTATGTGGGCCTGGAACCCTGGCTCCACGGTCATGCAGAGAGAGGCAAATTCACAAGCTGTTTTGTTTTTCCTCCCTTCACAAGCCCCTTGGACACAGAATGTCCTCTGTGAACCAGCCAGGAGAAAGCAGTCCAGCTTTGCAGTGCGTGTAATCTGGAAAGCAAGGAAAGAAACATTTAAGCTGTTATTCAAACAAGTTTCATTCCAATTACTACTTTCCTCTCTGTCAAGATCAATTATTCTCACTTTTGACACGGCCGTGGCTCGCCGAGGTGATTGGGGGATCTGCCTCCGTATTTTTCTCCTGCTGTTTTCTTTTCTGGTCACTTTTGGTTGTGGGTCGTTCTATAGCGTTGTTGATTTTCCCACTGCCGCCAGCGCCACAGAGTTGCTTTTACGTGGCCATAAAATAAAATGAATGTACACAGGAAAGGGGGCCTTGCTCCAAGTCAAGTGCTGGACAGCTTAGCTTAATACGCACTCAGCTTCACAAGCAGAGACCTGTTTACTCTCATTGCTTAAAGACACAGTCCCCGTTTGCTTTGTGACATCCCTTCTGCCAACACTGGGTCCCAGCCAGACCAGAACTGACAGGCCAGGTCCTTTATGCCTTGTGACCCTAGGAAAAATGCTAGTCCCCAGACTTTGATAGGCTAATTGCAGAGGCACACTGAGTTAACGACACCACAGCCGGGAGCCTGTCAGCACCTCTGTGACGCTATCAGCTAGCTGGGGCCATTGAGCCTTCATGACACAGGAGTAAAAAGAAAGATCTTAAGTATTTCCTACTATGTGGCTAGTAGGTTGCATTTGATCAATGTTCATGCAGCCATGTTGGATCCCTTTCTGTTCCATCACCTTGAGCTGCCTTGTGTTATTCTTTGCCCTGTCTTCTGAAAGTCAGGCAGGAATTTCAAAATGATGGGCCTTGTGCATGCTTTTGGTGATTACATTTTAAAAAAATGTATTCGGCTGTAGTTTAAAAACATTTCTGAAATCACATATTCTTTCCTGTCTGTACCCTGATGAATACCAAGAAATTGAATTTAAAACAGGGTGAGGTGGTCTCAGGAAATATATGGGAAGAATCGAAGTATGAGTTGAAGGTAGTCACACTTTGCTTTTATACTATAGCCAACCTGAATCTACTTCTGTTCTCTTCATATTTCCTGCTTCTTATCACATTCAAGTCTTTGCTCATAGGGTTCTTACACAGTTTTCTTAGTCATTTCTAGCTGCTACAACAAATCACCATAGACTGAGATGCTTCAGTAACAGTTACATCCCCCAGTTCTGGAGGCTGGAAATCCAAGATCAAGGTGCCAGTAGATCCGGTGTCTGGGGGAAGCCCACCTCCTGCTGTGCAGATGGCATTCTTTTCCTTGTACCCTTTCATGACAGGCTGCAGAGAGCTCTGGTGTCTTCATCCCCCTATAAAGGCACGAATGTCACTTATGAGGGCTCTATCTCATGATCTGATTACTTCCAAAAGGCCCCACCTCCAAACACCATGCATGGGAAATTACAGCTTCAACATATACATTTAGGGGAGCACAAACATTCAGGTAATGGTATTCTCCTCCATCACCTCAAAGTTTATGTCCTTTTCGTATACAGAATACATTCATTTCACCTTAGCAATCCCAGAAGTCTTAATTCACACTAGTATCAACTGTAAAGTTCAAAGTCTCATCTAAACTCTAAATATCATGGAAAACTGATATGGATGAGACTCCAGGTACTCTCCATCCTGAGGCAAAGTTCCTCTCTAGCTGTGAATCTGCAAAACCAAATAAGTTATAAGCTTCCAAAACACAATGGCAGGACAGGCATGGGAGAGGCTTTCCTATTCCAAAAGGGGGAAGCTGGAAGCGAAAGAGAGTGATGAGTCTCGAGCAAGTCCCAAACCTAGCAAAGCGAACTCCATGACATCTTAAGGCTTGAGAATAATCCTCGCTGGCTCAATGTTCTGTCTTCCAGGCCGACTGGGGTGGAGATCCTGCCTCCAGGACTCTGCCAGGTGAAGGTCCCACCTCACAGCCCCACGTCGCCTTCTGGTCGTTGAAATCAAGGTGATGACTCTTCCTTTTGAAATTCTGGAGGCAAATCTCTAACAATCTCTAAATGCCTTTGGGGTCATTCTTCCCTTGTCTTGAAGGATAGTGTAGGTCCATGGTGAAATATCTCTGTGGTGCTGTCTTGTAAAATCCAAGTGCAAGAGTCTTCCTCAATTCCTTCCTGTCTCCATCCCCTTCAGCCGAATCTGGCAGTGGCCCCACCAGGATGGCTGATTAGGTCCCCAGTTCACACTGGCAGAAAAGCTCTTATCAAATAATAGGCCCATCATGTCCTTAGCATTCTCTTCCAAACACGCTTTCTCATTTTTCTGTAATACAGACAGCCTGAGGAGTTTCCAAATCTTTGGGTTCTGGTTCTGGTTTTGGTCAGTACTTCCATCTTCAATTCATGTCTCTCCTTTTGAATTTCACCACAGCAGTCAGGAGGAACCAAGCAATTAAATCCTAATTGTACCATTTTCAAGTTCTACCTTCCACAAAACACAAGAACGTAAACACAATTCAGCCAAAACATTTGCCATTTTACAACAAATGTCCCCTTTTCTCCCTTGCCCAGTAGCACGTTCCCCATTTACATCTGAGACTTTGTCAGAATGACCTTTTCTGTCCATATTTCTACCAATATTCTGTATGTGATAATTTATTATTCCGTGAAGAATACATAAACTGAAGACACACAAATGTCTTAGGAAAACAGAAGCTTTCTCTTTAGATAGTTCTCTCGCCTTTCTGAGCTCTCCCAGAACCACCTTTAAAAGTTTCTTCATGAAATACTGGCTTTTTCTAGGATGCACCTTAAAAATTTTCCAGCCTTTACCCATCACTCAGTTCCAAAGCTGCTTCCACATGTTTACTATTTGTTATAGCAACACCCCGCTCTCAGTACCAATTATTGTCTAGTCTGTTCCAGTTGTTATAACAAACACTAATGACTGATGGGCACAAACAACAAACCTGTATTTCTCACAGCTGTGGAGACTGGAAGGTCTGAGATCAGGAAGCCAGCAAATTCAGTTTCTGATGAGAGCTCTCTTCCCGGTTTACAGACATTTACCTTCTTTCTGTACTTGCCCGTGGCAGAGACACCATCTCTCCTGCGATTCTTCTTATAAGGGCACCCATACCATTTATGAAGGCTCCACCCTCATGATCTAATTACCTACTAAAGGCCCCGGCTACAATACCATTACACCAGACATTAGAACTTTAACATATGAGGTTTTTTTTCTGGGGGGGGACATATGTAGTCCATAGCAAAGAAATTAAAAGAACATCTGCAGGTTAGCTAATTTTTTTTTGTTTTCAAAAGAAATTTCTTCCTGTACACATGCATATGCACACATGTACATATGTATGCATATGCAGGCACACACAGATACATATTTCCTCTCCTACATACTTACTTAGTTTTACTAAATGTTATGGTTGATAGCATAAGCTAAAGGGTCATTAGCAAACATGGGGTTTTATAAAAAATTGAGTATATAATATAAATGAATGTCAAGCTTTTACTATATTAAACAAGCTATTTTCTGAAACTCTTCACTTGCCTAATTTATTTGTACATTCATGAGTTGGCTGAACTTGGAATAACCACCAGAAATATCACAATGTATTTCAAGTTTAATATTTTAGAATTCTACTAAGAAAATACCTGAGACTCGCAGTAACTCAAGGAAGCAAGAAATAAAGATCTTTTTTATCTGTTGTACTTTAAGAAATGAAGACATTTAACGTGATTCTCTCTTCTCTGGGTCTTTTGAGGCAGTGATATTGGCTGTTTCATTCACTTCCCATCCCTCCATCTAGTACTTAGTGTATAATAACTGCTTAGTAATTGCTTAATGTATGATTAAATTATCCCTCAACCAACTCATTGTGAAAGATCACACCATCCTTTATCATCATAGATGCTCTTACATTTGGGGTTACCAAGCTTACAATCCTCTACCCTGTGCACATAGACACATACAATAATGGGTTCCTTTAGGGATAAGTAAACATTGTGTAAATATCATTATTTAAATTTTTAAATTTGTTTGTAAATTTAAAAATTTTATCATTAGATAAAATTTTATCATTATCGTTATCATTAGAAAAACAAGGACTCTCTTTGCTATTGTTAGATTTATCATATGGCTTTGAGTTTTTATGAGTTACAGAAGGAAGGGGATAGGACCCCATAACGTTTTGGTGCTTGCAGCCCCTGGAGTTCATGTTCCGGCCTTCTCTCCATGCTCTTGTCTCATTAGCTCCTACTTTCTTTACCATTTGAAATGGAGTGTTCGGACTCTTTTTGCCATCAAAGCACCTGACCTGGACTCTTGTGATGCCTACTAAGAGCAGTTTTCACAGTTCAGAAAACTCTCTGTGCAAGCATGACCACTAGCTAGCTCCTTCTGAGATACCCACTGAGAAACCCAGAAGCTGGCGATTGTCTGATCCCATGTAAGAAGCAGGCCTCCACCCCAGATGTGTTTATTTTTTCTTTAATCAATTAGTGAAGCAACACAGATTTACAGAGATGACAAGGGTCCTCTCCCAAAGCACCAGAAAAGTGAGGTTAGAGAAGTTGGGAGGATCCCCCGGTGAGTCCCTGCAAAGTCTGAGACAGCCCTGGGCTTTCTCAACTCTGAGTTCCATACCCAGTGGCTTCCCACAAGGCCTTTCCAGTGAACTCTGTCTCATTGACATTGGACACTACAGGAAAGGATAATAACCAGTCTAACTGGCCTCCGTGGCCCGGGAAGGATGAATAAGGGTGTGAGTCGCTGTCTATCCACATTGCAAGGACAATGAGCCCTGCATTGAAGATCTCAGAACAGATTCATAGAATCAAAGAGAGAGAATGGAACAAACCCTCTCTATGTTCCCTTTCACTGGTGGTTTCTATCCACTGGTGAATGAGTCCTATATATAACCAGACCTTACTACTTGCTAAGCCTGCCACTTCACTTCTTTAATCATTTTAATTGTGAGACATACCCACTAAACTATAACCAAAGTGAGCTCCCATTGTTCATTGGTTTGTGCTGTGGAGGCTGAATAGACGAGAATTAATCTGTAGTTGCCATAAGATCTCTTCAAATAGTTGAAAATAGAAGTTTTACAGCCATAATTCTTCTCTGTGCTGCCTAACTCTGTTCCTCACCCTGCTCCAACCCCGTTACTACCTCACTGAAACTGCTCCAGGTGGCCACTGATGACCTTCCAGGTCATGGAACCTGTGAAGAGGTTTCCGCTCCTCAGGTGCATCTGACAGGCATAACTACTCCCTTTTGGGATATCTCTCTGGACACAAGTTTTCCCCATTTTCCACCCACCAGGCTACACATTATTAGTCACCCCCCTACACTGTTCTTCTCTGCATTAGTCACCCAGTTAGTGCTGACATTCCTCTGGGTTCCAGCCTCAACCTTCTCCTCTTCTCACTTCATGAGCTGCACCTTAGCGAGTGCATTCATGCCAATGCCTCAACTCTCATTGAAACATGGGTGATACTCAACTTCCGTTTCCTGTTTGAGCATCACAGGGCCATCTCAAAGTCACGAAACAATAATACCCCAGAGTGATCTCAAACTGAATCCCATGCAAAACTGAAATAATTGCCATCCTCACAAACATGAATTTCTCCTCCCACATTCCTCAAGGTATTCTAAGTCTCTGCCATTTCTTATCAATGACACAGTGAAAAAGCCTAGAAGTTATCCTTCCCTAAGTCATCCATTCAAGTTTTTCAAGCAAAGAGAGAGAAAAGGGAGGCTTTTAAATTCAAGATTCCCAATTCCCAACCAAATGGCTATATAGTTATTTATGTGTATTTCTTTTTTGTGTACTCAGGAAAATATATACAAAAAACAACTTTTCAAGGACTCTTAGAGAACATTGACTAGCATGTATGGAGACTAATTTCAGCAACAGGTACAATATACGTTTTCCCTCCATTCCATTTTATCATATTTATGTAAGTATAGAGCTTTGATACAGACTACAATTGGCCGTGAAGTCTATTTCTGTCGAGCAGAGGTGAGGCAACCAGGCAAAGTTCACAGCCGAGGCCAGGCACCGTTTGCCAGCAGTGAGCTTAAACAAGGAAAACTCTGACACTGGCAACAAGGGGGAACCTTTCCATGAATCGCTGCTTTATTGAAACTGTGCCCAGCAGATGCCGTTTAAGTGGAAAGGGGATTTCTGCTGCCGTTTATAGGATTGCGGGGGTCAAATGTCAGGCAGGGCCTTCTTAAAGGGGACTGGAAGAGCTTGCCTCTTCGATGTCAGCCCGCATATTTTCCCTTGTGACAAACATTTAGGAATTAAATAATTCTGTTCAGAAAGGCATGATGTCTTTTACAGCCTGCAAGCCCAAGGGGCTGCCAGGGATGTGAACCTCAGAGTTTCCACAGCGTTTCTAAATATTTGCAGAGAACCATTTTCTGCTGCAAGAACGACAAAAGTCTCACTTGGAGATGAAACATTTTAGTGCTGGTCAATTATTTCAGAAGAGCTGTACTTTGTTGAATTCCAACAGCATTTTGGGCCTGGCAAGCTTGCCCGATCCAGGAAGTTCAAAATCAAGGTTGAATGCTTCACCCTGAGAGCTCGCGGCGAGGGTCGGACAGCACAGTGGGCTTGTTACAGAAGAGGCTATTTTCTGGAAGCAAGTGCTGGAAATTGGGCATGAAATCCTCTATTCAGGAGAATACAACCTGGTATTATCCTAAAGTGAGCATGATTAGGTGAATGCGTTCAGATAGAATAACATTTCCTCCCCCACTCAGCCTCTTAACCTTCAGCCGCCTCTCAAATGATTTCATTATTCAGATTTATAAATTTTAACTTATTTGCCTCCTCTTGCTGCCAAAAGTTTGCAGACCGTTGCTAGGCTCTGCAAGATATTCTGAGCATGAATCCTCCAGTGTCTCATGCTTTACACGAAATATCAAACACATTCACTCCCCAGAAAGGTAATAGAAGCCACCATTGATGAAATGTCTTCCATGTGTCCTACTCCATGTGACACATTTTGCAGGCCTTATCTCTTTTAATTTTCCTAAGAACTCTGTGGGGCAGGATTTATTCTAAATATTAATCCAGTCTGCTGTAGTCCAAAAAAATTCAAAACACAGATGAAGATGTCACTCAGCTTGTTCTCTGAACGAGTCACTTAAAACTCAGAGTAGTTAAATCACTTTATCAAGGGCACATGACTGAAGAGCAGCAGAAACGAGGATTTTACCCCAACGGATCCAAATCCAAAGGCCATTCTGTTTCCACCAAGCCATCAAAAGGCTGTGCTCCTCAGCAAGGTTGTGGGTCACCCACAGTGGAACTGAGGGTGGTGGGGCAGAGCAAGACACGCAGTGAAGCACCTGCCAGATGGAAAATGCAGAACCAGGAGGGAGAAAATGTCATGACTCACAATGGGAACACTATTGGCATTTCTGGATGGGACACTTTGTCACTGAGCAGGACTGTCCCCACATTGAAGGGTGTTGCTTAACATTGCTGACGGACACTTAATGCCAGTAGCATCCCCTGCGATTGTTACAAACCAAAACACCCTGTGTATTTCCAAATGTCTTGTAAGGGGGTGGCACTGCCCACAACTGAGGAAGAGGAAATACAATCCTAATAACTATAGATACCATTATTCTCATTTTACAGATAAGAAAACTCTAAGTTCAAGTTCATACCTTTGAAATGAAACCTACCAGTGAATGATGCTAAATGTTATTCTCTTATTCCAATGATACCATTCTCCTAATCAGCTTGATATTTCTTTTTCTTGCCAAGACCACAATCTCTAACAGTTAGTTCGCAGATACACATGTAGATGATTTGCTTCCTAGAACAGGACATGAATCTTGTCCATTCTCCAGAGCACAGACGGCAAATACAAGGCCCGCGGGCTGAATCCGGCCCTCCCCCTTGTTTTATCTGGCCTGGCACCTTGTTTCTACCCAGTGGCAGCACAGACCTCTCACTTAACTCTTAAGGAGTAGTTATATTTATACAACCCTAAAATTACACTCGGCCCTTTGAAGGCGACCAGGAGGCTGAGGTAGCCCCCGGTGAAAATGAGTTTGACAGCCCTGCTCCAGAGCATCCTTCCCATGTCGGATACTCGAATAATCTGCCTAGCTTGATTTTTTATTTAACTGATTAAAGATGAGATCCTAATAAAAACAAACCAATCTTTGGCCCATTTCTATTTGGGAGTCTGAACAGGAAAGGCTTTGTGAAATAGGTGATCTGGTAAATATAAATTTTATATGCAATATTAATTTAATATTGAGATCTAATTTAGGAGGGAAAAGGGATCGACTGGACAATGCACTGTGATGGAGAACAAAGCAAAGTCTTTGATGTTGGGAAGCCCTCAAAAAGTTATCACACCTAGTTCATGCTTCACTGGACCATGGGGGTTCAGGTTCTTTCCAAGGAGGAGAGTATCCTTTGGCCTCCACGAAGCCCTTGGGTTACACTGAGCAGTTGCAGACACTTGCCTCCAACCAGCTTGGCCCGACCTTTATTCATTTTTGCCCTTGCACACAAGTGAAAGAAAATGACCACGTCCCATCTTCAAAGTCTCCACCATAGCACAATTCTGTTGAGCAGAGAAAACATGAGCTCTCAGTGAACTTATCACAAAGACAAAATCAAAATGTAGATTTTGAAATATGAGCCAGATTTCATTGAGGCAAGGAGAAGAATGCTCACACCTTCTCTAGAACATTTAATGCAGACTACAAGCCACACTGCCTATCACCCAACTTTAATTCAGTCCTTAATTATCGCCCAGACTATAACTCCCAGATGTCTCTGCACATCCCTCCTCTGACAAAATCCAACTCCTTTTTCTTCTTGACGGGCTCTCCTATGTGCACCCATCACCACCACCCTAAACACACGATTCACCCTTCTCTGGCCCACTTCTGCCTAGAATGTAGCTTTTACAAATGGCAGCTTCCAGCACGTCTGCCCCTGACTTCCTGTTGGGCATCCCCACTGGGAAGGCCAAGCAGAAAATCAGAGCATCAGTAGACAGAGTAGTGAGAGCATTTATTCTTCCCTGCAGTGGCTCTACTCCTTCTGGACCCCAGTTCCCACAGGTATTTCTCCTGTCATGGGCTGGCTTTCCCTGGCCTCTTCAGTTCTGTTTCCTCCCCTTGTCCCTCAGACCTAGGGGCACTACTGCCTGCCTGCTACTCCTAGTCTCTGGGTGTCTCGACTTCCCTTGTCTGTCCCTCCAACCCAGCCTATACCTTAAACATGGTTCCCTTTCATTTAAATCTTCAAAGTGGAACCATTTGAGTAGGATTTGTTTTCCTACGAGGACTATGACGAATATTTTCTCCCTCCATTATTGTCTGTCATGGCTTGGCAGTCCCCACCTGCAACCAACACTGTCCTTTGGATCCCCAGCATTTTTTGAGATATTCACACCATCACCTTATTTAGAGACCTACCTGACTCTTTCCAAGTTCACTTTTTCTGTAGCATTCTCAAGTGGAGGATCTCTTATCTCACACCCCATGCAGCTTAGGAGCAGGACAGTCATTACTACCTAATACACACGTGCGCACACAAACACGTGTGCACACAAACACGTGTGCACACACACCCGCACACATACTCACCGGAAACAAAGGAACCCCTATAGCCTACTATGCTCGTTCCATCTTGTTTTATCTCCATTCTTACAAAGTTGTTCCTGTCATCTACATACCTCCAAGTCATTTCTCATTTAATTATTATGCTTCATAATTACACACACATACATATTTTACATTGTGTGTGTGTATATATATATATATATATATAATTTTGGTTATTTTTATATTTTCAGCTCTGCATTTGAGAAACATTGGCTCTGTAAAGTGGGTCTTTTCCATCCCAGATACCTCATCATGCTATAAAAATTGAATATTCCGTGGATGCATTTTTTCTGATCATCCCTTATCATTAGTTCATTTTTTTAAAGTCCCATGTCACTGAATATAAAAGACTGCTGTCTCTTAGTGGTTTGTATTTAACTGTTCCATGCCTCAGTTTCCTCATACAGAGAACGAGGAGCTGACACTGCATAGCTCATGAGGGTTTTGTGAAGATAAAATCAGGTAATTTAAAGAAAGCACTTAGCAGTGCCTGGCATGAAGAAACATGTAAAACATGGTGTTCTTCTTATATTATCAACATAAACCATGATAATCTCACACTGAATTGACTTAGAGAAAGCACAGTGTGGAGACTGTCATGTGCAGCGTGGACCTGCAGAGTTCTTCCAAGAAGCTCCCATTATAGGAGGAGAAACGCCCCAGTTGGTCATTGAATTGATACCCCATGTAAGCTACCCAGAGGGTTTAGCTAAGACTTTATATTTCATAATCATGACCTTTGACAAAGAATGTCCAAAATGCAAGCAAAGAAGCCAGAAGGAAATAGTTTTGTGGTCAGAATTGGAGTTTAAATAGAAATAAATTATATGCTATTAACGAGGTTCCATCTCTACCTCCAAGCTGCACATTGGTTTAGGCTCACTGCATCTTCATTTCCAAGTCGACATAACAGCTTAAAAGTCTGGGCTCTGCAATCAAACTGTCAGAGACTGTCTCCTGGACCCACTGCCAAACAACTGTGTGACTTGACTCAGTAAACCCTCTAAACCTCAGTTTTTTATATATAAAGTGAGCATGGCAACACATGTCGTGGTTGAGAAGATTGCATGGGATATTTATGAAAGGCTTCACCCAGTAGCAGACACATTCAAAGTGCTCGACAAATATTTTGGCTGTCACCGTGATCCGTCCCCCTCATGACAACTCTCTGAAACCTGGAGGCCACTTATTTATCTTTACAAGTCTAGATCCACAAACATCCCATGCATGGTGAAGTTCAATGGTAATTTGTTGACTTGCATTCTTGCTGATCACAGAGAACCCAATAAAGTCTTCAGTGTTCATGTGAAACTCAGAAAACCCTTTGGAGTTCATTGGTGTGCTCTTGCTAAAACATGGCTTCCTTGGTAGCAAAAGGGGAAAAGTCCATATTTTCAAAGGTTTCATGGACTGCCAAGGACTGTTATAAAACAATATTTTGATGAGTTATACAGTAAATGAATCAGAAACATATGAGCCTAATTTCCCTGAAAATACATGCGGGTTTAAAAATGAAAGGAAAGGAACCTTGGCACACTTTGCTATGCCAAACCCCAAATGTTAGAAAAACATTTTAAGATGTTAGGATGCACAAATCCTAAATGTACCTCAATTTGATCATCCTTCAGTGGCCTGCTCCCACTGTACCTGTGGAGTCTGGTCTGCCATACTCGTAATGAGGAAAACCTAAAATAAGAAAAAAAAGCACGTTGGCATAGGACAGGGAGCCAGAATTCCAGGCCTGGCTCTGCCACGGATTAGCTGTGGGACTCTGTGCTAATCACTTAGGCTTCCTGGACTTCAACTCAGGAAAATAGTCCATGACTGGGACACCTCACAGGGTTGTTGGGAGCTGTTGGAATGGAAGTTCAGGAAACAGTGATAAGCCTACGATGACAAGGACCAGACCAAAAAGCGAGAGGAAAACCTCAAGGTGGCACGAGAGTCCAGATGAGCCCAGATGCACTGTCACAGTGACGCAGGCATGCGCACGATCAGCACATGGCCAGCTGCAGAGAAACCCTTAGCAAGGCATCCACGGTGAGTTATCTGAACTACCCTTGTTTACAGGTATCCTCAACTCTTGTACCTCCTTCCTTCCACCACGGCTGCAGGGCAAAACCCCACCACGCAGGGGGCTGGATACCTCACATGTATGGCCTCCAACATTACCTAGACCCTCAGGTTTTTCTTCATTGATTTTGTTTCCCTGTTCTTTTCCATTGCACTAACTCAGAACTCATCAATGAACTGAAACACTTCTACCAAAACCTCTTACTTGCAGTAAATTTGGGGCCAAATGTATTCGCTAATCAATATGAATTTTTTTATCTGTGATTTCAAGGTGCTTTATTCTGCTGGAGGATTTATTATACAAGACAAATAACTACAAGCAGGTCTGTAAAGATATACACATTAAAGATGTATATCTTAGCCAATTATACTACCATTGACATATACAGGGTGGAAAAGCTAAAGTGTTTTGATTTAAGCAACATTTCTGGAGGTTTTTTCAAACTTTTTTTTCCAGAAGAAAAGTAATGCTTCCTTTTTTTCCTCTATATTTATTTTTGTCCATATCCACCTGTAGTAGTTAACTATTGTCGTGCAACAAATTACCCCACAACTTGGTAGTTTAAAAGGACATGCATAGTTTCAACAGGCCAGGCACTCCTGAGTGTCTTCCCTGGGTGGTGCTGGTGCAGAATGAGTCGCAATGTAAGAGTCGTGCTGCCAACTGGGACTGCAGTCCGGTGAAGTCTTGGGTGGCAGGGTGGAGCGGGGAGAAATCTACTTCCAAGCTCTCTCCCGTAATCACTGGGAAGTCTCAGTTCTTTTTCAGGCCAGAGGCAACTCTTTTTCAGCCCATAAGCCTCTCCACAGGTTTCTTGAGTGTTCTCAAGACCTGGCAGCTGGCTTTCTCTAAAATCAGTGGTCACAGAGAGAGAAAGGGAGCACACCTGGGAAAGGAGCCTTTTATAAAATAATCATTGAAGCAACATGCCATCATTTCTTCACATGCTACTGGCCACCAGATCAACGTTGATGTAACGGAAATGAGGCAACACTAGGGTGCAAGTATCAGGATGTGGGGTTGCTGGGGCCGCCCCAGAGTGGCTCCCACACCACCTGCACGCTCACCCAGCTGGGCGCTCCAGCTACCCCTGTCACCTGAGATCTTGGCCCCATCACGCCCTGCCTCCTTGGCAATCATCCCCCACGCTTGCCAAGTATCCCCCCTTCTCTGTGACTCTCCTCTCTCAGCCTTAGAGCACATTTGTACTTGACCAGCCACAGGACAAACCTGCGGGGTCTCAGGAAGTTACCACACCCAAGGCTCCCATTTTTTAAGAGAATAGGTTTACTAACTCACATGTTTTAAGGCTTATGTCTTGTTGAAGAAAATAGCTGGGCCACCATGTCTACAAGTGGATTGAAGCACAGACTTCAGTCAATGGTAATGTATCAATAGTGGCTCATTAATTTTAACAAATACATCATATTAATGTCACATATTCATAATAGGGAAAATGTGTCTATGGGAATTCTCTATTATCTTTGTAATTTTTCTATAAATATAAAACTGGGCAAACATTTTTATAAGCCTTAAGATGTTCACTCACATTATAATAAATGAATCATTTTTCAAATGCGAAATTTTCCAGATATTATGCTGGCAAATGTTTTTAAAAAGTAGAGAAATTCAGTTGATTAGAAAAATGGGGATTCACATTCTGAAAGAGTAAATTCAGACAACTCTTTTAGAGCGCAGTTTGTATAATGTAACAGTTGAAAGGAGAACTCTCTTCGATTCAGCAACATCATTTCCAGGTTTTATTCCTATGATGCTCATCACATGAGTGAGAGAATGTACAATAGTTCCTGCAACTAAATACGTATCAATATGAGATTAGTTCAGTAAACAGAGCTACACCCATCCATCTAACATTATGCAGCCGTTTATTTATGCACTTGGAAACATATTCATATCAAATTTTTTACTAAAAATTTGCAGTGGGGGGCTTAGCAGAGGGAAAAGAGGGGAAAAGGGGGTCATCTGTAATAGTGTCAGCAATAAATGTTTTTTAATTTCCCGTATTTGTGTAAAGTGGTTTTATCCTTTTAGTACAAACATAGATAGATAGATAGATAGATAGATAGATAGATAGATAGATGTTAAAAGTATTAGAACTAGTAAAGAATGTGGTATATGGTATTATTGTATTATTGTCTTTATATTTTTCCTTTTTAAAATTGATTTTTATGAAGTATCATAAAACTATTTCATAGGTTAAAGGCACATAATTCTTGTTTGTTCATTTTTGATTTGGGGACTCCTAAGGAGTACCCTCTTGCTCCAAGTTCACCGCCTAGGGAAAGAGGGTTCCAGCACCCAACCCCACTCTTTGAGTGTCGCCCTTTGAATCTCAACCAGCTGGTGGGCAAACAAAAATGCTGGCGATGTGAACAAAAAGAAATTGAGGTCTTAAGTGCTTAAACAACTTGACCAAGGCCATCCTCTTCTTGAGAAGCCTCATCAGAATCCTAACACTGATCTGTTTTATCCCAATATTACCTTTATGACCGCCCAGCGCTGTTCCAGAAGCAGGCAGAAATTGTTCAGATAGCTCCTCAGCCAGGTGCTAGCTGTGTGGATATTGAGCGACTTAAGTAATCTCTCAGCTATTTACCTTTATCATCTGTGAAAGTGAAGTAATTATACCCAGTTTACAAAATCATGATACATAAATATTACCAGAGAACATGACCCAGAGAAGGTGCTTAGCAAACATTTCCTTCATAGAAAGATGAATGACTGTAGGGACAATATATGCCAGCTAAATAGTATGATGCATAATTTTGTCAACATGTTAGCAAAGGAAGAGCGTCCTAATTATGAAACACACTTCACAGGCATTTTCATGGGATACAGGGCAGGACTGTGTACCTTTCACTCACTACTAACTGGCCATCCTTCTGTCAGTTTGATCGCTCCCCCAAATCTTCACTCTTTCTCAAATGTATATTGTCAACTCTTTTTTAGGGTTGTTTTTTCTTGGGAAAAATATCTTCCTCTACTTGCCAAAATAATAAAGATAATATATGGGTAGTTGAAACTAACTTTTAAAAAATAGTATTAAAATATTTGACTAATTTTATAACTAAATATAATGCATTCACAATAAGGAAGTGTTGGTATTAGGGTTATGTCAGTATAAGGTCCAGAAAAATATCTAAACCTCATCTAAAATATCTGAGAAATATCTTAAAAATCTAGAAAGTTCTGAGAGTAAAACTAAGCCCAGACATTGATGCCTCTCATCGGCTGATTGAAATTGATTCAAATTAAGAAAATACCTAAAATAATAATTATTTTCTCATGTTTATGCAAGTATCTGCTTATTACATGCATGTAGAATAGCATAAAGTCAACCTTCCCAAATTTTAAAAAGCATGAGAAAATGTACTTTTTAATTCGATAACTGCCTCTGTAAGAAATAAGATTTGTTTCTTAGAAATGAGTAAATCCTTTTTTAAGAAGAAACACAAAGCTGAGATATGAGAATTAAAATTCCTCAGCATTTAAACTTCCCTGTGTGCAAGGCTGAACGGGGATGGGCTTGGGGCTCTGTGGTGGGAACCAGCACTGGGGGTTTATCTGCAACAGTGATGGTTAAAATCCAGGACCTTTATGACCTGCTCAGTGGTAGGTTTACATTGAAGCTGTTATAAATTATTACAGAGGTGAAGCCAAGCCAAACAGTCCAACATAAATATATCTGCAGACACACTGGCTGCTATATATTCTAAACACTGTCGGTAAATGAATAAACAGAGCTTTCTAAATCATTTAAGAAAAATATATTTATTCATAAAATCAATTTTTATTTTTTATTTGAGCTCCTCCATTAAAAAAGACCTACTATATCTCACTTTCTGGCCTCTGTAAACTTCACGGCCTCCCTTGCTGAGACGATGGCTGGAACGTCTTCCTTCTGTGGGTGACGTACGAATGTTTTTCAGCTTGGACACTTGACTAACCTCTACCTGTTGAAATTGTTCCACTGCATTACACAAATTAAATATGCAAACCCCCAAATTTCAACAGACTGATTTTGCATGTGTATAAAGGGACAAAGAAGTGTAATATACCAGTCTGATTTTCCTAGGGTGTGGGGAAAGCAGCAAGACTGCTGGCTTGCCCTTATGGGTGAATCACAGCCGACCAGAGTAGACCAAATTCTGCGGTCTGGTTTTATTTGCCTAGTCATATAACTCAGGGCTTTAAGTCTGCACATTGTTGACCAAAACATTAATTGTGGCAAAATAGTTTGTGTCTGTACTGAACGAGTAAAACCAGAGTAAGCCACATGGAGTGACCATGAATTACTTAAACAAAAGGGCAAGCTCCAAACCTCTGAAGGTGAAGTCATTGGGAGGTCTGGTGGGGGAGACAGTGCTCCAGCAGAAAGCTGGGGCAGGGGAGCGGGATGGGGTTGGGGGCTGCCTGTTAAGGCTGCAGGAATTGGAAGTCAAAACTGTTCTGGTTAATAGTTTTTTTCTCTTTGTGCTACCATATTCATCAATGTAATTGTCTTTCTTTGTCATCTGAATTTTCTTATCTACTAAACAGAGCCAGCTGGTGATCACTGGCAGCCCACCTTGGGTAAGAATAGTTTGCCTTCGCTTTTCCATTCAGCAAGAGGTAGTATCTATGAAAATTTGATATGGTCAATAAATATTGGGCATGGGAGAAAGCAAAAATCAAAAATATAAAACTGGATGTCATGGGGTAGTTTCTAAGGATAATAGGAACAGACACCTACTAAGACAAATGCATCTGAATTTAGCATGAAAGTCTTGGTGTAAAGATGAAGGTTATTGTTACTATTTCTTTTCTCCTGTCTACCCTAAGCATGATTCAGGATGTCCTCTTTCAAACAGACATGCCCTGGTCCCAGTGACATATTATCCTGATAAACATCGGAACATCAACTCACTGATTTAAGTTCCTGTGAGCAAGAGAAGGTTGTCTTTTTTGAAACAGCCCCAGCACTCCAAAGGGTGAACCTATTTACCAGGGCCCTGGTGATCGTAACATCTGATTGTGCAAGTTATGAAGAGCCCTTGATTGGTGCGAATAAACATATAGACCTCGGAATGTAACCAGCCAGGAGAGATTGTGTTTTAGCAGAAAGTGTTTTGAATTATAAGGGAGCCACTTTTCCTAAATTTGAAATAGAAATGAATCTGTCTCTCTCACCGACAGTGGTTGGGAACAAGCCAGTTGTACTCGTTTCCTACAGCCACAGCAAAGTACCACAAACTGGCTCCCTGAAAACAACCAAATCCATCCTACGACTCTCTTCTAGCCTCTGGTGACGGTGAGAAATCCTTGGCCTTCCTTGGCTTGCAACTACAGCAGTCCAACCCTTCCTCTGTGGTAACATGGCCAGCCGTGCCTTGTGTGGCTCTGTCCTCCTCTTAGAAGAACACCAGTCACTAAGAAGACAAGCAACCCAACTAAAAAGTGGGCAAAGGACTTGAACAGACACTTCTCTAAGGAGGACATACAGAGGATCCAGAGACACATGAAAAGATGCTCAATATCGCTAGCTATCAGAGAGAAGCAAATTAGAACCACAATGAGATACCACTTTACACCGGTCAGAATGGCTATGATAAACAAAGAAACAAACAAGTGCTGGAGAGGTTGTGGGGAAAAGGGAACCCTAGTTCACTGTTGGTGGGATTGCAGACTGGTACAACCACTATGGAAAACAGTATGGAATTTTCTAAGAAAACTAAAAATGAATATGCCCTTTGACCCAGCAATTCCACTGTTAGGAATATATTCTAAGAACCCTGAAATACCAATCCAAAAGAACATATGCACCCCGATGTTCATAGCAGCACAATTTACAATAGCCAAGAGCTGGAAGCAACCTAGGTGCCCATCAGTAAATGAGTGGATCAAAAAGCTATGGTACATTTACACAATGGAATTCTATGCAGAAGAAAGAAAGAAGGAGCTCCTACCCTTTGCAACAGCATGGATGGAACTGGAAAGCATAATGCTGAGTGAAATAAGCCAGGTGGTGAAAGACAAATTCCATATGATCTCACCTTTAACAAGAACCTAAACAACAAAACAAACAAGCAAGCAAAATATAACCAAAGACACTGAAATACAGAACAGGCTGACAGGGACCAGAGGGGAGAGGGAAAAGAATTTCAGGGGAAAAGGGGAAGGATTCACAGGAACAAGTATAAAGGACACATGGGAAAAAACTAAGATGTGGGGGTGGGAAATGGGAGGGAGGTGGGGAGGACTGGGGGGATGGGCTGGGATGGGAGTAAAAGACAGAAAACTGTACTTGAACAATAATTAAATAAAAAATAAAAATTAAAAAAGAGAAGAACACCAGTCATGTTGGATGAAGGTCTCACCCTCCTCTGGTGTGATCTCTTCTGAACTATTTACAGCCACAATGAACCAACTTTCAAATAAGGTTGCATTCTGTGATACCAGGGATTAGGACTTCAATATATCTTCTGACATAATTTAATTACAGCACTAATCTATTGACATCCCATGTTTCTTCCAATCTATAAAAATACTTGAGCCTTAAATGCTCCCTCCCAGTGGTTCTCAAAGTGTAGTCCCACAGTCTGCAAGGCCCTTTCAAGGGACTTATAAGGCAAAAGCTATTTCAATAAGAGCAATGAGTTATTTGCCTCCTTTACTCTTATTTTTCCATGATTGTACAGTGGATTTGCCAGATTCTTTATATGTGCTGATGTCATCACTTATGGCTAACAGGATTTGTGTTTGTGTATTATCATGTTTTCTAGAATTTTCTGATGTTGTAGTTTTAGAGAATAAATGTGTGCATTTTCAGAGATTAACTCAGGTCTTTTTTCCTTAGTATGTCTATTGTGCTATTATTAGCTTTTTTGGGTATACCTGCTATAACTTCCTCAATCCATTATTGTACAAATGTTATTTGTTTGAAATGCCAAAATTTGTCTTGTACCTACATAAACAGACAGCAAGAAATAAGTATAAACTAAAATGAAAAAGCCACTGAAGCATCCCGCATTGGTTAAAGAAGTCCCCTCAAAAGCTAAGAGCTGCAGAGCTGGTATTGCTGAATGCCTGCCGAATGAAAAGCCAGTAAAAAAAAATTGCAGCTCTCACATTTTCCCATGATGCAACAACTCGTCAAATTGAAGGTGTAGTTGCGAATGTGAAGACTGAGTTAATATTTCAACTGCAGAATTGAACTTCAGCTATTTTTTGCCCATTTTACAATTTGCAGGAAATTTTTTAAGTAAAGAAAAAAAGCCAATCTTCCTTAAGAATGACCTTAAGAAAGCAATGCAAGTTATTAATTGTATTAAATCTCAACTCTTTGCTACAAGCCACGTCTTCATATTTTGTGTGGTGGAGTGGGGAGTGTGCAGAACGCACACCTGCAGAGACTCGTGCGGGACAGAAACTTGTGCAGCTGCTTGAATTGCGAGCTTGAACCAGTGGTGTGGTTTTCTTTTGTTTTTCTTCATGAAATACCACTTTTATTTGAGAGAATGGCTGACAAACTATGTTTATTCAAATGTGGTTATATGACAAACATTTTCTTAGAGGGGAATGAAGTGAGGCAATCTATCTAGTCAAGGAAGAAAAATGGCAGTGTCTGTTGCCAATGATAAAATCCCAGCCTAAAAGTGAAAATGAGAATTTTGAAGGCCTTGTAGCCTCCATCTTGAGATGGACAGGTTCCCAACACTTAGATTTTTCTGGTGAGACTCGTGCTGATAGGTTAAAAAATCTGAATCTTAAATGAATTTAGAATACCTAAATGATTTAATGACCTAATGGTTTTTTTTTCAAACCGTTACATAATGTTACAAAGTCACATGTGGGTAAAGGATGCATTCAAAGATCAAGACAGACCAATGGATTTTGGTGTAACACAAAATAGACTCCATCAGTTTGGTTTCAGATTACATATTGCAACTGACCTTTTAGAAACTACCCCTTCGCCAAAGAAAAGCATCGCAATGATTTGAGTTGCTAATTACAGTGCCCCCTTTTTTAACTATATGCCTGTGACCTATATAAAGCTGATATTCTACAAATATTTCAACCAAAATAACTCACTACAATGACCAAATGCAGGAGTAAGTAGGAGAGGAAATGTTTTCTATTAAACCAAACATTAAAAATGTTTTCGGAAATGTGAAACAATGACACTCTTCTCACTAAATAGATTTTGTTTTCAAATATAGTGCTGTTTTTATAAAGTTGTGTATGTTAGCATGTTATAATTTATTATTTTTAAATAAATTAACAAACATTTATTTTTTCAATTTACATGTGCACATATATATAATATTAATAAATAAATATAAATAAACCTAAGTAAGTAACATCTCCTTGAGGTCTTCAATATTTTTAATACTAAAAGTGACCCTGAGCCCTGGCAGGTGTGGCTCAGTGGATTGAGCTCTGGCCTGAGAACTACAGAGCTGCCAGTTCAATTCCTGGGCAGAGCACACGCCTGGGTTTTCAGCCAGATCCCCAGTTGGGGATGATGGGATCTCACACATCGATGTTTCTCTCCCTCTCTCCCTGCCTTTCCCCCTCTCTGAAAATAAATAAATAAAATCTTTAAAAAAAATAGAGATCTTGAGATCAAAAGGTTTCAGAACTCCTAATCTAAACAATCACAGACAATCTTTCTTTACATTTTCCCTTGCTCTTTAAACCCAACTAGCTTTTATTCCGTTTCATGTTTTTTATTTCAAAATCACAATTCTAAGCCCCTGCTAGTATAGTCCATCTGTGGGAGAATCACTGTCTCACTCCACAGAGTGCTGGGTTAAGAGGAAAGGGGAGGTGAGGAACGAAAAGAGAAGAGAAAGGAGAAGAGGAGAGAGGAGGGGAGGGGGAGGAATAGGATTGTTCTTCCCTCCAAACTACCCTGTAATCCCAAAACTAAAGAGTTCCTACCTGGGGAGGCAAGGAGCTTTCAGGACCCACAACCAGCACTAAAGCAACATCTGTTCTCACCTACTGATGCTGTGTTCTACTTGCTGGGAAATATTTTGAATCATTCTGGCTCATAAAGTTGCTAGAAGGACTAACTAACACAACATGTAAAGGGCTAGCACCGTGCCTGGTGCATAATAGGATGTTCAATGAGGGTTAGATATAACTATTATAATAATGACTTCCTCACCCTGCTCCTAACTATCACCATATTCCTTGACCCAGCTCTTAAACGATTACTATATTTTGCCCTATCTTTTCACAAGAGGGTATCATCAGTCTTAAACTATGCTAGGAGGACTGAAGACAATCCCAGAATATTCCAAAAAAATGAGCCTGAACAAAGTGACCAGAGTATATGCATACCTTCTAAGCATTGGCTTTTGTTGGCCTTTGCCCATTGCAAAAGGTAAAAGCAAACTTGCAAAAACATCCTGGAGATACTTCTTGGCATTTGAGCTGAAGACAGAAAATATGAAAAGCCCTGTGTAAAGACCTGTCTCTGGTCAGAGACCTCTGGCCAGCAAAGACTGACCCCAATACTCTTCATAAAGCAAACAAGCCTCGGAAAATCTGGCTGCTTGCTGCCAAAATGACTCAAATTCCAACACTAGGAATTTGACTTATTACTAATACAATTTCCTTCGTGAAGAGATCCTAGACACAGAGAATCTCCCAACTAGAGGAATTTGGGTCCCCAATCCTTCCTATTTTACTTAGGCTGTAGGTGTATTTACACAAAAGCCTGGGCAGTATTAAACCACAGCTACTCAGAGAGGTCTTGAATGTCCAGGACTAACTCATCCTTCCCCACTTGAAAAGCATCTTTTGGCCCAAGAATTAGCCAAAGGAGTTTCCGGTTCATTTGGAATCCAGGTCTCTAACACAACGTAGCTCTTTGCTTTCCCCCCCCCTACCTGTTCAACCAACAAGCAAGCTAAAACATTAAGTATTTTTCCACAGCTCTCCACAAATGCCAAATGCTGCTTTTGCTCACCTATAAATGAGGCCTTAACAGTTTACAAAATGTTCTCTTACCAGTTTCTTCATTTCATCTTCACAGGAGCCCTGAAAAGGAGGTAGATGGAGGTTCCAGGTATAAAATGAAAACAACTGAGTTTGGAATCAAAACAGCTGAGCTTAAAAGTTCAACTGTGCTAGTAACTATCTGTGAGATCTTGTATTGGTCCAATTTATGTCAACTCTGAGACACAATATCTAACATAATAGGGGCTCAGACAAGATAGAGACCCATTTGTCTCTCATATAACATAATCCAGAAGTAAGTGGTCTGAGGCGGGAGAGGTGACACCTTATATTTTATTGCGCCACCATCCTTAACATGTGGCTTTCACTCATGCCTTAAGATGGTTGCTTGGAATTCACGCATGCTGTCCACATTCCAGCCACCCAGCCACCAGAAAGAAAGAGAGGTTAAAGAAGAGAGGAGAGGGTGCAAAACAGTTGTCCTCCATTGGTTGGAAGTTGGTCATGTGACCACACCTAACTGCAAGGGAGTCTGGGAAATGTAGTCTTACTTCAGGCCAAGTTTTCACAAATTATATTGATAAGAAATGATTTTTAAAAATGGATCTTGAGGGACAACCAGCAGTCTTGGTAACAACCGTGAGCTAGTTACATGGATTCTCTGAGCCTGTTTGGTCATCTGAGATGTACATAAACCTTTGCTTCACAGGCTGGTTCTTCAACAAGACTGACGCATCCGACAGGTCACAGATCACCGGCTTTGGAACAGATGATGCCTAGATCAGAGACTTCATTCTTATAATATGTGAGCTTCCAAGACACAAAATATTAATTAACCAGTAACCTGGGCAGGAGAATGGAGGTCCCAATGCCAAGCAGAGAGTCAGAAAAAGGTATTTATGGATGAGATGGAAATGCAGATAAAAGTAGCACTAAGGAGGTAAAATTAAACTGAAGATAAAGTGACAAAGTGGGAAAAAGAAGGATGGAACCAAGTGATTGCCTGGAACTGCAGCTATTTAGTAGCATTGATGTTTGTCTATATTGGATGCTTGTTAACAGGAGGGTGTTTCTGGGAGAATCAACCCAGTTTAAAAATGTAGGTTTAGCGTAGGCACTGATTATTCTATGAGAAGGTTTGCAAAAAAGTTTTATGAACTATATAGTGCCACTCAAATATAATAAATAATAGTATTCTTAAGAATTGATGCTATCTTATCACTTTTTTGGGATAGTACCTGCAAGAACCCCAGGTGTCCAAAACGAATATTTCTGATGATGAGAATTATAAGCCATCATAGGCCAGGGACCAAAGAAGCCTGCCCCTCTGACTGAGAGCACAGCTTTCAGCTGCCCTCCAGTCCTGGGCCAGAGGATTGGAGCTCTAGACTGCAGACAAGGAGACCTGCTTCTCCTGACCTGGCTCCACCACAAACCAGCTTGGTGACTTGTAGATTTCACTGAGCTAAACCGGGGCTCCGTGTACCTAACCAGGAAGTGAGTGTGCTTATCAAAGAGATAAAGTTCAGTTCAGATCCTGGATCCACATAGTAAATAAATATTAACAGTATCATTTCTACAGGCCACGTGGTTTGCTAGAAGCTGATCAGCTATGGTGCACCACCCAAATATAAGCAGTATAAGGCTGTGATTAGGAGCGTTAAGTACAGAGGAAAACTAGAATCCCGGCTCCGCCACTCGTTGGGTGTGTGATTCTGGCCAAGTCACTGAAACTCTCTTGTGCTGTATTTTCCTCATCTCCAAAAGGAGGGTGATAGAAATGCGTCATTCATAGGAAGGTTGATGCATGCAAAGTGTGTCTAGGACAGTTCCTGCATGTACCAAGCATTCAATATACAGTTGCTAGTATTATCATTGATATTCTTGTGCCATCGAAGCAACTGCCTAGTCTGCCTCTTGTAGCTCTTCTCTTTGCATCAGCATCTAGATGCTTCGATAGATGCTAGTTTGAACAAGCACAATAAGCCAAGCCATAGACAAGGACTTGGAAACCCACTGTGTGTTTCTCACAAATGGCCCCGAAACCGATGCTTTGTCCAAGCTCACATTGCTAACAAATACTACACCTGAGATCCGAATGAGGCCTCTGTGGCCTTAAAGCTGTGTTCTTTCAAACTTGACCTATTTTATTTTATACACCCCTACCTGATCTTTGCTAATATTCCACCTCTGGTTAGAGGCAAAATTCCCTGAGAAGTAACCTGCCGAGTTCACTACTAGTTGTTACCTGCAGGCTAAGGCCCATGTTCTTCAACACACCACCCAAGGCCTCCATGATCCTTGTCCACCTCTCTGATGTTGTCCTTTTTCACTTGACCTCACTGTGGTCTCAGCGATATACTCCTTTCCACATCGCAGTCTTCACAGCTATTTCAAAGGAGGATTCCCCTCCTGTAACCATGTCTCTGACTTGCTCGGTATTTTTCTGCCCCTGCTCGCTTTTCCTCTGTTCGTGCTATTCAGTCACTCAGGCTTCTTCTTTAAGACTCACCCCCAAAAGGGCACATTATGATTCCAAGAAGGAAAGTGCAGTAAGTGAAGGCTTCACTGAGACCCATTCTGATTGGATCTTTGTTTATAGCATTTCTCTACTTCTGCAGAATGGGGACAGGGTATGCATTTCCATTCTTTCCTACAAAGTGGAAGCTTTTCTCCAAATTTCCAACTTAAGTCTCATTCATCAAAATACATTGACTTCAGACTCTGTGCCAAACTTACTTAGAGAGGTTGGCCCTCTGAAGGTTCGGTGTACACTGACCACATTCCTAAATATGTGTGATTATTCCAGTTTCCCAGAGGTAGCCTAGGTACTTATCGAGATAATTTGCTTTTGGAACCAGAGCTATAGATGTGATTGAATTTAGCAATTTGAAACATACTAAAAAGCAGCCAAAGACCTTCTGCGCATCCTAATTCCTAGCTTGGTTCAGTTTTTTATTTTTTATTCAACTGCTCTTAAAAGCCTAAGTTCAGCTGCAGTGAATCTCTTGGGGCTGAGCTGTATACGTGTGCACATAACTATTATGTTCTAGTTTATGACACACGCACTTGAAATAGCCACATGTACCTGACCTCATGTCCATTTGGGGAAAATGGGATAACTGGGTTGTGTATTTGCATTACATGTCCTGGAAATGAAATAGACGGGAGCAGGCAGTTTTCTCAGCCCTTGAAAAGTATGATTCTTCGAACTCTCGAAGAATGACAATTTTAAAAATCCCACATTAAAGTAACATCGTATCAGAACCATGGAAAGGATTTTGTGAAGGAAGGTTTGCATTTTAGTTTAAGGAATATTTGCACCAGCAAGATGTATAAACAGATGCTTGGTAAAATCTAAGCTTTGTTGGTGCTGTGGGAAGAGCACAAAGATGACGCTGGGACACGAAAATAAATTCCAGCTGTTATGTGCTGTGAAACTTTGAACAGACACGTTAAACTCCACTAAACCTCAGTTATTTCAGCTGTAAAGTGAGAATAGTAATAATTTTTAGTGCCTAAAGGAGCCATAATCATTAAAAGACAGTATCTATGCTACTTGCCTTGGAAACTAGAGCCTTTGAGGTGGCTGAAGATAGAAATATAAGGAGCTATAGCAGAGAGAAGAAAGCTGGTACTGTGACCAGCAGATGGTCCCACTAAAGCTGAGTAGCACCCCAGCCCCTGGGTCCAGATCCCTGCTCTGACAGCCCAGTGACCTCTTCATGACACCCCCAGAGGCATCAGTTTCAGAGACACTAACTAAAATGCACAGAAGGTAGAGGTAGGCAACAGAGTGCTACTGTAGCTGGAAATCTGAGCTTGAACCTTATCTTGAAACTGAGTTGGGAAGGAATATAGCAACTTTTCTAAAAATGTAAGCAGGTCCCTGTTGGCAGTTATTTTAAAACTTCAGTTGAATTTTGGATAGGAACTAGAGAAAGCTGAGATCTTTACCAAAGGAACTGGAAAAGTGTGTGAGCGTGTGTGTGTGTGGGGGGGGGGGGTTGGTTAGAGAATGAGTAGAGAACGAGGAAGTGACATGGCAGAAACTGCAATGCCTAGGATGGTGTAGAAGACAAGGATATGTTATATTAAAGTTATTTGCACTGACATAAAGTGCCACGACCTCAAAACTTCAGGGAACATTTCCATGCCTACTCTGGCCTTATGTTGTACATTTTTGTGGTTACCAACAAAACAGGTTGAGTTTCCTGGATCAATGGCCTAGAAAAAATAAAAGAACAGTGACAAAATGAGCAAAGACGGCAAATTCAAGCCAAAGATGAACCTGAGATGTAAGCGTGACCCCTTCGTCCCACAATGAAGAACCCTCAGAAATATTAGAAAGAGTATTACACTTTTGCACAAGGTATAGAAAGAGGGATTGAGATGATTTTATGTAGAGATTAAGGGGTAGAAGTAGATTATCGCTTTTAATGAGAAAAAAATGTTTTCCGGGAATGAGATTATTTGAAGTCTTCATGAGGGGTGGATTCCCTCTCTGCTATCACTCTCCTTGGGAATCTAAGTCTTCATTAGAAATTTATGTAGATGAGTAGAAACTCAAACTATAGGAATGTAAGAATCTTGAAAGCTCTCCTCTAAGATAGCTCATGGATTTTTACAATATAAGGATAACCCTGGCAAGTCAACAATGGCCCATCCAACTCTGTTCACCAAGGTGCCCTCTCCTCCGGGAAGTGCTGAAATATACTGACCACGTCCTTTTCGGCTTCCTTCTCTCGGGTGTACCATTTTCATTCACTTGGCACCTTCTCCCTTTTTTCATTTTGTTAATGCCATTGTCTATGACTCAATCCTGTCGTGCTCGTGTAGCCTGGACTCTGCTAGCTTCCACCATCGCTTGGGGACCATTGCTTGGGTAATCGCCACTCTTGCTTCTCAGGCTGCTCCTTTTAGGCCTGGCTAACTTCCTCCACCACGCTCTGACTTTGTAGTTTAGCCTTCGGAGGGTGATTTTATTTTTCTTGTTCCCGAGTCCTTAGAAGACGACTTGCTATGGCTCTGAGTATGGAAAACTAGTGTAATGAACTTGGCCCCTTGTTGATGTTTAATAAATATTAATCCCCTTTTTTGTCTTTGGGGGATAGAAAATCATTGCAATCTATCAGTGAACAAGTATTTAATAAGTGCTGGAAGAGTATAGTGAGTTAATATCAGAGGCTGCCGTGTAAAATATGTTGGCAATGTCAGTTAAGAACTCTTATGCGTTTTACGTAGAAGACCAATAATGTGGATTGTAACTGGTTCCAGTGGTATTGTTGAGATTGAATGAAAAGATTATTAACTACAATTGTAATGTATTGGTCACGAGAGTTTTGATTCTAAAGTTGTCTGGAAGCTAACATGTGTTAGTATAAACTCATGGAAATAAAGAATTGTCAAAACAGCTCATGCCACTAATATAACATGTTCCTATCATATGTTTATCTTAATACATCCGTCTCCTCTACTAGTCTGTGAAATCTTTGAAGGCAGGATCTATGTCTAAATAACCTTCTATCGCTAGCATCTGGCAGTGCCTGCTATACAATGGTACTCAATAGATGTTTATAGAATGTACAGTGAATACCCAACTGATCTTTCTACTTAAGAAATTACCTTGCCAATGGAATAACTATATCCACTTTATCATATTACTATGCAAACACTCAGGCCTCGGTCTGTATTTCTTATTTCTCTCCAGAGGCTAATATTTCTCCTTCTTGAGTTAGGACATTTTGTAAAGAAATGAGAAAATAAGATTTGGAAGTTGAAGTGGGGTGGAAGATTTTCTTTGGGGTTTGGGACTTTTTAGTATGTTTTATTTTGAGAGGACTACCCATATTTGAATACTAAAATATGTGCTGCTTATCAAAACAATCACTCCAAAATTGGAATGGAAAGAACAAAATAGGCAAAGATAATTGGCTAATACTAGAAGGCTAAGGGACTCAGAGAACCTCTGCTTCACTTACTGTGCATGGGACACTGCCTGAGCGTCTGTGTCCATAGGAGGAAATGAGCACAGACCGCCCCCATTAAGTTATGAAAGAACTCTAAAGAGCTAGTAAAGGACAGAGAATAGGAAACAACACTTGGGTTCCCAGGTGGGGAAGAGCAGGAGGGACGCATGTATATTATGTGTGTACTTTGTGCCAGGTGTTGAGGTCAGGATCATTTCCCAGGGTTCAGTTCAATCCTCTAGGAAGACATCATTGTGATTCCCATTCTGAAGATACAGAAACTGATATGTCCACAGTCTCATGCATAGTTAAGTGGATGTTAGGTCTCTCTGGCTCAAAACTTCTGTATCTTTCCACTAAAACTATATTTCTTACATATTCCCGAGTTAAAGAATCACCTGGAGCATTTGATATACAGTTTCAGGCCTCCCCCTGGAAATCTTAACTGGTTAAGTTTGGGGTAGGGGTTAAGCATGTGAAATTTTCACAATCACACCAGGTAGTTTTCAGAAACCAAGCAAGGTTTGAATTCTCTACAGAGATATCCAAAGTGCCAAAATGTCACATTCCCAGAATGTCAGAGAAACTTAAGACAGTCAAGGAGCAAAGAGACTTCAAATATCTCCACCATTATGTCCCTACCCTTCTATTATTTTGTCTATCTATTTCATTTAATGAACAATAGAAATCTATTCATATGTCAGCTCATCTTAAAGCACACCCTTTAATAGACTGGCCCTTCCAAGACTCTACTGTTCAAAAATTCTGTCATCTACACTAGAGAACACTGAGGCTGCTTGATCTCTAGACTGTTATAAAGTCTAGTCAAAAAAGAGGGAGTCAAATGACTGCACATCAGAGTAGTTGAAAGGGACCCAAAAGTTCACTTTCCTAACTCTTCCTCCTCATTGCTGTCTTGTTGTCTCTCTTTCTCTGCAATGTGTGTGGGTAATCCATGAATTCCTATATCTTGCCACAAAGCTCTGAAGTGCTTAAGAGTTCTTATTTATAAAGGGGAGGCTTCTAGAACCCTCTTTGTAGATAGGTTACTTTGAAGGAGTCAACTCTGAAGCCACTACTTGGGAAACATTTACTTTGACATATCCCCAACGACAGAGGAAAGTTATATATGCCCTGGGGGGCTATGGAAGGAAAACCATAGGGTCCTACAAAAATCATGAAATTCATTTAAAGTTTCCTATGTTTCTCAAAATTTCATGTGAACTCGGGTTTCTAATTTAAAATGTATCCACATTTGCTTTAATATAAAGTTTTAATTTTTCTCAGTACATTGGATAAAATTGAACTTCCACATATATATTACATATATATACTATATTAAATGCATATATTTCTTATCCAAAGACTTTGCCATCCCATGTACAGGTAAAGTACACAGCATTCATCTACCACCGTGCATAACACCTTGGCCTAAAGAAGTTTACTGGATTAGTTACCTTTCCCAAGACAAGGTGACCCAAGATGGGAATTCCTGAAACAGGAAACGAGAAAGAAAAGTCCCAAGCAATGGTATGAATGTGCATACAGGCTGATGCTGAGTGTTAAAGGAAAGCCACCCAATCTATTGACCAGTCAGTTGGAGAAGAGGCATCACTTGGGGTCAGACCCTGCTTCCCACGTCGCTTTCTCTCAATTCCAATCTGGTAGCCAAGCCTAATTGACCTTCCAGATTATGTGCTGCTTCCACACGCCCAGTCACCTCTGATCTTGAATGAACTTCATACAACTAACAAAGCAGATACTGTTACTCTCATTTACCAGGAAAAAAAAAATGAGGAACAGCCAAGCTAAGACTTCCCAGAATCACAAAGGTCATTCTAGTATCTTTCTATTCTCCCATATTTATTCTATACCCAACAATATCTTAGGGACATTTTTATAAGTATAAGACATATTTAGTAAATTATGGCTGAATTGAATTTATTATCCCAGTTTAACAAGATTGTTAGTGCAAAGCTGAGGTTTGCAGCTCGATTCTGCCTTCCACTCCTCTGGGTCTCGTGCCACTACAAAAGCCCCGGCTGTGTTACAAAATGCTAATGATAATTTGACTCATAATATTTGTGCACCTCCTCACAAAACAGCTTTCAAAGTATAAATATTGGACTATGCACTGCCCAACTGAAAGAGTTCCTCCTGAGTTATCGCTGGAAAATCAAGAGGCTATTTTTTTAAGTTCCAGAGGGCTAGACTGAAGTCAATATTTGTAAATATTAACTGCTGTATTTTTTTATTCTGAGTAGTCCAATCTGATAACAAAGACTGCAAATTGGATTGGGGTCTGTGTTACATAAAACCTTCATTTACACGCAATATGCTTTTTAGCCAGAGTAGGTGGGGGTAATAGAGAGGCATACTGCAGCTGGAGGCCTTGCCTCTTTCTCGCCCATCAGTCAAGGTGAAAAGCTCACTGAAACTCCAGTGAGATTGGGTTTCACATAAACTTCCTGAGTTGAATTCCATTATTGCTAAAATAACTAGAAGGAAGTCATTTAAATATTTTCCATGCCGATATTGGGGCTTATTCAGCTTTGACTAGTAGAACTTTGAAAAGAATCTACCCTCCCTCAAAGGGTCAAGAATTGCTTAAATTTTATTTCTAGGAAGAACATTAAGGAAGTGTTATTTCAATCCTGCTGCTGATAAAAGACGCCCTGATAGACTGGAACTAAATGCTGCTTCAAATGACCAGGAATGGACACCATTACTTCACAAGGTGCATCCTTCTAGTGTTGGATATAAACGTGTGGTGGAAGATACCAACTAAAGTGAAGTGAAATGGAGGTGAGGGCACCCTGCAGCCCCTCCCCCAGAAAACAAACGTTGGTGCATCCCTTCATATGCTCCTGTAGTGAGGTCTGATGTGGTCGTGGAGAGACAGTGTACAGGTGAAACGTCTGTTGGAAATCTCATTCAGTTAAAAGAAAAACATGAAGTAAGTTCTTAGTGTATAAGATGGAAGTTATCAAGTTTCCATTTCCAAGACACAGAGGAAAAGAAATACGGTATAGACAGTATTCTTAAGGAGTAATAACTGGTTATGTGGAAATGATTTCAACTTGGAAAAGGGATTAGTATATTATTTTAAATTTTATATAACTGATCAAATTGATGTGGTGCAAGAACTGGACATGAGGAAACTATCAAAAAGCCAAAAGTAAAAAGTTGTGTAAACCCATGGTCATTCACTCACTCACCCCATTGCATTTCACTATTTGATACTTATGGAATACCTACTGTGTGCCAGACTCTGTGAGGTACCAGAGAACGGAGATGAATAAAATAGTCTGAGACCAAAGGAATTTGTAAGCTAGCAGATAAGACAAATAAATCAAGGATTCAGGTCTTTGATACTCAGTTTGATAGAAAAAGTTGTGTATGTAGTGCCTTCTCCTGTATGTATTATGGGATTTGGGCTAGGACTTCTTTGAGTTGCCTTGCAGTTCTACGTCAAAAATTCCTAAAGGTCTGTGGGCAACTATATCACAAGTGTGAGGGTTTTTAAAATTCTATTTTAATTCAACACAAACAGCTTTAAAACACCTCTGAACAGCATTCCAGGGGTGAGTGAGAATGGGAAGGAGAGCAGTTTGTAAACTAATACTTTTAAGCACTTGATGTTATTAGTCCTTATTATGCCAGGTATCTTACATTCGATATCTAATTTCACCAAAAGAGAAATCACACTGAGCTAGGTATTATTACATTGATATTAAGGCTGAGGAAACTGCAGCTGAGTGGATTATACTACGCACCTGAAATCACATACTAGTAGGTACCCGAGTGAGGTTTAACCCTTCTCAATTCCTAATGGAACTTCCTATGGTGGCCATTCCCAGGCTTTGAAAGCTGCATTCGGACTTCCACTTTTTCTGCATTCCTTGTCCGCTTCCATCCACGGGAACACTGACAATCTGTTTACATCTAATTTAACAAAGCCTTCAGCTCACACTCTAAAAACGTATGTCAAGTTTTGGAGACACAAAGATAAATAGCACACGGCTCTTCAAGAAGCTGAAGGGAAGGAGACAAAATATTAACACAGAAACAGAGAAACGGGGGACAGCGCAAATGGGGCGGGACAGACGTTTAAATCGGGTGCTCCCTTTGATGAACCATGACTTCCGTCTGCGAGCGGGCAGTACTGCTCTCTCCACCCTCTTCTCTCTTCTCTGTCCCATGAACCCACACGCAGCCACGACGACGCTTCCTCAGCTCCTGAACACCTCGTGTGGCCTTTCTTCTGAGCCTTTGCGGACTTGGTTTTCTCTCTGTATCCCAGTCCCCCTGCCCTCATCATTCCTCCCCATCCCACTGACATCCCCTCGCTTGCTTGACTCCTACTTGTCTTTCAGGGCAGGTCTCAACCTGTGACCTCTCTCCAGTCAGCCACAGATGCTTCTTTATTCTAACCATATTATCTTGGACTAGGTATGGGGAAGCCAGATGCAGATAGAGAGAGGAACAGGAGAGAGTTTACAGTTTTGGGGCTCACAGTTTCCAGCATGCCCTGCAGGGCACAAGGACAGCATCAAGGTCAGTCAGGAGGCAGAGGAGAAGGGAAACTGCACAAGCACCTGAACTGTGGTTTCTGCGGGAAGGAACAGGCAAGCACAGTAAGCAGGCATAGGACTGGCTAGTTTGAAAAACTTCAGCAGACTCTGGGCTGTACGAGTTAGCCCTCACTGCCTGGTACGTGACCTGAAGTAGAAGAGGGCAGCTGTATCCTGGCCCAGGGTGAGAGTACTGAGTAACTCAGGTGGTTGTGGGTGTGGCCTTCATTAGCTTCTCAAGAAGGGGAACTGACTGGCCAGCGGCCAGGGCCTCAAAACTGGGTCAAGACAGCATTTGAAAAAAAAGTGTGCAGAAGGGTTTTCAGGAACTACTATAAAGGACACATGTGGCAAACCAAGGGGGAGGGTGGAAGCAAGGGAAAGAGGTGGGTTTGGAGGGGATGCGGGGGTAGGGTGGGGAGAAAATACAGATAACTGTAATTGAACAACAATAATTTACATTAAAAATCCATAAACCTCGATTGCACTGTGCCATCTTCGACACCCTGGACAACTCCTATCATAAAATGCATACTGTGTTATAATTCCTTACTGGGTTTCTTGTCTTGATCTTACTTGACTATACCAGCTCTACGAAGGCAGGAACAACCCTGGAATGCAGCATTTAGGAGATGCCTGATAAGTCAAAAGAAATAATATTTAAGTCGTGTTTGGAAGGATGAATAGGAGTTCCTCAGGATCAGGTGAATTGCATGGAAAACCTAGAAAAAGAGGAGACCAAAGCTCGGAGATGCGCTAGCAAGTGTTTGTTTGGAAATGACAAGTGGTTTTAGGTTTTTAGGGGGCGTTTGAATGAGACTAGAGGAGATAACCTGAGGTCTGATTAGGAATAACTTTGTGTGATAGGCGAAGGGACCTGGACTCTGTCCCATGCAATGGGGAGGCATCAAACCCCAGCAGCAGAAGATGGATGGTCAAACGGTGATACCACGGGTTGCTTCTCAATATGGAAAAAAATTGTTTTTAAAAATCAAACATGGGTGGAGGGGGGCAAAGGGGGAGAAATCGAGACAACTGTAATAGCATAATCAATAAAATATAATAAAGAATCAGGCCATAAAAGGTCCTGTGTTCGGCTGGCACTGTTCTAGGTACAAATACGTCCACTTCTATGGGCAGCCTCTCCGTGCAGTTCGTGGCTGGGCCCACGATGACATACAGTGTTGTGTTGACGAACCCCAAAATGAGCTACACAAAAATCCCTCCTCTCTTGTTACCAGTAGATTCCATCTTCTTCTTCACTTTTTTTTTTCCCAGGGTAGCATGACTAGATGAGACAGAAATCTCTGGAAATATGGATAGTACATATTTCCAAGTAATATGTAATGCCGAATACGTAATTGCTAAAGAGTAAAAGATCTGGTCTCTCGGCAAGTTATATTTATCTAATGACGATTCAACTATCTTTAAATTACTGTTTAATAACTGTCCTGCTCTCTTATTAAGGAAAAACCGTACACGGTGTGATACTGTACTATGGTTTATTATTTTTCTTCACATACAGACATGACACCATAACATTAAGAAGCTATGTCTTTGGCCATATTCAAATAAATAAAGTACACTAAAAGCCGCAATCTGTGAAGGATCGCAGGGTTTCCATAAGAAAATGAAAATGTAGATGCAGACATCAGATTTGCTCTGTTCCTTCACGAGCCCTCTGCAGCCTGCTCCATGCGAGACACAAAGGGCTTTTGTGACGCACGTGCTGTGCATCACGAGTGGAGAGCCTGGCCAAAGAAAATATACAATTACCAGAAGAATAAACCCAGGATGAAAATCACAGAGGTAGCATCAATAGACGTCGAATACACCATACGCCCCATCTGGTTAGAATCACATCATCAAAATTAGCGCTGGAGGAGACCTTCCAGGTCATCCCGTCCGTCCCGTGCCAACACAACAATCATCTTTTGGACGACTAGGTCCAGGTCAATTTCATATGTCTCAAGAGACAAGAATTCCACAGATTTCGTGGGCAAGATATTTACCATATTTAAAGAGGCAAGTGCAGTCACAGTGCAGACTTTAGTCTGTAAATGAACTGCATGCGGCTTTGGAAACGTGAGGGTTGGCTTTTTGAAAGATGTTTTTCCAGGAGAAGACAAAGAGCTTGGCACCCAGAGCATCACAAGTGAGATAGAAGTAAGAATCGATGTAAGCGGTACCAAGATTTAAGAGAGTCTCAGAAGCAGGTTGAAGAACCTTCTAGAACCAATCCCAAGAAATTCTGTGTCAGTGTCTGAACCCTTTTCCACAGAGGGAACTGGAGCTTTGTGACTGGGGAACCAGCTAAGGTGCTAGAAGAAGAGGTGCTCGGAGCTGTAGGTCCCCCTCCTCAATAACAGAGGAGGACACGGTCTTCTTCAGGAGGGGGTGGGGGGACAGAGGACAACTGCATGTGGAGAGAACGCCTATGTGAAGGGTCGAGAGGTGGAAATCTGAAGGTAGGACAGAAGACACGGCCTACAAAGCCCAGAGTGCACGCATAGGAAGGTAAGATCTAGTGCGAACAGATGGGGATCGGAAGGAATGAGAGGCTCCTGAGTGATGACCTTTAAGAGCCATTTAAAACTTATTTTTAAATAAAAAATCATTTGTTCAAAATAGTATGTGGCAGCTCAATATATATGACACACACATAACGGATAGGAATGCCCATCCCTCTGAGTGAAACAAGAGATGGGACTGGATGAGCCGGGAGCGCTGGAGCCCTCATGCCCAAACCCACCTATTCCTTTGGAGGACCTTGCTGTATTCTCTGGACCCCACAGTATTGGTTTAAATCACTAATTCTCAGCCATAGAGTTAATAAGCAATTATGTTGAATATCCCATGGTGGGATGTGTCCAAAGACAGGAGGAATGGTTCTTCAACAAAGAACTCTACTCAAAGAAAACTCAGAGCTCGTTCTGTTTCAGCCAGGATTCTGTAATCTCACACATCCACGTAGCTGAGTGGTCCGTGCAAATCCCACAATGATATGTGCCTCAGCAGAGCATGTGAAGGAGAGAGAATAGCCAAATTGGAAAACAAAGAGAGGGGTTAGAAAAAGAGGGCAGAATCAGTAACAGGACTATCAGGGATAAAATGGGATACTGATGGGGTGACCAACATTGTTGTTTTCTTAAACCAAATGCACACACCATCCTTCTTTCCTGCTCACAGAAATAGGATGATGTTTGGAGTGATACACCCTCCTCTACCCAGCCTTGTACCTAACTAAACCAGTCATAGTAATTCCATTCTCCTTGCCAGTAATTGACTTCAAAGGGGGCATATGATGCCAGTGTGGGCAAAGGTGAGGTCTGGTAGGCAACTGCTGTGAAGAAGCTTCCTGTTCCTACAATGGAGTAGTTGGAGTCAGGTGGTCCCTTTTCTTTTCCTGGATAGTAAGACTGGAAAATTGGAACAACAGCAGGCAAGTTGTGATATGAGGGGATATACTGAGTGGTAATGTTGACATCAAAAGTTCTCGAATTTTTAATGTCATCGCTGAATTGCCCAACCTTGGAACTGCCCTAGCTCTGGGCTTCTCTTTATGGGAAATATTTCCTTTCTTTCTTATTGCTTAGTTTGGTTGAGACAGGGTTTCTTTCAGTGGCAAGCTAAGCATCCAGTTGATATCAGATGGCAAAAAGAAGCTTTCTAACCCAACTCAGAATGATTATCCCCTTAGGCTTTTCCTATATACATTGTTTGGTATCCGTTACTAAATTGAAACCCTCTTAAAGCAGCAGACCAATATTTATTGGTAGGGAAAGACCAAAAAATATGATGAAACAGAAATGGGCTAATTTTGTGAGATGAAGTCAGAATTTCATCATAAAGTTTAAGTGAACCGTTTAAATATTTACACATATTAGACTGACATGACCCAAGTAGGAGAAATTAAAATCTTTGGAGAAACCAAGGAAAATAAATCAATAGTATCTCCGAGCTCCTTGAGGGCATGCACTGTTTTATCTATTGTTGGGTGTCTAATCCTTAGCAACATGCCTGGAACACGGTATGTGCTCCATAAATGCAAAGTTAATTAAGTGAAGGAGACCAGAGATGTAGTAATTAATATTTATTCTATCTCACCCAAGCGTTGCCCAGTTGCCCAGTTGCCCAGTTGTTTCAGGTATATTTGAGTAGATGAGGCTCAGCTGATAACAGGAAGCAAGTCCAACCACAAGTCGGTGTTAAACGTTACCTCAAATGTAGCATAACCATGAGAATTTCAAGGCAGAGACTATTCACTTAAATTAAAACTCATGTCCAGCTTCCGAATGATATTGCATAAATCTAAAACCTATGTGGATGAGCATCATAGCTCACAATGATCTGACATAGCCCACTTTCTATGGTCTTTCCAGCAGTCCTGGGCACACACTAGTCTATGATTTCCTGACTCCCTGGCATGGTTAGGCCATGTGACTAAATTTCAGACAGATTGCAGGTGGACATAATCTGTGCCATCTCCATTGTCACCCGCTGTCCTACAGGTTGGATGAAGATGCAGTGAAATTCCAGGGAGTGCCCGAGCCACAAGTTGTAAGGTGCCTGGGTCTCTAAATGACTGAAGTGAACAGACAACAACAACCAGAAGTAACCTTACATAGAGATTGGTTTCATACATACTATGCCACCCCTTTGTTATACAGTGATCTGTTATATATTATTAATCCTGTGTTATATAACATATACTATATGTCTAATCGGATCTGTTATATATTATTGACCTGTTGTATATTATGCCATGGCTTTGTCACCACAGTGTAGCCTACTTTAAATAATGCAACTTGTACACATCCACTTGGGTTATGAGTATAATACCAGCCTTGTCAAGATCTCAGAATGATAAAGCCATATTTTTTAAGCCTGCAATAAAAATGGATACGCTTTGCAGTTCATAATGTCCTGACACACACTAGCTTATATGGTCCTCCCCACAACCCCGTAAGATAGGCAGAGTAAATACTTTTATCCTTATTTCAAAGGTGAGAAAATAATCAATGATCAAGGAGATTAAACAAATGGTCCAAATCTACTGAGTGCTAGATTTAGAATGAAAGCATAAATCTTTTAATCCCAAATCCTTTGCTTTTCTCCTTGTAAATATGTTGAATGTCTGCTTCTGTTAAAAACATTTTCTTGATTGATAGCTTTACTGTAGAAATTCCTCCAAGGGATCAGGGATTCTTTTAGAAAATTCAGTTCACTTAAATTCTACATATAAAATCTACATATGGAAGGATTTATAATCTCAGAATTTACCAGTGAGGCTGGCTCCCCCACAGGTTATTTTTCCTGGTGGAGTCTCAATGTCCCAGACTTGGGTGGCCCTTCCAGGCATTGTGGAGCCTCTTCTCCTTCCCAAATGCAAGCTTCCCTGATCCACTTCTGCACATTGGTCAGACAGCCTCTCCTTCATCACCTCTAGTGATGGAGCACTCGCGACTTCAGAATCTTCTCCGTCTGTTGTTAGGCTGACTAACTCCCCCTGGTTTTCCCAGACCTTTTCTGGTTTTATAACTGAAAGTCCCACGTCCCGAGCAAACTGGGCTGGTTGGTCAACCGACCATTGTTAAGCAGTAGAAATTATTAAGACCCACTTCGAATTGAAACAAAACCTGCCTTGCTATAACTTCTACCTAGTTTCCTTGTTTTTCCTTTTTAAGTAACTATTATTCAACCAAAATTTGTTTGATGGTGACAAATGGGTTCTACCTACCAAAGCCTGAGGTAAAACTGTACTCCCCAGCAATGTCCCACCATAAACCAAAAGATCAAGAGATCATAGACCTAAACTTTTAACTTTGGGCTTGACAGATGGAGCCTGATAACACTAGCAACAATCTATTATCACCTAAATAAATTATTCTTCCTATAAGAATGGTGTAAGCCTTATGAAATGGTTTTCCTGGTTCCCAAAATTCAGTTTTATAATTGTTTGATGACAATAGAAATAAATATACTCCCAATATAATCCTTCATGGGTGAACAAAATTTATTAACAATGATTTATTCTTAAACAAATAGTAGTTATTTTCTAACTGCATGCTCTGGGGGAAAAATATATTGTCTTCTAGGGTTTCTATATTGAGCTTAACATGCCTCTGAGAGTTGAACTCCTTTTTTTCTTGCTTTTCTTTTTATTTTCTTTTTTAAATATGATGAGTGCACCACTTAACTCTTTGTGGGGGAAAGCAGTCTCCACATTATTGGGTACTTAGGGACCACCCAAACCAGGAAATCCATGTTTTATGGGTTTTTCCCCAAATCAAAGCAATGGGGTTACGGTCAACAGCATCCTTCCACTCCCACTGTACTTTCAGAGAGGCCTTTTGGCCTGTAACATCTAACTATATTGGATATCTTCAATAAATGAGCAATGATAAATAGCTGATATTGTAACTAATGTTTACTGAGTTTTACTCTCCCCTAAGTCGTACTAATGAATTTGTGTTACATGTCTTCACAACAGGATAAGATGAGTTTGATGGTACACATTTTACAGTTAAAAAGCATCAAATCCCAGAGAGGTTTAACATTTTGCAAGGTCATCACCCAAGGCATTCATGCCCTTTCCCACCTTACACCCAAGCCAGGGGATACGTGGTAATGTAAGGAGGCATTTTTAATTGTCACAACTGGGATGGCGCTATTCACATCCAGTATGTAGAGTCTGGTAAATGCCACTGAACATTCTACAATGTATGGGGGGGGGGAACTGTACAACAAAGAATTACATTACCCAAAATGTCAGCAATGTCAAGGTTGAGAGACCCTAAACTAGTCACAGGCACACTGAGAATTCAAACCCAAAGAACATGATTCCAGAACGCATGATCCGTAGCTCCCCTCAAAATATGTTTAATATTATGTTTTCTCAAAATACTAACAATGGTAGTAATACTCTGCAACGCACAGTTTGCAGGGTCCAAGTTCATGGGACTGAGGACTTCTGGGTAGGCCATGGCAGAGTACCTGCATGTATGCACCAGAGGGGCCAGTGAGAGGATGGAGCCTGCCTGAGAGAATCCCAGGGGCCTGGCCCCTCACCGCAAGGCGTCAGTACCTAAAAGAATATTTCGAATGTCATCATTGAGTCACATTTTACTGAGGGAAGCACATTGTAGAGATTGATAATACTAAAATCAAGCAAATCTGTGTGCTTAATATTAAATTATTTACCTGGACATCTTTTGTACAATGAGCTGAGCCAAGGAAGATTATTCAAGGTGTAACTTGAGGTCTGCTCCCAGCATGGCATGGCTTTAGCAAAACCCAGGTCATCCACTCCAGGCCAGGTCCAAAGCAGAGAGCAAACCACAGCCTCCTGTCCTGCTCCGCTATTCCCCTGGCAGGTGCCAGTCGTGTGCTCAGAGGCCCATAGAGAGATCATGCCTTTCTGGATCCAAAACAGACCAAGGACAGAGCAATCTTTCAGTGTGGTCTAAGGTCATCTTTTGGACTAGAGCTGACTTGCACAGCTGCAGTCTTGGCCTCTCAGTGGGAGAGGAAATCATGAGGGTCTTGGCAATTGCCCACGCTCAGTTAGTCATGGATCTCAAACGCCCCTTAGCATTTGCATTAAGCCAGTAGAGCATTAGGGTAAGGCTCCAATGGGGATGTAGAAACGAATGCTTGTCTGCTGTGCCAGACATTCAGCTCACATTCATCCCACAAGTATTTTGTGAGTATCTCATTTCACAGTACACACACTGGTGACACCACCAAGATGCAAGGCCATTATTATGCTCTTGGAACTTTCCCTCTATTAGTAAAATAACCCGTGAGCCTCTTAAGAAAACAAATGCAGTATTCATTTATTCACCAGACATTTGAAAAACATCTACTATGTGCAAAATCCTGAGCTAGATATAAAAAGAAAACATAGCTGAATATATGAGCCATCTCCTCAAAAAGTTTATAATGTAGTGAAAGAAACAGGCAGATGATACGGTAAGAAGAGAAATGAAAGGCCAAGGTCAAAGGGAAGGGAGGGAAAGGAAGAGGAGAGGACAGGAGAGGAAAGAAATTCAGATATAAACTCCTTGTTGGTTTACCTTAGAAAAGTTACCGAACTCTCTCAGGCTCAGTTTCCTCGTCCGTGAAATAGGCACAATGACACCTACTTTGTAAAAACAAAAAACAAGTTTTTTTAAAGTGCCCTAATAAAAGTATACCCATGGGCATTCACGTGTTCTCAGGTCCAGTGATGTTCCAAAGGGACACCCCTGGCTTCTGTGCCAGCTCTAAAGGATTCCAGGCTGGGAAGGCTCCTCCCATTTTCCTCACTAGGGATGCCCCAACTCAGAAGAGCTACAGGGATCCAGGCTCTGAGACTGGGAACCAGAAGAAAGGTGATTTGTCCCAGCCACGAGGTAATCAAGAGGCACATGAGTACAGGTACAAAATACGGGCATTAGTTCTCTGGGAGTGCCCCAGTGTGTTCCTGAGGTGACAGGCTTGGAAAGCATGTCCTGGGTTGACAGAATGTGGGCAGTGAACACTGTCTTCCTGGCTTTTAATCTTCCGTCCTGGCTGTGCGTTATTATCACCTCTAGAGCTTGCCTGTGAATGCAGATGCCAAGGCCCCAACCCAGACCAGTGAATCTGAATCTCTGCAGGTAGAACCCGGGAAGCTACATATTGAAAAAGTACTGCAGGTGATTCTGGTGCAAAGCCAGGTGTGAAATTACAGCAGTAGAGACTCTTGAAATTAGAGGGAGAAAAATAAATCACTTCATTTCTAGCTTAGGCTCCACAATATGCAAACATCACTCTAAGAGGACTCATATTTGAGCCTCATGAGAAGACACCCTCTGTTTGACAAGAAGATTAGTAACCTATCTACCAATCTGGAGAGTGTAATACACCTATTCTCCCTCCAAGGGGTCCTATCTCGGGAACAACACTGTTTTTTCTTCTCTCTCAACTTCCACATCCATTCACACACCAAATCCAGCCCACTGAACCTTTCTTAACATTCTCTATCTTTCTTCTCATTCTCCTTTCTCCATTTATACTGCCTTAGTTCAAGCGTCATTATCCATTATTTTCTAATTTTAGAAGCTTATTTCCTTATTTGAATAAAAAGAAGTGATTGAATGTTAAGGGGGGAAAGGAGAAAGATGAGAGCTAGCATGTAAAGTAACTACGACATATATACTTTGTGGTGGAGTCTTCATGTGTCACCTAATTTTTATTCTCTCAACAATCTCATAAGTTCAGTTGTCACCTCAGATGACTCTCTAGAGGTTAAGGCAAAATGGTCAATGGCTATTTCCAACATCACATAGGTAGTAAGTACCCAAGAAGGTTCTTAAATCCAATGTCCTTCCTTCAGCCAAAAACATTTCAGAGAGTTTCACAACCATTGCCATCCTTCCTAATGAATAATCTACATTCCAACAGCTTTACCTAAATTTCTTTTCCTTGTTCTCTTTGCCTGATGGACACAGAGACCAAGTGGTTTTTGTCATTCATCAATTACACTTTCATACACATGAAGCCTGAAGACTTCTAATTTTCTAATTAATCAATCACTCATACACTGAATTTGGTTTCCATTGATTGAAAGGCCCCAGATTCCTGGCACCGTCCTTGGCACTGGGAGTGTCAGAAGGGAGAGAGATGACAAGTTCACCACCATTGGGACACTTGAGTCCAATAGAAGCATGACAAATGACAACCAGGCAAATTAGTTAAGTGCATTCTCTGAAGTCAAGTCCTGAACTAAATAGGAAGGCTGTGTGTGAAATGAGGCAATAGTCCAAGAGCCCTCTTAACCAACCGGGCGACCTCTTAGAGAAATAAACAGCACCCTTTTAACCATCCAGACAGGCTCATGGTTGAGCCTATTTATCTGTATCATCTACAAACAATATTTAACTTAATCTAACGCAGAACAGGAGCACAAACATTAAGGTCTGGGTCTGTAACCATTCCTCCAGCCCTGCAATGTTTATGAGAACGTTCAAGGCCAAGAATGCGTGAGCTCTCAGCAGACATTGCCATTCCTGCTGGATGCCAGGTTCTCACTTACTCATAAAGCGTGTACTTCAGAAGACCTACATTATCCAGCTGTCCTTCGAGGGGGTGTCAAGTTCAGGGTTTGTTGTTCAGAGCTGAGCTGTGTGTCTTACTAGTTGCATAGTATTGGGAAAGCCACTTAGGTCACTCAGTTTCAGTTTGGCCAAAAAGTCCAAAATGTGAGTTGAGCTGAATTTCTCAAAAGGGCTCTTTCAGCCTGGCAGCTTGAGAATTTCATTTGGATGAGTTTCCTTAAGAGAGAAAATAGGATCAGTGTTTCCTACCTGGGGAGATGCAGAAGAGGCTGAGTGGACAGAGCGTCTTCATTCTCCCTCAATCTCTATGTCACCTGTGTGTGACTGCCACTATCCCCCAATGCCAGGAAGAGTACATTGGTGCTTAGTGTTTCTGCTGACCATACATAACTGGCATGTGCTCTTGCCCACTAACCTACCTGCTAGGCACACCAAACTCATGGCACACCAAATTCCCAGGTATTGTACTGTCTGTGGGGCAGTGGGGAAAGCAGGGTAGGTATTACACAGTACTATGCCAAAACAGAAAGTATGGAATCTACCTCTAACATGCCAAGGAGGAATTTCAAGATAGGGACCAAGCAAGGAAGTGACTTAAATGACTTCCCCCAGTAGGTTTGGGTCTTCACAAACATGCGGGATATCTGTTGGCTTTGTCTTCCCACAATTCATACCCTCTTCCTCCAGTAACAGCAACCTGGTTTTCTTCTTCAGGAACATTTTTCCCCCTACCTACAATACATGTAGTTTTGGAGTGGGAATGTGAGCCAGGCCTCAACCAAACACATGGTGTATCCCCTGAATAAAGTAATTGTTTCAGCGATGGGTGGCATGGCCTTGCTGAGATTTGGAAGAATCAGATTAAGATTGAAGAGAGAATTCTTTCCCTAGGACTACCCACAGCAAGGATAATGTAATCCTGGAGCTGTTGCAAATATCACATACAAGCTTAAAAAAAAAGAGTCAAAACAAAAGAGAGCAGAGCTCAGAGGTGAAGGAAATGAATTCTGATGATACAGCCTGAGTCCTTTGGTTCAGCCATGCCTAGAAGCACTTTGACATTTATGCAAGCCAGGGAAGTCCCTCTTCTGTTTAAGCAACTTCCACCAGGTTATTACAGCTTGACCAGAAGATCCATTGAATGCCAGCATCATGCCTTGCATTTGCTCACTAAAAATTTTTAGTAGGTGGTATGTCAAATTTGATGATCCCTAAAACAGCTGCCACTTCTATCATTCATTGGTATTTTTAAGCTAATATGTCTAATGAGAGCAACATGGTAGAATAAACAGGAACTGTGAAATCAGACTGACCCGAGTTTGAATCCCAACTTATCCACGGCCCTGTTTCCAAAACCTAGTTATTTGGCCTCTCTGAGATTGTGTGTTTCTACAAGATGGGAGGTAACAATTGGAGATTGTATGTTTCTATAAAATGCAGAGTGATAATATGCCCCTTGAAGAGTCTCTTTCCATGATTAAACTAAAACACTGAGCCCTGAACACATCGCTTACCACATAACATGCAGTCAATGGGTGACTGCTGTCATTACTTTATTAGTTCATAAAACCAGAAGCCACATCTCAGAGTGTCTAATGTGAATGTAATAATGGTACTTCCTTGTAACATCAAAGCTCAATAGAGTTTACAAAATATTTTCTTACCCACTAGCTCATTCCTCCTACTCCCCAAGGCTCAGAAGTAGTGAAATTTGGTATGATAACCCCCTTTCAAAGATGTTGCAGCCAGTAAGAAACAGAGATGGGTCCACAGTCCCAGCCTTTGGACCTCCAGCTCAGAGCTCTAACTTCCCCACCACAGAGCCCGCAGGCCTGCTGCCCGAACAGACGTCAGCTCTCAGAGTCTCGAGACTCCCTGAGCTGAGCACGTTACAGACTTACAGACTGATAAAGCTAACAATGTTCCTGCAGATTCCAGCAATCTGTTTTCCCCCTGCAAAAATTTTCACTCATACCATGTGTGAAAGCATAGAATGGAAGGTAAGAAAGCCCAGGGTTAGAATGAAACAATTTTGGGCTTTGTGACCACAAGCAAGAAAACAAAGTCTTGCTGAGTGGCAGTTTTCTTATCTGTAATATAGGGATCAGGAGACTGTCTACTTCCTCTGCTTATAAAGAGAATTAAATGGGCATCTTCTGTAAAGCAATGACCACAATGACCATCACATGACAACCTGTCTGTGAAAGGCATAAATTATCAAATCATTGTCTTGATTATTATTATTATAAACCTACGATTCTGAGCCACCCGGGCTTTCTTCACTCTCACAAACCACTGAGACTAGAAACTGAATCTCTGTGGACTCTGTACCCCCAAAACCAATTCATACTTACTGACTATCCCAATGAGTGATTGCAATACAAAGGCTTTCATTCAAAGAATTAGCCAAAGGAAAAAAATTACCTTTTGAGTTCTTACATGGGCTCCTCTCTCTCTCTCTTCCCTCCAGAATGGTGATATTATAGTCATTATATCTCAAAACATTTCCTACAATAAAAGTATAACACACAGGCATAATAAAACCCACAGACAGCCTCTGCAACAAAACTAAATTATGTTATAACCAATACCAAAATAGGAATGAGTGGTGCCAGCTTGCCTACAACAGCAAGCTATCAAAGGGGAAGAAGCTTGAATTCCACATTCCAGTCTCCTCAAGCAGTGTCCTTTTTTGTGTTTGTTTCTTCTATCTTTACCACTTTTTCCTTCACATACCTGCTTCAGATTCAGCTGAATCAGAAGTAGAGGAGCCAGGCATTGGCCCCATTCTGGAGGATCTGGGCTTTCTCCATTGCTTGTGTTCTCCACTTGTGACTTGCATTAAATTCGTTTTAGGATGAGGCACAAGAGGCCTTTTTGATTGAACAGTGAAAGGAGCCTACTAGAAATGTGAAATCATAATTTTCAGAGGTTTTGGGACTTTAAAAAATGTGGACAGCTGTTGGCTAAAGAACTGAGCAAAGTTTAAGTCAGGAAAATACCCTGGGTAATGGAGCCAGAAAGCCTAAATCAGTGGTAAATACTGCTAAGCCATCATTACACACTAAATAGTTATTAGTCATTTCTCTGTTTTTCACAGAAAGCTTAAGGGTCTGAATTCCAAAGCTTAGACTCCATTCTCTCTCGCAAATCAAAAATCCCATTCCCTCCAATAACAGAAACATGCCCAGAGAACATTAAAGGTCAAGTTAAACCCACAAAAGCAAAGCAGTGAAGATTTCAAAGACCCCAAGTGGAAAAATACAATTAAAAGTCACCAGTTCTTTCTGAGCAGGAGAAAAGATTAAGAGTTTGATTTAAGGTCAGGAGCCCAAGGGGCAATGGCAAAGGGAAGCAGGATCCCTGAGCCAAACCATAAGCAGAGTAGCCTGGAAACACTCAGGTTTGGCGGGAGCCGTTCCCTTTCCGGCCCCCTCGTGGGCAAGCAGTCGGGTCACCATGCGGTTGCAATGCTGAGTTGCCCCTGTGGGGCCCATAATGGGCACAGAATGTGAGGACCTGGCTTCCAATGGATAGGCCTGGGCTGTGGGCCTGGCTTTCTCCCAACTCCACAGGGATTTTTCTGCATTACCCTGCACAAGTCACTCTCCCTGCCGTCCTAGTTTTATTTAATTCCTTCTAATAAGGCCGACATTACCAGTAAGCCTGCATTTCTTAAGTCTGAGGGATGGCAAGAAGGCACCCGGGGAGTGTAGGCCCAACACCACACTATTCACACTTCCTGTTATACTTTTCAACAATGCCTGAAATACCACCATTCATTCTATACTTAATATAAGAACATTGTGTGAGTGCCTACTTTAAGCCAGACCCTGTACTAAGCAGGGTATACAGGGCTGAGTAAAACAGATGGATCCTACACAGAGGCTAGTTGAAGGAAAGATTGAATTACATGTACATACACACAGACTGAGACTCCCTGTTAAGTTAGTGAACATGGGAAAGTGTAGAAGTCTGAATGTGAGTTAAGGTCATCAGCAAAGCCACCGAGAAGGTGGTGATTCAGGTAAAACTTAAGAAGTAACTGGGAAGGCCCAGAAGCACACTGTTCTAGGCAGGAGATGAACAGGTCCAGCCTCTAAGCTAGAAAGGAGCTGGGTGCGGTCTGGGATCAAAAAAGAGAAAAAGAAATGGTTTTTCATGTCCTCTGCCTACTTTTTGATTAGAGTGGGGGTTTTTTTTTGTTAGAGTTATATGGATTTTTCAAAACAGACTCATAGAAAGAGAGAGAAAGGGATGGTTGCCAGAGGGGAGGAGGTGGGAGATGGGTGAAAAGGGTGAGGGGGGCCCTTGGCTAGTGTAGCTCAGTGGATTGAGTGCGGGCCTGCGAACCAGAGGATCAAGGTTCGATTCCCAGTCAGGGCACATGCCTGGGTTGCAGGCCCGTTCCCTGCAGGCCAACTCCCAGCAGGAGGCGCACGAAAGGCAACCATACATTGATGTTTCTCTCCCTCTCCTTCCCCTCTAAAGATTAATAAATAAATAAAATCTTTTTTAAAAAGAAAGAAAAGGGTGGGGGGGAATGTAGAGAATAATGTTGTGATAAGTTAGCACAATGGCAGATGCTTACTAGAATCTGTGGGGTGATCACAGTGTAAGCCATAAAAATGTTAATTACTATATTGTGCATCAGAAACTAATGTAACTAGTATAAGATTGCATACCAACCACACTTAACTTTTTGAAAAACAAGAAGAGTAGGAAAAGAGGTTGTTGTGGATGGAGCAGAGTATGTGAGTGGAAAGGAATGAAGATGAGGGTTGGAGTTCACCAAGGCGAGCTCAGAAGGGACTCATTAGGCCATGCTCGGGCACTGCATTTTGGTTTGTGCATAATGTGAAGCCATTAAAGGTTGTAAGCAAGATGGGGGACATCATTTGCTTCATTATTAAAGTTACTCCAACTTCAGAAGGGTAGAAAGAGTGGTAGAAGGCACAGGAGGAAGCAGGGAGACCAGATACAATGTTTGCTCTCCTCCCTAGACTGTAAGATCCATGAAGACAAAGAATTGTGTCTGGTTTATTGACCAGTAGTGCCCTGGTTCTTACATTGTGCCATGAAGTTAGTGAATCAGTTCTCATGGAGAATAATGGCAAAGCCTGACTTGAGAAAAGTCCTGTGTGCGGCATTTAAGAGGAGTTCTCTCAATAAATACTTACTGAATAAAGGAAGAAATGAATGAAGATCACTACACTAAAAAAAATCACAGTAATCTGGGTACAGTGGTGGAAGTAGAGAGTGAGAACAATGCAGACTGAGATATACTTGAAGGCAGAAAATAAAGGTCTTGACCTCTGGCCAAGATAGAGGCATAGATAGATACACTGTACCTCCTTGCACAACCAAACAAAGGACAACAACAAATTTGAAAACAAAAACAACCAGAACTGACAGAAAATCAAACTGTATGGAAGTCTGACCACCAAGGAGTTAAAGAAGAAACATTCACCCAGACCGGTAGGAGGGGAGAAGACAGGCAGCAGGGAGGGGAGAGGACTCACAGCAAGGCAGTGGCTGGCAGACTGGGTGAGGTGGTGGCTGGTGGAGTGGGTGGTCTCACATTTCAATGGAGATAAACTGAGAGGAACAACTGGGTAGTGAGACAGACCTCACCACCCAGGATTCCAGCACAGGGAAATAAAGCCTCAGAACCTCTGACTGAAAAAAAACTTTTGTTTTGGGGGGGGGGGTGGAATAGGAGAAACTCCCAGCCTCACAGGAGAGATTTTTGGAGAGGTCTACAGGGTCCTAGAACGTACACAAACCCACCCACCCAGGAATCAGCACCAAAAGGGCCCAAGTTGCTTGTGAGTAGAGGAAGAAGTGACTGAAAGCTGACTCAGAGCTGAGCAAGCAACATTCTTGCCTCTCAGACCCCTCCCCCACAATGCCGCTACGTGGGTTGCCCTGCCCTGGTGATGCCTAAGGCGGGGTGAATAGCCCTACTACGTAACAGGTAAACCGAGACAAAGAAAACATGGCCCAAATGAAAGAACAGATCAAAGCTCCAGAAAAAAATACAACTAAGCAATGAAGAGATTCCCAACTTATCAGATGCACAGTTCAAAACACTGGTCATCAAGATGCTCACAGAATTGGTTGAATATGGTCACAAAATGGAGGAAATCATGAAGGCTATGAAAAGTGAAATAAAAGAAAATGTACAAGAAACCAACAGTGACGGGAAGGAAACTGGGACTCAAATCAATGGTTTGGGCCAGAGGAAGAAATAAACATTCAACCAGAACAAAATGAAGAAACAAGAATTCAAAAAAATTAGGACAGGCTTAGAAACCTCCAGGACAACTTTAAATGTTCCAACATCTGAATCAAAGAGGTGCCAGAAGGAGAAGGGGAACATCAAGAAATTGAAAACTTATTTGAACAAATAATGAAGGAGAACTCCCCGAATCTGGTAAACAAAATAGACTTCCAGGAAGTTTAGAAAGCTCAGAAAGTCCTAAAGAAGTTGGACCCAAGGAAGCACACACTAAGTCACATTCTAATTACATCACCTAATATTAAAGAGAAGAAGAAGCCCTGGCTGGTGTAGATCAGTGGGTTGAGTGTGGGTCTTCGAACCACACAATCACGGTTCGATTCCCAGTCAGGGCACATGCCTGGGTTGCAGGCCAGTTCCCAGTGGGGGACTCACAAGAAGCAACCATACATTGATATTTCTCTCCTTCTCTCCTTCCCTTCCTCTCTAAAAGATAAATAAATAAATAAATAATCTTTAAAAATAAAAATAAAAATAAAAAAAGAGAAGAAGAGAATCTTAAAAGCAGCAAGAGAAAAGGAGACAGTTACCTACAAAGGAGTTCCCATAAAACTATCAGCTATTTATCAAAAGAAACCTTACAGGCAAGAAGGGGCTGGAAAGAAATATTCACATTCATGAAAGGCAAGGACCTACATCCAAGATTACTCTATCCAGCAAAGCTATGGTTTAGAATGGAAGAGCAGATAAAGTGCTTTCCAGATAAGGTCAAGTTAAAGGAGTTCACCATCACCAAGCCCTTATTATATGAAATGTTAAAGGCACTTATCTAAGAAAAAGAAGATCAAAACTATGAGCAGTAAAATGACAGCAAACTCACAACTATCAACAACGGAACCTTAAAAAACAAAACAATCTAAGCAAACACTTAGAACAGGAAGAGAATCACAGAAATGGAGATCACATGGAGGGGTATTAGCAGGGAAGAGTGGGTGGGGAATGGGGGGGAAAGGTACAGGGAATGAGTAGCATGAATGGTAGGTAGAAAATAGACAGGGGGGGGGGGGGTTAAGAATAGGAAATGTAGAAGCCTAAGAACTTATGTGTATGACCCATGGTGAACTAAGGGGAGGGGAGGATGCAGGTGGGAGGGGGTGTGCAGGGTGGAGAGGGATACGAGGGGTCAGTGGGACAACTATAATAGCATAATCAATAAAATATATTAGAAAGAAAATCAAGGTCTTATAAATAGAACAGAAAGAAAGGGAGTGAGGGAGGAGAGGGGGACAAAGAAGGTCAACACCCTCATTTATGGCTTGAGCAACAGGTTAAAGTAGCAAAGGCATTTTCTGGGATTCGAAAACTGGGAGAACAGGTAGATTAGATTATTGGCCTGTGGCCCGAACACAATCCAGCCCAGTCACACAACACAGGTGCGTGTTACAATAAATGGCTGCTGTGACCAACTTTGGGGATGGTTTATTATGCAGCATTACTGTGGCTGTAGCTGGGCGAGGCGGGAATCACAGGATTCAAAAGAAAATCATGAATTCAATGGTGGCATGTCATTGTTTAGGAATTTATACTGCGGTCTCATTAGTGCAGGCGCGTCTGATTGCAGGACTGCCCACTGGTGACTGGACTCATTTCCCAGCCCTCCTCCCTTTTCCTGAGGTGGGGCTAAATGTCCTAACCCTTTATAGCCACTCGGTTGGCTTTCCTGGCAATAGGTCCTCATTCTGAAGGTAGGTAATGATAAATTGTTTAATATTATTTTAGTAACAATTAGGTGAAATGAGAATGAGTAATCCTGCAAAGGAATGGGACTCAGGAAAGAGGGTACGAATGGGGAACAAGGAAATGTTTTGTGGGTTTTTTTTTTACTTAATACTGACATTCAACTTTCCCAGCAATGTGCATATTTTACTTTTATGGTGCCATCAACCAAGACTGTGAGAAGAGGAGCAAGAACAGGTGTGTGTGAGGAAGGGGAGAATAAAGATTTCTGTTCAAACCTGGTGAGCCATTTATTTGAAGTCTTCAGATCAAACACAAGGATTCACGATAATCTCTCTGATAGTGGGATTATAGAAATGCACTTACTACACATTGGGGGCTTTAGTGTACTCACTTTGAAATTTGCATTTTTATTTTGGAAGGAATTTTCCGTTCTAAGTCTTTGTTTTTTCCCTCATTTATCCACTTCTCTAACTTAAAGAAATTGTGTTTAATAAAGCCAAAACACTGGCAACGTGTCCACTGATCATCATAAAAAATTTATTCTAATTCATGTCTTCCAGTGTCTCCTCAAGTGCTTACACTAAGGAAACATTTTTTCCAAAGCCTCAGAGTTCTTTGGTAAGTTTCTTATGGTTCCTTAACGTCCTGTATTATGAACTTGTTTGTCATTCAATTAATAGGCTTCTTCCTAAGAACCTCTTCATAAGCAGAGCAACAGGTGGTAATCCATTGGTCCTAAGCAAGGAAAATGCACAACACAAGGATCAAAACACAGAGCCAAACCTTGGCAAAGACAGAGAGGTCAGGATTAAAGGGGTGCATTTGGTGCTGATTAAAGAGCTGATAAGGCCAGGCATGGGAGAGGAATCAGATTGTTGAGACAGAGAGGGAAGGAAGTGAGATGAGAGATACTGACAAAAAGTCAGGCAATGCTCACACAGGAAGATGAAGACTTAAGAAAGTTAACGCACAAAGAAGGAAAGTGTATTCGGAAGGAAAATGATGCAGACTCACCAAACTATGAATTACCTAAAGGCAGAGACTGTCACTACTCACTTGAAATTCTCTAATCTTCCTTTCTTTGGTACCATTACAAATGATTGGTGGATAGTCATTAAATGGAACAGAAAGAATGCAGAATGGAGGAAGAATTACAGAAAACTTCTAGTAGATGCAAAAGGAAACAAGTGCAACTGAATAAAATTTGTAAGGTAGGACTTAGTGCCCCAGCACCCAGCAGTACAGAGCTCTTCCTATGCCGTGAGTGCTGGAAGGAGGTGCGAGGAAATGAACGAGGAAATGAGGTACAGGCTGGGATGGCGCGAGGGGAAGAGAAAAGAGGACAGACAGAGACGAGTTATGAACTTCATTTAGGAGCTTAGCATTTAGATGTCCATTGCTGGCCTCAAATCCAAAAACCATAGTTACGTTTTTGCATTACATGAAGTAGCATATGCAACCAAATGGCCCCAGTACAAAGGCTCAGTGGGGACATCTGCAAGCCCTCTGAGTTTCTAGGGTCACACATCCTTTTAAAGGGTCGTAATGCACCGCAGAACCTGTATCAGACTCCACAGTCCCTAGACAGAAATCACTAGAGGTTTACTGATGTCTTAAGAAAACAACTCTACATTTATGATATTGAGCAGAAACAAGAACGAAGGTCTGTTCTTTAGTTTAAGTGAAAGGATTTCACAGAAACATGAAGTCACTGTTTTCCTTAGGTCTTCCCACAGGACGTGATGAATTATTAGCATGAATATAATCATTTCACCTCCGAGGTGCTAAAGCCTATTTAAGTGTATGCAAGCAAAAACTGATTTCATTTCCTCCAGTTCTCTACACAATCTATGAGTGCAGATCAACCTACAACCTACATTAACAGCAGAAAAATGGCAGAACAACAGGTCTGCATGAACCACAAACCTATTTTGTACATTTACTTTCCAAGAGAAATGGGCTGATTTTTGACTATAGGTGAGGGCCCAGAAGATCTTCTGCTGGTCAGCATTCATCAGTCTCTGTCTCATCAAGATAAAGATACGTTCCTTCAGGTATAAGTCATTCCCAGCCAAAGAGAATTTTCATAGCCTGCATCTTTCTGTGGGATTCTGTGGTCTTCCACCAGTTCTTGGGATCTATATCCATCTATACTGAGAGAGGCAGAAAGAGAGAGAGAACATCTCTCTTGTTCTTCCAAACTCCAACCACGCAATCTTCTCCTTGGGAGAATGGGTATCAAAGCCAAGTAAGTTGTCATTATTTGCATTAGCTATATTTTATAAAGTCACCACAAACACTGAATTAGTGAGTACTGAAACATTGCTCCTAGAAGAAATGCAGGGTTAGGTTCCTCTGGAGACAGATTTGCATCCACCAATACATAACCTTGTTTAATTCGTGCACCTATTCAAGGACACCCTATTTCACATTTATTGTTGATTTAGTAACACTAAATTCACAGCCAGCATCACTCTAACCCATGCCTGAATGAAGCTTGTCTAATACACGTATTTTCTTTATAAACCACAGCAGCCTTCTCTAGGAGAACTAGACAATACTTCAGTGCTGTGCTTGGGGGCTGCTGAACAGCTAAAACAACACAAACAAAAGGTGCAAAAATGCAGTCTAAATAGACCACAAAGATGACCCTGGCTTACAGTCCAGGAGCTGGAATAGGGAGGCAGAGCCCCGCCTTGCCTCACTGCAGCTGGACCCGTGTGCAGGAACGGATTTTTCACCACTCTGTGCATACTCACCAATGACTGTGGGCAAATCATGAGTACTGATTGTGCTGTTACCATAAAATGTAGTGCGTAGGTCAAATTGCAAATACAGAATCTGGGACCATGAAGATTCATTGTAATTACAAAAAAAGGAACGGGCCACTTCAACCTGCTGTTCTACCACTGCATGCTAGCACTGCCATACCCTTTTTAGGTAATTACCCCCGGTAATTCTTCCCAGAATGCACCAAGGTGGGCGTGGTGCCCATCCCCGTAGCACAGGCAAGAAAACTACAGACTGGGAGGCCAAAGTGACTTGCTGCTTTGGGGTGGCATCAGTCACTAGCCATGTGACCTGGGGCCCACACTCTCAGCTATATCCCCAGATGCAGAGCAAGCCCACAGGTCTTTTCTTCAATCTGGCCCACTCATCAGTGTATCTTCCTAAGTAAAATAGTCACCGTCCTGAGCTTGAATTAATTGGAACACTTCCTGATGGGACAGAATGAGACTAGAGCCGGTTTTTGCTCATGTGTGAGGAGGTGAACAGCTATTATGAGTCAAATTATCATTAGCATTTTCTAGCACAGCCGGGGCTTTTGCAGAGACACCAGACAGAAGGTGGCAGGAATAGCGGAGCCGCAAATCTCAGCTTTGCATTCACAATCTTCTCGCCAAATACAGACGGCCACTCCTATGTGCAGGGCACTGCTATCCAGGGAAAGGTCACCCGGCCTATGAGGTAACCAGCAGCTGTAAAAGTGATGAAAGCCACTTACTCTGAAACCCCAAGCCCTCATATCCCCCTATTGAAGAGACTCAAGTTCAAGTGTTTTTGCCAGTTCCACATCCATGAACACACAGGAAGCTCTGTGCCTTAGTGGTCATGTCAGTCCAGTGACAGAGGGAGTAGCATGGTGCTGGGTGGAAGGGGTGTGATTACCCTGACCACGGGGACCACGTCCTCACCACCATCTCCCATTGGCCCCCCACTTACCCCCAAACCCCAGTGCTCTAGGTGTGGGATAGATAGGCTTGTTCCACGTCTCAAAATGGGACCTAAATATTCGGAGAAACCGTGGCATGAGTGGTAAGGAACAAAGGTTAGACTAAAGGTAAGCCTGACCTGGTATTTTTGAACATGAGGGGGTTACAAAGGAATTTTGCACTTAATCCTCACCATATGCCTCCCAGAAAAGGCATTACTACCCATGTTTTATAGCCTAAGAGACGGAGGCTTCAAGAGGGCCAGTGATTTCCCTCCAATCACATAGCTGATGGGCAGGAGAGCCAGGCCCCGAGTCACCGTTTCTGAGCCCTTGCCCAGTGTCTTCTTGCTGCCTCCAGACAGGTCAAGAAAAGAAGCAGAGCACCCCTGGCATGTGGCACAGGACAAGCAAGGGCACGTGGGCCCCAGGCACTGTCACTGTGCCCAACTGCTGACTGCTCTGCATTCCCTTGGCAGAATTCTACCCACCCCTGCAAGGTGCCAGGGACAAGGTATACACTGCTTCTGGTGCCACTGAGACACACTGAGCAAGACCCCCGAGCTGAGATGAAAGGCGCAAGGAGAGACACGGTGTTCGGAGAACAGTAACAGGAAGCCCTCGCCTGGCCTGGGAGTCTAGGCAAAGCTCACTGAGAATGTGACTTTGTGGCTGATCCCTAATGGTGGTGGCAGGAAGCAGCATGCAGGCAGAAGGAGGTAGAGATACAAAAGCCCCAAAGGAGAAAAGATTTTGGAAATCCGAGAAGCTAAAAGTCCAGAGAGGGAAAAGAAGTGTGAAGAGGAAGGAATAGAGAATGTGAGATGGGACTGCAATAGTAAAGCCAGATGGTGTAGGGCCTCCTACTTCAAGGACCCAAAGGCCTCAGGACAATGGGCCAGCCAGGGGGCCTCCCAGCTGTCAGAGGCTCCCTTGGGGGAGGAAGGCAAGCCCACAAAACTCTTTAATCTTTCCACCCTGGGTCATTTCCTCCAGCTAGATGACTCATTAGGTTCGCTTCCCCCCACACAGGGCCTGGGTGCCGAGGTTTGGAGCAGGGGCCTGTTTTCCAGGTGCGGTCTCACCGGTGCCACATAAAGGGGGTTTATTCCCCTTCCTGAAGCTTGACTCCTTGCACAGGCCAGCCCCAGCAGAGTCGCTTTCCTCACGGCCAGATCGCATTACAAGCTAATATCTAATTTGTAAGCTCTGTATCACACCTTGGTTTCACAGCATTGTGGCTTCCAAGTGAGCACTCCCTTCTTCCTCTTTCAAAACCAGCTGAGTGCCGACGGTGAGAGGCCTGAATTGCTCTCTGACCACAAGGATGGAACTCCGTCCTTTAGTTAATCTGTTACATGGGGTCTTCGTTTCTTTCTGCCATTACGGAGCTGCAGAGAGTTCAAAATAAAATGGAAAGTGCAGTTAATGGACTGGAACTTCCATTCTAATGACAGCTTTCCCACTAACCATCGCTCCTATCTTCAGTTTCTCCACCTGCAACCCAGACAGATGGCAATCAATTGGCACTCGGATCCCCTTTCAAAGTAACATTCTGTGCTTTGCTGTGTGATCAGTGGCCTCTGATTATTCTGAGAAATTTCAAATCCTAAGAGTTAACATCACTGTAGTTACATTGCTGTATTTTTAAAAAATATTTTATTGATTTATTTTTAGAGAGAGGGGAAGGGAGGGAGAAAGAGAGGGAGAAAAACATCAATATGTGGTTGCCTCTCATGTGCTGCTCCCTGCTGGGGACTTGGCCTGCAACCCAGGCATGTGCCCTGACTAGGAATCTAACTGGCGATCCTTTGGTTTGCAGGCTGGTGCTCAGTCCACTGAGCCACACCATTAGGACACATTGCTGTATTTTTTAAGTGTCAAAATAGCTAAGGCATTTCAGAGATGGGGCAGAGGACAGGTAAGAGTAAACAACTTTTTTTTTTGACAGAATAGCTTAATAGTCCAAATTCTCCCCACCCCATGTTCATGCCTGTAATCTGGCCATATGTCCCACTGTGATCTTGCTTTGGGGCAGTGTTATGTTGGTGAGTACGATACAAACAGACTCAAAAACACTTGTATGATTGGGGCAGCTACTCTTGCCTTCTGCTCTATCCATAAGACAGACATGTCCAGACCAGCCCACTGGCCCCAGAAAAGGGTAAGGAACACAGCCAACCTACAGATAGGTGAGCAAACCTGGGCAAACTGCAGACGCAGGAGTGAGCCCAGCCTTGGCATCCAAGCCCATCCTCGATGATCTGATCCCTGCTGATGAGCCAGAAATATTTGTTCTTGCACACCACTGAGTTTGAGGGCAATTTGTTACACAGCATTATTTTAGCAGCTGATACAAATCCGAACCTACATGATTCACATTGCTTTAGTCTACAGAAAAAGGGAATCGCCAGCTGTCTCAGCCTCACATTCCTCTGTCTTCGTGTGTCCCCCATCCTCCCTCCTGTCTCAGAGAAAGGCATGTCCCCATTCTGCACTGGCACAAATCTTACCTCCTTGCTTTCTCCGTCCCAATCCCCTGTCTTCCCACCTGCCCCCTGACATCTCCCCACCCGCCATTTTATCCCTCCGAAGGGTCAGGGCACCTTAACATCTTTAAGGGAGACTTTTCGTAGAGAGGTGGCATGAGGAGAAGACCTCATTGTCTGGAAACAGTCGGCTGTCACAACCCATTTTGTCTGGGGGATTTAAAAGAAAAGGGTCCATCCTCTGTAGTCCCCAGAGGAAAAGGAGACAGGGAAACATCCCAGAACTGATCTTGACCAGCTCTCCAGGAAGGGGCTCGCGCCCTGGAAAAGGGCCCAGGAGGAAAACTGAGCGCAAAAGGCAGCATCTGGGGCCTCAAAGGGCAGATATGGACCCTCCTTACTGAGGCTCAGCATGGAGGGAGGAGAAGCCCTCCCTCAGAAACCATCACAGCCTCTGCCAAATACCCACCTACCCTGCTCAGGAGCCAGGCTGTGGCAGAAGACAAAAGCCTCAGATACGGCAGAGAAGTTGCCCAGACTTGAACCTCCTGGGCCCACAATTGGCATCTAGAGATTCAGCTCAGCAGAAGGGAGTCAGCCCTTGGGGAGCTCTCTTTTACAGTGACTGTGATTGATTCTTAGTGTGAAACAGTCTAAACAAGAAAACCAAATGTATTCACTTACATTTTTGCTATTCAAATTTAATTTGCTGTCAGAAATGTTAAATATACTTCTAGAAACTTCTTTAAATAACTTACCTTTGTTTTTCTTAGTTTGGGCCCAGGACCAGAGACTAGACCGTCAGTATCTTGCTTTTATTCCTTTCCTTGTATTGGAGACCCTGCATATAAGAAATTAGAGCCCTGGCTGGTGTAGCTCAGTGGATTGAGCGTGGGCCTGTGAACCACATGATCGAGGTTCAATTCCCAGTCAGGGCACATGCCTGGGGTGCAGACCAGTTCCCAGCAGGGGACTCACGAGAGGCAACCATACGTTGATATTCTCCCTCTCTCCCCTTCCCTTCCCCTCTAAAGANACCGTCAGTATCTTGCTTTTATTCCTTTCCTTGTATTGGAGACCCTGCATATAAGAAATTAGAGCCCTGGCTGGTGTAGCTCAGTGGATTGAGCGCGGGCCTGTGAACCACATGATCGCAGTTCGATTCCCAGTCAGGGCACATGCCTGGGTTGCAGGCCAGTTCCCGGCAGGGGACCCACAAGAGGCAACCATACACTGATATTTCTCTCCCTCTCTCCTTCCCTTCCCCTCTAAAGATAAATAAATAAAATCTTTAAAAAAAGAAATTAGAAATAAGGATACTGGTTTATAAGGGAGATATAGATATCCTGTGAGAGGTAACAGTCACATAAATATTACATGATATTTATAACATGTAAGTTTATTGTAAATGATTTATTAACAGAAAGCATATGGATGTGCATTAAAATGGGAGTGCATTTAAATAAAAGGATTTCTAGGGGTCAGGCATTAATAGATTATAAACACCATCAGACAAGACACTCTCTTTTATTTATAATGATATATGCAGCAGTTTTCAGGATACTCGCTCAAGTATTTATGCAATAGACAAATGGACAGATAATGAGTGAATGAAACAGACAATTGAATGCCCACTATGTTCCAGATATGCTCCTAAGCTTAGGAAAATGCATTAAAAATAAAACCTATGTCTTGAAAGCCTTTAATCATCCTCCCTCTGATCATTGTACAATTCAAGAATTAGTCTGCTTTGATTCACATGGGCACAGGATATATATCCTTAGGTCAAATGTGCCTGGAACTGGAGCAAAAGCACCTGTGTGCCATTTCGACCAAGCCATTTTTGATAGAATGTTCTCCATAATCTATCACTGAGTTTGACCTTGGCATAATCAGCTATCTGGGTGATTGTATCTCTCATTAGGGTGTTAGGCCTTTAAGAACTAAGACTACATTCTATATTCTATCCATGGCATATAGTAGGTACTCAATAAATATCTGGCTTTCAGCAACTGAGAAACTGAAGAAATTCAGCTGAGCTGAGGACGTCAGATCTGATCCTCCCAGCCCTCAACCTGCCCCCAAAACCTCTCAATAAAATACTAGATTCTAAATAAATAAATGTCCAAATTCATAGAATGACAAATTGGATTCACGAATGTCTCAAATTTAAATTTTTATTTGAACAGTCTCCCGTTTCCGTCCTGATTTTTAAAATACGAAAATGAACAAAAGGGTCATGATCACATCCCTGCTAGACAATTCTTTCAAAATGTGCACACTGTCCTGTTTTTCAGAGTTCTGCACCAGAAAGGGACACTCCAAGGTGAATGTGCTGAGACCTTATTAGCTAGGTTACAAACAGGAGGCAGACTGGGGTCTCCCTGGGGAAGGCATCCCTGGGGGCTCCCAATGAAGAGAGGTGCCTCTCTTTCCCATCCACCTTTCCCAGCAGCTACACATGCAATGAAGACACCAAGCAGTGGGAGAGGAACCAGCTTTATTACTAGCAAAGGCCAGGTCTGAGAAACGGGGCTCCCTCTCAATACACCCTCACTCACCCAGCCCCAGACCACCACACCAGAGTCGAGTCTCTACACACGTTGTCCTGCCTTGAGCGAGTTCTCCATGCAGGAATCTGGTTTCCCAGAGAGAACCAGGGAGAGAATGGACTGGGCTATGTGTGTTGGGTTTCTCTTTTAATGATCAGCAGCACCCTCGGGAGGATGGAGTGAAGCAATACGAGAGGCCCGGGTGTTACTCTCAGAGACGTCTGTCCACACAGAAGGACACACACAAAGTGGGAGCAGCCTTCCTACCAATCAGATCTCAGTCCTCGGAGGAGCTGGGCATGAGTAGACCAAGCAGCCAGAAGGTTCACTTCCCACTGATGAACAAGGGTGAACTTGAGAACAAGGGTCCATGGGTGATCCAAAGTCAAAACCAGAGAAGAGTTTGTTAACAAGAAGGCTCAAAGCAAGCCCAGCACTCCAAGATCTCCCAGATTGTCTATTGCTCCCCAGGCCAGCACTTCGACTCTCCCTTTCTCTCCCCTAATCTCTGCCCACCAACCATGTACTTCCACCGTGTCTACCATCCAAACACTCTGAACTAAGTCACCCCCCTGTTCCTTTCATAATCAATTTCACATCCCTGCAGAGCACAGCCATGCCTTTTTTGTTTTAAGTGGCAGAAGCCCCTTCCTTCTTTTTTTTGGATATGCATGCATTCAGTGCAGGGCTCAATTTTCATGAACATCCTAATGAGCACTTAGTTTACTGCACAGGCACACGGTGAAGAAAGGCCTATATATCTTCTTGTAGAGTTAAATGCTGCCAGGACAACGGAAACCCAAAAGGCATTTCCAAACCTCCGTTTCCAAAGCAGCAGGTTGACTTTGATGAAAATACCACACATTGTAAAATGTGGGAGAGAAGGGGAGCTGGGGCCAGCAAAAATATTTTGTTCCCTCAGGTGAGTCAAATCTTAGATTACATGATTTTCATGAGTTCTAGACCGAGCTGGAGGTTATCCTAATTTGAACAAGCCATCATCTCTTCACACTGAAAATTGGCCCTTCATTGGAAAGCTCACAGCAGAACTACTTGGGATTTTTTCCCCGTAACTGCCGCACTGGGCCTCCGGGGTCACATGTTTTAGGAAATCACTTGCTTAAGTTGCTTACATATTATATTAAACTAATTACTGTAATTAATTTAATTATGCATTATATTAAATTATATTACATACTACACATTGCATTTATATTACATATTGCATATGTTACATGTTATATATAACCGAATATACATATGTTGGTTCTGTTTCTCTAAAGAACCCTAACACACCCATCAAATGAAAACATGGGAGCACCTATGGCATAGGGTATAAATACCTGCCTCCCTCATCTTTTTCCTAAACATTTTTATTGAGGTGTCATGTACGCACTATAAAATTCACTCCTTTAAAGGGTACAATTCAGCAATTTTTTACTGCATTCTGAGTCATGTGACCACCATCACAGTCCCTTAGAATGTCATCCCCAAGAAAGCATCACACCCATTAGCAGTCACTCTCCACCTCCCACGCCCTACCACCAGCCCCTGGAAAACACTAGCTTGCCTCTACAGATCTGCCTGTTCTGGACATTTCGCATAAATGGAAGCACACAAGTGTGGACTTCCCTGGCTGGCTTCCTTCACTTAGGATACTGTTTCCAAGATTCATCCACGTTTTAGCGTTTATCAGAACTTTCCTCCATTTTATTGCTCAATAATATCTCATTGCCTCTATATAACGTATTTTGTTTACCTAACTGATGTACAGTTAGGTTGTTTCCACATTTGGGTTATTATCAATAAAGTTGTTACAAATATTTGTGGGCAAGGTTTTGTGTAGATATAAATTTTCATGCCTTTTCCCCATATGCCTACGAATAGAATTGCTGGGTCATTCTCCTTTATCTTTGAGCAAGAGGGAAATAAACCATGGCTTGGAGGGGAAAGAGGAGAATTCCTACAGTTAGCACGAAACCCACCGGGAGTGTCATATGGGAGTATTTCGTTTCCTTTTGCTGCTGTAACAAATCACCACAAACATAGGAGCTTAAAACAACCCTTTTTTATATGTGGTTCTGACATCCAAAGTGGATCAACAGGGCTGCATTCTCTCAGGAGGTCCCAGGGAAGAACCTGTTTCCTTGCGCTTTCTGCTCCTTGAGGAGGCATTCTGTCTGACCCATGGCCCCTTCTCCCTCTTCAAAGCTAGCACTGCCAAATCTCAGTCTCTCCCTCCCGCTCCCTCCTCCTCCCCCTTTCTTTTTGCTACCCTCTCTGTTTCTGTCCTCGAATATGCTCTCTCTCCTCCCCTCCTCCCCCTAACCCTGGAATTACACTTGGAGCACCCAGATAATTCAGAACAATCTCCTCATATGAAGATCTCTGAGTCAATCCCATTGGCAAAGTCCCTTTGCCATCTAAAATAACGTAGTCCCAGATTCTTAGGGTTAGGATGTGGGCTGTCTTATTCTGCCTACCACAGAGAGACTGCCGTAAATTGTGTTTTTTCTCATATCAGGTACTGTGGGGGCAGCATGTTGAGTGCAGTGCTATTAGAAACTTGAATTATCCAAGCATAAAAATTAGAATTAATTTTGGTTCTATAAAATGAGAGAAACATGTTTTGCTATTTTTATTTAGACAAATATGAATCTTAGTGCTATGGAAGTGATTAATTAGAGTGATTACATTAGTGGAGCCTTGAGTTGTATTTCTAGGGGTCAAACCCTAGCTCTCCCCTTCGTCACCTAAGTGGCTTTGGCGAGTTATTTAAGTCTTCTGTGCCTTAGTTTCTTTATCCATGCTATGGAGAATATAAAAATATTATTTCATAGACTTACTTTAAGATAATAGATAATACCTGAAAAGTGCTTAGAACAGTACCTGGAATGTAGTGGATATTGATGCATGTTTACTATTGTAAAATCATCAAAAATATTTTTTATTAAGAATCAGTCAGCCTAAAACCCTAGAAAGCACTAAAAGTGCGTTTCTATAGCAGAGCTTAAGGGGTTTACCGGGAAAGTCTCCAGTCCTGGTTCCTTATGGAGGACTACTTGTTTTCAGGTTAACAGTTTCCAAGATTCTCTGAGTCAAGCCAGCTGTCTCGGTGCTGAAGTGTTTGAATATTTCTAGAGATCCTAAGCCCTATAACAGGAAGTGGGGCTGGAGGCCTTTGCCTCATGTCACGTTGTGACTTTAATTCCACCAAATAGCACAACAGTCACAATCACCAAATTACAGTTAACTTTTATTAAGCACCTACTATGTTCCAGGAACTATTCTAAGTATTTAATAGGAATCAATTCATTTTAATCCTCACTTCAGCCCAATGAGGTAGGTAGTAAACCCCAGTTTATAGAGGAGGAAACTGAGGCCCAGTGTTTAAGCATCTAGTTCAATGTTGCACAAGCTGGTAGAGAGCAAATCCAAGAGTCCAAGCCTCATCCCTTGGTGTCAGGCATGTGAATCTTCATACCCAGAAGGCCGTGAACATGGTAGCTGAGAGCCAGCCATCTCCGAGGCCAGCCTGCCCATGTTCAAAGTCTGGCTCTGTGACATGTGAGAGCTGGGTAACCTTAGGCAAACTGCTCAGCTCCTATGTCTCACCTGAAAATTGATGGTGGATGTAACATCTACCTCATGGGTCATGATGAGGGGCAACTGAGGCCCCATGTATGACATGGGGCGCATCACCTCACCCACAGCACTGATCACCAGGTGCTTCCATATTGGCATTGGGTTCTACCTCATACAGCTCTTCAGTGAAATTAATTCTAGCAGCTCTGCTCAGTCACACTTCCTGATATTTGCTTACAAACTCAAATTTAGTCCTCATAGACTTTCAGTGCATTTTCTCTCACCCATTCATTAGCTGTCTTATTTCTTTAACAAACCATTTTGATCCTCCAGCATCAGCTGAGTCCTGCACGACAGGTTCTCACATCTAATCCTTATAAACCACCCCCCATGCAAATGGTATTACTGTCTCCATTTTTTTTTGATGAGGACGTTGAGATTACAAGACACTAGATGACAGTGACAGAAAGTGCCATCCCAGGATCAGGGAGGTCTTCTCCCACCCAGCTGAATTCCCACCATCCTGATCTTATTAAATTGTGGAATCAGCACAGACTGAGTGAACACTGATCCTGGGACTCTGCTCACCAGTTGCCAGCCATTGACCTCCAGAAGTGTAACTGAGTCTCAGTTTCCTCAGCTATAAAAGAGAAGTAATAACGTCTATCTTCCAGGTTGTTGTTTGAACAACAATATGTTGACCTACCTTTATGGGATTAGGTACTCAACAAAAGGTTACTTTTGTTGTTATCTATTTATTAATTTTTGGTAAGCTTTAGTCTGTTGTTTTCTTTTTGTTGTTGTTGCCATAAGGTTAATTTGAAGAGGTTTTTTTGGGGGGGTTATTATTGTCTAAATACAGTTTTCTCCATCTTCTTCCCACCATGGTCCCCCACCCCAACATTCCCCACCTCCTACCCTTGAACCTAACCCCTTTAGTTTTGTCCATGTGTCCTTTATACATGTTCCTTGATGACCCTTCCTCTATTTCCCCCCACTATCTTTCTTCCCCCTCCCCTCTAGTTACTGTCAGTTTGTTCTTTATTTCAATGTTTGTGATTATATTTTGTCTGTTCTTTCTAAAGTAACACTAATATGCTCTTTGTATCCACTGAATTTAGGGAACAAATTTTTTCTAAGTATTTTTTATTTGGTTTAATATAAATGCTGAAAAGGTAACCTGGAACGTTTTACACATCTGCTACAACCCCCCGGGAGTTCTCTGGAAGAACAGATTTGACTCCAGAGCAGGTGCCTGGACAAGATGCACGGGTGTGCACCAGGGGCTGGCCTTCCTTCAAAAGCTCGCAAGCTAAGGGAAAAAGTCCAAGGGAACTGTGAGAAAATAATTAATGACTTACAACCACTGCTTCTCATCCTCATGATAAAGTTGCTGTACAGAGCCATAAAGAGATGAATTCCACGTTATAAATTCTCCCTTGAAGGTCAAAGCACCAGTCGCCATTAGGCATGAAGCACAGATTGCACAGAATATCAACCAGGAATCAAGGGTAGTAGGCATTTTGTGTGTAGTATTTCTTTTTTTTTTTTTAAAGATTTTATTTATTTATTTATTTTTAGAGGGGAAAGAAGAGAGGGAGAGAAACATCAATGTATGGTTGCCTTTGGTGTGTCCCCTGCTGGGAGTTGGCCTGCAGGGAACCAGCCTGCAACCCAGGCATGTGCCCTGACTGGGAATCGAACCGCGATCCTCTGGTTCACAGGCCCGCACTCAATCCACTGAGCTACACCAGCCAGGGCCTGTGTGCAGTATTTCATTTTTCATCCACATAGCACCTGTGGGGGGAGGATGTATTTCCCCCATGCCCAAGTTCATATGTCGAAGCCATAACCCACAGGGTCTCAGGGTCTCAAATAAGTTTGAGTATAGGGTCTTTGCCGATGTAATTAGTTAAGATGAGGTCGTTAGGATGGATGCTAATCCAATATGACAAGTCCTTTTTGAAGCAGAAAATATGGACATGGACAGGCATGCAAGGAAAACATCATGTGAAGATGAAGAGATTGGAGTGATGAGTCTACAGGCTGAGGAACAACAAAGATCACCGGCAAACCACCAGAAAAGAGAAGAAGGGCATGGACTGGATTTTCCTCACAGCTGTCAGAAGAACACTGGCAAGCCAGCCAGCACCTTGAACTTGGATGTCTAACTTTCAGAACTGAGACAATAAATTACTGTTGTCTAATCCACCCAGTTGTTGATACTTTGTTATGGCAGCCTTAGCAAAGTAATGCAACAACCCACAGCAGGAATTGTTATTATTCCCACTTTTTTGGAAATGGGTGCTTATAAAGTTTGCTTGTCTTTCCCAAGGAATCACAGCTAGTGGTTGACAAAGTTGACGGGACCGCTTTATTCCAGTTTCCATGCTACAGGGCATTGTGGGCCTCCTGTTGCACCTTGTTGCTAATCTTTATGATGAGAAAGAATACCATTTTTTATAATATTGCACTGGGTAGCTAACAGAAACCAAGCACGGCTTGTGCAATACTCATTCACATGAACAAAGACTATTGACCTACTGCACTGAGAAATACCACAACACTTTAATAATAATAACAAACATTTAAACTGCACTTAGTAGCACTTACTGGTGTGGGCTTAGGCTTTCCTGGGAACTCCTGTGAAGAGATGTTGGCATGCCAGGGGAGGAACACACACAAAGAGGCTGTGGGATTGGATTTGCCAAAATGAGGCCATGGGCACGTGGCCAGGCCAGCACTGCAACCAAAGTCTCCCGGTCCTTCATGTCACCTTCCTACTGTGAACACAGCCTTACCTGCTCCTTCTGCACCTGACCCATCTGCTTCCTACCTGGTAAACAGGAAGGTACTGGGCAGCCAGGCCACCCTGTTAGAAAAAGCAAAGCCTTTGGGGTTGAACTCATGTAAGTTCAATTTTGTTACCTTGAGGCAGACTCTCAGTCTCTTCAACTGTAAAGTATACTGTTGTCAGGATTAATAAGATAAACAATTAAAAAAGTGTCCCATAGACAATCCAGCTAAATAAGTTGCATTGCACTATTCAAAAGAATATCTGGCTTAGTCCCAAACTTTCCAATTATTTAAGGTGCTATGTTGGGTTCATTTCGCCTTCCTCTGCTCATCTGTTAACTCATGTATACCCAGGTTTTGTGTTGTATTACTTCAATAACCATTTCTAGAGTTTCATTTCTATGCAAATATAAGAAATTAATCATAAAAACATAAAGGGATATAAAAGGGATCCAATTATAGAAGGAATTTAATATGTGCTTAGTGAATAAAAACTGCTGTACACAATCCCACCCCCAAGATGCAAAAGAACCCGTCACAATGAACGTAAACAAGATAGATTTCACTTCGATAGTATCCACATTGGTGAGAAAAGGAAGAAAGAGTCCATTTACTCCAGAAAATTAGAAACCACAACCATTGCTTTGATCAGTAAGAATATCTCATGTCTTAGTTTTAATTTTAACTAAAATCTAAAAGTTTTATTTAAAAAAACCCTCAGGGCAATTTCTTTTAAGTTAACCGTGAATTTCATTTTAAATCCTCTCATCCCCTTATTCAATATGACTACAAATAAAACATGCTTTAAACACATGTTCCTATGCAAATATTTTTTAGAGAAACATATATGCACTCGTCTCAAAGGAATTCTAATAAACCTGTTGAAGTCCATGTCTAATCTGGGTTTGATATCTGATAACTGGAGATGCTAGGAAGACATATCTCATAGTTTTCCTTTGGAAACCAACCTCCAATGATCATCGAGTGTTCAAAGTCAATACCTATTAATGCTTGTACATATGGTATTAATTCCACATTAATTCTGTCAAAAGTGATATCATAGTTAGAAGTTCCAAATGATGACATCACTAAAACAACTTGGTTTTCATGAGCTTGGGACCAGTCGCTGCCAAAATCCAGTTCAATCTATTCATCCGTCTATTCTGACAAGTTCAGTTTAATTAGTTCATGGCCTCATAACGAACAAGAGACTGGCTTTCTGTCCAGTTGCCAGAGCCATTTCTATTCTCTTCAACTTAAGTGCCAAATGCTTACACTGCTTTGCCCAATTTATACCTTTGCCTATAATTACTGGTCCCCAAGGTGTGATTGTCCTTTCTCATAAGAGTTTGTGCAGCTGCCAACATGAAGTTGTAAATAAATTGTAATACCGTTGCTATGAGGTGTAAAAATCCCACAGCTCATATCCAGAGCCTTGTATAATAAACTCAAGTAAACATTCCATTTCCTGCGAGTGATTGTGGTCTGTGACTAGATTTAGAAAACAGGGCACTAAGTCATCTTTCTTTAATGAGTCGTTGAAAACAAAGTCGTATCCCATGAAACCAAACCCTGTCCCTGACAAAAACAAATCGCTTATTTGTAAAAGACCCTCCAAACGGGGACCGATTCCTCTGCAGCTCGTGGTCTGAGTTCCATTTTGGTTGTCGCAAAGTGCTTGAACAATACCGACCCCACTCTCCCCACAGCATCCACTGCCCATGAAGTCAAGAGATTGGTTTTCCAACAAGGAACACTGTGTGCTTGCGATAGGAAGAAAGAATGCGAAAAATCTGATGTTGGCCCAGTCTGATGGCTCGCTCTTCTACTTAATGTGACCTGGGTCATCTAACACCTCTGTGCCTCAGTTTCTTCAGCAGTAACTGGAGGAGAAAGGTGCCTACTTAAATGGGGTTGGCGTGATCATGACATCAGGTAATTCAATGCAAAGCACCCAGCAGCGGCCCTAGCCAACAATAGACGGCACAGAAATGGTAGTGGCTTCCTCCCTTTTCATTGGAATAGACACAAAATCTTCGTTTCTTAGTTTCCCAGGGACCAGCCTGCGCCTGCTAGGTGGAAAATGCCACAACTAAGGAGAAAGGCACTTCGTTTGCCCCGAGCACTGCCCTTCCTAAAACCCTTGATCATGTTTTCTTTTTAAGTTGCCTCACCTGAGAAAAGTGCTCAGAACTGCCTACATGATATCCTAACTACAAAGTCTAGAAATGTCTAAAATTCATTAAAACGATTAAAATTGCTCATTTTATTCTTGCTCATAAAATGTTTCTTGATTATTTTTCTTGCTTAATTCTAACAGAATTTCAAAAAAGTAAATGCTTCCTGTAAGAAATGTATCCTGTAGAACTCAGAGAACCCAGGGCTCAACTTTAACATGAAACAAAGTTTACATTCGAGTTAATTAGGTCAAGAAGCGATTGAAGGTTAAGGTCATTGTATGCTCAATAATAGGCCAGATCTTATAGTGGAAATTCAGTCCATCAAGATTAACAATTCATTCTTGTATGTGGCAAAGACCATGAATGTGGCTAAGTATACATGGTTTCCCCAACTACCTATATTTCCCAACCTCCCTTATAGTTAGCTTGGGGCCAGTGGACTAGTTCTGGTCAAGGGACCATCATCAGAAGTGACATATGTATTACTTCTAGTTAAAGGCGGTTGAGAGTCCGTGTCTCCATCTCTCTCGTTTCCAGCTATGGAGACCCTGGGAAACCTGTGTCAGATGACACTGTCCAAGGTAAAGATTTTATGCCAGCGGAAGGTTAAATATTACATATTAACATTACGTATGTGAGTGTCATCTGGCATCTTCTTTTTTGTTAATTATCTATGTCTTTCTGTTAAATCACAGGGAGGTTCAAGAGAGGTTTTCTAGTCTCTGGCAGGTGCTGCTCTCTCGGTCTCCTAGTGCTCCTTTGGGAATGACCTTGTCTGTTTCATCTGTCATTAAAGCTGGTAACACATAGTTTTATTGTCAATAAATGACTACATGTTTAAAACCCAAGGCTACCACCGTGACTAAAGAGAGTGATTACCCTTCCTACCTGCTTGTGCACCCTCTGCACCCACTTCGTCATCCACCTAACTTAGCTAATACGAGGTCTGTCCAGAAAAAGTTTGGCCATTGTTAACTTAACAAGAATGGTTTACGCAACATGGATGTGATTTGGCAGCCAAGGGCAGTGGACTGGAATCTGCTTGCGTGAACATTGATGACTTCACTGTCCTAGTCATTGGGGGCAGTAGATGCCATTGAGTGAGCATGGGTACTGTGTGGCCATCACATTCAAAATGGCTGAGCTAGTAGAGCAACGAATGTGCTTCAGATTTGGCATTAAGCTTGAACAAACCTCCACAGAAACTATTTGCATGATTCAGAAGGCCACAGCTATGGGCAACTGGTGACTGACAGCTTCCTCAGGACAACACACGCACTCACGCATCCTGTCTGGTGCAGAAGTTTTTGGCAAAACACCAAAATACCCAGGTAACTCAGATTATCTCCAGCCCAGATTTGGTGTCCTGTGACTTCTGGCTTCTCCTAAAACTAAAATCAGGTTTGAGAGGGAACAGATTTCAGACCACTGATGAGGTCCAGGGAAATATGACAAGGCAGCTGATGGTGATTGGGAGAAGGGTGTGAGGTCCCAAGGTGCCTACTGTGAAGGGGACTGAGAGTCATTGTCCTATGTAGAATGTTTATTGTATCTTGTGTCTTCTTCAATAAGTGTCTCTATTTTTCATATTACATGGCTAGACACAATATGAAAAATTCTAGACAGACCCAGTATATGCAAAATTTAATGCAAGTGTGCCTCCTGTCACTTCAAAAAAAAAAAAAAACTCTACTCACTACTCTTCCCCACACTTAGCTATAGGACACTTTAAAGAAAAACCTGAGTCTTATTTGTAGCTAAAGTAACACAGCACTGGGCCCACTATATTGTAGGTACTCAGAAATGTTTTTCTAAATGAAACAGAAATCCATGAAAAAAAAGAGGTCTGGGGTTGTTTTAACAAGAGGAAGAAGTCTCAAAAATTTTCCCCAAAAGATACATATAAAGTAAAAACTTCAAATGTTAGAAACATTTTAATTCTTTTTCTGATAATTGGGAAAAGATTAGTGTTATTAGATATTATCAATCCAGCCTGTGGAATATTGATGTTCTCTGGACATACTGATTGAGACCAATTGAATTAAACTACCTAAAACCACACATTGAAGATAAAAGGGTAAAGTGTGGTCAACTTAACACAAACAAACAAATATGATTGTATTATCACAACTCAGACACAAAGTCAACTCCCACCAAGGCTAAAGGCAAGAAAAGTAATAGCAACCATGTACTAGGACCTCCTAGGATTCAATACCTATAAATCCAGTCTATTTTTACTTTTATTTTTCAATTATAGTTTACATTCAATATTATTTTGTTTTAGTTTCAGTTGTACAGCACAGTGACTAGACAATCATATACTTTACAAAGCAATCCCCTCAGTATTTCAAGGATATAAATCTATTCTTTCCAACCATCAAAAAAGCTTTGCCACTTAAACATTATCATTCTTATTTGAGAAACATTTTTTTTAAAAACCTAAAGTTTATAATGTGAAATAAATTACCCAGAGGTACAGAGCTAGTGAGTGGAGGAGCTTTGATTTAAACTCACGTGCATTTGATGTAAACCCCACGTGCTTTCTCTACTGCCTCATGTCGCAATAGTTTGGAGAGTAGAAAACTGACACAGAATGTGAGACTACCAAGCACTTGGACAGCATCTGCACAGAGAGTCAAAAGTGAGATGTTTGGCAAAAACATGTTTTGATAGAATAGCATTTTAGAACCGTGATGCACGGAAAGATCAAGGAGACCATTGCCCAGATGTACAACTGAAGTCTCCAAGGAGAGCTAGTTCAAAATCACACTCCCTTCAATTTCTTACACACACTTTTACTAATGTGCTCATGCAATAACTAACCATGAATAATTTTTTGAGCAGGTATTCTTCTAGTCACTGGAAACACAGGGATAAAGCAGAAATGATCCCAGCCGTCAGGAATTTTGCAGTCTGTTAAAGTAGACAGGCCCATAAATATATAATGATAATACTGTGTAATATAATGCGCCTAGCAGGGCATTCCTTTGTATATTTCCCTCGGCTACACTTAGTGCCTTTTTACGCCTCTGTTCTCCCACTTCCCAGAGATCCGGGAATACCCAAAACACTGACAACGTACATACAACCACCCCAAAGTTAGTCCCCTGCATCTTATTAGCCTAGCGCTATTACAGGGCAATTCTCTGTTATCTACCCTCTTCTTCCCCCTCCTCTTGGTAATTGCCTCTTTTCAAAAGCCCTGTTCCTGTCATAGGAGCCACCAGGTGTTTCATGACCCTATCTGGACCTATTTCCTACTACAAATGCTGACCAAGCGTGGGCACCTGACTGAAACCAGGTCAGGAAGCTTCCCCAGGACCTTTGGTCTTGGCACCAGCATGTCAGTTTTAGCCCCTCTGCTGGGCAAATGATGTAAGATGTAGAGTTCAGGGGCCATCAGTACCCTGTGGCCCTCTTTTGGAAAAGGCCAATCTATAGGTAGAGTTCTCTATGTTTAACTGTCCAATTGCCCTCACCTGTTAGATATCTCAAAGCTACTACAATGCAGTACGTCCAAAGTCAGACACATACTATTGGCCCCACAATTGGTCATTTGCCAGTGTTTATTGTTACAGTGGAATAATACTCCAACCCACATAGTTATGCAAGCCAGAAACTTAGGATTTATCTTAGGCCCCTCCCTTTCCATCCAACCTCATATTTTACCATTACCTGTTCCTATTATAATCACTCCTAAATAGTTCTTCTCTCTGTACACACTTCTCCATATATATATCTCCATTAAGTCCAAGCTACATGAAGTTCCTAAGTCACGTACCTGTAGCTGCTGTTTCTCTCCTACAATCTCTTCTTCAGGAAGTGGTCATCTTTAATTATTCCATTTGTGTGGCTAAAACCCTCCCGTCTTTGCTCATAATCCTCTGAATAAAGCAAAAGTCCTACAACGCTTTGGACTTTGTCTTATGCCACCCTCTTCATCACACTCAAGAGCACCCCTCTCGGTCATGGCAGAACCTTTGCAAATGATGCTAAGCCCTACTTCTCAGCTCAGTCATCTCTCCCTTGGGGGAACAGCTCTCGCTTCCATGACCAGGTCAAATCTCTCATCGTGAGCTCTTACAGCACCTGTATCTTTCAGGGAAGCAGAACAACCTGTCCTCTGCTCAAGGAACCTTCCACAGTGTTCCATTTTGCAGTGTTCCATTTACCTGTGTGATCAGTCTCCTCCACTAACCTCCCCAAGGTCAAGACCTGGTGGGTAGAGACCAGTTTGCTTCCTCTCTCATTGTGTCCCTAGATTCTATCCCAGGGACCCACACAATACACTCCAAAATATATGTGGTATCAACAAACCCAACATATTGTCATGGGACCCTTAATTTATTCTACATCATTTGTTCTGATGATCATAGAAAATTACAAGTATCAATATTTAAGAGAGTTTGAAAATGAAAACAAAATTTCCTTAACAAGCCATTCTGTAAAGAGATACCTCTAGTAGGCTTTTGAAACTGTATGCAGTTCTCCTTCCTCCAAATATTTGCTCTGTGACAATTCCTAATAAATCATGGGGTATTCTACTGACCAGCAACATCAGGGATTCTCTCACGGAGATCACCTCTAGCCCTCTGGATTCTACTCAACAGCCATGTGTGGAGAACCTAGCACTCCAAGCTTGGAGGACTCCGAATGAATAAGCCTTGGCCACTGTCATCAGTATGCTCATAATCAGGGGCGCTCCAGCTGACCACTCCTCCAGGCCCTTCTCTCGGGTACCTGCTCCCCTTTCAGCCACACTACTCAGCAACAGAAGTTACAATTAAAAAGCACTGTTAGCGGGGATTCTTCCAGGCAGAATTTACCCAGCACTGCGAGAGTCTTTGTAAAACCAATATATATATAAATAATCTGGGTAATTTCTCTAAGTTTTCCTTAAAAAATAGAAATTTTTAATCACGGGTGAGCTACGCACTGAATCCATAAGAACTAATATTGAGTTTCATAGACAAAATAAACAGTTCAAGTGAATCCTTCTAACAAGTTGGTTAGCAAGGGACAAATGCTTACCTTTGCTATCGAATACAGTGTGATGGATTAACCCTAACCCCTGACTCACAACCCTACACCCTACACCTGACTCACAACCATCACTAACTACATCTGCACTGATACTCACATGGAGGGATGAATGGGTGAAGGTATACAGATTTTGTTAGGCATCACGGCCACACCAACTACAGGCAGTGCACTGGGAGGAAGGGGGAGGGGCTTGGCCAGCAGGGTGCCTGGTGTGGTGAGAAAAGCAATGGACTGAAAGTCTGGACAGTTTCAGTTTAGTCTTCGCTTTGCTGATGATGTGATATGTGCGACCTTGGCAAAGCCTTCAACTTCTGCAGTCTTCAAGTTCCTCTTCTCAAAATGAACAAGTTAAGACTCAGATCTCTAAATCCCTTCCCAGGTTGTACCTTCCAAGACTTTCAAATCTCGGATACCAGTAACCTTCTGGTTATTTTGTAATGAACGTGTCACACAATTCTTAACCCCGTTACCAGGTAAAAATATATATGTAACTTGTAAATTTCAGATTTTCCTAAAGATTATTCTAAACCAGTTTTGTAGTTGTCAGTGTTATGAATCCACAAGGAATGTAGGGAAAAAGCCAAAGTCATGTCTTGGCCAAAAAAAAATGCTCCTGATTCCTAGACACCCACCCCAGTATTGACAGTGAATGTGCCTGGGGCCAGAGATGGGGGCAAGCCCCCGAGCTGCCCTTCAATGCCCCGGGAAGTCGGCCAGGAAACCACTGCAGAGCAGGCTGCTGATTCTCCACGAAAAGTAAGTGCCTCTCCCTGATAGAAGGGAACAGGTCCTTCCAGTTGGCTGCAAGCACTTCCTTTTCTAAATAGCTTGAAACCAAATTTGATACACAGTTGGTCGATTTGGGGGACAATTCCTGGAGCCCAGAGAATGTTGCCTTGGGTAGTTGAAAAGCACTACAGTAAAAAAAATCCAGTCTCCTTCCCGCTGGAAAAGGGCACACCTTAAGGCTATTCCGAATGGCCTTGTTTTTTAGGAAATGGTCCTGTCATTCAGACTGAAGGACATGGCTGAGTGACTAATTATGTTTTCTTTTGCAGACTACTCCACCAGCCATTATGCAAAAGCCTTAATGAGCTATTTGGAGAGAGGGCATGCCACATACAGTCTTCTCTACGGAAAACTTCAGTGAGCCGGCCTGGCCAAGTGCACCAGCCCAATGCCATCCTCTCCAATGGGCCCTCACTGGTGGAATTAATCTCTCATTTTAAGTGTTATCAGCACTCATTGACTGTTCTCTTCATACATTTACATTTTTTAAAAAACAAATAGTTAAGGGGAGACAAGTCACATGGATGTAGTGAGACAGGTCTCTATTCTTTATTTTAAGAGGAAATATGAATATTATCCCACCACAGACAAAAATAGAAGCAGAACGATATAATCAGAAATTGTAAACCTGATTTCAGATACTCTTGGTGGTTACACAAATTGGCAGACTGTTCTGTAACTTTTGAAAACTCTAGAATATGGAGTGTTGTGGTGGGTCCTTACATCAGTGTGGTTACACTGGAGAGGGGGCAGTGTGATATCTGCCTCCATTTTTATCTTTATTTTAACCTGAAAACTATTTTCACTCTTTTTATTTTTTTTTTTTTAAATATTTTATTTATTTATCTTTTTAGAGGGGAAGGGAAGGAGAGAGGAAAGAAACATCAATGTATGGTTGCTTCTTGTGCATCCCCTGCAGGAAACTGGCCCCTGCTGGAAACTGGCCTGCAACCCAAGCATGTGCCCTGACTGGGAATTGAACCGCGATCATCTGGTTCTCAGGCCCGCGCTCAATTCACTGAGCTACACCAGCCAGGGCTATTTTCACTCTTTTTAAAAACAGCTTCGTCAAGGTGTATTTTACATGTCTTAAAATCGACCCCCTTTATGTGTATAATTCAGTGATTTCTAGTTAATTTACCAAGTGATACCATAAATTTTGTCCTCCAATTAAATCCCCTGTGCTCAATTATAACCCCATTATTTAACCTCAATTAAACCCCATTCCCAACCCTAACCCCAGGCAACCATTCATCTATTTTCTGTCCCTATACAGTTTCCTTTTCTGGATACTTCATGTGTCACACACTATGTGGTCCCTTGTGTCTGGCTTCTTTCACTTAGCATACCTAGCATAGCATTTTTGAGGTTTATCTATAAAGTAGCACGTATCAGTAGTTGGGTCCTTTGTAATCCACTGCATGGATCTACCATATTCTATCTACCAATTCCCCACTTGCGGGGCATTAAGTTGATTCTAGTTTGTGGGCTATTAGGAGTAAAGTTGTTACGAACGTTTGCATGCAAACCTGTATGTGGACATTTCCTTGGGGTAAATACCAGGAGTGAAATTTCAGGTCTACCTAATACTTTTATTCCATCTTCCCACACAAATTCATTCACTGGCTATATGTGACTATCAGGGAGCCAGGCTGTATGAAAGGAGAATAAACAAGTGAAGGTTACTGTCTCATGTGGGAAGTAAGGCATGCGCATGGAAAGACACAATGTCCTAAGGAGGTGTCTCTCTGGAGGAGGGAGCGATGGGTTCAGTAGCAAAAACCCTAAGATTTCTGGATGAAGTAGCGCTCGTGCTGAGCCCTTGAAGAGCAAGTCGGATTCGCACAGCCAGACCCTGCCGGTGCCGATCCATCTGTGATGAGCCTCCAGGGTGGAGCTTATTTATACAGGATGTGAGGGAGGCCCCTGGTCCGAATTAGAAGTCAGAGGTTATGGGCTCTGGGCCCGACTACACCTCTCTCTTAGAGCACATCTAAATTTCCTCAGCCTCAGTTTTCTCCTTTGACATAAGAATCATTTCTTTCCTCTTGATCCTTTGCTTCACTTACCTCTGACCTGCCACAGGGGTTGGGAAAGAATTCCTCTAGGTACTGGGTCTGAGTGGGGGCGGGGGGGAGGACTTCAGAAAAATATAGCTTTTTTTCTAAAAATCCCTAAATGATGTTTGTAGAAAGGTGTTGGTGTGGGAAATGTCTTAGAGGAAGGGGTCTTCCATATTTAATTCATGCCAGTGAGCAAGCTGCTCTTTCAGAACACCTGCACGTGCCCCAAGGTCAAGACCAGGTTTATCTCCGGAATCTCTGCAGCTTCAGTCTCCTCTTTGGTCACTTTAATGTAACCACTCCAGCCTCTCTGTTTCCTTAATGTGTCAAGCCCTTGAATCTACTATTTTCTCTGATCCCAGAATCCAGAAATTTGGCTCCTTTTCATTGTTCGTATTTCACCTCTAAAGCCACCTGCTGATGGAGAAACCGTGACATCAGCATCCCAGCGGGACCTGACAAGGGCACTGAACACGTTAGCTAGAATGAACTATCACTGTTCATTACAGTACCATCGGCATGGTAGCGGTTTGCTAGGGCTGCTGTAACAAAGCACCGAACACTAGGAAGCTGAAACTAGATTTATGGACTCACAATTCTGGAGGGCCGGGTCCTCCAGGTCGGTCCATTCTCAGGGCTTCGAGGGAAGGATCTCTCTCAGATCTGTCTCTGTGACACGTCGCGTCATCTTCCATCCATATGCATCTACCTCTGAGTTCAAATTTCCCTTTTATGGGCTCATCAGTCCTGTCAGCTCATGACTCACCACCCTCACGCTGCTTCCTAAGTTACTACTTCTGTTACAACCCCAAATAAAGGCACATTCAGATCCCTGGGTGTTCAACATTAACATATGAATCGGCGGGGGTGGGGCGGGATACAACAAACACTGCTATTCAAATTGCTACCAAGTCGGGGTTATTCCAAAAGGAAATTGTTTATTGTTTATGGCTTTAAGCAGAAACAGCTGATTCCATTAGAGGCCTTGATCCATGGAGGAGGGTGCACTCATGTATTTGACTGACTTAGAAAGATCTTGCCTGAGGCCTGTCACTTTCTTAATGCGGCTGGCATCCTCAGTCTGCGAGACCAGCCACCCCAAATTGGGGCCTCGGAAAGGAAACAACCTGTACAGGCCTCTTTCATGTACTGTGTGAAGCCAAGAACACATTCAAACATGAAACCTAGGGGGAAGTCAAAGGTAACACAGTTAATTTCAAGGAAAATCAAACTAAGCTGTTTCTCAACCTCCCGGGTCTGACCTGCACCATCTAAAAAAATTTGTTCTCTTTTTCTTTTTCTGACCAGTAAATAGAATGCAATTAAAAGAAGATGAGGATTTTGATTTCTTAATAATTAACAAAACCGCTGAAGCTGAAATAATTACCTGCTCCCAGTGAGTTAAAAGAAGTGTTCGTGTGCAATATTGGACATATCTCAGGAAAATGTGCATTTTAAGGCTACACGTTGTGAGCCAGGCAGAACAAGACCTATTTTAAAGTCAAAGGAACTGACAGGGAGATCCGGAGGCTTGGCCGAGGTGCACAGGGCACTTAAGCAGTGAAGTACAGGCTGAGCTGTGGACACTGACTCCTGACTCCTTGCCCACACCCTGTCCCACAGACTCTTCTCCCATGGCCTAAAAAACGTGACGGGACGGTACCTGGGGGAAAGGGCAGGTGCACCTTGTTTCAATAACAGTCTTTGTCACATCCAATATGTCTGGGCAAAGCCTCTTCTCAGGTCACCCAGTGGGTGAGGTAGGTAAACATCCTCCGATGCTCGAGCACCTATTACTACAACTCTAGGAATCTGAACAGCACACTCGACTTTCTTTGCAACTTTCAAGGTTCACTAGGTTTTTAAGCATGTGTGTGGGTGTGCGCGCATGTGTATGCTTTAAATATCAACTAACAGAAAAATGGTCATGGGTAGAAACAGTTCACGTAGAAGCCAAGGACAAGGTGAAGGTAATACACTCAATGATGATGGCAGTTACCAACCTCTTAGGTCAAAATGCTATCCAAACTTGAACTTCTTTGGCCCAACGAGATACAGAACATGTGAAATATCCATATGGAAAATGTGGAGGCATTTTGCAGAAAATTAGGATCTGGGCTCAAGAGAGATGAAAATTTCTTCAGAGCCTCTTGCCAACGCACCTCATCGAGGACACCTGGAAACAGACCAAAGCAGCCTGTCAGGCGGCCTCTGCCAGGGAATGGATTTTTTTTTAAATATGTTTGTCATTTATCTTGGTAATTACAATCCAAGACCGTAGTGCATTATGAACACTAGAAACCTGAAACGTCGGAGAGAAATAAAGACTATGTTTTTTTAAGGTACATAATTTAAGAGTTGAGCGTCTTAAGGTCCAATTTGCCGTGGCATCAAAGGCTGTCCACATGGAAATGTGGAATCCGTTCCCAGCTCACTCCAGGCGGAAGCTCAGTGGCTGCAGCATGTCCTCGGATGCTTACTTCTTTTCTTCTTCTTAGGTTAGAGTTTTCTAGAAACTGCGCCGGGAGAGAGGTGCATAGCATCAATATTGATTGTAGGAAAGAGAAGGGATTCCAAATCACCTATCACCATATCCCAGCATTTCATCGAGGAAGTCAATTTGTTTTCCTGAATCTCAGAGTCCCCAGTTAAGCAATCTAATGAAAGGAAAACCACAATTTCACTAGAGGACAGGTCCTCTATGAGCTATCATAGAAGGAAGCTAGTTCCGATGGTAACTGCAAATGGAAAAAGAGACCACGGCCCCACCTGCAGTGTGGAGCATTAACAGTACACCCCAAACCTCAGGACGGACAAAGGCCATGCTGGGTGCGTCCCAGCCTCATGATGGCCCCAGGCACCTTAGTGCCAAGGTGGCCCTAGAAACCCACATGCTTTTCTTTCTGTGTTGGAAGCAAGGCTCTCATCGCTCCTGGATGTGACACTCATCCCAGCTTCGTCATCTCAGGTCAGACTCATCCAACAAATACCTGTGTCAACAAATATGTATACATACAAATATGCACATTTGCATTGATGGCCTGAAATGTCACTAAATACTGATCAAACAAAGTGTTCAGATATGGAGACTCTATCCTGATTCCGAAGCTGAGACACGTAAGCTTGTAAGTACTATGGGACCAATTTTCTCAAGGCTGAAAGTAATGAAAGGAGTAATCGCGGAAAAGCCCGGCCAGGACCAGGCAGAGCTCCTGGTGCCGCAGAAAGGACAGGGTGGCCCTTTGGAAGACCCATCCCTGTCGTCTCGATAATGACACACATTCTGCTAACAGGAAGGTGACACCTACCCTGGGGCACGGTCCCCGGGAAAGAGTGTTGTGAGGTTTAATATACCGAAGAATATACTGAATATACTAAGATATTAATATACTTAATAAGATACTAATATACTTAATATAATATATTAAGGATACTAATATACTTAATATACTAAGAATATACTGAACTCTTTCATGGGCCTGGGGTCTGGGTCTCAGGTACAAATTTCTCTCTGTACCTCAGTTTCCACATGAGTAAAATGGGTGTCTTGACAGTTTGTAGTGGTGACACTGTGGTAAAGATTCAATTTAAAAAACACATCAAGGGTCTCCTACAATGTAAACACTTTGCACACATCAGGCAGAACATTACTGCTACCAGAAATAAAGCACTCCTATTCACCTCTCCAGAATCAGCTCAGGTGTGCTGTCACCCAGAAAGCCTTCCCCTAAACAGCCTCGGCAGGCACCACACGTCTCCTTCTGCGGCCCTGCATCATCCCCCCACCTGCTTCGTGCCAGCACTCGCCACACTTTGTTGAAATCACCACGGTTGTGTGGGCCTCACCCCTTGGTTCTAACCTCTGGAGAGCGGAAACTGCATTTTATTCATCCTCGTATGCTAAGTAAGGCTCAGGCGCAGGGCCTAATACAAAGTAGTTGTTTAGTTACTGAGTGGAGGGATCCTCAACACACACACGTTGAAATAACAGATATTGGGTTGAAGTGACGGTGAATCAAGTTGGATTCTGCTGAGGAAACTGGAGGCATCCAAAAAGACTGGAGCTAACAGCTCAGTTCTAGAAGACCCCAGAGTGCCAAGGCTGTGGCTGTGTGTTCTTGGCATACCCATTCTCTCCACACTCCGCTGCTGCCCTGCCCAAAGAAATAGTAAAAGTAGGGCGTGGTTTCTGTGGTCAAACTAATTTAGAAAATGGATTGAGACAAAAGGGAGAAAGGACTAATAGACATGGACGGCAGCGTGGTGATTGTGAGGGGGAGGGAACTCTAAGGGGACTAAATGGTAATGGAAAAAATACAGTAAACATTAAAAAATACTAAGTTTCAAGCCCATTGTTTTATTTTTATTTGATTTATTTTTACCATGGGATTTCTCAGCCTAAGGGTCTGCAGAATTTCCCAAAGACATTTGGCCTTGATGCCATTCTGTTAGGAAACTAGCCCTTAAGGACGTGCCCTCTCCTGCAGGGCCACACACACACCTGGGAGTCTGAGCAAGTCAGCAAGACAGCGGCTCTACCAGACACTATACAGATTTCCTGCCCTCAAAAAATAGAAAGGTTCCAAGAAGGAACCAGGGCCACAAGCTAATGCTTTCACAGGCATAATGGGCTAAGAACCACTAATAGTAATACAAGCAACATTGTGTGACCTGGGGGAAGGAAAGTATGCTAATTCCTTACGGAAGAACATGAAGAGTTTCTGTTGGAAGAAGGACAGGGCAAAGGAGCTAATATTTTTTGGCAACTCTTTGATCATTAACAACAGAAATAAGTTATGTTTAACTTGAGGAAAAAGATTTTGGAAATGCAGGGAGTAGCACGCCAAATTGAAGGGAAAACTAAACAACCAGACTTTGCAAAAAACCAGGACCTAGGGTGGTTCCTGGAGATCCAGGAATGGAGTACTAAGGACTTAAAGGCACATCATTAACTGGAAGGACTCCAAGTATGTTCTGTCTCAGAGTCCCTTCTCCCAAGACTCAAATTCCAAGGAGAGAACCTCTGATTGACTGGTCTCACTTTGTTCACATGGCCATCTCTTGGCCAGCAGAGGTAGGTCACCTGAAATGACAGCCTCTTCATGGAAAAATCCAAAGTCCAACTGGAGCTATTACCAAAATAAGGGGGATGGATGTTGGGCAGCAGTCACAATGGCTGACTGTTACATATGTTCTCCTCTCAGCAACCCTGTGGAGTGCAATGACTCCCATTTGATAAAAGGGAAGTGGAGGGCTCAGCACATTTAAGCAAGCAGCTCAAGAGATTTGAACTTGCCCGTGTTGAGAGCCCAACTGCATCACTATTATGATTTGCCCCGGGCAGCAACATCCACGCTTTTTCCACTACAGGCAAATTAAGCTGGGCCTTGAAAGGTGCACTGGATTCCAAATTGCAGAGACATGAAGGGGAAACGACGAGCAAGTCATTTGCTGTGGTATGCATGTGATATTTGCAGCGTTCGCTTCAAGTAGAGAAGCAGTATCTTTTGTAAATGTTTCAGCAAGAAAAAAAAAACATGCTTGGAGTTTCCTCTGAGACTCACAAACATTCTACTAAAGGGAAAGCAATCCAAGGCAACATTTGTTTAAATTAAAAATAACAATAAAAAGAAAAACTCGACATCTATTCCTGGCCAAAAGGCTGAGCATTTAATAACATTTAAATTCAGCTTTGATTTAAAAAAATGGATGTTGTTTTGGATGGTTGTATTTAAGCAATTCTTGGAAGCCTCAGAGGGAACTAAAAATGCCTTAATTGCTTCCTCGCTTTTTCGTACTTCATTCTATGGAACTTCAGCTGCCTCTGTCCCTAAATTGCCAATATTAAAAAAACACAGTGTGTTTCATACAGAGAACAACCCCAAATACATGAAAATACCTCCAAATGTTTGAAGAGCTAACGGAGCACTTTTTAAAATGTATTTAATTTTTAGTTCCACCTGGTTATCTGGGACACACCCTCAGGGCTTTGTTTTGCTTTATTCAAAACATGGCATTTTTTTCCATTGAAATTGTCCCCAATTGACCTACTCATGAGGAGGGTAGCTGAGCATCTTCTAAAACACAAGGACGGTTTATTCCCTGGATATTCTAAAATACAAAATCGTACATCAGGGAATAAAAAGACAGAGGGTAAGGTGCAGGGGAAGTAGCATTTGGGGAGCACACGGCGGGCACCAACAGAGGCGCTAATCCCCTTCCTTCCTTCCTTCCTTTGCAATGAAAATTCACTACACTCTTTCTATTTGAGTATCTCAGGGATTCGAACGCCAGAACCGGGAGCCCAGTGTTACTGCCCATCTCATCCACTAACATGCCCTTTAGAGAGAGGGAGACGGGGACTGGGAAGCAATTTGCTGAAAGCCACATAGGAATTAAGTGAGGGGACTATTAAGCCCAACAAAATAAGACACTAAAGTTCTTACCCTTTCAAAAGAGAATATGCATTTCTACAAGAGCTATGCCAATGGGTCTCCATTTCTTTTCCACCCTCGTAATCTGCAGGATGAGAACAAAACACACGCAATCAGTGCTGCGCCTCTTGGTTTGAATTCCAGCTTTGCCTCAGTCTCTCAACGACCAAGCTAACCTGTCAACACCATGATTTAGTCATCATCCCGAGTCACGCCTGTCATAAAAATGCCACAAGGCACTATTTTCCCAGCATGTGACAATACCGAACCTCTGGAAGTTTGTTCCCAGTCCTTCTCTCCCATTAACCCCAGATGTGTCACCGAGTCTTTCCAATTCTTTGCAGGCCTCTCCAGACTGCAAGCCATCAAGCCTTCACTGTGCAAACCCCTCTCCCTGGCTCACTCCTGCCCCAACAGAGGGCACTTTTCCCCTTCCTTGCCCTGCCTCCCCAGCCTCCAGCTCTGAGCATGGTTAGGACAGGGCCCCGTCTGCTTTGTGTCTGTGTGCCCCACGCCAAGCACAGAGCCTGACCCAGGGCATCGGCTCAGCAAATGTTGCCTAAATAGAAGAATAAATCAAGGGGTGAGCACATTACCTCTGATGATAGATGGTTAAACCCTCTGAAAGCAATAGCAGAGCGATACAGTGCAAGCGTATGAGAACGTTATTGACTCTGGCCTTCAACAGGCTTTTCTACTTACATGCCTTTCCTATTTCTGGCTGTTCTCTTTGCTCCAGACACATGTGTTCGTTTCCCTCGAGTTTACCTTTCCCTGCTTCCCTGCTATGTTGGCTCTCTCCTTGTACCTAGAGTGCATCCAAAACTAAAATTGGACATGTGTCCTATGAACAGACCCTCTCAGCCTGGCCCCAGCTTTCCCATATAAACAATTCTACCCAATAAACCCTACAGTCAAGGCGAAATATGCTTCTAGTAGCTTTCCTTAGTAGTTTTTCCTTTGTGGGGTCGATACTTGTGGGTTTCTCACCTGCTAGTTCAGTCACCTCCACCGCGAAGACTTCTCTGACCTGCCCGGGTTGGTTTCTTCTATTAGGACTCTTGGTGTGGATGACGTTATCAGTCCCGGCCCTTCAGAAAAAGGGAAGCTGAGCCAGAAAGTACAAGTGGTACTTCAATATAAGGAGCTGGTGACAATGGCATTGGCTTAGAAGGGCAAACGGGACATAATGAGACCATTCAGAGGTTAGCAGGGCGGGAAGCCACTTTCCCAGCTGGGCCACTGGGTCGTGCAGTGGAGGCTGCGGCACCAGAGGTCAGGTCGGCATCTGCCATCTCGCAGGAGCTGGATCACTAAGGGAACCATGGCAATAAGGAGGCACCATCGGCGATGTTTCCAGAAGCACCGGGGAAGGCAGAAAGCCCGCATTCCCTTCCCCACCACCCATCTCCTGAAAGGGCGCTGCAGGCGGGTTGATGCGGGTGCCTGGCCTTGCAATGTGCGGAGGCTGATTGCCTAGATGCAAAGCAGAGTAGGAGGAGGATGTGCAATGGACCTGAATGAAAGCAAGCAGAAAAGAACCCATGTAGTGCATTTGTGGGTTTGTAGTTACTCACCCCCCTGGACAGTGAGGCTCCTTCAGGCAGAAACCTGACTTGGTGACCAGGGATAACGTCTGCATGTGGATCTCTGTGGATAAGCTTTTAAAAAAGAATGTGTTTATGAAGCAACAAATGTTACGATGTTGTCAGATAATACAAAGGGTCTTTCCGTCTGTTGGTTGAACTGAACATGACCCTGTGAAATCCTTAGCGCTTGGCCCTAACCACAACCTCTCCCCTCTCACTCCCACTCTATGTCCCTCCTCCCTTTTTTAATCTTACCTTTCATGAAAGCAAAACTGGAATTATATTTATTGTAAATATTTTGCATGCATTTTAGTCTGATTACGTGGTGCTCATTTCAATTATATTATTACTTAGCAGAAATCCTGAGGAAATTGGCTCAAACTGCTACGGGGATTTCGTGCAAGGAAGTCAGGTGTCTGGTGGGATTCGGGAGCTGGGCTATTACCCTGGGAAGAGGCAGGGTTGGGGCTGGGAACTAGACAGCCATCCTGCCCCACTGCCCACCTCTCCTTCTCCTGCATCTGCTCCATCCTCACCTCTGAGTCCGAAACAGCAGGACCACATGGAGGAGCTTCCTTCTCCTGCTCTGGCTTCCAGGCACTGAAAGAGATTCTAATCTCAGCTTTGATTCTAAAAGTCCTGGAGAAGCTGTAGAGCCATGGATGGGGCAAAGGCACAGGGCCATGTGGCATGCATTTGGCGTTGCTCGTGGAAACTATCCCTGGGCAGCTGTTTTGACAAGTTCCCATGGCAGGTCGAAGTCAGAGACAGCGACGATGTACAGACAGGGGCTGGAGTAAGATGGATTTGAGAAGCTCTGCAGGCTGCACCTCCTCTTAGAGAGTCCAGGTGTGCATTAGCATATTGGAGCTCTGAGAAGCCCCGCCCATTAACTCAGCACTTGCCAAGTCAGTTGAGCACAGGAAATCTTCTCCTCAGCTCTTTAACGAATGTCTCCCCCAAGTATTTGAGACTCACTGTGCCAAACGTGGTTGGCTCTAATAGTCCCTCTCATAGCCCCCAATTCTGCACCAAATTTCCTCATACAGGTCCTTGAAATCAGCAAGGAGGGTTGTCCCTCACCCTCGCCATTCAGGTTTCTACGCACATTTAAATAATTAGCGTCCTGTCTACTGGATCAGGACAACGACTTGCAATCGAGTTTAAACCCCATGGCCGTGGAGATGTGACCCGTTCACTAGTCCTCTGGATCCTGAGCCAATCTCTTCACCTCCTGGAGGAGGCCATAGACTTACACCAGGAAATAGAAACTCAGTAAGATAATAGATACAAAACATCTAGCAAAGTACTTGGCAAGCAGGAAGTCTTCCAGAAATGGGAGCTCTGTCCCATTCATTGTGCTAACTTGGGGAAGGGTAAGTTTTATCAAAGGAAGAACTCGTTGAGCTTTCTCTCTCTCTCCTCTCTGCCTGTCTCCTCCCTCCCCTCTCAATATACAATAGATATATATACACATCATTTAGAACTTTATTTTATCGAGTTCAAAACCAGCATGTCCTTCTTATCTCTTCCCTCTTTACCCTCCTTTTTCTTTCTCTCTCTCTGGTGACCTCTTCCCCCCATTCTTTCACCCTTCACCTACTTCACTCTCTGTCTTGCCTTCTTTCTCCTTCCCAAGACAGCAACTCCTATAAACTGTAGAGCATTTGCAACACAAAAAAGAGTGACCACCCATGGAAGGTGATCTTCAGGGACTCTCTATGGGAGATGGGACGAAGAACTCACCAACGGAGCACAGAGCCAACAGCAGACGGCATTGCAGTTCCAGACATTCTGGAGGCTTCTGGGTGAGGTGTCAGAGAGCCAGGAGGATGAATCTCTGGGTCCTTGTGATTTCATATTTGGAGCCACTCAGATCCTGGGAAAATTCTGTCTGTCTGTCTGTCTCTCGCAGAGCAAGAACTAGTTACATCTCAGTTGTCAGTTAATTATTCAATATTCAGACCTTTTCTATGCAATGTTATCTTTTTCTCCTCTTCCCTCGGTTTCTTCTTTTTTTTCATTTTTTTAAAAAGGAAATAGCCTCAGAAATGCTCATGTGTCTGAGCGTTTGTCCAAGAAGTGTTTCAGCATGTACCACTGGGTTTATTACTAAAGTCCCTGCTTCTTTCCTTTTCCTGTGTTTTATTATATGCAAATTAGCTTTTAAAAATCTATGAAGAACCTGCTCCATATAAGGCAATACAATTAAATGTGATAATATTTTTTCCTCTGGGTACCTTGAGGTATTTAGTATTAAACTGACAACACAGAAATATGTACAGAAAATCCCTACTTCTGTAGAGCTTGTGCCCCTAGTAAAAGAGGAATTACCAGAAGACAGTCCCACAGAAAACCATCTCGTACTGCAGAGAATGTAAATACATGGGCCTTGATTTCTGAAATCATCTGTCAACATTGTTTCCATTCCCAACAACCACAACATGCTTCCTTTTAAACGGTGTCCTAATGACAAACATTCCAGCCCTGCTCCACACAACCAGCATTTCTGAGAAGCCCACATTGTATCTGAGACAGTGTTGGGCTCTTAGGAAAAAATGAGTGAAACATGACAGAGGGGGATAGATTTCACAAGAGGACTGGACCCTGAGCCCTCGGAGGAGTCAGAGACCAATCCTGCCTCCTCGCCTGTCCATATCTGTCCCAAAGCTGAGCCAGGGTCCACAGGGTGGAGAGGGGCTGAAGCGCTCGGAGGCAGGCAAACAGCCAGAGGGGCCAGAAGGTACCCCATCATCACCCCAGCTGACAAACATGCCATTCCTCTGACCTGATGCCCTGTGGTTCCACCACATGTTCTCTCCATCCTGTGGGTTGCACTCGTCCCCAACCCCACTGAGATAGAGCCACCTGCAAGCTGACTTGATATACACGCTGTCGATGCAGAAGACTTAATTAAAATCCACCCCGTGCATTTCTGCAGGCTCTGGCTGCTCACGTCTCACGGCCGTGGAGACAGCATGTCCCCTGTAAGAGTGGCCCCTTCACCCTGGATCCTGGATGGCGGTAGCTGACCCACATTCTCTCACACCAGAGAGTGAATGTCTGTTGTGACATCCTCAAGATCTGGGGCATTTTGTTGTTAATGCAGTGACACTGAACCATACAAATCTTACTTCCACAGAAAAATGTTTTATATTTCTAAAATTTCTTTTTTAAAACTTATTTTTCAAGTACAGTTTTCTGTCTTTTACTCCCATCCCAGCCCACCCCACCCCGTGCTCCCCACCTCCCTCCCATTTCCACCCCCCTTAGTTGTTGTCCCTGTGTCCTTTATACTAGTTCTTCTAAATCCTTCCCCCTTTCCCCTGAAATTCCCTCCCTTCTCCCCTCTGGTCCCTGTCCCCCCTGTTGTCTATTTCAGTGTCTTTGTTTTTATTTTGCTTGCTTGTTTGTTTTGTTGTCTAGCTTCCTGTTAAAGGTGAGATCATATGGTATTTGTCTTTCAACACCTGGCTTATTTCACCCAGCATACTGCTTTCCAGTTCCATCCATGCTGTTCCAAAGGGTAGGAGCTCCTTCTTTCTTTCTGCTGCATAGAATTCCATTGTGTAAATGTACCATAATTTTTTGATCCATTCATTTACTGATGGGCGTCTAGGTTGCTTCCAGCTCTTGGGTATTGTAAATTGTGCTGCTATGAACATTGAGGTGCATAGGTTCTTTTGGATTGGTGTTTTAGCGTTCTTAGGATATAATCCCAACAGTGGAATTGCTGGGTCAAAAGGCAGGTCCATTTTTAGTTTTCTTAGAAAATTCCATACTGTTTTCCATAGTGGTTATACCAGTCCGCAATCCCACCAACAGTGAACTAGGGTCCCCTTTTTTCCACAACCTCTTCAACATTTGTTGTTTGTTCCTTTGTTTATGATGGCCATTCTGACTGGTGTAAAGTGGTATCTCACTGAGGTTTTAATTTGCATCTCTCTGATAACTAGTGATATTGAGCATTTTCTCATGTGTCTATGAATCTTCTATATGTCCTCCTTGCAGAAGTGTCTGTTGAAGACCTTTCCCCATTTTTTAATTGGGTTAGTTGTCTTCTTAGAGTGAAGTCATGTGAGTTCTTTGTATATTTTGGAGATTAAACCTTTGTCTGAGGTATCATTGGCAAATATGTTTTCCCATACAGTTGGTTGTCTTTTTATTTTAATACTGTTTTCTTTAGCCATGCAGAAGCTTTTTATTTTGATGAGATCTCATTTGTTTATTCTTTCCTTTATACTTCCTGCTCTAGGGGACATATCAGTAAAAATGTTGCTGTGTGAAATATCTGAGATTTTCCTGCCAATGTTCTCCTCTAAGACTTTAATGGTGTCACAGCTTATATTTAAGTCTTTTATCCACCTTGAACTTATTTTGGTGCTCAAGTTCATTTTTTTGCATGTAGCTTTTGATGTATTGTTGGATGCGATTTGCCAATATTTTGTTGAGGATTTTAGCATCTATGTCCATCAGTGATATTGGCCTGAAGTTTTCTTTCTTTGTTATGTCTCTGTCTGATTTGGAATTAGGATGATGCTGGCTTCATAAAAAGAGTTTGGGAGTTTTCCATCATTTTGGATTTTTTGGAATAATCTGTGAAGAATAGGGGTTAGCTCTTCCTTAAATGCTTTGTAGAATTCTCCCGTGAAACCATCTGGTCCATGGCTTTTGTGTGATGGGAGTTTTTTGATTACTGCTTCAATTTCATCTGCTCTTATTGGGTTGTTCAGGTTTTCTGTTTCTTTTTCATTGAGTTTTAGAAGATTATATTTTTCTAGAAATTTGTCTATTTCACCTAGGTTTTCAAATTTCTTGGCATACAGTTCTGCATAGCAACTTCTTACAATCCCTTCTATTTCTGTGGTATCAGTTGTAATCTCTCATTTTTATTTCTGATTGTGTTTATTTGGGTCCTCTCTCTTCTTTTCTTGATGAGACTACTTAAAGGCTTGTCTATATTGTTTATCTTTTCAAAAAACCAGCTCCTGGATTCATTGATCCTTAGAATTGTGCTTTTAGTTTCTATGTCATTTAATTCTGCTCTGATCTTGGTTATTTCCTTTCTTCTAGTTGCTCTGGGCTGTCTTTGTTGTTGTTCCTCTAGTTCTTGCAGGCATCAGGTTAGGCTGTTTGTTTGAAATGTTTCTATCTTCTTTAGGTGAGCCTGTATTGCTATGAACTTCCCTCTCAGGACTGCCTTCACTGTGTCCCATAGGTTTTGGGTTGTTGTGAGTTCATTTTCATTTGTTTCCAGAAACTTTTTAATTTCTTCCCTAATTTCATTCTTGACCCATTCGTTGTTTAATAGCATACCATTCAGTCTCCGTGATTTTGAGTGTTTGAGGTTTTTTCTTTTGGGGTTGGTTTCCAGTTTCAGTCCCTTGTGGTCAGAGAAAATGCTTGGTTTGATTTCAATTTTCTTGAATTTGTTGAGGCTCATTTTGTGTCCTATCATGTGGTCTATCTGTGAAAATGTTCCATGTGCATTTGAAGAGATTGAGTATTTAGCTTCTTTGGGATGAAGGGCTCTATATATATCAATTAGGTCCATTTCATCTAGGGCATTATTCAATGCCACAATATTTTTGTTGACATTTTGTTTGGAAGATCTGTCCATTTTTGACAGTGGGGTATTAAAATCCCCTACTATAATTGTGTTGCTGTAATATCTTTCTTGAAGTCCTCTAAGATTTTTCTTATATATTGGGTGCTCCTATGTTGGGTGCATATATTTTTATGATGTTAATGTCTTCTTGGTGCATTCTTCCCTTGAGTATTATGAAGTGACCTTCTGGGTCTCTCTTTATGGCCTTTTTTTTTTGAAGTCTATTTTGTCTGATATTAGAATTGCTACCTCAGCTTTTTTTTTCTTGCTCGTTTGCTTGGAAAATTTGTTTCCAGCCCTTCACGTTCAGTCTGTGTAGGTCTTTTGTCCTGATGTGTGTCTCTTGTAGGCAGCATATGTGTGGGTCATGCTTTCTTAACCATTCAGCTATTCTATGTCTTTTGATTGGAGCATTTAATCCATTTACGTTTAATGTTATTATTGATAGGTACTTATTCATTGCCATTTTTGTACCTGTGTTCCTCTCTCTCTCTCTTTACCTTCCTTAAGGCAGTCCTTTTAGCATCTCTTGCAGAGCTGGTTTGGTGGAGGCGTATTCTTTTAGACTTCTTTTGTCTTGGAAGCTCTTTATTTGGCCTTCTATCCTGATTGAGAGCCTTGCTGGATAAAGTATTCTTGGTTGCAGGCCTCCAGTTCTCATTACTTGGAATATTTCTTGCCATTCTCTTCTTGCTTGGAGCATTTCCATTGAGAAGTCAGTAGCCAACCTTATTGGGGCTCCCTTCTATGTTACTTCCTTTTTATATGTCTAAAATTTCTACATCATGTTACACATTAAGCTTAACACTAAGAGCTACAACTTCTGTAAGCAGTTGTCATTTTTTTTTTAAATTTAAGCCTAAGTCAATGCCTCTATATCAACAACTGTGATGTTCCTGGTTTCTATAAAAAGAAAAGTATCCAAAAGACGCCTTTGAAGAAAGGCCTGCTCTTGCACTCATCCGTTCCACAACAGTTACACAGTTTTTATAAGTGTTGCACAGTTGAAAGATAGTGAGTAGAGACCACATAGTTTGGGGAAAGGCACCAAAAGAGAACTGAGTTCTGGGTCCAGTCTGTTCTGATGCTGAAAATAAGATACCATGTTATCCAGGTCAAGGCCTCCTTGTCAGACAACGAAGGTGTTGAACAGCAAGTCTCTCAGGTCCTTTCCTTTTATAAAATTACTTTATTTCAGTTCACTAAGCATATAAAAATACAGTGGGCCCTAAGATGCAGGAGACTTTTTCACGGCGGGTTCATCATAGCTCTCCAGTTTCTGGCTCAGTACCAGGCATGGACTCTATATTTGCTAAACAAATGAATGAATGAGTGAGTGGATGAAACAAACATACTGAACATTACTGTGAATGTAGTGACGGGCATGGGCTGATACAGAAGCCCACAGAATGAATACCCATCTAACTCAGCCCAGTATCAGAAAAGGCCTTTCACTTCTCCAAACGTTTGCCCCTCTATCAGGAGCATTCCCAGAGTCCCATCTGAGAAGCAGCTATTTAGGGATTACAAAATATCAGTCAGGTGACATGTGTCCCCTTAAGCACTATATAAAAATGGTTCAGAGAAACTTAAGAGGAGCAGGAGGATAGTAAAGCCCAGGCTTCCATAAATTGGAAATAATGAAGAAAACAGAACTCTTCCAACAGCCGCTCCGGAGACATCCCAAGAGATAGAAATTTAAAACGAGGAAAGTTGGGGTTTTTTTTAAGTCTGGGTGTGAGGCTTGATCACTCTGCACTGAATAAGGAGCCAGCTCTACCGTGTTTATAAACTATGCACATTGTTCTTTTAAAAAGGGCTGTGCAAAGGTTTCTGTCCTGTTTTGGAAATTTAGAATAAGAGATGAACTCCCTGTGCCAGTGGTTTCAAGTACCATTATTTGACCATTTCTCTATTTATAACTCATTCAAACTTATATAGCATATTACATTTAATTAATTGAGTGTTTATGCGTTAAAGAGTTATTTGCTTGTGACTATAGTGAAATTTCCAGGATTTATGACAGGAACATTTTAAACAGCAACATGTGTTTCCCTCCGATTTGTATAGCTTCATTCATTTTAATTTTTCCTGATGTTTTGCCTACCATATTATTAACTTCCCCAAAGCAATGAAATACCAGCTTGTCTTCTCATGGCAGAGAAATGAGAAGAATAATTATGAACGTGGAAATCCCAGTGAAAACACGCTTCTATTGAGAGAGGCGAGTGGTCCAAGAAGGAGGTCCCTGGATTTATGGAGACCGTGAATAAAAAAAATACAGCAAACACACAGGAAAACAGACACATTTTTTCATCCAGCATCTTGGACGCTCCCTACGCAGGGGGAAAATTTTTTCATATATATCTTATGCTGAACAAGAATTTATTTTCACTGTAAGTTATAAAGTCTGAATAAATCATCAAAGTTTCAAGTGTGTGTCACGCATGAACATTTAATCACTGCAAAGTGTTCTTTTCTAAATGTAAGCACAGTGTTTGATTTGTAACTGGCTCTAGGGGGCACGAGGAGATGTGTTCCTCGCAACACCTGGCCCCTTGAGACCACAGGGTAACGAGAGCAAGGGCAGTGTGGGGCGGACTTCAGTGCCGGTCAGCGCAAAGATATGAGACAGTCTGGAAAGTCGATTCCAGCCAGGCTGTAGATCAGCGGTTATTTCGCAAAGTGCTGGGGCTGACAGGCCCACCACAGTCACTCCTGCTTATTGTTCAACCAGGTGTTAGAGGGCCATCCGGGCCCAACCAGGATCCCATGAAAAAACGAGGGGTCGGGGGAGGGAGGCAGAAGGCAGGGAGGCCCAGGGCATGGGGACTGGCTGGGCTGCGAGGCAGCCTTCCCTACCGTTTGAGACAGTGTTTGGATTATGACGTCCTAGAGTCCCCATTGTTATTTCTCACAACATCGTAGCGTGCTTCAGCCCCCTGTCCATCTGGGTGGCCGCTCGTAAAAGGCAAAGAGAAAGCCCTGATCTCCATTCTTCCTGCAGAAGTTCTCTCTGCCCTCCCACTCTGATGTTTCGCCTCTGTTGACATAACCCTTCAGTTGGTCACTAGCTCCCAACGCATCTTCACTCAGAGAAAGGTTAGGCTGGAAAATAATTCCCAGTCTCAGTTCTTCCCTCTAAAATCTGTGCTCCTCAACTTGAAGCTATTCCTCTCCATGTACATGTGGGAAAAGAGGGGAAATGTGGCAAAGAGAAGGTAACTATCCGAGGGTAGGTCATTCGGATGATGAGATTGGGATAGTGTACGTCTTTTTAACGTTTTAAAATCATATGACACGTATCGTTAAACCTTTGTAAGTCTCAAAGCAAGATCTGGGGTTTTAAGGAACTCCTGATTTTTGGTGTTTTATCTTTCAACTCCTAACTTTTATAATCATTTTCATTATTAAAAAGACCTCTTTGGAAATGATCCTAATTTACCTTACAATCACCTAATTGTTGGAACCAGTGCCAATGCTACACGTAAGTCCACACCAAGTTCATGATCGAAATTGGCAATCCTGCAGAGGCAGAGGATGGGGCAGTGACTGACCTCATTGCCACCCTGGCACCGGAGGTCAGAGAACGGGTGGCAGTATTCATCAAAAAAGAAAAATCCACTTGTATTCTAAACTTGATCGTGCTCTGGTTTTGAGAAGCAACAGCCAGAGCAGGTCACACTGCAGAATTTCACCAAAAAATGGGGGATTTTTCCAAAATTTTTATACTAAGGAAGCAATTTTGCATACTGCAATGTGGTCATAACCTATATGACAAACACCATAAGAGTTTGAATTTTTATAGCTTGCCTCCAAAATTTTATTCAAGAATCAGTCCAGTGATAAGCTGAAGGTGACCTAGCCCCATGTCCCCATGTCCCAGAAATCAAGGACCTAGTGATGCTCTCATGTTCCAAACATAAAATACCATGGTGCAGGCAGCCTCTGAAGTGGCCCCCCTCAGTGTCCTGCTGGCATTCGTCCTCCTAGGCTGCCCTTTGCGTGGGGACTGCAGCTAGGGTCTCACTTCTATCAACTAGCATGTGGTGAATGGGATGGAAGGTCACCTCCCAGAGTAAGATACAAAAACTATAGCTGTCAGCTTGCTCCCCTTTTCTGTGACTTTCATGTTCTTTCTCTCTCTTTCTCCCGCCTCCTCTTCATCCCCCACTCTGTCCCTACCCCTTTCTCTGCCTTAGAGCTCTTGCTCTGGGGGACGCACACTGCCATGTTTGAGGACCACGATAGACAGAGCCATGTGACCAGAAACTGATATGTCTGGTGGACAGCCATCAAGATCTGCAAACAGGTGTGTGAGCTTGGAAGCAAACCTCTGATCTTCCATCAATCACGCCTTGAGATGCCTGCAGCCCAGCCAACCCATTGCCTCATCCTGTGAGAACCTCTGAGCCAGCCAAGCTTCACCCAGTCCACTCACCTGCAGAAGCCACAAGAAAACCAAGGTCCTTTTAAGCTGCCAAATTGGGGGATAATTTGTCATACAACAACACACAAACAATATAATGATCCTCTTTGCAACCTTAAGATAGTTTCCCCCAATGTCACTGCTAAGGTATACTCTAACACTCGAGCTGTTCAAATAAATCATTGATGAAGAACAACCGAAAACCCAAAATCACAGGTAACCTACCCATGGCTCGTTGGCAGAATCTTCCCCAAAGATGTAGGAAATCTAAAAACCTCAGTATACTTCACTCTGTCCTTATCCTCTAGTGTGCTGCATATAAATTCACTTCTTAGGTTTATTCTTTATTTTTTTTCTCTCCTGTTAGACTATAAGCTTCACCAGGTCAAGGGTTTCATCTTTTTCTTTTTCCATTCATATATACCAACAACTAAGACTAGTGCCAGTCTCATAGGAATTGCCCCAGAAATATTTTGTGAATAAATACTTTGACGTGGTTCAATGTAAAATTCAGTTTCCAACCGCAAGCCATAAACCGCACTGTTCCCCAATCATACCTTCCACCATCCAAAACTTCCCCAGCCCATTAATTCTACCTGGAGTGCCTGTGTCTTAGGTCACAGTCCTCAGAAACACACTGTGAGAATGTATTTGCAAGCATGTTACTAAGGAAGCGTGCCCAAGAGAAACCAGCGTGAGTTGGGGAAGCGTGACAGTGACGGAGAGGAAGGCCAGACAAGGGTGCGATTTCAGGTGGTGTCAGACAGAGTAACTTCAGCATGGGGAGCTCTTCCTTGTAAATCATATTCTGGGTTTGTCCCAACCCTAGGCAAGATTGTTGAGCTTTTTAACGCCCATAGTAATTAGTCATCCCCTCGGGGCTTCCCTAGGGAGATGAACTCCCAGGTACTTCCAGCTGTCTTCAGTGTGGGGAGAGCCAAGGGCAGGCCTCCGAAGAGAGGACACCAGCACAGGCTGGGGAGGCATAGGATCACTGGAGGTGGGCAAGGGGAGCAAAGAGCCAGCCCTGGGGCTCCAGGGAGATCTGGGAGGAACGCTGCAGCCCCCGCAATGCCCATCGTTCTCCCAGGTTATTTTATTGAAATCCTATCCACCCTTTAAATAATTCTTTCTGTGTGTACTATGCTAGAACCACACATGAGGCCTTGTTATTTCTCATTAACTTTGCCTTTCCTTCCCTAGATCATAAACTGCCTAAAAACAGAGATGCTATGTTAGAGGCATTTGTGTTGTAACTGTTTCCAATACCGTTGACCATCTCTAGACTAAATTCCATGAAAGCGAGAACCAGTGGGTTTTATCACCATATAGCCAGCAGCTACGGCAGAGCCTGGTATACAGCAGGCACTGAGCTGGTCTGCAGAATCAATACAAGAAAAGCATCACAGGCTACAAAGTGCTTTTTTACCTATAATTCCATTTGTCCTCAGAGAATACAGAGAAGTATGTAGCCTAGTTGTGACCACCTCATTTTTCCAAAAGAAAGGCTAAGTAATAAGGATTTCCCAAGGATTTGCTAAATCAATAAGCAGGCCCAGAGTTATGTCCCAGAAATAAATCTGATTTGAAATCCAACTTTATTTCCCCTGAGCTATGCCAGTTGACTTATAAGCATATCGGACATTGAGATCAGTAAACAGACTCAACATGTCTCAATCTTTTAACAAACCTGTTTCAAGGTGGTTGACTCACTGTAGGCCCATAAAAGGCACACTTATGGAGCACATAAAAGCTAATCAATGAGTGTTTGATCTTATTATATTCAGTCATAAGTAAAATGGAATGGAAATGCTTGGCTTAAATTGAAATAGATTGAGATCATGTAAGTTAAGAGGAGTCTTATGGTGTCTTTTACTCCCTGACTCCCCAGAAGTCTGTGTGAATTTGGGGCTGAGAGTAGAAGTGGAGAGGAAGACTGTGGGCAGGCTGGTGACTCTAAATTGCTGGCTGCGGTTCATTAAGCTGTGTCAGGTACCAATAAACAGGTGGGACCTCCAGAACCTCACATTGTAAAGCCGCCTCAATGCACATGGGCCTGCAGCTCTCAGAAGGTCTGTTTACCTGGACTCTTCATCACGGCCCCTCGCACCCCTGACAGATCAAACTGTCTGCCTCACTGCTCTGTCATTAGACAGCAGTCAGGCAAGCCTCCAGACACTCTAGTTGATACTAAGCTGGCAAGGACTGACAAACAGCAACTGTGAAAGCAGGGATGTGCCCACAGGGACCTACCACGCACATTGGTGACCCTCTGGGTTAGGGCCCAGCCCAAGCATGACCCGCAAAAGGAGGAAGGCTACATGGCTCCTCAGAGTTACTGTTAACCAGTGACAGATGGGAGTAAGAGGACAGCCAGCCTACCTTCTTTGCCCCTCTGGTGGAACAACTCTGAAGTATATTCGACATTCCCTCCCAGAATGCTCCAAAGGGCTTGAGCAGGGCGCCTGCTGTAAGCACCTGACCAACAGCCTACCTCTCTTGGTTTCCCTGTCTTCCCTGCCTCCTCCCTTCTCCCGCACCGGCTCTCCCAGAATCATCTCCAAAATAAGCTCCTCAAACCCTTGTCTCAGGAACTGCTTCTAAGAGCACCCACACCTGGCTCCTGTGACTCCACTCAGCGACATTGGTATTTTTAAAGCAGATAACCAGCCTGGCAGCCCAAAGGGACACCAGTAATGAGGGCACTTGCATAAATATGATAGTCGTGTGGAGACCTCAACTACCACAACAAGCCTTCCCAGCAGCGTCTCTCTGTGGAACAGCAGGCTGGCCTGGTGGAGGAGCACTGGCCCCGGTGTCGGGAACCTGGTTCTCAGGTTGTCATCGCCAGCGCGGCGCTGCTCAGCTTTGTCATCCGCCCTGGTCTCTGTGATCTTCGTTTTCTCATCTGGAAACTCACAGCCCTGGGTTATTTGATTCCTGGGGCCCTTTGGGGCTCCCGCTCCCCATGAATCCATGGAAGAGGATGAAGTGCATGGCACCTCTTTAAAGGTATGTTTCACAGGTAATTAATAAACAAGCAAGCTTTTCACACAGCACCGGCTCTAAGAAGGACTGTTTAATTAGGCACACGAGACGTTCCAATCTGTCTAGACAGGCTTCTCTTTTTCCCCAGGATACATTCAGCCATGCTTGCTCTGACGCTGTGACAAGGTGTCCTTTGGCTGCAGACAGCGATTTTGCTGCGTGATAATTCTAATGCCATGGAGTGAGACTTTCTGTAGTTATACACAGTTTGCCTTTCCGAGAGAAACTAACTGCAGAGAGTTACCCAAGAAATAGTCAAGAGAGACATTTGTACAACCTGAGTCACCAAAAAGTAGCTTCTGGCATAGCCCTTGTGCTCCCTATCCAACATTATTAGTGGGCTTTTAAGTTACCACCCCTCTCCCCATCCTTGTCCTTGGGGAATAAAATCAACATTAAGAGTAATCTTCCAAGTGATAAAATTGACGCTTTTTTACCCCACCAAAAAGAGCAACACACCCTCTCCCCATTTCTGACAAAGACCTTAGAACAGAGAAAGGGATTTCATGACACCAGATTCCTTAACACTCAGACTTGAGTCTTGTGACAACCCTGGCAAACAGCTAGTGAAGTCCTTGATCTTCCAAGTGCCGTGGGCTTTCAACTTGTGTGGATAACATTGACAGATCTCATCTGGTCTGAGGACTGGGGAAGAAGCACATGAAGTTGCTGTCAGTAGTTGGAGAGAATTTTCAAAGCACAACCATTGAATAGACAAGCACAACCCATTGAATGTGATAAAACGGTGCATTTGTGTCTCTGCCGGCCATTGTTCAAGCTTTTTCAGAGGGGGCAGATGAAAAATGGTCAGAAACTGTCACTTTTTATTTCACGTGTGTAGTTCTACAGGAATATGAAGTCACGAAACACAATCTCAACTTAGTTCCAGCAAGTGTCTACCCAAGGCCCTATTCCCACTTCAATCTTCATTCAAGGTGGACTTCTTCCCCCAGCCACCCCCACGTAAGGCTAGGTGGGCAGCTGTCCTTCCGGAAGGCATGCTTGGCCTCAGTCCTCTTGCTCCTACACTCACCAGCGGCGGCCCCACACCTCGTAAATGTCAGAGAGGATGGGCTGCTGAGGAGAGAGGACCAGAAAGGGCAGTCTGGCTAGAGTGGGTGGCTTCCCGCTCTCTGGACCTGGCAAATGCGCAGCACTGAGTCTCTCCTGTGGATTCCTTGGAAGTTGTCTGGAAGCTTCTCTGCTGGCCCCTCCAACTACAACTCAGCTGACACGGGCAGTGCCTCCCCTTCAGCGGGCTGGTCCCCAGACCTGGGGCCCCTCGGGGATGAGGTCCACATCCTTTGTGCCATTTGAGTCCAAATGCCCTCGAAAGCAGCCACCTGGGTGGGACTTGAAATGGCTCCAGGCCAGCTCGTCTCCATCTGGTTCGTGAAACATGCTGCTGTACTTCTTGACAAAGGGGACCAAACCTTATCATTTCTCATACAGTTATCCATATAAAGAGATAATCTGGCATATGAAAAATTATACTAAATAGTCAAAAGGAAATAATTGTTAAAGGACTACCCTCCTACCATAAACATTTTTAAAAGATTTTACTCATTTATTTTTAGAGAGAGAGGAAGGGAAGGAGAAAGAAAGGAAGAGAGACATCAATGTGCGGCTGCCTCTCACGTGTGCCCTCCTGGGGACCTGGCCCACAACCCAGGCATGTGTCCTGACTGGGAATTGAACTGGTGACCCTTTGGTTTGCAGGCCAGCACTCAATCCACTGAGCTACACCAGCCAGGGCCATAAACTCTTAAAACTTGAAACACATGAGATAACTCAGACACTGAGCAACAGTCAGCAGAGGGCTGGGCCACTTGGGAGAGAAGAGCCGCACGTGAGGAGCAACCCACGCTTGCAGAGCTTCCTCCCTGGAAGAACTGTGTGGCCTGCACCGAAGGGAAGCAGCCCAACAGAGCACGATCTTGCAGAGCTGAGGGGGCAGAGATGGAATGAACAGAGAAATAGAATGACCCCTCACAAAATAGCCTAAGGGGTCTTCTTGAGCCCCAGGCCAATTAAAGGCTGCATGTTAAAGGGCAATTTCGTAAGGCTTGGAACGTTACTTTTCTAGAGCTGCTATAACAAAGATCCTATAAAAAAAAGTAAATAAAAACCCTACACCTAAAAATAAAATTATAATATCTGAAGTGAAAAAATTAATAGAATGGCTTCATGACAAATTTGATACTTTGGAGAAAATAGTAGTGACTCAAAGACAAGGCAATAGAGACAATTCAAACTGAAGCCAGAAAAAAGAAGTCTGAAAAATTGACTTGGCTGGCCAATGTCAAGTGCTCTAAGAAATGTGTAATTGGGGCCTCCACATGCACATGCAAACACACACACAAACACCAATACAGAAAGAAATGGTAAGTCTATGGGTAAATATAAATTCTGTGTTCTTGTTTCTTAACTTATTTAAAAAATAATTGACTTAAAAGAAAAATAGCGTATGAACAAGTAAAATGTATAGCAAAAATAGCAGAAAGGATAGCAAGGACAAAAGGAAATATAATTCCATAAGGCTTTTATGTGAAGAACAGAGTATTAATTCATAGTAGACAAAAAAAGATCAAAATGATATGGGAAACAATGTAAATAATAATGTAAATGGACTAAAAGCACCAATCAGTTGGCACAAATTGCAAGACTGGATTTTTTTTAAAAAGAGAAAAAGCAAGATACAACCAAATGCTGTACATTTTTAGATGCACTTTAAGTTGAAGGACAAGATACGTTAAGAATGAACAAGCACATATGTGCCAATATTAATCATAGGAAAGCTAAATGTCTATTTTAATATCAGACAAAATAGATGTTAGGACACAGAGTATTATCAGAAATAAAGAGAGATATTTTATTTTATTTTATTTATTTATTTTTAAATGAAGACATGGTCAATTCATTAAGAAGAGCAACACTAAATACATATTTACCAAATAAGAAAACTTTATAACACATAAAGCAAAACTGAAAAACTAAAGGAACAAATAGAGAAACATAAAATAATTGCTAGCATACATAAACAGTACTGAATCAGTATTTGGTGCAAAAAGCAGACCAAAACTTAGGAATTATCTAGAAAATCTAAACAACACTATCAAACCAAATTGGTCTTTTTGGTTATTTACAAACCAATACAAACATCAACTCCAGAATACACATTCTTTTCACCTGTCAGTGGAATACTCACCAATGCAAAGCACTTATTAGACTATAAAAATGCTCAAGTAGATTTGAATGAATTGAAATCATACAGAACATATGCTCTAAATACAACAGAATTAATACAATATACAGATGATGTATCATAGATTTGCACACCAGAAACCTATATAATTTTATTAACCAATGCCACCCTAATAAATTCAATAAAAATTTAAATAAATAAATATGACATAATTAACATAATAAATCTCCAATCCAAGTACTAACCAGGCCGGACTCTGCTTAGCTTCCGAAAGCAGACAAGATCGGGCATGTTCAGGGTGGTATGGCCATAGACAAATAATAAATCAACACCAAAACAAATCTGAAAAATCTCTAAATACTTGAGAATTAAGAAACATACTAAAAATTAACTGGGTCAAAGAAAAAATAGAAAACTAAGTTATAAAATACCTTGAACTGAAAGATAATGAAGACATATCCAAACATGCACTGGGATGCAACAAAATCACTGCTTAAGAAAAATTTTATAGCCCCATATGCTTGTATTAGAAAAGAATAAAGGTTTAAAAGTAAATAATCTAAGCTTCCTTCATAGAAGCTAGAGAAAGAAGAGGATATTAAATCTGAATTCAGTAGGAGAAAGAAACAAAATAAATGTAATAGAAAATAAACAAGTGCAGAGAAAAATCAATAAAACCAAACCTTACTTCTTTAAAACGTTCAATAACATTGATAAATCTTTACTTAAGCTAATCAGAAAAAAAAAGAAATAAAACACAAGTTATCAGTATTTGGAATGAAAGAAGGCATAACACCATAGATCCTACAGACCCAACAAAAAGTAGAATATCTATATAGTATATATATTAATTATTAAGTTTAACGAGTAAATGAAAAGCCTACAACAAAGAAAGTTCCAGAGCCAGATGGTGTCATTAGTAAATTCTATCAAGTTAGTAAAAATCATACCAATTTTGCATACTTATTATATGAGCCCAGCATAATTATGATCCCAAAGCCATTCAGACATTAAAAGAAAATTAGTGACCTCTATGGCACATGAGTAGAGATAGAAAACACATTTTTAAAATGTTAGCCACTCAAATCCAGCAATAGAGTAAAAGGACAATATATCATGATTAAGAGGAGTTCATCTGAGAAAGCAAGGTTGTTTTGCAAATTCAATCAACGTAAAGCTTTTCACTTAGAAATGGGAACACTCATACTACCACAGTCAATTAAGTTCTGGCAAAATACACAAAGCTAGTCAATAAGGTAAGAAAGTTTTCAATAACTTGCTCTGAAATAACTAGATACGGGTGGAATGTGTACACCCTTACCTCACACCATACATAAAAAATAACTCAAAATAGATTATAAAACTAAAGGTAAATGCAGACTATGAAGTACAGGAAACTATTTTTATAGACTCGATGTAGGCAAAGATTTTCCCAGTGGAACTCTGAAAGTACCATGTATTAAAAAAATAAAGGTAAATTGAACTTCATCAAAATTGGATTTCAATTCATCAAAAAATACCATTAAGAAAATGAGTACACAGGAATTAAATAAAAAATAAAAAATAATATAAATTTTTTAAAAAAAATTTAAAAAAGAATGAAAATGACTAGACAGGTCACACAATGAAAGAAAGTATCAGCAGCATGAATTGGACAAAGGGTTGTATCCAGAATATATAAAGAACACCTAAAACTCAAAAATAAAAAGTCAAGTGAGATATGTAGAGGACCAGGGTGGATAGAAAGCAAATTATTTGTACAGACATCTCACAAAGAAAGGTATATAACTGGCCAAAAAGTATACGACAAAATGTTCAACATTATTTACCATTACAAAATGGAAATTAAAACCCTATGGAGGTACCACCACACACTCACAGAAATGGCTAGAATTTAGAAAATTGAACATACTGTGTTGAAGAGATAAAAAGCAACTGGGATTCTCATACATTGTGGGTGAGCGTGGAAAATGGCACAACTGCTTTGAATAATGATTTGGTGGTTTCTTATAAAGTTAAACACACTTCTACCTATGTCCATGAACTCCACTTATCTATATTTACCTAAGAGAAGGCTTAGGATCTATGTCCACAAAAATATTTGCCCGAGAGTCTTTGCAGTTCTTTATTCACAAAAGACAAAAACTGAAAAAAGAAATACAAATAACTCAACAAAAAACACATTTCAGAATATCCATCAACTAAACAAATTTCAATACATTTGTTTAATGAAATACTATTCAGTAATAAAAAGAACCAACTACTGACACAAGCAACTATATGAACTGAATCTCAAAATGTTGTGCTGAGTGAAAGAACAAGTACAAAAGGCACACACTCTGGGGTTCGATCTACACGAAGGCAAAGCTAAACCAACAATGGAAAAAGAAATCAAAACAGTAGCCGGGTCAGAAGAGCAGGGTGTGCAACAGTTGGCTAATGTGGGCATGCGGGAACTTCTAAAGGATGGACAGTTCTGTATTTTATTGGGATGTGACATACAAATTGTATGCATCTGATAAAACTGACTAAACTGCACACTTAAGATCTTTGTATTTTTAATATGTTACACCTCAATAAAATATGACATCTTACTAATATAAAAAGTACTAGAGTAATGCCAGTGTTGTAATAGAAATGATTGACAGGGTCAACAGTGGCACCAAACAGGAAGCCATCAAACTCGTTGGGTAAGTCAAAAAAGTTGGAACCCTGGATGGTATAAGTGGATTAAGCGCAAGCCTGGGAACCAGCGCAGGGAGCATGAAAGGTAATCACACATTGATGTCTCTCTCCCTCTCTTTCTCCTTCCCTTCCCCACTCTCTAAAAATAAATAAATAAAATCTTTTTTTAAGTTGGGAAAAAAGAATGACATCTGGGTCTTAAGTATCAGCAGGAGATTGTCTAAGACACAGTAAACACACCGTAGTCCAGGTGGTTGTTTAGAGCCCCAAAATGTCCTGGTGTGACTTAAGTTTGCGATGCATGTGAAGTGAGGTAGCTAGCTATGAAAGAGCTTGCACAATGAAGCCAACTGCCAAAGTTTAATAGGAAAAGGTTACTTACTTCAAATGGTTATTGTGAGGAGTTTGCTTTAATAGATGCTTAGAAAAATATCTGGTGCATAGTTAGCACTCACTAAACAAGAACCGTCATCATGACTTACAGTTTCCTGAAGAAAAAGAATACTGACCATGAGTCTTGAGGGAGAAGAGGGTGGTAGGAGTGGAGAATAATGGAGAGGATGGAAGACGGTTGCAACCTGTGATTTATAAGAAATATAAATATATTTCTTACATATTTGGTCTTCATCCACGATTTCTGGCTGAAAGATCCCCAAACCCTTGGAATTTCCTAAGTGATGAGAGCAACAAAGTGGTCTTTTGTTATGCTAATGAGGTGACTTTTGGACCCCACCTAAGTATGTGGGCTGCTTGCCAGGAGAATCAAGGCTGTGATTAAATGGTTGGAACTTCCAGTTGGACCCCCTGACCCCTAGGGAGAGAAGAGGGGCTGGAGGTTCAATTAATTGCCAATAGCCAGTGATTTAATAAAGCATGCCTATGTCATAAAGCCTCCAAAAACCCCCAAAAGTGCAAGGTTTGAAGAGCTTCCAGGTTGTTGAGCACATGGAGATTTGGAGTAAGTGATGCTTGGACTGAGTGAGGAAGCTCAGTGTCCTGTCCCCATACCCAGCCCTATGCATCTCTCCCACTTGGCTAGTCCATTTGGCTGTTAACATGTGATCCTGTGACTTCAGCAGTCTGATTAGCTATCTCACTAAGCTATGTCCTCCAGTCTAATATTGTCGTTATTGATCAAAAGGTGGTATTTTGACCCCAATTTGCCGCCTTCTTTCATCTTATTTCTCAACCTGGACAGAGAAGCCAGAGCTTCTGGCTCTGGGAGCAGTATTTACTGCTCCTCCACATCTCTTAACCCCCCATACTCCCTCCTGGCTTTCATTACTGTGTAATGGATTACAAGATTTCTTCTGTATTGCACACCTCAAGCCAAACTTCTTCAGATGTCTAGAAGCCAAAAGATGGCTTCTAGGTAAATGAAGGTAACTTACTTAGAGACAATGTCTTGTTCTTCTGAACCATTTCTTTCAAACTTTCTTACCCAATCAACTATAACATTCCTCCAGGAATCAGCTAAGCTAGAATTGCCTCTGCCTAGCCTGTCCTGGCCAATATACACAGTTCATTTCAGAGAGAGGAAACTGTCCAAGGCACCATGAGTTTGGAAGAGCTGATACCAAGATGATTCAAGCAGAGAGATATTTAAAACAGATGCAACCTCACAGGGCCTTTCTGAGCTTATGCCACCCAAACCTAAACGAGGCAATTTCTAATTTGTGTAGCCAGCTGGGAGACTCACACAACATTACTGTGCCCTACCCTTTCCACCCTGAGAACTTATCCAGTTCTTGGACTGGAAATAAAGACTACAGCTCCCTCAGTTGAACTGCTGATGTTTGATGTATTCTCCAAACCCACTCTTTGAGCTCCGCCAAGTTCAGTGAAATATTTCCACCACTGCCTCTGAGGCTGTTATAGACAATAGAATACGTCATATATATATATATATATATTAATGGCATCAAATTACATTTGAAAAAATATAAGAAAACTTCATGACTAGAGAGAACTGTACACATTAGCTTATTCTCTGTCATATGTAGTATTGAAAATGTGATATAAAGTAGTTTGGAAAGACACAGATGAAAAAAAAGATTCATTGATCAATCTAAAAAAGACTATTGTTTTGTTGGGGAAAGCAATTGCCATTTATAAAATAATATCAAGAGAAACATAAAGAAAAGAAGAACAGGATAACCACACATAATTAAAACTTGAATTATCAGAATACTTTGGAAAAATGGATAATTTTATTAACTGAGATTATTTTGGTGAAATAATTGCCCTCTTTAAGCAATATTCTTAGAGCTCCTTCTTAAAAAATAATACAATCTCCTGTCTTAAATATATAAATATCTTGCCAGTGCCTCCCACTGAGCGAACACAGCTGGAAGGTGAGAAAGCCTGGAAAGTAAGTTTTCAGGAAAAAAATGAACAATAGATAAAAGAACAAACTGGCGAGTGACCAGCATAACACCAATAAGGTGGGGGCTATTGTTAGCCTCTTAACCCAGATGAGGAAAGTGACTCACAGTGGAATAAAATACTCTGCCTAAGAGCACAAGCATCGAACGCAAGAGCGCAGGTTCAGATAAGTCATGGAGTTCAATAGAAACATTAATTGAGCTGTGGTGGAAGGTGGGGACCAAAGTAAGTACCTGGTTCCAAGAACAGGATTGCAGCTCAGATTTAAGATCAGAAAATTTGCATTCTCAGGAACTATCAAGTAACACAGTACCTGGTATACACAATGTAATAAATTAATCTATTGAATTAATAAATAGCTGATGGGCCCCTTAAATTGAAGAATATCTGGGGTGGAGAATAAGTTGCAACCCCAAAACTAAGAGATGACCATCCTTCATCAAAGGGCTCTGTGCCTCTGCCTAAGAAGGAAGATTCTAGGGAGCAACTTATGTTTATTGAGCCCTTGTAGCATCAAGCACAAACGTTCTGAGAAATATTTTGTTGATTCCACAAAACCTAATGATTTGGCAACTATTATTATCCCCATTATACAGATGAGGAAACTAAGGTTCCCAGAGTTAAGTAGCTTGCCCAAGGTCAGCCAGTAATGAGGAGCACCAACATGGTCTTCTAATTTAGCTGAAGTCCTTTTCACCTCAGTTGGGATTAACCAAGGAACTAGGATGGATGGAGACTGCAGAAGAGAAGGGAGAGGATGCCTAGTGAAACCGCTCACAGAGAACTGAGGGAGCAAGGGACAGATGAGTGGGGCTATAGGATGGCAGAAGCCGAGCCATCAAAAATGAAATTATTGAGAGGCCAACAAAAATTCTTTCCAAATTCTTCCTTGGCAAAGTCAATTCTACTTGTACCTTGATCTTTGACCTAGACCCATACAATTAATTCCACATCATATTTCTGCATATTGCTCTCCAAGGAGAATTGAGTTTATACTTCCCCCCAATCCAAACCATAACAGTACTTAATTAGGTGATAATTTATGTAGTACTTAGCATGGACTTTTGGCACTTGCTGGAGAAGGCTGTACAAGTGTATATGTGTTATCACCTGACTACATCAAGTAATGGGGCCCGGGCATTGGTGAGGTGTCTTGGGCTTTACAAGGTATCAAATGACTTTTATAACCCTGTAGTACCTAGCTTTCCAGTAGGCAGAGCTGTCTCTAGTGTGTATTAATATACTGAATATTATGCCCACATGCACCTAAAACTCTGATTCTGAGCACTTCAAAACAACAAGGAGCCTGGAAAATCGGAGAAACAGATGTTGGATGAATATTAAGCCTTCTCAGGTCCATCAACCTCAGGAAAATGGTTCAACAGAGAGGAATCGTTCAAAGCTACTTAATGGAAAGTAAACAGAACATTCCCTGTTGGCAGGCACAGTCTATGGTGATAAAGAGGCTCTGAACACTAGGCTCCAACCCTCATGGCCCAGCCTTGTGGACGGGACTGACCCAGAACTGGTTCTTTCCCAGGAACCCATGAGGGCCTAGCATGTCATGACTGTGTGACCCCAAAGCACTAAATAACCCATTTAAATAACACAAGTTGTCAAGAGCAGGGAAATCCTAAAAGATGGCAGATGACTGAAGTTCAGTCAGTATGCAGTCCTCAAGCTGCTGGCAGAGAGAATCAAGAAGAGCCTCTTCAAGTTGTCCCTGATTCTCACTATGCTCATCAACAAAAGAAGAAAGAAACTCAAAGGGAAGTTATTTTGGCTCCTGGATACTGCATCACGTCTGTCTTCTCTCTAAACCAAAATTAACTCATAAAGTACAGCCACACACTAGTCCTGGTTTGCTGACTCTGGGAAGAGGGAGATGGAGAAAACATAGAACAAGGGCTGTGTTTCATTCTGAGCACCAACAGGCCTATGACCCTAAGCAAACTAGACAAGACAGCTCATGTATAAGAACCTAGGACAGAAGGAAATTCACAAAGATGAGTCATGATCCCCATACACGGCTGATAACTGTTCCCAGCAATTGCAGATTACTCCTTAAATTTGTTGCCTTTCTGAATCAGGTCCATGACGTTGTCCTTGAGCCGATGTTCTACCTGGAGCCTTGCTCCAAATTCATGGATTGAGCCCTTGATTTGCTTCATGCAGCTCTGATCCTCTGCAGGTCCTAAAGATGACAGAGTGAGCACTGTCCTATCCTCTCCACCCACCCTCATACCCGCTTGGCTGCCTTGCTGAGCCTGCCACATTCCTGCACAGGCTCCTCAGCTTTTTGTTTCTGCAGCCCTTCCAGAAGCAGGGCTGTAATCAAAAGAAAAGCAAACAGAAGCTTAAAAAATTCAACTATGATACTAAAATTAAAAATAAACCTTCTTTCCCCTTCCAAGTATAGAAGTAGTATGTTTCTGGATACTGTTCTTACACAAATACTACAAATCTAGCATGGCTCTAAAATAGGGTTGAAATCAACTCTATAAGAATTTCACAAACCATATGCCTGTTCTTTCTCCAAGAATTATTGTAACATTGAAAATAAGTAAACCATTGCTGTAAGTGCTGAGAGGAAAACATAAATGAATAATGGGTGTTGTCTTTATAGAGTTTACAAGCCAGCATAAGAATTAAGATACAAGCGCCGTAGGTCCCACAAGTCTTGAATCATAGACAATGAGGATCTCTGAGCTGGAAGGTTTGGGGAACATACACCAGGCTAGCAGCCCACCTCGCACCTGCAGGGATAGAGGACTCATGACTCCTTAGTTCAAATCCTCTCATCTCTGAACATCACTGGATGCTCTGGACCGTTTTCACATAAAATTGAAATATATCCATTTTGGACTTCTGCCAATAGCTTTATACTGGAATCTCATAGGAAAATCCAGGAATTCTTTATTAGTAATGTTGAGCATTGGTTATTTAAAACTGAATATCTCCTCTCCGCGCATGTAAAATTCTTGTCTTACAAGAATGGCATCTTCAGACATGGCATCTCTAATTCCTTGAGTCATTATTATGTTTCATACTTTTGTCTCTTCATAATTATTCTGTTCACTTTTCTGTTGATCTTACCTATACTTTTAAGAATATAGAACAACACCAATATATGAGATGTGGTTTAATTATAGAAGACTCAAGTCCTCACCTTTCTTTTCCTAAGTACTATTTTTAAGTGATATAACATTCAACTTTTTGACAGCCACATCATACATCTGGGACTTACAACAAATTTAATCCTGAGTGTCAATGTGATAGCATGAGTCATTTATCTAAATGGTTGGTTTGGGGAAGCAAGCCATTTACTGCAAAATAATTTGTCTCGCATTCACTGCTCCAGTTTGTCTTGCTAATCCTGGATTCCCATTCTGTCATTCAACCTTCTAATGTAGGATATATTAGAAGCCTCATTCAGGTAGCCTCATTCAGGTCTTGTGAAACTGTGTGTTTAGCAGATTTCCTACTGCTGATATAAATGTTAGGGAAGACTGGGCTAAGGACAGAGCTCTCCATGTTTTACCCCCACCATACCACCTGCACTTCCCCCATCCTTAAACAAGCTACCATCATAGGTCAACAAGACTCATGTAAAAGTAAAACTTAACCCTTCTCTCTGCCTTGACCCTTGCTCAACACCACAGCCAGAGAGATTGTGTTAACGATCATCGACTCTGTAGTTGTCAACTTGCTAATAGTCTCCTGTCTCGATTTCAACAAGAGTTGAAGCCCTTTCGATGGCTGACAAAGTGCACTATTCAATCTCCTCCCACCTCACCTCCTCCCACCCTCACCCTCAAGCATGCTGCTCAGCCAGAGTGGGCTCTTTGCTGATCTGCAGACACACCAGGCAGCTCTGGCCTCGGGGGCTTTGCACTTGCACTTCCTTCTGGTCCTTCCATCAGCTACCCCATGGCTCACTCCCTCACCAGTCAAGTCACTTCAGGGTCAACTGCTCATTATGGACTACCCTGCCAAACCTGAAGCCACTGCATCTTGGCACACCTCTCCCTGTGCCCTACTTCACTGCCCCTGTAGCCCATATCTCTATCACCTTTGACACAAGGTCAAATTCACATACTTTTTATGGTTATTATCATCTATACTAAAATATGCAATATTGAGGTATGTTTTTAGATATACCTGTGGCACTTGACATATATAGGCATTCAACACATATTTGCTAAATGAATGAATGAATAATCCTCCAGCGAGATGACATAGTAACTGATTTGTGTTGATAGGATTCAGTCTTCATTTGTTTAGGGAGTGGAGGAGTACGCTTAAGGCTGGCATGAAAAAGGAGAGTCTCAAAGCAGGGTCTCAAAGCACTTTCTCAGGCTCCAAGTTGCATCTGTATTCCTAAGCCATGCAGGTAGCCTGCCTCTCATTAGCTCTCCTATCTTGGCTGAAATGACCACCCTCTGCCCTCAGCACCAACCCATGAAAGCTTCAGACACAGACGTCCATTATGGGCTATCACCAGTACCCCCAAATCCCACCCACAGACTTAGAGCCTAACTTTCTCTCAATGGCCTCATTAACCAGGCAGCACCTTGGAGAAGGCAAATGAAAAGCCTCAGGCAAACTTGTCCTGTGCTTTCACTGAAATTTTATTTGTACATCAATTAAATCATAGACCTAGAACCCCACAAGGAACAAAGGCAGCCTTATTTTCTACCCTTTCAGAAGTAGTGTCAATGGAAGTCTTTGTGCTGTCTCCCCAAAAGGTCTTGGAAGCCTAGAGATGCCACTATACCCTCTGAGCCTCCATTAAGAGCTAGAAACTGATTTAACATGCGAGTTATGAGCAAGGAAACCCATAATCAGGCATCTGGGGTTCAAGTCCCAGATTCACCACTTTCTAGAAAGACAATGCAAGACAGGTAGCTCGATGCCCCTGAACCTTGATATCATCATACAAAATTAGAAGGCAATGATGATAGCTACCTTACAGATGGTTGAAATTGTAGGTGATGTTGCCTGGGACATAGCACTCACTGAATATTAGCTAGTACTTTTATTTATTAACTTTATATTTAATAGCTTCTTTAAAAAATGAATATATCCTCTATCTTGGGCACTGGGATGGGTTTGGGAATTATAAAGAAAATGAGTCGTTGATTGTACCCCAAGGAGTTCAGAGTCTAGATGTGTAAATATCAGCCAGGATCTGAGCAGGAAGCAGACAGCATGCTCAGGAGGATTTGTGAGTAGCCTTTAAAGTACAGACTATTTACAGAGGTGTGGTCAGGGCTAAAGAAACCAAATGGGATGTTGAAGCACCCAGAGACCAGCAACAGAAAGAAGCTGTAACCACACATAGGCCTGAAAAGGAAAGAGAGGAAATGGTGCTACTGGAGTGAGCCCAGCTGAGCTCAAAGCCCTGAAAGAGGGGTGGTCTTACATTGCCAGAAGCATGCTGAGTGAAAGAACAGGAGTGAGACAAACCCAGGCATCCACCTCCATCTCTTTTGTATCTCCTGTCTTCGCTCTGTACTTACCATCAGCTGAACTCAACCAGAAGGCAGCAAGCAAAGGGGCCTGGGTGGAGCGGCTCTCGGAGCCTACCTTCTGGTGCAGGGAAGAGGGAAGGAGGTGAGAGTGTACAAGTACAGGGAATGGTGAATAACTGGCATGAGGAACAAACCACATTTACTATAAACCAGCAGTTGTGCTCATTGCTTTGTATATATCACCTCTTCTAATCAACAAAACTGGGAGTAAGGTATGTGTTTTTTTCCACCCTTTTTGTCAGAGGAAGCTGAGAGACTCCAGGAGACCAAATGTCTTTTTTCAATTCTGTGCTGTCTAGTCTAGTCTTGCTGTTAGACATAGGCTGGCACACTTTCCATTAGGCTTCAGGGCCCCCTTCACATATTCAGCAAATATGTACTGAGTTCTAGAGATGGTAGCACTCACCACATATTAGATTTTCTCCATGCACATTCCCCCGTGCACAGCTAGCTGTAGCAATAGGCTGGTTATGATCAATGAAATCTAAATGAAGTTACATGCATCTTTCCAGGTGGGACCATGAGAAGATGATGCATAAATCTCGAGTCTCTCTCTTTCTTCCACTGACATAGCATAAAGGAGGCTGTGAATTCCACATCTTACAGGTAGACATTCAAGCCTCCTTCAGCCCCTGACCATAAGTGACTATGTAGAGAAGCACCTGCTGCTGTCACTCATAGTACATTAACAAAGATAAATAAACTGTTAAGCTACCAAACTGTGTGTGGGGGGGTGTTACTCAGCATATCCTAGTTCTCCTGACTAATACACATGCTGACCTCTTTGTGGATGCAGGGAGGGGAAGGATAAATAATGGTCCCACTGTTCCTGGATTTGCACTCAAGGCCACCTAAAAGCTGCACACAACAATGGGTAGATAAGGGAGAGCTTATTCTGCATGGAGTAAAAGGAATAACGAGTTTAGCTGTCCTGAAGGATGAATGGAACTCTATCAGCAGGCAAGGGACAGGGGTGTGTTTTCTGGAAGAGAAATGGCGTTGCAAATGCAGCGGACACGTGCAGCATCGGGTAGTGAGAAGTTGAAAGACGCCCCCACCCACGAATGGAATCCAAAAGTATACAAGTTTCTCCTATGATTGGGTCAAGATGACTAAAACACAGTCTAGAGAGGGAACTGGTAAAACGGGGAAAAACTCGCAGTAAAATAAAATAGAGAAACTAGCCATTAAAGAGCTGCATCCATCTGAATAGTGCAGGGAAACCAAATACCTACGTTTTCTCATCTGGGCATCTGGAAATTAAAGGTGGGACATGAGTGTGTTGACTCCACAAGCTGGTTCGGTGTCTGCTGTCAGCATCAGCAGTGACATTGGCCACGGCCATGGCAGCTTTTCCTTCGGCAGCAAGAACGGAGCCCAGTAGTAACTGAACGCTGATCTGTGTGCTGTGTGTCAGAGTAACTTGTGTGCATTATTACTGCTTAGTTTATTTAACAAGCTAGATGCCAAGCACCATTCTAACTGCCTTACAAATTATTGTCACTCGATCTTTATAAACACCCTGAAAGATAGGTATTTGTTTTTATCATTATTATTACCCCTCCTTTGCAGATGAACAAAGTACACAGGGGTTGGATAACTCACCCAAGGCCACACAGCTGGGAAGCAGTGGAACTCGGCCCAGGCAGTGTGACTCCAGACCTCATGCTGTCTCCAGAATGCTGTTTTCCAGTGCCATTCAGTCTTAAGCTGAGATAGGCATTTTATGGTTCTTGTTATTATTATTCTCTCCTTTGACAGGTGAACAAATGGGTCCAGAGGGCAGCGCCTCTGCCAGCATGCCATGGCTGGGCTGTACCAGAGCCCAGGTATGAGCCGGACCTACAGCCTCCAGGACCCATGCCTTTGTGTGGCCCTTCCAGTGGGTGTTCGTCTTTTGGGGTTTTGATCAAGTTGCACAAACTCTCATGGTCCTGAGTCTACTTCCAAAAGGCTTTGCTTCCTGACGTGACTGTTTCAGGTTGTAACAATGCATGAATCAACAAACCGCCATTGAAGACGGGCTGTACAAAAGTTGAGAATGAGAAGAATACAGGCTGCAGAATCAGCCACTCCTGACTCCGGGATCTTTCACTTGGCTGGAAGCAAATCACACTAACATACTAACACAAGGCCAGTTAGGACAGAGCAGAGGATAGTAGAAGGCAAGGAACTACATTTCAGAAAGGGCTCTGGGATGAGAATAGGAGACTGCATCAGGTCACAGTCCAAGAGAAGGATTTTGACACTTGGAGAAGAGATCATGGGGTCACTCTGGCTCTGAATCCAGGGTAGAAGAGGAACAGGCCGGGACTGGTTGAAATGATGGGGCATAAGAAACACCATGGGTCTGGGAGCCTCAGAATTCCAAGCAAAGGAATAGCACCATGTTATGTGATACGTAAGTCAATCTATTAAGGAAAGAGAGCCTCAATCCAAGGAGACTTGAGATAGACAACAGTGTGAGGTCACCAAGCTGCTCACAGTCCCTTGGAAACACTGCCTGGATGGAGAATTCACATAGCGTCCATCATTTGGCCATCAGAGTGGCTTATTGGTAACCAGCACACTGACCTGAAGGAGCAAGAGGGAAACCAAGGCAAAGACCGGAGCAAGGCTTCGGGAACAGAGGAATGAGCAAAGAGAAAGAAAGAACTTAGAGCTGAGACAAAGCCCAGTTGATCTGCTTATGATCAACCCAACCAAAATTTAACCTTACAAGAAAGTTGCTCTCAAAATTCAAGTTAGTGTTATTGAATTGTTCCATTACCATCAGGACTGTTTTCATTTTCAAGCATGTGTGTGGTCGCCTCACATTGAAGAATTATTCATGGCCAGGGAAAACACCCCCACAATCATTTTCTAGGGCATCTGTGCCCTCGTGCAGGCTGCCACAATGTTTTAATTGAATTGGATTGAATTTCAATGGAAAGGGTAGGAGTCGTACATTTTCAAGAACTAATAATTCTGCAGTTTTGTAGGTGGGGAGTACCTTTTTGGCACAAATAGGCAGAACGCATCTGCACTTCTCTACAGCAGGCATTCTCGTTTGGAACAAGACCAGGACTATCAAAAGTGCATGCTGTTTCTGAGTCCCTCAGAGGACCCTGGAGGAAACGTGCCTACAAAGGGTCCACCTGGACAGGAGGGGCCCCCTGGGCAAATTTGCCAGGTGGAGGTCTGCGGGAATAGCCAGGAGATGGTGGTCCAGCTCCACCAAGTTTTTGGTCTCCTGGTCAGCTTCTCGCTTCGTTCCTGGGTCATTCCTTTCTACTGGATCTACCCACTTGCCTAGAGCTGATCACAGAGAGGGTCAAGGCCATGGCCTTCATGGGGCACACAAAGACAATCCCAATGCAACATCCACCAGCAGAAAGAGTGCGGGGTTTTAGGGGTTTCTGTATTCCTGCCCCGTGGAGCCTAGAGCAAGTCATTTCATTTCTCTGTACCTCGTTTTCTCCTTCTGTGTGATGTCCAGGGATCGTCATAGCTCTGAAATCCTATGATCGATGGACTCTTTCTGTGGCACTCAGGTCTCCCCACATTCAGGCCACAATTTACCTGCCCCATACTCCAACACCATGTGGATGCTCCTGCCTTCCCTTTCCCATCCGTTGACTTTCTTCACCGTCTTTGTTTGGCACAAACTTCCACTGCACTTTCTAACCTTGAAGCGGCGGGGGGTGTGGGGACAGCACGGGTGGGAATTGCATCAGGGTGAGAGCCCCTTAAGTGTTGTCTTGCACAGTGGGGCAGCCCCAGTGCCTAGGGACAAGACTGACACATAGGATTTAAGGATTCACGGGGAGATCTACTCTCTGAGGCAGGGTTTCTTAAACATGGCGTCTGCACCTGCTTGAGAATCTAATGAAAGCTGGAGGAGAGCCTCTTCCCAAAAAGATACACATACAAAACTGATGAGGCATGCCAGGCAGCCCCAAACCCTGAAGTCCAAAGAGGCTAGCTGACTGTTACAGGGCCCAGACCATTCTCATCATCAGAAACACAGAGACGTCCAACTCCAGGCGAGTGCGGAAGCTAGATATGACAATGTCTCTACCGTGGATACCTGCTATCTGGGGGGAGGGGTCCTGCTTCCGTTTATTTGGGAATGGCCTTTTCCCTGCTCAGTGTGGTTCTGGCAGGCCTGTTAATTATGTGACTTTAGCTTCCCAGCCTAGCCATGGGAGGCACAGCCAAGATTCGCCAATAATGATGGGCCCTGGGGGTGAGGATAAAAGTCAAGCTATGTAGAGTAGGGTTAGTGGACGGATTTTTAGGTGATGCAGAAGAGGAAGCCACATTGTCTGGGATTACCATGAGTATGTTTGGACCCATCAGCAATGACCTTCACTGCCGTGGGGGAAAGACTGAGTCTGACTGTGGAGCCAATGCCAAGAAGCAGAGCCAGAAGCTAGAGGGACGGTCTCTCCAATCTCATTGGCACCCCTCAGTGCAGCCATGATTTTTCAGCTTTGTGACTGTACAATCAGCATCACCTGGATGATTACTGTTTGTTTAAAGTAATTTCAGGGGCTTCTGCCACTTGTAACCAAAGGAGTCCAGTCTGATACAGGATCTCTGACCACATTTGGCAGACATGCCTAGTCTGGCAGGGCTGATCCTAGGGTGGTAATGCAAAGAAACTAGAGGGAAAAAAGAGGGTAGGCAGAAGTCTGGATTGACAAAATGACATAACCAGACCACAACCTGATTCACAGGTGCTGTGGCAGGTGGGCTGGACAGGAGACTGAGCCAGAAGGGAGGCCCAGCAGCCTTGGCAGAGCCTGAAGGTCTAACTTCACAGCAAAACCAACAGCCACCGGGTAAGGCATTGAACTTGGGCTGTCCATGCACCATCTCATTTAATTATTGCCATAAAACTTTAAAGCATTATGCATATGCATATGTCCATTGTGAGGTATATATACCATGTGTATATATAAAATATTTTACACAGATATAAATTATATATCTCCATTGTGATGTATATATCATATATGTCATGTGTATGATATATACTGTGTATGATATATATCACAATAGAAGAAGGAGAAGTTTGTGTCTGATGCCATTCATTTCTCTTGAGCTGCAAGGCCTGGGGAACATGGTAGCACACTGAAGAAAATTGGTGCAGAAACTGAAGCCAACTGCATCTTTCCATGTGGCCCATGGGCAGACTTAGCTGGGAAGTACCCTGGACCAGAGAGGGGGAGGAACAAGGCCGGAGTGGTAACTGCATACATTGCTGCCCCCTCTGCCCCCTGCTCTACCAGAACCCACCTAGGCCAAGTGCACAGGGATGCAACAGTGATGTTGGTGCTGCCCTTAGAAAGCTTATAACTTAGAATATTTGGGCTTCAAGCCCAAACAATCTTAAGATATCTTTTAAATTGTTGTCTTGAATAATTTCTTATTTTTTAATTGTGATCTGGTGTAGAAGGAATTTTATTCACCAATGTACCACTGACTGTATGACCCTACATCTCATCATTTCAATAAATGACAAAGGTCCAGAGGGCACAAGTCCTGTGCTGGGCACAACTCAGTGTCTCCAAAGGGCACTACAATGCTTGCGAGGCATTCAGCGGAGATTTGCTGGAAGGTGCTAGTTTTTTCCACCCCTCTATTGTAAAAATAGGGCAGGAGAAAATTCTTTTATTGTACTAAATTATTTGTAGCAGTGAGTTTTACTCTAAAGAAATCAACAAACCCCTATTACTCTAGGCCTATGGCCAGGTCTTTAAAATATTTTGGTTATAGTAATATTTTTCTAACTATATTTTCTATATTAAGATTTGACCTTAATTTGTTCATTTACTACAATTCAAGTCAACCAATTATAGGGCTAGAAGGAGCCAATCAGAAGGAACACAGGAATTTAGACCATTTACTCTGAAACTGCATGCCTAGATGTAATAGGTACCAAACACACTCACACCCACACATACGCAAGGTGGAGGTGTGGGGGAACTCGAGAGACAAATGTATTACTTGTTCCCCCTGGTGATTCACAATGTGCCTTAACACGTGAAACATGCTGAGAAGACCCAAAGCCGAGGAACTGATCTAACCCTGGTCACTCAGCATTTCCCAGTAAACACAGAGATGACAAAAGTTATGCAGGCAGAATGCCAGTTTGGGCAACTCTGACATGGCGTATCCTTGTCATTAGAGTGACAGGCAAGCTGGAGACAGTGTGGGACAGAGCAACACACATCACCGTTAAAATTAAATGACCTGACACTGGATTCCCACTGGGCCACTGAGGAGCAACTGTGTGATGTAGGCAGTAAGAGAGCGCCTGTGCTCTCTCTCAACAAAGACTTCGTGGGCACCTACTATGTGTCACACACTGTTTAATCACTTGGGATATATCAGTGGACATAAGAGGACCAATATATCTATAATGAAATAGAAAAAAAATACCGACACCTTAGCGGCTTAAGAGGAGAGAAAGTTTTGAAACACCTGTTATATTGTTAGCTCTTAGTAACTATGAGAAATACACCAGTTTTTAAAAGGAGTGATGATCGTATTCTACAGAAGAAGTCAAGCTGTCACTAGCATCTCCAGACTCTCACAGTGCCATTCTTATCTCCCTGGTTTATTGTTCTGTCTCTTAGATCTTTTCTACCAAAAGCTGCAAATCACTGTGCCAGTATTCAGTTATTTGGGAAAAAAGAAGACTTACATTTCTTAATGAGCCAAGAGAAAGTTATAATGAAGAAACGTGATTCAAAGAATGACCTTCAATGAGGAAGAATCTCAGAGATATGAGAGGCAAAGGGAGAAATTCGGAAAAGCCATGTGACTTTAAGGAAGAGAAGACGATAATAACTCTATAGACTAAACTGTTTTCCTAAACTCCAAAACTGACGGTCCAGCTGATGCCCAAACCCCTGCACCTCAGTGAAGCTCCTCGAGGACTCTGGACTCAACATGTCACTCGCCCTTGAAAACCAGTTCTTCCTCTTACATTATCCACCATGTAGATGGCACAGTACACGCCGAAACCATTTGCTCCAGAAAACCCGACCTACTCTGCATTCTTCCACATTTGTCCTTCACAGGCACGAGTAGCAAAGGAGAATTAAGGTCTGTGGCATGTGAGCCACTTTGGAAAACAGCTTGGCAGTTCCTGAAGATGTCAAACACAGAGTTCACACACGGGAAAGGAAATGAAGACCAACCAGATGAGAAAAGCAAAGCCTATTTCTTCAGAGTGTGCAAAGGAGTCAGCCACCATCCTCTGTGTTTTGGCAGAGATTCAAAGGCAGGCGGAGAACTGAGAGAGCTTCATAATGGGAACGGGAAGGTTTCAGAGGCATGGTGATTGGCACATGTGGCGCGGGATGGCTGGAGGTGGGACATCCTATATGATCGGTGTGGGTGTGTATTTGGCTTCTTCTGGTTGGTCCTATGTTGGGAACCCAGACAAAAATTGGGGAGGCTGTTGGTTATTAGTCAAGTCCTGCTTGTTTGGGCTCTATTATTTCAGCAGTTATTATCAACTTTCTGGATTGTTACTAAAGATAGCAATCTGGCTTCCTGCAAGTCTGATTTACCGAAGGCTGGTTCCCTGGGTTGGGTACCATAGATAAGATGGGATTCCTGAGCAGATTGCTGCAGGGTGTGGGTCTGGGTTCTATTTTCACGTGTGGTCTGGCTAGTTTCCATTTGTATCCCCAGCCTCTCACACACGACTCAGCAGTTCTACTCCTAAGTATTTATCCAAGAGAAATTACAATGCAAATCCACACAAAAACTTGTACTCAAATGTTTATATTAGCATTACTTACAGTAGCTAAAATAATAATGGAAGCAATTTGGATGCCCATCAACTGATGATGGATGGATAAACAAAGTATGGTATATCCATGAATCTGAATATTATTTGGCAATAAAAACAATTGTATTGCTGATAACATGCCACAGCTTGGACAAACTTAGAAAATGTTATGGTGCGTGGAAGAAGCCAGACACAAAAGGCCGCATGTTGTTTGATTCCATTTACGTGAAATCTCTAGGACAGGAAATCCATGGAAATGAAAATTAGATCAGCGGTTGCCAGAGGTGGGAGAAGAGGGGATGGGGAGTGACCACTAAAAATCACGGGGCTTCTTTGGAGCGTGATTAAAATATGCTGAAATCAGATAGCAGTGAGGGTTGTACAACTCTGTGAAGAGACTAAAAACCACTGCATTGTTCACCTTAAAACGATGGGTTTTGTGACATTTGATTCCATCTCAATAAGGCTGCAATTTTAGAAAATCGGTGACATACGCATATGCTTCACAGCTTCCAAGGGTCTGTCATTAGCTTTGTCAAGTGCATAATTAGGTCAAGTGCCCAGAATTCAATAAGCCCATTGCCTCCTGTCCTTGCCTTAGAAGCAGACTAGGCAGAGGAATTATTAGCTGGATTTCAGAAACTGTTTGACTTTTTGCCCCAAGTCCTAGAAATCACTTGTACAGGATAAATAAATAAAGTCACAGAAAGTCTTTTAAAGTTAAACAACAGCAACACAGAAATTTATGAGAAAGAATTCCATTCTAAACCATGATAATTTATCAAGTCTTCAAATTCTTCTAAATAAAGTAAAGGGCCTATTAGTGATGCAGAGATAAAAGGATGAGGTCAGAGGCAAAGCCTGCAAGCCCCAAATTTGAGATTCATGCTAAAAGCACTTGTGTGCAAAATTGCTGTAAACTTCAAATTAATTCACAGCAGTAATTTCCAAGTGCTCTGAGACATGCTGAGTCCAAGACATAGATTTTGTTGGGAGGCTGAGCCAACTGGACTCAACTCCTTGTTTCATTTTAATTTTTTTAAGCTGCCAGTATTTTCTTTTAAAGAAAAGGAGAGAGAATTTTGATTAGTTATCTTTAAAAAATTTATTCATCTAAGGAGTTGACATTTTGGCTGTTTGGAAATATCTGTTCTCACTTCTGGCAGAGTTCTGTCCTCAAGCTGTGGTAATATTTGCCTAGGGCTAGGGGAGACAGGGACATAGACCATCTTTCAAGAAGATTTTTGGGGTTACAATGGAAATAAAGTACACAAACCCTCTTCTTCTAGGATCTTACTGACAAAACAAGAATGAAAATATAGCAGAGCAAAACCAAAATAAAATATCCTCAGTATGCTAACAGTAACCATGCAATATATTAACAGATTTAGTATATTATAATTAGTATAATTATTACTTAAATCATTGTAATGTTGTTACCATTATAACAGATGACATTAACCTTCATTTACTGAGCACTTACTATGTGTCAGGTAGTATTCTAACACTTTATAACTGTGGATTCATTTAGCCCATGAAGGATATATTTTATTATTCTCACTGTGCAGATAAGGAAATTAAGGTAAAGTGAGTTTATAATTGGCCAGGGTCACAGACTTAGGAAGTATTTTTCCAATACCTGCAGCAGTTGCCAAAACTCATTTCCGTTTGCTCTGCTTGAGACATTAATTTATGGACACATTAATTGCAATGGGATTTTTGGTTCAAAAGTCAAGGCATTTGCAATTTAGAAGTGGTTTATATAATTAATGGTATTTAATGAGGAATCTCTGAAGCTCTAGAAACTGCAGGAAAAAAACTTCATTTGATTGATTGGGCAAACGAGTATCTGGGAGAGGGTGTCTGCATTCATTCATTTGTTCATTTATTTATCCATTTAAACAATTTCTGAGCCCCTAAAATGTACACCAACACAAATAGGCAGAAAACATGATGAAAAGGACATTCCAGTAGGAGAGATGAACTGAGTCTTTTAATAACTCCAAACTAATAAAAATGAAAAACTAACACTACACAGACATTATATATTAAAAGTATGTAACACATCATATGTTTATTGCATATAAAGTACTTTAGAATAAGGGGAACCCCAAATGTTTCTTAACTATTTGCTTACAACAGCCAGAGCACATCGCAAATGTTCAATGAGTGTATCAAGTGTTAACTCCCAGGTTGCACTGGGACCTGTTCCAAGCACATTCAATTCAGTCCATCCTCACACCAGCCCAGTGACCGGGGTCCTAAGATCAAAGCCGTGGTACCAGAGAAGAAACTGAGGCGCAAAGAGATGAAGCAACTGGCCCAAGGTCACACCACTGGGAACGACAGAGTTAGCACTCTCTGTGGAGCTTCATGGGCTACGTTGTGATGTCACGTAATGCCACGCAGGCTGATACAAAGTGCAGACAACGTGCCCACACCCTCCTGAAAGCGTCAGGACGGCCTTCCAGGGGAGGCCACGTCTTGCTTCTCTTTCAAGATGCTTGAGCATCTTTTTCAGATGCCCCTGAACAGGCCTGTTGGAGGGAGAATAGGTCAAGGCACACATCAGACCTTGATGGTCACAAGCTCGGGATTGTAGCCAGTCAAGTGTCTCCCCACAGTTTCACCTTAATGAAGAAGGATTTGGGGTGAAGCTTAATCTGTCGTCTCATGTGACATTTTTATCGCCTGCTTAACATTTCAAATGAAACATGTTATTGCATTTGATGTTAGTTAAACACTTAACTTGTACTCTTCATGGTTACAATTCGCAATGTGTTCTGACTATATTAAGCAAATATTTAAGAAACATTTGGGCTGTTTTTCCATTTTTAAGTATTTAATCTGTCATAAACATATAACATGTTAAAAATACATTTCATGTCCAGTATGTGTTAAGTGTTAAGAGTATATTTTTGAACTGCCTTATTTGAACCCGTCAGACTTTCCATTACAACTCCCTAATTTAAGGGGGTTTTAAAACAGTCATAAAAATCTCTTCATGCTGATATTTTGGGTAAAATATCTCTGCTTTTAGAAATCTTGTTTTTTGTTATTAACACGTTTAAAGAAAAACTGACTTAATAAAATGGGATGTAAAACAAAGATCTTTCTCATAGGACTTGAGTGTGACTCTTCTCTGTGCTTTCAAAACAATCCACATACTAAAGGCAACTTATAAAAAGTCACAGAGCTTATCCCAAAATTTAGGAGAGAAAATAAAACATGGCTGAGGTGAGCACTATCTATATATTTCAGGCTTTATATTCAAGCTCAGAGTTAGAGGTATGAAATAAGGCTGTGGACACCTCCCTCACAGTCCCAGAAAACTGCATAAGCATGTAATGATACAGCCATGTTAGTTTAGCATATTAGAGTTTACAGGTGGATTCCACATCCCTTCCCTTACCTGCCTTTTGGTAAGCTGGGAGGTGAGAAGGTCCATGCCATAATTACTCCCATCTTACAGATAGATGAGCAATGTTTGGGGAGAGGTTGAGTGATTTGTTCAAAGTCACACAGCCAGTTATTAGGGACGCCGGGTTTTACACACAGATTCCTTTGCGTATTGCACATTGCTTACATCCACAGGTTGCAAGAGATTGAGCCCATGTGTGACTTGGTGCTTCCATCTAATTTTTTTTTAATCTGGGAAAAAGCTTAAATAAGTAAAATTCAGTTCACTGCGATAGCTACGTAACTTAATTTTTTCCAATTTTACATGCCATTTTTAGAGTTAAAATCACATCAAGAAACGTTTCTCCCCCTGTTCAAGTCATATAGCCCCTACCTAACTGGGAGCCATCATCACATCGCACAGCCAACAAACCGTCTTCCAACTACATCCACAAGTGGTCATAAGACTTTATGTATCCATCTCCCCCATTCAGATTATAGATTATCAGAAAGCCTGGCCTTGTCTTACTTGTCTTTGTGCCTTTCTCTCCTCTACCCTTAGCAGACCAACAGCTGGCACATTCTAGGGGTTACATATATGTCTGCCCATGGGAGCAATCAATAGAACTTCACAGAGACCACACTGACACCTGTGCTCCTCCATGGAATATTAGGGATGGAGGGCAACTTGTTACCCACCCACCGTTTGCTTGCTTCACCAGTTCCCCACAACTACATGATAGAAAGATTCCGTGAACAGAAAAGTTTGGAGAATGCTCCATCCACAGAAAAGAGATGTCATAAGAACTCCCTGAGTGTAGTGCTGGCCTCCTTGATGCTTCCTCATTGGAGCAGTTCAACCATCGAAGCCCCGGCCCCGTGGGCCAGGTGGAGACTGGCTCCGTGCAGGGCAGGGTCGGTGTGGTGCCGTCCAGCCCGTCCTGGGCTCAGACTTCTTTGGCCCTCACATTAATTGATCCCTCAACTTTTAGCAGCACTTACGGTAGTATTTTGACTCATATGTGTCATATTCCTTATTTTTTTTACTACTTTGTTTGTTCCAAACTTAAATGAGTATGAGAAATGCTATTTATTTTTGGTATCCTTAAGCTTCAACAGAGAAAAAAATTGCCTAAAGCCTTCTGCTGTCAATTGCTTTTCTTTCAAACCCATCTTCCTTCCAAGTTTACCAAAAATACCCTCAGGCCTTCAGAGTAATTATATTTATGATCATTCATTTTTTCATTAGTCTAGAGCAAATATTGTGGGAACTCAAGAACGACGATGGTCCAAAGTCAACCTCAGGTTTGGAATTGTAAGAAAGAACCACAGATGAAAATGGAATTGGAATCATGTGAACCCTGGATACTCTCTCTAATGAGAGCTCTGTGCAGGAACCACACATTATACCGTCTCAATACACAACCCTAAGAAGTTAGGAGGGCTGGACCTCCAGTCATAGCTAGGAGACCTTAGCTGCAGAGGCATGGAACGCTTTAGGACCCAAGAAGAAAAAAAAAATCAAGGGGTGTCGACAACAGTGTGGAATGTGGGAATGTTGATTTCCAATTTAGACATAATGTCAAATAGTAAAAATGTCCTAACTCCATTCATTGACTGGACAAATATTTACTGAGTGCCTGCTATATGCCAAAGCCTATTAAAGACATCATTATAGATGGGGCGTGAGCTACAGACAAAATGCCCTGCCTTCATGAAGCTTTCCATCTAATGGGAAGAGAGACATAATAAGAATTAAAATAGTAAGGTATACAAATGTTACAAACTCTGCATGCTATGAGAAAAGTAAAGCCAAGAAGGAGTATAGAGGACACAGGGTTGTTATACAGGGAGGGGACCACAATTTTAAATGGGTGACTAGAGCCCTGACGCATGGCTCAGTTGATTGGGTGTTGACCTGTGAAGTGGAGGGTCATCAGTTTGATTCCTGGTGAGGGCACATGGCAGGTTCAGCCCCAGTAGAGGCAACCAATTCATGTTTCTCCTCTATACCGATGCTTCCCTCTCTTTCTTCCTCCCTTCCTCTCTAATGCCCGCCCCCCCCACCAAAAACAAACAAATAGGTGTCAAAAAGAAAACCCATTGAAGGCATGATGTTTAAACATGCACTTAAAGGAGCCACAAATAACTGAAGTAGAAAACACTCTGCGAAAGGAGCAGGAAGATACAGATGTCAGCAGAAAAAGTACCCTGGACATGTTTGGTAAGTAGAAGGGGGATGTAGTCAGCTCATGCAGCCATAACCAGTACATAGACTGGGTGCTTTCAACAATCAAAATAATGACATTCACTTATACTTGAACACTGTGCTGCTACATTCTTTTAATATCCATTCATTTTACTGGGAAAGTTATGTTGCCGTCTATCACACTCAAGACACCCAAGCCATTTTAGATTAAAACAAGAAAACATGAAAAAAGCATATAAAATATAATTTTAAATGTTTATACAAGCAATAAGCAGTAATTTGGAAGTACATAAATGCAGCTGTAGATGACATGCAAAGCAAGAATAGCTTACTGGACTCACTGAAGGAGGAAGAGAGGTCGAGACAGTGAACAGGGATGGTGGACAAGACGCCAGGGTGCCAGTCTCTAGAAAGTGCTCCCTTCTTGGGGCATTGTTTTCTTCTTAATTTTCCCCTTTAGTGGTGTGACGCTCAAACTGCTCTTCAAAATAAACTTACAGAGCAGAGGAAAACCTTTAGGGCAAAATAAAGGATAAATTTGAAATTTCTGAAGAAACACTTGTGAACCGAACACGCACACTGCAGACTGAGGAGCTGCAGAAGGCATGACCTCCTTCCCACTCACAAACACTTCGGGCTCCTGCAAACAGGAAGCGTGACTCTAATTTCTCTACCTCGCAGTCTCTGCTTAGAGACTACTGGGCTGAGTCTATTGTTGAGCATGCTTTGGCCTGAAATGGAATGTGGCAGTGTCACTCCATGTTTGTTTTCTTTGTTTGTAAGTGAATATATATAATGAAGTCATGTAGAAAGTGAAATTCTTTATCAAGCTTTTATAGTATAAACACACCACAAGGTGGGACTGAATATCCAGACTCTGATCCCTTTTCACGCTTCCCCCACTGACACTGTTCTCTGTCACCTGGATTGTCAGAGTGGTTTCTGCTCCACACTAGTAAATACATTATGGCCCCCCCCTCCTCAGGACACTCCTCCGGGGGCCCCAAATCACTCCATACACACCTAAGTCCTTATGGTGAGCTGCAAGGCCTGCGAGGTTTTGCCTCTGCCGTTTCTATGAGTTCTTCCAACTCAGTCCTCCTTGCTCACACCTGCTGGCCCTGCTGGCCACCCTGTAGCATTTCAAACACAGTCAGAACACTTGTACCACAGGCCATTGGCTTTTGCTGTTGGCACTGGCACTCTTGCTGATGTGCTCATTGCCCAGGTGCCTACACGGCCCATTTCTCATCTTTCTCACCCTTTATTCAAATAATACCCTTTTAATGAGGACATCTGCTACAGTCTGAACATTTGTGTCCCCCCCAAACTCATATGTTGAAATCCTAATACCTCATGTGACAATGGTGTTAGGGGGTGGGGACTTTGGGGGGTACTTAGGTCATGAGGGTGGAGCCCTCATACACGGGATTAGCACCCTTATAATAGAGACTCCATAGGGCTCCTTGATTTTCCTCAAAGACTGCAGGTGCCATTGTAAAAGGCCCTCTCCAGCTTCTGCCAAACCTCGCTGTTGCTTAACTGATGTCACCTTTGGTAGGTGTTGGACACTCAAACCTTCTCCTTCCAAATTTTCTAAAGGAAACTGAAGCAAGCCCTCTCCCTTTTCGGCTTCTCCCTTGGCCTATCCGCGATACGTCAGCATGTTCTTCAGCGTGAGTGGAGATTCAGAGGGTGAAGACTGTGGGTGCTCTCAGTAACCCCCGGGTAGCAGCTCCACCCTCACCCCTGGCTCTCATCCCCGCGTCAGCACAGGCTTTCCCCTCCTGTTGGAAAACTTGTGTTTTCTTCTGTGCCTTCCCCACACAATGCCTACAGGCAAATAAAGCTCCGATACCCAGACTTGGTTTTTTAAAGTAAATGGAAATTTGGGGGATTTTTAGAAATCTCTCTCCATGAAAAGTAGGCTGTCAAGACTATTATCTTTCTACTTAGTTTTTTAAAAATATAGTATGAAACTCAAAATTGAGCAATGAATTCTTTGTTCCAGTTGGTAGCCACAATCTCCCCAAAGCAATGAATGGCGTTGATTCATTGCCTGGAGGGGATTGCTAGGCAACATAGTTTATGGAGGAGAAAAAATACCTTGTTTTAATATTTTTTTGAAAATATTATTCCTGCTACAGGCATAGGAAAGTGTGCCTGAAAACGAGGAACAGCAAAATCCCAGAGAGGCAGACACAGAAAGTTTGAACGATGGTTAATACCAGTGGGGTGACCATGGATGACAAAGAAAATACAGAATAAGAAGGAGGCTTATGTAATGGAGGAAAACTCCAAAAGTGGAATTCAGAATGCAATTTGTGTTTTTTTAATCCCCCCCCAAAAAAAAACAGAAACCAGAAATCCCAAAATAATCTGCTCCACTGTAGTATGGAGGGAGCATGGGACACTCTGTGGATGCAAGAAGGTAGAAGGTGCTGTCAGTATAAAAAACATTTCCCCAAGGAACCTGGAGTGCTTGAGAAATGAGTGCAATTATAGAGAATCAGTAATTAAGAAACTTCCAAGACCAGATAGAAGCTTAGAAATACGGAAGCCTCTGGAACCAATGACATCTTTTCCTTTTGCTTGATCACACAGTTTAGGAATGTCTGCACACATGCAATGGGAAAAGTATTTCATCATCATACGTAGTCCACACATACAATGTTGACTCTGTATTGTCTCATCTTGTTTCATCTTTTAACATGAGTGCTTTGGGGACACATCAGTCCTCCCTAGGACAGCCAGCATGGATGGTTCTTGGACCTCTACAGGTACCACAACAGTTGTGAGCATAGCACTATGCACTTGAACACAAGAAAAATTTTACCTATCATTGGATTCTTAGTGCCTAGTTCGGTGTTTACCAAATAGAAGATACTTAGTAAATGCTTGATGGAGAAATCACATCCTATGGAAGTCTATATAAAAAAATAGCTTACACACACTAAAGAAATAAAATCCTAGCATTTGAGTTTTTGAAGAAACATTAAAAGATTCATCTGGAGATATCCTGCTACCTAGTTTTAGAGACAAAGAAACTGGTGCTCAAACTCATTAGCAGATGTGCACCGGATCTCCCAGGAAAGTAGTGACAGAACTAGGGATTGGAACCCACGTCCTTGAGTCTTCTGTTCATGCTCCTTTCCTGCTTTATTTTATTCTAAAATGTAGGTTTTATTGTTATTCAAATATGGCAAGGCCAACAGTTCTGGAGACAGCTGCCCTTGAAAAGACAGTTTGTTCTCCCACAGATTCTCATAGGAGGGGCAGCCATGGCCTGGGGTTCCCACTGGGAAGCACCTGGACCAGTCCGGAGACAGAGGCAGAGGAACAGGAAAGACAGGGGATGCAGAGGAAACACACATAGGATTGGCTAGTTGGGATCATTGTAGGGGGCTCTTGGACACAGGGGTGGCCCTAGTTGGCCGGTAACTGGCCTTGTGTTGACTGGGGCAGGCAGATGTGGCACAGAGTGTGAGGGCCACTTAGGGGAGTGGGTTGGGGATACAGGCTTGTGTATGAAAGGCATGCACCCAAGGCAGTTGTTTACGATCTGTAAGAATTTGTTACCCCTGTGAGGGGCAGTCCCGGCAGAGTCAGCAAGGCCCCACATGACAAAGCATCAAAATACGGAAATAAAGAGACAGTCTCAATCTACTTAGCACCCAGAAATCTTAAGTCTTCACTGTGCAAAAAAATTAGCTTGGACTTGGTGGATTTGCCTACCTTCTCTCCAATACTGTGCAATAAAATAATCAGAAAAAGGGAGCCCCCACCTGAAGTTCTTAAGGATTTTAGGTCCTCGGAGCTATGAAAAATGGCTTTTGGATCCCAAGCTAGACAATCTTTTCTGATTATTTATCTAAAACTCAAAGCAGGAAATGATTCATTTGATTTCTGCCAATCCTGGAGTGTTGCCACTTCCGGCTCAGGAAGAGCCGGCTTCCCTTGGCAGTCCTCACTTGTAGGATGATGAATGAAGTTCTATGTTTGGTGCTCGCTAAAATTTTATAGGGTCTAAAAAAGCAATTTATACATGCTTCAGGAGGTGACCATATTTTTTCTTTTTTCGATTGCTCTTAGTCACAGCAGGGCACTCAATATACATACATCACATCGAGAGGTCATCTTACAGGAGGAGTGAAAGTTTGTTCTGTGTGTTGATAAACACGTTCTTGTCTTCTATAAGCCTTATATATGCCCAGAGTCCAGCAAATAGGCATTACCTGGACTCTGAATTTTCCCAGTTATTTTCACACCTCAAGAATCCATGACTCTCGATAAGATATTGTGCAAAAAAAGAAATAGTCAGACTAACAAAACATGTCCTTGGTTCCAAGAGTCACGTTGTTATTCACAAACAGGTGAGGCCAGGTTTCTTTTCTTAAAAATCCCAGGCATGATCGAATGGTTTTGCCTGCTACCCAATCCTTTGACTAAGTCATCGAGGCTCCAAAAGCTAACGCAAAGAATGGCGGCCAAACCAACTACTCACTTTAAGTGATGAGCCCTCTGAACATTTGCAGCCCACCACGCCTCATTCATATTGAGTTTTGTTGAGGGTTTTCAACTTCTTTTTTTCTGTCATACATATGGTTTGAAACTTCTGAGCAGTGATCTCTTACTCAGTCAAGCAGCAAGATGCTATCAGGGTGTCAACCTGCAGCCCGTGGGTGGCATGCAGCCCAAGATGGCTATGTACACGGCCCAACACAAAACTGTACATGTACTTGAAATATTATGAGATTTTTTGTGATGACATGTCACAATGTATTTAATGTGTGGCCCGAGACAGCTCTTCTTCTTCCAGTGTGGCCCAGACACCCCTGCCTAGGTTGTCTCCCTGGCATCTATCGTGACAATGGTTTCATTATGTTTCTTCCCTTTGCTATTTGCATTCATTCACTGCAAAGTACGGTCAAAGAAGACTACGGGCAGAGAGTTGAGGGCCACTCTGCCACACACTAGCTAGGGGCCTCAGAAAGGTCACTTCGCCTCTCACCGTTCTCAACTGTAACATTAGTAACATAATATTTACCCCATTGTTTAGAAGCATTATGTAATAATATGAGGAAAGGCTTATTTTTAGTAAAACTATAATCTAAACATATGTACCCAGAGAAGCATTTTAATCAGTGAAAAAGGTTGTTGGAAGTTCATCAAACTCATATACTTGTCCTCTGGACTCCCAACCATTCCACATTGCTCAACCTTTCTTAGAGTTAATTGTGACCATACTACTAATGTATTACTTAAAATAATACTAACTTACAACTAAGTTCTAGATAATGAACTATGAGAGTAAGTGGCATGGTTACTTCCAGGTCTTCCTACAAAAAGTTCCCTCGAAGATCCTCCAGGCATTTGTCCCCAAGACAACAGAGCCACAAGATGGCAGGGGCCTGGGCCTCTGGATCGTCGCTGGGAGGAGAGGCATGCTCCATCGGAAATAACACTTGAACTCTACATGAGGAAAAACTAAAATTTTATTGTGCTAATCTATAGATAGTTAGAGGGTTCTCCATTACTGTACATAACAACACATCAACTACTATACACTAGCTTTTTAATGCATGTATAAAATATTTTAAAATGTAGCCAGAAGGATATGTTATCAGTATGTCTGCAGGGATGGGATTTCAAGTATATTTTTATTTTCTTAATCCTTTGTTTATTTTGGATTTTTCAAATCTTTTCTAAGGAACCTGTATTGATTTTATAATTTAAAAAAACAAAGTGGGATGCCATAAAGTATAAAAGAAAATGGCCTCCCTAATTTGGGCATTTTGGGGGCAGGTATAGTCTCATTTCATATTCAATCAACAAATGTGATATGTACATCTACCCAGTGCCATGCACTGTGCTACCTGCTGAGATACTGAGATTAATAACATGTTATCCCAAGGGAACCTCAGAGTATCTGCTGCATGTCAAGGATCATGACATGCAGTGATAAAGCCAGGGACTCTGGCAAAACACAGAAACGGGGCTGAACCCAAAGCCATGCAATTCAGACAAGATTTTCCAGGAGGGATGGCTGCCCGTAGCTGTAAACAGAACGAGGTGGAAAAAGGTGTAAGAGGCAGCCCAGTGCTGAGAAACAGCATAATGGGTGCTGAGCACTTGGCCCAGCCCAAATTTGTAGCCAGTTGTTAGTCCCAAGTTTGATTTATTTTTTCCACCGTGCTTAGTACAATGTTTAATATAGAGTAAGCATATAATTTAAAATGGATATTTCTGCCAAATGGTTATCCAGGCTCTTGTTCCATTTTGCTCCATCTCTGAGCAGCTCTGGACACAGAAAAGTCTTCCGTGTATTAAATGAACCAAAACCCCAGTAGTACCAGAGAGCTAATTTGCATAAGAGGACAGACTGATGTCCAAAGAGTTGAGGATTCAAGAGAGTGAGACATGGAGAAGGGAATTCAGAACAATGGGCTATACTCGGTTCTTAATTACAAATGACTAATATTTTGCCTTTCACAAGACATTCCACAGAGAACTGAACTTGAATGTGCATGTGTGCCGCACACACGGGCGAGACACTCAACAAGGACTCGATGTGCTTTATCTCATTACTCCTTCCACCGCCCTCTGGGCTCTGCTTCAGTCAGATCTCAGTGATGCAGATGAGGGAACCAAGATGAGACCAAGATGACTCCCTCAGTCAGTGAAGCAGCCAGGACCCAAGCCCTGTTTCCCCGCCCTATCCCACATGCCACCTAAGAGCCTTCCCCCAGGGCACCATAGACTACTGTTCTGTGGGAAACTTCCCCTGAAATTGCTGTGCTACCTGCACTATCTGGTTGGAGCAGCAATGAGCAAGCTGCAGGCCCGTGGCTGACAAAGCTTATCTCCTTCTGGCTTGCTGAGTAACAAGGCAGCCCTGAACGTTCACTCCAGGGTGAGTGATGGTGGAATTCAGGCACTGCAACAAGGCCAACAGGTAAGGTAAGTTGGGAAAGGAACATAGGGAGAGAGCTCTGGAGGCAAAAGGCCAGATACGAGAGCCTAGAAAGGCCTACGAGAGCCTACTACAACCATGAAGCAGGGCTTGTTCCTGGCGAGGTCAGAAAGGCCACCTCCATGAGGCTCCTACAGCATCTCAAATTCAACTGTCCAAGGACATGACACTCCCAAGAACCAGAACCAGGGCCGGCAAGTGGCTCCAGCTGTGAAAGCAGGCGCTGAAGGGGGGTGGGGAGCCAGGCAGGCTCCGTGTTCCATGATGGGCTCTGGCTCCAGTACTTCCTAAAGCAGAAGACACAGTCCCCCTTCTCACTTTGCCCTATTCCTCCACTGTGCCCTTCTATTTGGCATTAAACCTCTCTCCATTTCACAGCCCAGCTGTACTTGCTGGCTAGGAAAATGTAGTCAGAGTTAAGAGACACGGGGCTGCCAAGACATTCTAGAAGAAACACCTTCCACACCAAGACTGGAAAGCCCAGAGTAAGAGTATCCGAAAATGCACAGTTCAGCAATCACCAAGCAAGGCAAGCACTTGTGTCTGTGAGGGTTTTTTGTTTTTGTCTGTTTTTGCTTCATCCCTTCACCTTTTTCACCCAACCCCTAACACCCCTCCCCTCTGACAGCTGCCAGTCTGTTCTCTGTATCTGTGAGTCTGTTTCTGTTTAGTTTGTCAGTTTATTTTGTTCATTAGATTCCACATATAAGTGAAATCATATGGTATTTGCCTTTCTCTGACTAGCTTATTTCACTTAGCGCAATGCTCTCCAGGTCTGTCCACTGACACAGACAACAGCATGGTGACTACCAGACGGGAAGGGCAGTGGGGGGAGGCAGAAGAGGGTAAAAGGGGATAAATGGTGATGGACGGAGACTTGACTTGGGGTGGTGAACACACAGTACAATATGCAGATGATTATTAAAAAAGAATTACAATGATTTTAAAGCAAGTAAGTGGTAGTGGTAAAAAAAGAAGTCTTAATATTTAAAATAGGTATTTTATCTAGATTTTTAAAAAATCTATGACAAAAAATAGTATTTTCATTAGAACATGTCTGTTTTTAAAAAACACCATATTTTATTTTGCCACAAAAAAGACAAATTCTTGCAATGTGTGCTCGAGTCCCTAAAGACTTCCATATTCACTATTATATTTGATCTTTAATACATAGGTAGGCAAAGCAAGTGTTATTATATTCATTATATAGGTGAATAAACTGAAGCTGGAAAAATAAATGACAGGACTTTTATCAATATTCCTTTATTTTTACAACATGTCATAGCTTGGATTGTGTGCTCCCCCAAAGGATACGTTGAAGTCCTAACCCCCAGTATATCAAGTTATACCCTTATTTGGAAATAGGCCCCATTCAGATGTGATCAGTTAAGATGAGGTCGCACGAGAGCATGGTGGGTGCCTAATCCAATAGGACTGGCCTCCTTATAAAAAGAACGCCATGTGACACTCAGGGAGAAGACAGCGTAAGGAGACTGAGGCAGAGACGGCAGTGATGTTGCCACAGCCGACGAATGCCTGCGGCCCCCAGAAGCTGCAAGGGGCATCACACCAGCAACGCCTGAGGGCCCTCTCCATTCTTGCCCACACTTGTTATTGTCTGTCTTTGACGATGGCCACCCTCCTGTGAGTAAGGCGGGATCCCATTTTGGTTTTGATTTGTAATTCCCTAATGACTAATGAGGTTCGGCATCTTTTTATGTCTTATTGAATATTTGTGTATCTTGCTTGGAGAAAAGTCTACTCAGATCCTTTGCCCATTTTTCAACTTGGCATTTGTGTTTTTATTGTTAAGTTCTCTAAAGATCTTGAAAATTATCTTCAAGCTGACATACTATAAATCATTATTTCTATTACACTAAAATGTTTGTCAAAATCATGATTCAAAGAAAAAAAGAGTTGTGACTTTGCCCTAGAGGCTTCAGAGGGAGGTTGCCCCATCCGGATTTCAGCCTTCCGGCCCCGGAACTGGGAGAGAATGAATGGAGGGGAAGGAGCCAGAGGAGTCGTGGCCACGGAAACCAAGTGGAAGGATTTTCAAACCCTGTCAAACATCACTGCTTTAGTCAGAGAAGATGAAAACCTGAGAACCTGGCCTTTGCACTGAGGGATTAGGAGTCTGGCAAGGACCTCCACAAGGAGAGTGTTTTGTGAGGTGAGAAGAGTTTGCCTCATTGGAAGTGACTAAGGGCAAGTGAGAGGTGAAGCGGTGGAGACACTCAGTGAACGCTGACTCCTCTTTAGAGGACTCCAGCTTCAAGAGGAAGAGGCAGGGCCGTCCACAGGAAAATGAAGAGAAAAGGTGCGTTGGCAGCATCTGAATTTGGGTGGAATTTGAACCTTAGTCTAAGGGTGCAGGATGGGAGGGAAGATGTGGAGGAGGCTCAGGGCAGAGGGCACTGCTGACCCAGAACTCCCCCGGTGAACACTTGGGAGCACAGTTTCCCGCAGAGATGCAGGGCCATCAGCACCGGGTTGTGAGCACCTGACCCGGACAGTGCAGAAGGGCCCTGCGCTAAAGCCCCATGGCTGGAGTCTTAAAGTTCTTAATAAATTTATCTTTGATCTTCCATTTCCAAGTAAATAAATAGGCCCAGAGTTGGGTGGCATCTTGAGGTGAGACCCGTCATTACTCATAGTGTAAGTGCATGAATGAATAAATAAAAATGCTACTATAGGGAAAGAATGGGAAAAAACACTTAAATTATCTCTCCACTACCCAGCACACAAGCAGGTTTCCAAACAGCTCCATATTGCCAACAATGCCAGAAGCTCACTTCGTTTTTAAAGAGGACAAATTCTCTTTTTCCTGGGAATGCTCTAAAGAATATTTTAAACTAATAAATTATAATGTATATTGGGTTCTCGCACTCATTTATTAGATGTTCCACAACTATCCTGAGGTTCTGTTGACAGATTGATTGATCGTGGATTTCCATGGGTGGAGCCCCCTTCCTATCTCCCGAGCCACTGCCTGACCCACTGCCCCAGGTGGTAGGCAGTACAGGCTTTCTCCTTCTTGCCCAAAGCAAGGAGAAGAAAGCTCCTGCAGCTCAGAAGAGGCCTTCTGTAGCCAGGACCCTAATCTCCCTGCCCCCTGCTTTGCCCGGCAGACTCCTCCATGAGATCACTAAATTGCCTTCTGTCTGCACTGCTTGAATTATTACTCCCTTTGCGGTGATTTGCGGGAGTGGAGGACATTCATGGACACAGGGGGATTCTCACTTCAAATAAAGCATATCTTCTCTCAATTACAAATGGAAAAAAAGGAAGGGGAGCACATGTGTGAGGGAACCTGATGGCAGGGACTCAAGTCTCAGAGTGCCGGCCCCCAGCTCCGGGGATGAGTCATACAGACTGAGCTCAGGAGCTGAACAGACTCCAGCGCCTTCCCCATGGACAGCCCTTCCATCTTAATGAAAGTCTCCTATGTTCCCAAATTGACAGAGTGAGGGGCCACTCATTAGAGGCGGCCTGGGTGGGTGTGCTGGGCAAGCACAATCCAATTACAGGAACCCCTGTGCCTGAAACGTGATCCGGACCGGCTGAGAAGGCATACCCCCTGCTGCTGGCACCTGCCTGGACTCCTCTCTTTTCCTTCCTTCCTCCTGCCAGCAGAGCCAAAGAATTAAGCCGTCCCTCAGGCAAGCTTGGCAGTAGGGAGGCCTGACGTGAAGTCACGTCCCACAACCCTCCCAGGGCAGTCCTGGTGTGAGAGCAGCCTCTCGAAGAAACTTCAGTGGTCCATTAGTTCTGCTGACAGACAGCCAGGAAATGGGTCAAGGCTACATCAGTTCCTAGATTCGCGCCCCTGGCAGTGCTGTCTGCATTCCCTAAGTCAGGTCATCTCAGGGTCCAAATGGACACTGCAAGAAGTCCTGTGTTTTGTTTAAAATACTGAAGCACTGAGAGGTTGTGTAACTTACCAAAGTCACACAGCAAGTCACTAATGGCCTGAATTCAAACTCAGGTATTTTCCAAAAGCAGGTTCTTTCCAGTTAGACCAGAGTCTCAGAACCTCACCTCCTTAAAGAGGTTTCAGGAATTCCTGAAACAATCGAGTGTTTTGCACTGCCCCCATCCCCAGAATTTTTTTAATTAAACATTTTAAATAATTTTTTAATATTTTAGTCACAAATAGCATAACTCCTTTACCTATTTTAATTGAGGTTCCTCATCACATTTCCTGCCAAAAAAGTGAATGATATTGCACTGAACCCTGACATCCAGTGTATTTGAAGAAAACAGAGTGAACCTTTTGTTTTAAGATCCTTGCATTGACTTAGAATTAGCCACCAATACAGCAAAATCTAGGGTCTGGCACAAATAACACCCCTTTTTTATTACAAAAAAAATTTATTACAAAATCACAAGCATGTCATTCAGTAACATAACAATATCACACTGAAGCATACCATATGACATCTTAAGTGAAATATTCACATTAAAACTATAAATTATTACACCAATATTATTACCCTATGGACCACACTCAAGCAGGTGTTTCTCCTGCTGGACCCTGTATAAGAGCATGACTGGTTAGGGTACAGGAACTGGGAATGCGCCCCACCCAGAAGTGGAGGGGGCGGGGTGCCCCAGCATCCACTCAGGTCAGAGGAGGGTTGACTCCGTGGTCTCACAGTCTCAGGTAGAAGAGCAGCGCCTTGCCCAAGGTCATAGGCCTCCTGCAGGTGCAGATCCCATCCAACCACTGGCCTGCACAAGGTCACAGCCACCCGAGCCAGACAGCTTGAAAGGGCCAGCCCAGCAACAGACCCTCGAGGGATCTATTCAGACCTTTTCCCCTGCAACTGCATCTCAGCCCGACTTCTCCTCCTGCTCAGTCCAAACCCCCTCTCACTCCCAGGAAATCGTCCACATGAAAACCGTGAGTCTCGGTCTATCCCTGAAAACCCCTCCTAAGACAGGTGGGTGCAGCTCTGTCACTTGGGACTGTGAGACCTGTCACTGAAGAACTATTCTTAAGTGGAAATGATTTTTACAAATACAGTGATTTATATAATTTTTACAGTGATTTATAGCTAAAAATATGTAGTCAAGTAGGTTACTTAATAATGTACATCTCCCCATATATGTGTATATATATTACAAATATTCATTTTCCTTTAAGTTATCATGTTATAGCCTTCAAATATGTTTTCAAACAGTATTCTAATTTTTAAACCTGAAAAAATTACTTTTTACTAAAAACAAGCCTCATTACCTGGGTAGTGTCTTGTTCACATCAGAAATCACACCTGAGAAAACACTGCTCTCCCATCCCTTATCATACCACTGCCAGCCACCTGTGGCACCGGCACAAGGCCACCAGGGAGACCAGCTCTATTCCAAGGCAGACAGCCCACATCGCTGGTAGAGTCCGCATTCAGAAAGGGAAAGAGATGGAGAGGGCAGTGGCCCTTCTGTCCTTAGAAGGACGAGGGATCAAGTCAATGTGACAAACTGCTAAAACTGAATGGTGGATAGTGGGTGTCAGATTCTCTGTTTGACTAATTCTATAACTAAAATATATAATGTTTAAGTGTTTGTATTCACTTCCAAGCAGGATCCCAGCACTGGATCAATAGCCATAAAACAGTTATCTGATGGTTGGTCCTGCCATTGACAAGACACCCGTCACCCAGGTCGCTAGTCACCTTCTCTTGTCACCTCAGTGTTTCCAAGATTACGGAAAGTGTGGAATCACAAGTCACAAGTATGAGGTGTCCTAGGAACAGAGATGCAGTCTGTCTCCTATGGCTGTTCTTCCTTCCTTCCCTGGACACAGAAATCCTGAGCATCCCAGGCCACAGACTGCCCGCAACAGATGCACGTTCCACCACTCCCACGGCTAAGTGTGGCCCTGTGACGGTCTTTTGACCAATGGGATGTGTGCAGCTTCCTGCAAATGTCCCCAAGGTGAAGAGACAGCTCCTTCTCTGTCCTTCCTCTTTCCTGCTGGTTAGGAGGGGAATGTGGAGCTGACGTCGCCTTCATGGACTACAAGGACCATCCTTTGAGTGCCATCCTAGAGACTGTGAAGCAGCAAGATGGAGTCCTGGAGCCTGGTCACTCTGGTGCCACCAGCCCCAGACCCAGTACTCTGCTACCTAAGAAAGACTGGTCTGTCTTCATAAAATCTCTAGGTTTAGGAAAGTTGAAGTGATCTGTCCCATGCAGATGAACCTAGTCATAATAAAAACAGTCACTAAAATCCCATCATTTCCAGATAGGGCCACATGTAACTTCTGAGAGATGACATAGCTTTACTTTTAAAACCTCCAAAGAAGTGGAAATAACACAGGCATGCTAAGTAAGGCCCTTTATCATCACGGAGTGTACTTTATTTGTGATTCCAATCAATCAGGAGCTGAGGAGGTTATCATGTAGTCAAAGGAATGATGATTTGTTTGTACCCAGGGATACGGAATACAGAAATGCAGACATTAATAAAATAAAACTGCTTATATTATTATCTTGATTCATTACTTCTTTTTACTTTACAGACCAATTTTTCACATCAGATCATAAAATGCTTCAGAATATAGCTAGATAACAAGGTTTTATATATGATGAATGTTTAGGAAATATTTTTAGATTACATATAAAAGTTCTGTTGATATTGTATAGTTCATAATTTAATAAGTAAACTTGAAGGGTTTTTTTCCATAAATGTCCAGCTTAAAGCAACCGAATCAGGTAATTAAAAGAAAAAAATACTCATTTTGATGAGAAGAAAGACAATGACAGAATTTAGCAACATTATAATACCATGGAATCCCTCCTCACTTCTCTCCACCTTTGGGCAGAGAGTAAGAAAAGAAGAAAAATCTAGTTTTCAAGTGAAGATTGCAGACTGAACGTACATTTAGCATCACCTTATCTGAAAATCTCACTAAAACAACAGTAAAAGAATGTTTCAAGGTATAAATCACCAACGACAAAGAGAACTGGAAAGGACATAGTAGCCACAGAATGTTGGGAGCTGGAGAACACAAGAATGACTAATAACTGGCTTAGAAGACACCAGATTGTGTAGCCAATGTGAACTGTATAATTTTCAGGAATTAGCACCCTCAGCACCCATGGAGATGGGCATAAACCTGGAGGTGAAAATGTGTAGGTAAGTTGAAAATCTCTTTACAAAGCCATTGGGTCTCCATATCCTCTCAGCCACCCCAATTCTGCAGCAAATGCAGGTTTAGTCTCTAGAGAAGGTTAAGTACAGAGTATGTCAGGGGACCAGGGGACACCTCACAAAGTGTAAGTTTGATACACAGAAAGCAAGAAGGCGATGTGAAAGTTTACATTCTAGTTATTGGTACCTCCTAAGTTCTAGGGTCTCTACAAGTCAGGCTTTTATTCTTTAGTCAGGAAACTAGAAGGTAATTCTCCAAGGAATCTGAGAAGCCCAAGAAAAGTTATACAAAGCTACTCATATCAGAGATCCCCAGGCAAAAAAGCCCAGCCATGGCACCTAATACTGAGGACCAGGGCCAAGAGCCCAGCTGTAAGTCTCAGACTGACTCCAAAAATGAACGAAGTATCAGATCTGTCAAGAAAGACTCTCCAAGTTGGATGACATGTAGAAATGACTTCAAATTATGCAGGGAAAGTGATTTGTCAACAGTGATGGTTCATTTTATATATAAATTGGGGCCATGTGTTATCAAGATGTTTGGTCAAATATTATTCTGGGTGTTTCTGTGAGGGTGTTTTTGGATGACAGTGACATTTCAGCCTGTAGACCGAATGAAGCTTATTGCTTTTCCTAATATAGGTGGGCTTTACCCAGTCAGTTGAAGGCCCAAAGAGAACAAAAGAGCTGACCCTCTACTGATCAAGAGAAAACTCCCCCACTTTCAGATCTGGACAGTGGCTTTTCTTCTACCCTCAGACTCAAATTGAAATGGCTCTTCCTAAGCCATGAGCCTAAGGAACTTCAGGCAAGAACTACATCATTGGCCCTGGCTGGTGTAGCTCAATGGATTGAGTGCGGGCCCATGAACCAAAAGATCCCAGTTCGATTCCGAGTCAGAGCACATGCCTGGGTTGTGGGCCAGTTCCCAGCGGGGGATGCACGAGAGACAACCATACATTGATGTTTCTCTCCCTCTCTCCTTCCCTTCCCCTCTAAAGATAAATAAATAAAATCTTTAAAAAAAAAAAAGAACTACATCATTGGCTCTTCTGGTTCTCAGGCTTGTACCAAACCATTGGCTTTCCCAGCTCTCTGGCTTGCCAACTCACCCTAAGGTCTTGGGACTTGCCAACTTTCATAATTATGTGAGCCAGTTCCTTATAATCAATCCATCTATCTATCTATCTATCTACATATCTTACTATTTCTCTTTCTCTTGAGAACTCTTAACTAATATACCAACTTTGGCAGTGAAATATCAGTGCAGTGTAAACAGAGAATAATGACATGTCAGATATAAAAAACAAAAACAAAAGCCAGTTAACTCTTTTCCTCCCGTTCTCAGAAAACTAGAAAATCAGGCCCTCCACCAAGGAAAAAAGAAGGCCCTCAACCACAGACACTGGAAACAGAAACAAAGGAGATGAGAGTGTCCCTAGAACAAGGGACTAGGAGGATCCTAATGGCAATTCTAGAACGTAACTAGTAACCAGACTGAGATGTAACTAGACTGAAACAAAAGGCTCCAATAGAAATGTCTTCCAGGTGATAAAATCAAGTGCTAACTTTATCTGAGTGTGTTGAGAGAAGAATCAGCAAACTGGTAGAGAACTTGGGGAAGAGTTAGTAATACAGTACATTAACAAACAAAATTAAAAGTGCTACAGTAGAGTGGAAGTGTTTACAATATGCCACATCGCTCAAATATTAGAAACACTGCATTTTGTTTGAGCTAAAATTATTGCCTACATTCAAATATTTTTGCCAAGAATAATGGCAATTTCATAGACTTCAACCTGATATAATGGATAATTGTAGGAGGGGACGGTAAAAAGTATACAAGTTGGCCAAGGAGAGACATGAAGGAGAGCTACATCTTTGTCTTCCATCACAGGAAATCAGTCAGCGAGTTCTAAAACTGACAAATCCAGAAACAGTAGGGTAAGTATGTTGCCTAGATACATGGAGGCAAATGAGTAAAAAAAAAAACCCAAAATGAGGAGAGCTGTCATGGGAGTGAGGTCCAGTAGATGGGTGGGGAAGAATGTCACTATTCCTGTCCTATTGGACTATTTGCATATTCAAGCTAAATTCCTCATATAACTGTTGTCAAAATTAAATTTAAAGCCAAAACAACTAAACCAGGAGTCAGGGAAAAATACAAACCCTGTTCTTAATGCTGTAACAAAAAGAGTTAGAGCTCTTAGGCTTGGTGGATCTGAGGACAGTTCAAGTCAACAGACTTCAGGTTGGTCAGAGAATCAACTAGATGAGTTCACAACAATTTTTTCCCATGGCATTTTTTTGAACACTGAAAAGACGCCATGCCTAGCAAGAGGTGCATGTATATATATCCAAGCAGAACTTTTACCAAGAAGTATAGTTTGTGATGGTTAAGAAAATATTCATAGTTAGTAATTAAGTCAAAATGAAAACCTGAGCTAGGCTAAACAATAATGGAGAATGGTAATGGATCAATGAGAAACAAATAATAATTTTACAAAAGTATATTTTCCCTATATATTTTGCTTTAAACTTGTTGTCTCATTTAACTCTATTGTTTGCACTAGTGTTATAATTTCTGTGCTTAGCTCCTTTAATTATTATTTTTTAAGAAAAAGCACAATTGAGTGTGGAAATACTCTTATTTATTTCCCCATTGACCAAAATTCTGATACTTCCATGGATTCATATCACAGAACAAAAAAACAGTGGCCCAACTAAGAAAAGAAAGTTTTTCCAAATTATACACAAAATGTCCAGCAAAAAATAAGTTTTCTCTTGAAGAGAATAGCAAATACAAACCTAGAAAGAATGAAAAATGCTATCAACACAAGAGTGCCTCTGTAGATGCAATGTAGTAGTTAATTAATCTACAGGAAGTAGTTTCACCTTCAGAAGAATATTTCCAGGGAAATAGTAGAGGCTGGTGACCAGATGTAAAAAGTGATAGAATACATGGGAAATGAGGACTTCTCAATACCAAGTTGTAGATAATTGTAAGAAATTTAACTATAATGGAATAAACAAAATAAGACAGTAGCAGGAAGACATAAGATCAAGAAAGTTTGTTTTTCTGATTTTATTTAAGATGAATTGCCTTTTGGATATGTTTGAAAACTCATAAAGAAAGATCAGCTGGTGGGAGAAACAAGATTCAAAATCCAGTCCATTTGAGGCCAAGTAGGCCATGCTCATAAACTCCACGCCTTTGCACTTCACACATGACAATTACCCCAAAACGGCATTCAATTTCAGGAGTAAGGAAAAATTAGAAAGAAAGATACCCATACATAGTATTTGTCAAGTATCCAACTAAATCATTTCTAAAAAGCTGGGTCTGAAGGAGAGAGAAGTGAGACCAGAACTGATCATCAGTGCACACAAAAGGTTGTAAAGACAAGACGGATACGCGGAGAAATGTTCCTGTCAGCCCTTCAAGCCTCCCCATCCTCATAGCAAGAACCCACATGTGTACTTAACATAGCAGACCCCTCTGGTATAGGTTACATTCCCACAACAAAGGGGAAGTCAGTGCAGACAAAACCTATTAAGGCATCCAGCGGACTCATTCACTTCTGCATTTCTGAGCCATTCCTTGGCCTCTGCTGAAGGTGCCCCTGAGACATCTCAACCAACACAATGAAAGGTGAAACTACACACAGCAGGTTTGTTAAACCAGGCTAGCACATTCAGAAGGAAATATCACCCCCAAATAGCATTGCCATTAGCAAACAATATAATATTTATTAAGCACTCAACTGCCTGGAGTACCCTCTTGTAACCAGTAAAGCATTAGGAGTTAAAGGCCATAGGAAACATGAATTTTCCTTTTGTAAATGCAAACAGTGAGTTCTTTATAGTTTTTCATAAGCTGAAGTAGTGCATGGTCTCTCAGAGAGTTATCATTTTCCACATCACCTCAACACCGAGTCATGCAAGTCCCCAGGGCCCTTGGGAAATGTCACTCTGACTTTCCTATCCTTCGGGTCTCCCTCCAAATCTAAACTCAACTCCTCTTCCAGGTGGTGAAAACAGTTGAAAGTGAGTGATGTTGAGGTTATTCATAGGTGGAAGGTTCTATTCCCAGAACATTTAGAGACAGTAGTCAGCCCTGCCTAGCACATGGGAGGTACCTAATCAACGCTGGTTGCAGTTATGAATGAGTGACTGGGTGAACAAATGAATGAATAGCATACCATTGGGAACAGAGTGAGGATAAATGTAGAAGAAAGATAAAATAAAAAGGGAAATCAGGACGTCTGGGTTCCAGCCAAGTCAACTCAGAAGAGTTGAGGAATTTGAACTTCCTTCCTTGTTGCTACCCAACTGTACAGGCAGCCAAATGCGTGTCACACACTCCACTCCCTTGGAGCTTTTGACCCGTGGCTGATGACAGAAAGTGGAAACACGCTCCAGCTCCTTCATCTATCGTGCTGTGGGTGCCTCCACCTGGGTTCTCCCAGGTACTTCAAACTAACCTCCAAAATTAAATTCATGATTGTCCTCTCTTTCTTAATGTTTCCAGTCCTCAGTATGGGATGCACCCCTCATTCACCCATCCCATCAGAAAATCAGGATTCATTCTTGACCTGCCCCTTCCTCTCCCTCTGTGTTCATTCATTCCATTCTTTAAATGCTCTTAGGCCTTCCTCCTTAGACCTAAGGGGAAAGACCTCCTTAGTTCTTTCTCCACCTTCGCAACCAGGGACATCAGATTGTCTTACATGGATCACTGCAGCAAACCCTAACTGTTTATTCTGTTTCCTGCATTGCTCATTCTACCACCCTCCACCCACTCATTGCACTCTACTTCTCACTCCCCCTTCCCTACAGAAGAGATATTCACCTCTTTGTCAGGCCTTCTGAGGGCCAGCCTCCAAGCCTCGCCACCACCCATTGGACTTCACAATTGATGCTCTAGTAAATACTGCATGGTCTGTTGCTGCTCCGTCCCACAGGGTTTTTGGTTTTTCGCCTAAACATGTTATTTTATTTGCTGAAGTACCTCCCTCTTCACTTGGATACATCTTCACTCTTCAGATTAACAGTATTCATTTTCCTCTGGGAAGACGTCCTTAACCTGCACCCAAGGCTGTGGGTTGTCCCTCCTCTACACGCACGAGCATTTTAAGTATCAAATTGAAATGATCTCTTTCCTCAACCTGACCATAAAATTTGCAAAGCTAGGGGACTGTCAGGGGCTTATTCCAATGTCCACAGCATCTATACTAATACACCCAGCACATACTAAGAAGCCAATAAACATTTCTCCAGCAGAAATAAATTTTGTCTGGTCATGCCCTAGAAGTAATGCAGTGCACAGTTAGGGGCTGTGGGGGTTATCCTGTGGGCCTTGGGAAGTAGATGACATAGTCCAAGCAGTGTTCTAGGATGTCACTTTAGTGGCAGGGTGGCGGATTAAGGGGAAGAAGTGAGTCTGCCTTAGAGATGGCATTTTATTTTACCCGTTCTTTCTTTTATGACTGTTACCTCTATGTGTAATTTGGTACTTATTTGTCTTTATTGTCTTTTCACTCCTGCCTCCCAGTGGCCAGCAGATCTCATTTCTGTGCACAGACTATCCAATAGCCAGCATGATGTCTATGACAATCAATGGGCAAGACTTGAGGGTAAAGAAAAAAGCATCTAAAATTACTCAAGTTTTTACCTTGGATAACAGTGGACAGTGAAAGCATTTATGACTGCCTGCAACATATTTTAAAATACATCAAAAATAATAATATGAACTGATTGATTGATAGAGAGATAGATAAACAGAGGCATGATAAAGGACATGGAGAAAATCATTAATGATAGTGTGGGTGGTAAATACACTGGCATCCACTGTGAAATTCTCTCAACCTTTCGGTATGTCTGTAAATTTTTATAATAGATATTTGGGATAAGGAACATATTTATGATAAATATAAATTGTTCTCAAATGGAAAGGAACAATGGTGAGAACAAGACCAGGGAACAATTCATTTTCTCTGCTGGTTCTAGAAACAATGCCCACACGTGCCTCATGCACAACCCCAGTTGCCACATCCATAAACATGTCAGTGAACCGTGTGTACCTGTTTGCCATCCGTGGCCCCACCTTTCTCTGCTTCTGAGTCAAATGCTTCATAAGTCAAAACACCCTATTTCCGATCACCCCCGTAATCCCGAGTTTATTGTATGTGCAAAACAGGGCAGAAATCTTGTCCCTGTTGAATCCTCTTATTATTCTTGAAAGAGGAAGTTGAGCTTCCCCACCTGCTAATGAAACTAGAAACCTTCTCCCCACCCCCAAAGGACTAAAAAAAGAGGGGCTTTCAATTAGGAGAACTCTTTTGCAAATATACAAAATGCTTTTCTTCTTTCCTAGTAGTTGGCAAGAGCATCAGCTTTCCCTAAAAATGCTGAAAATTGCCTGGGAAAACTTCACGATTGCTCATTAAGAGAAAAATCACATCAGTTGTAAAAAGAGGTGGTTATGTTTTGTGTTCCAATCTTCTTGATATTTTTGATTTTTAAGAGCTTTCTTCCAAAAATACAACCTAAGTCAATGTACCTATTCTCCCAGTGCTGAAACACGGGCACTTCTCGTAACTTTGCAAAGAGAAGGCAGTTGTTTGCCTGGCCCAAGGTGTACACACTGACTCTTTCATGCAAATACATCTTTCTACTCCTGTGGCCAAGTACCTTTCTGTTATTTCCCCGTGTTTGTTCAAGTGGTAAGGAAATATGAAATGTCACACGTTCTCAGCTGAGACCAGACAGTAATCATCACCAGATGGAAGCAGTCGGGGCTCAGAGAGCTGGAGTCCTCCCTGCAGGAGGGCGTGTGCCCCGCCCAGGCCACTCATTGGTCACAGACCTGGGTCGGTAAGACGAGGTTGCCTGTCAGTTTGTCGCCCTGCTTTTCACATTACCATAATCTTTCATGGGCATGCATCCTAAGCAACTAATTCCAGGCTCCCTCAGAAGTGGAGAAGGGACCCTATAGCTGTCCTCTGGAGAAGGGAGGCACTGTCAGGACACGCTGAGTGCCTCGGGAGATGCACACAAAACCACTCGCAGAGGGATGTGCATCAATCCAACAAGTACACATCGAAAGGCTGCTTTGTTCTATACGATACAGTTCCTTACAAATCAATGTACTGACTGCAGCCATGGAAATATATGTATACTAAGTACAGTGTCATTTAAAAAATTGTCATGACTAACTGTATCTGGGGGTTAAATGGAGCTATGTCACAAAGGCTTCAAGGAGAGGTGACATCAACTCTGTCCTGCATAAGAAGACATCTTTTCCACAAAGGCTACAGGTGAGGGGCATTCAGAGCTGCAGAACACAGACAGCATGTCTGCCCTAATGAAATATTTATCAACAGGGGATAGGAAGAATACAAGAGGCCAGTGCTCTTTCTAAAGGGGCTGGGAAGGATGGCGCCCAAAGGTGCAGAAGGACAGTGGAGTGAGGCATACGGGGGAGTGAGGAACTGCTTGTTAGGAGAGCCTGGAAGCCCTTTCCTTTGCCCATGCACTTATTAAACCAATATCTAGGCCAGGCACTAGAAATGCAGGGTTGAACAAGCCTGGTGGAATCAGCCTTCATGAAGTTTACGTTGGACATTGAATACAATATTCACTGCTGAAAGTCTTGACATTTCAGAGAAATGAAGCCCTTATGAAGAAGTTGGTTGCTTCCTTTATTAACAGAACAATTTTGATGGTTTTCTTGTAGGTGTCTAAGACCATCCAGGCAAGTGGAAGAGGCAGAGTAGCATAGATAAAGGAGTCTGAAAAGCCCACCAAGGCTTAAAGTCACTGTCACGAAAGAGTGAAAACAAAGAGATACTTCCCACATGGTGCTCACATCAAAAGTCGTATGATATATTTAAACAAATAGAAAATTACAGAAAATAATGACACCTTTATACCATCACCCAGACTGAACACATGCAAAAATATGCTTCATTTGCTATTGCAAAGGCAAACGTTGCAGAGAGAGTTAAAATTCCCTTTATATTTCTCCCTTAGCCTCTTACTCTCAAACCCACTCCAGATATTCCCACCATCCTGCTGTTGGTCTTGGTCCTTCTTGTCCATTATACAAATAAGAGGTGGATTTATTTATTTCTAAGTAGCATTGCTTTCTGTAGTTTGTGAAATTTAAAATAATATTATCACACTATATGTTTCTTTCTGCAACTGACTTTTATGTGTTTAAAATTAACCTTTTGTAATTTTTACAGATTGTATTTATCTACTTTTTAGAGAGAGGGGAAGGAAGGGAAAAGAGAAGAAAAGAAACATTAATGCAAGAGAGAAACTTCAGTTAATTGCTGCTCATATGCCTCAGTGGGGGGATAGAACTCTCAACCCAGGCATGTGCCCTAACCAGGCATCAAACTGGTGACCTTTTGCTTTGTGGGACCGTGCCAACCAACTAAGTCATACTAGTCAGGGTAGGATATTTTATTTTTATTTTTAAGAGATTTTACTTATTTATTTTTAGAGAGAGAGGAAGGGAATGAGAAAGAAGAGAGAAACATCGAGTGGTTGCCTCTTGCACTGCCCCAACTGGGGACATGGCCCACAACCCAGGCATGTGCTCTGACCAGGAATCGAACTAGGGGCCTTGCAGTTTATGGGATAATACCCAACCCACTGAGCCATACAAAGTCACAGCAAGGAGTGGGGTTTTTAAGTGTTATTGAAGACAATAACTCCTACTTTTTTATGTTTTCCATTTATCATCTGTATTAGGTTCTCCAGAGAAACAGAACCAATAGAAAATTCATAAAGATATATGTAAGAAGATATTTATTATAGGAACTGGCTCACACGATTATGAACTCCCCAGGTCTGCCACCTGCAAACTGAAGAACCAGGGAGGCTGGTGGTGTAATTCAGGCCAATTTGAAGGCCTGAGCCCTGGGGAACTGAGGGGGAAAGCCCTGGCCTGAGTCTGAAGGCCAAGAACCAGGAGCACCCCTGTCTGAGGACACGGGAAGATGGATGTCTCAACTTAAGAAGAGGGAGAGAAATGGCCCTTCTTCCTCCTCCTCTTTGTTTTATTGCAGCTCTGGGTGGTTTGAGAAAAGCCCACCCACACTGGGGATAGCCTTCTGCTTTACTCAGTTTACCAATTCAAATGCTAATTGCTTCTGGAAACACCTCACAGACACACTCAGAAATAATGTTTTACCAGCTACCTGGGCATTCCTGACCTCAGTCAAGTTGACTTATAAAATTAGCCATCACATCATTCTGCTCTTTATTTGGTCTCGTTTTTTGCATTCTCTGAGATGTCTACATTCGTATTTCACTGCTGCTTTACAATATACAAATTATGTTTTTATTCCAGTATTTAACATCAAAATTTCATAATTTTATAAAAAGTCTATAATTATTCACTGTTTTTTCCTCCCCACAAACAAGACAAGGATATCATCCTGTTTTAAACCATTCTTTTAAAGCCTAGTATTGATCTTCTTTTGTATTATTTAGACATTTTTTAATATTTTTAAGTTATTTTTACCCTTATTGAATATACTATGGTAATTTTTTAATTCTGTGTTCCCTATTTTGCTTACATCTATTCCTTCCTCCTGGGCTTATTTTTCTTCATTTTTTTGAAATACATCCTTCATTGGTACTATCAGTAAAAGCTATGAATGGTAATTTATCTTAATCTTTGTCTGATTTTTTTTATTTAAGCCTCCCTTTATAATGATAGTTTACTTGGGTATAAAATTATAAGTTGACAGTTATTTTCTCTCATCACCTTGGAGATATTGTTCCATTGCCTATAACATCTATTCTGATCAGGAGAAATTACTGTCGGGACATTTGTCATTATTTTGTTAATTTATTTCTTTTCTCTGTTACCTTTAAAATTGGTCTTTTTAAACTTAATGTTCTACCATCTTACAATGATAGTTTAGATTTAGACTTATTTTTATTTATCTACTTAGTTCTCTTTTCTTCAACTCTGGGAACTCACAGTCACTGGAGCTTCAAAAATCTCTTCTCTACCATTTTTATAATTCTTATTTCTTTACAACTCCTTCTGAATTTAGAAAAATTACTTAGTACTGTCATCCAGTTTACTAATTGTTTTCCAGCCTTGCCCAGTCTGAGGTTTACTCCAGCTGTTGGGTGTTTTAGATTTACAATTATAGTTTGATTTTCCAATTTACTATAAAAAATATTTTTAATGCACACATGTTCTTGGTTCGCTAATGGCCTGATTTTGTTCATGATATTTTCCTCTATGTATCCCTGCTCATCCCTCACGTAGCTTCTGCAAGTCTTTCGGACGTCCTGAAAATGTGTACAGATTTTACAGTCCTCCAGTTCCCCAAAACCCAAAGCAGTTTGTTCTCCTTGCCATTTCGAAACATAAATAGGATTTGTGGAGAAATTATGCAAACTTTCCCTGGAAAATAAAAAGATTTCTAAAAAACCCACAGGCAAACTTCTGAAAAGCCAAAATCAACCAGCTTCATTTTACATGCAGAACTTTCTACACCTCACTGTAAAGTCATGTGGATGATTAAATCCACTAAAGCTTAAGAAAATCAACGTACCACACTCCACCAAGGAATAGTCATACAAACACATGTGTGTATGTACACATATATACATATGTGTGTGAATGTCTACAACACATGAACAAGAAGAGCATCTTCATGCAACTGAAGAAATAAATTGGTGAATGAGAGAATTTAAGGAATCATTATTTTTAGATAACTGGCACTTACACTCTAAAAGTAAACACAACTTATATTTTCCCCAACACAACTTGCTCTCAAGACCCCATGAATTTGAAATACTATCCTCGGAATGGCTCCTTCTATTTTGATTAACCGCCTGAGTCTCAGCACGAATCCCACCACCCCTGTCTGGCATCCTCTCACTCCCGGCATGCCCGCCTCCATCAGAACAAGTACTGGAATTTTTTCTTCACGCTCTGCCCTCCATCAACCCGTGAGTCATCGAAGAGCAAGGACCGTTTTTTATCTCTGAAACCCAGCCTAGCCTCCTGCCTGATACGTGATAGGAATGCAACGCAATCTTGATGAATGAATAAATGAATGAACGGATGAACAAATGAACAGAACCCATGNTAGATAACTGGCACTTACGCTCTAAAAGTAAACACAACTTATATTTTCCCCAACACAACTTGCTCTCAAGACCCCATGAATTTGAATACTATCCTCGGAATGGCTCCTTCTATTTTGATTAACCGCCTGAGTCTCAGCACGAATCCCACCACCCCTGTCTGGCATCCTCTCACTCCCGGCATGCCCTCATTGCCCACCTCCATCAGAACAAGTACTGGAATTTTTTCTTCACGCTCTGCCCTCCATCAACCCGTGAGTCATCGAAGAGCAAGGACCGTTTTTTATCTCTGAAACCCAGCCTAGCCTCCTGCCTGATACGTGATAGGAATGCAACGCAATCTTGATGAATGAATAAATGAATGAACGGATGAACAAATGAACAGAACCCATGAGTAGAACCACTCTGCAATATATTTTCAATCGCAGCATGAAGCAATAAACAATTTCTACTCTATCAAAAGAGTCCTCTGCTCAGCACAATCTAAAAAGGCTTCTGCAAAAGCACTGCTAGCTTTCAGTGTGAATGCCATGGTCCTTCCAAAATTAAAAAAGGCACCCCTCCCCAGACAAAAATCTCAGCCATTTTACACGAGCAAATAAACACTCAAATGACATGTTTTTCTATTAAAAACTCATGGGCCTTAAATTTCTTTTTAATCACAGGCTTTAGTATTATTACACGTGTTCCATTAACAGGCATATCCAATGAATTCCCTTTCATAAACACTAGTAAGTTCAGTGCAAACCAGCCAGGTGATTAATTTATAATTCTTGACACATTAGGGAGGTGTGTTGGAGGTAAGAGGTAGCGAGTGAGTCCTAGGATGGACCGCCTTTTATGCCAACGCCATGGACACACACAGAGAAGGGCACATGCAAACACCTGAGTCCATGCACACACACACACGCCACCCATGAACACCCACCGTGCTGAACTGGCATTGGATCTGAACTTGACAGACCAATGCCTGAAGGCAAATAACTGAGCCTAAACTGTTGCAGGTTCCTTTTCCCATAAAAATAATAATAACGAATAAAAATCACTGGAGCTTGGCCAGAGCCTAATGCAGCATGATTTCTAAATTCAGCATCCTCTTTCCCCACACGCATGCTCCCCAGCACCACCTCCTTCACACCTTCTTAGTCAGGTTACTCCACCCCGAATAAACGGTCAGGCAGCATCTCCTTCAATCCCCAACCCCTAAAGCTTTCACCCTGATCCTCAGAGGTGAAGATTCACTCTGCAGGAAGGAAAAGAACTTCACATTGGAACTGAGCAGCCAATGACTTTGCTGTGTGATTTTAGGAGACTCAGTGCCCCTCTCTGTGCTCCACGAGTAAATTTCTAAATGTTAAGTAAGGTTGGCTGTAACGGCTTCTTTCCCTTCCCCCCGTTTTTATGTAGCAGTTTAGATCCTGGAGTCTGAAGCCAGACAAATAGGGTTCAAATATCAGCCCTTTATTTGTCTGCTAAATAGCAATGATGATTGTTATGATAATAGATACTGTTTCATAAGGTGACAGTGAGTATTAAATGACATATTCTATGCAAATGTGTACAGAAGGGCCTGAAAAGCCCTACATAAAGAATAGCTGGTTTGTACAACTTTAAAAAATGACTTCTGAAGTCCATACCCCTAACACTTTCTATCTCATTTCTGTATTTCAGAATAAGAGAGCAATAAACAAAATTCCAAAAGTTAACACGTATTTCTGGTTGCAGGAAAGGACAGTTGTTCTGCCTAACCCCTAAAAGCTGTGACGCTTGGACCTTGCAGAGCAATTAGGCCTGTGAGTGCTGCTGGTGCAGCTGGGAAGACGAGGACAGGAACGGGAGGAGAGCCACGGTCAGGACTCAAGAGTGCTGGCAATGCCAGGGGAACTCACACGGAGCCTTGGCCACACAGCTGCTGGCAGCATCCAGCCCTCTTCATCTCTCAATTTCATGGTCACCAAAAATCACACATAAAAAGCCCAGTGACTAAATGAATATGGAAACTGAATGGCTTTAAAAACCCCGAGATGTGGTCAGTCTGGGTCACCTGCAAGTCGTGCTGTGGCATCCCAGGAGGATGGAGGGCTGGTCTTGCAACCTTCACTGGGACATGGAAAAGGGAAGAAAACATTATTTCAACCTCCGGAGCTTTCGATGCAGAAACCTTCACAGGATCTAAGTCCAGGACAGAAAAACAAACAGAATTCAAATTACTCAATCTTCCAATATCCTAGTTCAGAAGGAGATTTCCTCCTAAATGAGTCACTGGAAACTGCTCTTTAAAAAGCAGGTATTTATTTTTCTCTTATAAAAACTTGAATAAATTGCTTAGTAATAACAAGGGAAAAAATAACAGTGATGTAAACTAAGGTGAGAGGATTAAACAGCGGCTGGCTATCCTTGATCTGTGCATTCAACAACTTCTTTATTCCTCGTCCACCCAGAGCACTGTCCTGGGAGCCCACAGTGTCCGCTGAAGAGCTGTGTGTCCTGAGAAATCTCTTAGCCACTCTGGGCCCACATCGCCACATCTTCAATGAGGACATTACGGCCACTGTTCCCTCCGTTCAGTGGTTTTAGGCCGTCATGCACCAGCTCTCGCCCTCCATTGGTCAAAGGTTCCCAGGGATGTGCTTAACACCTTCGCACATCCAGCTTCTCACGTGCCTTCCTCAGAATGGCCACGCGATGCCAGCAGGTGCCCCCGGAAGCAGGCACATGAGCCAGGGCTCAGTCAAGGTGGAATGGAAAGGGGGGCTGAGAGGATGCCAGGCTGTGACATCACCTTCTGAAAACTACAGCTCACCCATAGGACTGTAACAGGGTGAACCCTAGTTTCAATCATGGCCTTCAGTGACTAATACTCTACCAATATCAGTTCATCAGTTGGAACACATGTACCACACTAAGGTAAGAAGTTAGTATTGGGAAAACTGGAGTGGGGGGTAGAAGTGGTATATGGCAACTTTCTGTACTTTCTGCTGTTTATCTGTAAACTTAAAACTTCCCTAAATATAGTCAATCAAATTTTTAAAAAAATACAGGTCTCCCCATCTCTAGTGCACTTAATAAGGTATCTCTTCTTAGTCAGCTGGGGTTTCTATCACGAGTCACCACAGATGGGGGCACTTACACAACAACTTATTTCTCACAGTGCTGGAGAATGGAAGTCCAAGATCGGGGTGCACTTTGGTCGGGGCCTGGGGCCTGCTCTCTTCCAACTCTTCTTTGTATCCTCACATGGCTGGCTCTTTGGCCTCTTCTTTTCTGGGAACTAATCCCCCTATGAGATTCACAATCTGATTAACTTTCAAAGCCCCCACCTCCTACACCATCACATTGAAAGTTAGATTTTAGCACATTAATTTGAAGGCACAAAAACATTCAGTCCCTAACACTATCTTGTCCACAATGCTTTTTAAAAATTTTCTATTGTTGACATTATTACAGATGCCCCCATTCCCTCCCCAAATTTGCGCACCTTTACCTAGCCCCCGCCCTCCTTCCCTCTGGCCATCACCACAGTCATCTATGTCTATGCATCATGCATATATGTTCTTCAGCTAATCACATTCTTTTATCCAGTCCCCCCTCCCTTCTGACAGCTGTCAGTCTGTTCCATGTGTCCGTGCCTCTTCTATTTTGTTCATCTGTTTTTGTTCATTAGATTCCACATATAAATGAAATCATTTTGTCTCTTCCATGCCACTCAGAGCTTTCTGATACAGCATTATTACACCTATTCTGAGGTTTATCATTGGTCCCCATCCCATTTCTGACATTAGAATGCAGAGTTCCTGCGTCTTTTGTTTACTGATATATTCCCCAGAAATGCCTAATATATGTGTATAACTGACAATCAGTAAACACTTTCTGAATGAATGAATGCATGAATGAAGAACTTGAGTAGCCTAACATTCTTTGGCAGATTAAGTGGACGAGAAAGAACCCAATGGGGTGGGAAATAACCCTTAATTGCAAAGGAAAGGGATGGCAAAAGTTTAAGTTGGTGACTCCCCTTCCCCCAAAGCTAATCAAGTCTCCCTTTCCACGCTCCACACCCATGAAATCAGCAAGAAGGTAACGGGAAATATCAGTCACCTAAAGCCAACTGAGCAGCCACAGTCAATGGCCAGAGGCACAAATTACCAAAAGATGGCCATGTTTCCAGATGAGGATCTGGCAACTGAGATGGTGGCTCCTACCTGCTCTGGATTCCCAGAAACCCGTGTACATGGGGAAGGACCGCCTGATGGGAGTGCTGCTGATGAGAGAAAGCATAGTGCAAGGTTACATGTGGAGGGCTTACATGGGGAAGGCAGTGCTCTCAGTGCTCAACGTGCGCTGACAGACTGAGGCATGCAATCCTCACAGCATCCCTGGGAAAGAGAAGCACTATTACCCGCATTGTAGCAGAGACAATGTCAGACGGTCACCTCACGGCTGCATTTTCCTTCAACAGACAGGAAGGACATGCCTCCCATCACCACTTCAAAAAAGGACCCAGTGCCTGGATTCTGGCTGATGGGAGGTAGGCAAAAGGATGCAGCTACTTTCAGGTGTGTCTCCTCAACCACCAGCATGCACAGCCCTCCACACTCTCCCTCATCAGACAGTGAAGTAAGAGAGTGGAAGTGTGTCAAGCCACTGAGCACTCTCTGGTACAGCAACTGGCATTAATTATGGGCTAATACAACTATTTTACAGAGAGAAAACTGAGGCACAGCTTTAGGAACTTGCCTGCTTAGCACTGGAGCTAACATTCAAACTCAGGCAGCCAGTCAGAACCCGTGAGCTTAATCCACTCTAAGTGTGGGCTCTGGGAGGTGGAGGGTGGCAGGGGTGTAGACAAAGTCATTTCATTCAGTGACATTCTCTGACACCAGGGAAGCCACAAAGCCAACATCAGGAAAAGTCTCACACTTCCAAGAACTGTGGGCAGGCAGAGCGAGCAGGTTTTATAGAATGAGGCCGCCCAGGCATTCTGTGCCTACACACAAGGAACATACTTAATTTTGATACAGATGGCATAAGGCATTTTCTGTTCATTAACTGCCTCGATATAAATTTATGGTAAGAATACTTGTCTTGTATTTCATATAGTCCCAGAAGTGCTAGGAAAGGGGATTTAAGCCACCCAGCAACACTGCATGAAACTAATTAACGGGCAGAATTCACAAATGCTTACTACATCGTGGTATTACACCCAGAAGAAAAGAAGGTGGTGGAAAGGGACAGAGGAAATGCCTGTGGAAAAATGGAAGTGAACGCTGGTTCATAGTCCGTCTGTGCCAAGCAGCTGAGGCGTGTCTATGTACCTGACTCCATTCCACCATCTGACAGCACTGTGGAAGGTGCATCACTACCCCTACTGTAGAGATGAGGAAACTGAGGGTCAGGGAGGCAAGAGACTGCCCAAGAATCTCCAACTCACGTGGAGTAGAAAAGAAAATCAAGATCAGTGTTGACTGATTACAGAGTCCAGGCTTTGTCGCGAAAACCTCTGGCACCACAATGAGGCTGTTTTTAACTAAAACACATTGTGATAGGAAACAATCTTGTTGATTATTGGGACGTGTAATTTTTCCTTGCCATCCCATGACAAATACTATGAGGCAAAATAAATAATAAATACTATGATATAAAGCCAATGTATCTTACATGACATGATAAGGAAATATGAAAGAGAAAAAACAGAGATACCATATATACATATATATTTATAAAACAATAAGGAAGAAATGCTCAGGACAGTTACAGTTGTTATCTCTGTGACTGGTCATGTGGTCATAGCTGGTGTGTATAACTGCCTCCTTCCACTGCCCATTCCCCTTCCCTTTGCCCTCAGCAAGCCCCTCAGCTGGTCCCCTGGTGGAGAGACTTAAACCTTTACTCCCGAAGTGTCCAGGCCATCAGTAGTGCTGCCTGGGCTGTTGCAGATTTTCACAGACCTCAATCACTGGGCATGGTATTACTAAGGAACACCCAAAGGGGCCTTTGTATACCAGACGTACTCTGCCCTACCTCCACTGGGGAGCTGCAGTCCATTTTCCCTTTGGTAGTCCAGATCAATCACTCCGGCCAGCACAGTGATTCCCCTTTTGCCTCTTGATTAAGTCACAAGGAGCCCAAGGTGGCCGGGTAGCACTCTCTGCTTCCTTATCAGTGGAGTCACCACTGCGTCTCCTGGTGGAAGAATTTCTCCCTCTGGAACTAAGATGTCTAGGCCAGCAGAGCTAAAGGCCATGGGGACAGGAAGCACACATTTTGCCAGTGGGTCACTAGAGGTCATAGTAAGTAGTCCACTCCCATTTCCACCCCTTGATTCCTGGACCTGCAAATCCTGGCTATGGCTGAAACAGCACCCTATGTTAGATGCTGATTCAGAAATAGCCATCCTGCTGGAGAGCCTTCCAAAGCCCTAAAGATATTGGCACCTTATTGGCACTGCAGTTGTGTCTTCAAAATGCTGTCCTACCATGTTGTCAAACCCGCTTATTCCGGACGGGGAGGTACGTGGTATGGCCAGTGAATTCAATGATCATGGGCCCACTACTCTTTCCTTTGCTTGGAAGTCCATTCCTTAAGCAGAAGTAGTGCCGCATGGAATACTATGGCAGTGATTATGGCATTCTGCAAGTCCAGGGGTGGTTTTGGCAGAAGCATTGAGTGCAGAGAAGGCAAATGTACATCCAGAGTAAGTGTCTGTTTCAGTAAGAACAAAACGCTGTGCCCTCCATGACAAAAGGGGTCCAAGTGCCACCAGGAAGCTGGTAATCACCCTGGGCAATAGTGCCAGACTGGGGACTCTGTTCTCTTCTGCCATCAGATCAGGAACTCAGTGCTGATCACAGCCAGGTCAGCCTTGGTGAATAAAATTGTGTCACCAAGACCAGGCATAACCTCCATCTCTGCCACCATGGCGACATGTTCACAAGCCCACTGGGAGGTGAGACGAGTGACCAGGGAAAGGGGCTGGTGGTGTTCATAAAACAGGTCATCCTAACCACTGGTTTATTAAAGTCCTCTGCTGGGTCACTTTTAGGTGAGCCTTCTTATGGGACATGAATATCTTTACAGTTTTTGCCTATTCACAGAGGTGTCTCCACAGATGTCTTCTCCAAGTGCCCTTGTCACCAATTCTTTAATCATGTTCCTTCCAAGTCCCTAGCCATCACGTCAAACCACTGTCCGTGACCCATGGGCTGGTATATCATCACACAGCTGGCCTTTCTCCTTCCAAGCAGGGTGAACCCGAGGGGAGCTGCTCAAAGTCCTGCCCATGGGGAGGATGTCCCTTCACCACTCTCTTTCAGGAATGGCCCAGAAAGGGGCTACAGCTGCCTCTGTCCAGGTTTAGAGGCCTGCATATCATCTAGAACCTCCTGTAAACCAAATCTTCTCTTCCTCTGTCCACGGGTCCCAGGTCTCTGTGCAGCCACAGGTGCAGGCTGGGAGAGAGAAGGCAGTGTATCGGGGTGGGCACCATGAGCTCTGGGCCACTGCTCCCTGAAATAACTGGCCCGTGCTTTCAGGACCTGCTCAGATCCACTCGTGTCTATGCCACTTTCGTTGGATGGTGCAGTGTGGGCTGTGCACACACAGATTGGTGACTTACTGGGTCAGATAGCACCCAAATCAGGACTGGCAGCTCAGGTTGAAGAGTAACTTGGTAGACTATGATTAAGCAGTCTCTACTAAGGCTCAGTAGTGAGCCAAGAACTATTTCTTAAAAAGAGAGTAGTTATCTGTGGAAGCAGGGCTCTGCTCCAAAATCCTACAGGCCTGCACTGTGATTCACCTATAGGGGCCGCCAAAGGCTCCAAACAACCTACGACCTCCCTATCTGCCAGCCCTGGAGCTGCCAAATTATATGGACCAAGCAACAGAGCACAGCAGCCCGCACCTGCCACAGAGCCTCCTGTCCTCTGGGCCCCACCCCAAACTAGCAGCTTTTCAGGTCACTTGGCAAATGGACTGGAGGTACACACCCAAATGAGGAATATGTTGCCCCCCAAATTCAAACAGACTCACAGGGCATCGTGCCTCTTTTTTCATTGTCGGGTGGTGGATCAGCTGCAACAACTTATCTTTTATCTTAGAGGAAATATCTTGGCATGCCCCACACCACCAAATCTCTGGAAATTTCACTGAGATAGAAGGCCCCAGAATTTGTGTCAGATTTACTTCCCACTCTCTAACAGCAAATGTCTTGCCAATCAGTCTAGAATAGTAGCTACTTCTTGCTCCCTGGGTCCCATCAGTACAGTGTGATCCATGCAACGAGCCACTGCGGTATTTGTGGAAGGGAACAGTGATCAAAATGCTGTGAACTAAATGATGACACAGAGCTGGAGAGGTAATATATCCCTGAGGTAGGACAGTGACAGTGTGTTGCTGGCCTTGACAGCTGAAAGCAAGCTGCTTCTTGTAGTCTTGATTAACAGGCAGTGAGAAAGAAGCACTGGTCAGGTCCATCGCTGCATACCAGACCTCAGGGAATGTGCTAATTTGCTCAAGCAATGAAACCACATCTGATACAGCAGCTGTGACTGGCGTCACCATCTGGTCAAGATGACGATAATCCACTGTCATTCTACAAGATCCATCTGTCCACTGCACCGGCCAAAGAGGTGAGTCGAAGGGGGATTTGGTGGGGACTACCACCCTGCATCTTTCTGGTCCCTGGTGGTGGCACTAATCTGCTCAGTCCCTGCAGGAATTTGGTTATGCTCCTGGTTTGCTATTTTCCTGGATGGAGACAGTTTCAGTACCTTCCACCTCCTGCCATAATAGCCTTCACCGCACAGGTCATGAAACCCAGGTGGGGATTCTGCCAGTTGCTGTGTTTATCTATCCCAACCTTGCCCTCAGAACTGGGGAAATAGCTGGATGACCCCCTGGACCCACTATAAGATAGGCCTGAGCTGAAACCCCATTGGTCTCCTGACCTTCATAGGCCCCTACTCTGACAACGAGTGAGTCTCAGACGAGTGTCAGTTCAGAGCCTGCGTCCAGTAGTTCCTGAAAGTTCTGATTATTCCTTTTTCCCTGATGTGTACCTATTCTGGTTAAAAGTTATAGCCTTAAGGCTGAGGGAAAGACTAACAATATACATTTTGGGTACTATACTGGGATCCTTCATTAAGAGGGTCTGGTCTCCTTCACTCAAGGGGTTTGGGGTCTGTAAACCAGCTCAAGGCTGTGACTGTTTTTGTGACTCAAGTTTAACTTTTATTCACTTGACCTAGAATTTTTCTGCTTATACTAATCAAGTAAGAATTTGATGGACTTCCTACCTCTCTCACTTATATACAGAAGCACCATGATCAAGTTCCCAAGGCCATCGGTCTGCTCAAGTCAGAGTACTTTGATTGCTGATCTGACTCTGCTGTCCCTTATGGCGACAGAGCTCTTCCAAGATGCCAGGGCTCCCCTCACACATTCATATCTCCATGACCTGGTCAATGCTATATCTTTTGAATCCTCCTGGCAAGGATGAGTAGGTCTCAATGACAGATCCATTCTAACATTTTCAATCTCCCTAAGCCTTTGAATTCTTCCATCCACATTAGAACAAGCAAGGTCATCATTTCTAACTCACACACTATGTGCCCCATTTTTCATGTCTGTGTTTCATCTAACCAGCCAACCAAACTGTTAGAGCCCTTCCTAATTCCCTGAGCTACAACACTAAGGACAGAATCTCTGCTTAGTTTGCCCAGACCAGTAAGTCCAGCCTAATCCAGCTTTAGGTACCTTTCACCACTATCCCATACCCTTAACCTCGGTTCCCACACACTTTCCCCTGTTTATGCCTGAATACCTCAGAAAACTCCAGTTACTGCTTATAAGTGCACCATGCCTCCTTACAGGTAACACTTTGCACCTCAACTTTAGGTCTAGAAACAAAGAGGGGTGTTGGGATGGGTCCTAAGAAGAAGAGCACTGTCTTGCCTGGTGACTGCCCCAGAGGAGGCCTTGAGTGGGGGTTTAATGTGCGTCGCCTGAGGAAACCTTCCCCTTCAGGTGAGAATGGAGAGGCCCCTCCCACAGGAAAATGGCAGGTCACTGCCCCTGGGATGGGGAGGCCTCTTCCACTGACAAAAAAGACTCATTAGAATTTAGCACTGTACTACCCTCAGCTTCATCAGGGGCTTCCCACACGTCCCCATCCCAGCTTACGGGACCCCATTCTGTCCCAGTCCACGCTGAGAAGTCAGCTTTCCGTTTAATGCAGCCTACTGCAGGACGAGGTCAGCCATTTACTTTTCATACACCTCAGCCCTGAGACGGCAGGAGTTAGGGCGTCCTTCACAGCGCACAGAAGCTCTTGGGTCACTTAGTAGCACTGGAGCTGGGAATCCGAGCCCCTAGTCTCGTCCTTTTCTTTCATCACTTGGTCCAGCAAAATTAGGGGCAACTGGCCAATTCCACTGCATTCTACAAATTCTTCATGAGTTTTCTACAAATGTTTGAACATATCATATACACAGTTGCCCAGATCCCTGCTCCTTATGAGTAGGTGTTAAGGAGCAGCTGATGCAGATGTTCTGCATGTCTCTATTGACAGATCATGCCATGGACTATCAGTGCTCTTTACTGCTGGAAACAGTCGTTACCATCTTCAAATCCAATCCGATTCAAGAGCCAATTCCAGAAACCCAAGAACCAATTCAGAAAATGCATCCTCAACCTTCTGTTCCTTGAATCTCTCTTATCTGTATTAGTCAGAGTTCTCCAGAGATTTATTATAAGAAATAGGCTCATATGGTTATGGAGGCCAAGAAGACCAGACCCAGGCGAGCAAATGGTATAGTTTCACTACAGGTTAAACAATCCGAACACCAGGAGACAAAATGGTGTGAGTTCCAGTCCAGGGCCCAGTCCCAAGGCAGGAGAACACTGACATCCCAGAGCAAAGACAGACAGAGAGAGAGAACGCCCCCTACTTTGCCTTTTGTCCTAGTCAGGTTTTCAATGGCTTAGGTGAGACCCCATGCACACTGAGGAGGGCAATTTGCCTCACTCAGTCTACCAGTGCAAATGCTAACTTGCAGGTCTAGAAAAACCTTCACAGACACACCCAGAACGATGTTTAACCAAAAATCTGGACACCCCCTGACTCAGCCAAGTCGAGACATAAAATTAACCATAGCAATTCCTGACATATAGCAGAACGTCAAGACATACGGACATTTGAGGAAGCCTTTGTGCCGCTGTATACCTGACCCCTGGCTCTCGTGTTCAATACCCACTCACTAGACCCTCTGGTTCCCAATGTCCCCTCCCCGTGACTTCAAATTTCCTTCTAGAATACTTGCGATTTCATCGTATGTACAGTCATCCACAGTTAATGTCATGAATAGGTTCTGCGACTTTAAGCAAAACAGTGTATAATGAAAGCAATTTTACCACAGGCTCATTGGTACAAACAAGGGTTAAGTCCCTACATCAAATTATACCAAAATGACAATAAATGAAATGATGTTGCTCAGGGACCTTCTGTACTATGACGGAAACAGAGCAATGTAAGCATAACAAAAGCCACAACTAGTGGGAGCTTTCTATACGCCAATACTGTATTAAAAGTGTTACTGGTTTGTTAATCTCATTTATTGTCCCAACAACCTAATTAAGAAAGTGTAATAATTAGCCCTCATTTAACAGCTAGGGAAATTGAACCTCAAATATATAAACTAGAACAGCAAATACTTTGAGACCCAAGAGTTAATTTCAGAGCCAGCATGGTTAATCCCTCCATTAGGATGTCTCCTAATTGGTCCTCCAGGTGAAGAAAGGGTGAGGGTGGACGCAGAGAGGTCAGCTCCATGGCCAGAATGTTTTATGATTAGACTGTGAGTCTTAGAATAGAAGTGAAAGTTCTAGAGTGAAGAGTAATAGAAAGAGACCATTTTCCACCTAAAAATGGGGAGATGAGATAAGAAATTATTGATCTAATAACAGAGGAAGATATTGAGGCCCTGATGAGGGGTGGAGAGACGGAGGAATGCAGGAGAATCCTGCAGAGAAAGCAGTGGTATTGTCTTCAGCAGTGAGCTGGGCAGAAGCCGGAGTCTCCAAGATGGCTGCTCTCATCGGCAAGACTTGCTGCGTGTTTCCTACCCCCTTGTCCTCTTCACTCACACAGCTACACTACCCAGCTGTGGCATGCAGCATTCTTCTCCCCATTTTGTGGGTGAAGAAACATGAGCTGGTAGAGAAGTTAAGGAACTGTCTGAGATTCAATGGATAAAAAGTAATTTTTTTAACCAAGACATTAAATCTTGTATGGTGCTGTTCTGGAGAAGGTGGTGTGAAATTTCGTATTTCAACAACCAAATCTAGTGGTTTTTCTCATCTGGGAATTTGGGGCACCGACTTCCATCTCTGAGTGATCAGCTCCCTTTCTGCAGACAGCCGCTGCTGGCCCTGGTGTGGAAGAGCTGCAGAGTCCTGGGCTAGGGTCCTCGACAGCATGGGCATCAGAGCAGGGACCACAGGGTAGGGTGAGCTGGCAACAACCTCGGAAGGCAGTAGGGCAGGGGCGTCAAACTCATTTTCACTGGGGGCCACATCAGCCTCACAGTTGTCTTCAAAGGCCCAAATATAGAGTTCCTTGTCCCTAGTTAAGGAGTAATTACATTTATACAGTCCTAAAATTACATCCAGCCCTTTGAAGGCAATCGTCTCTAACCCCATCCTGGGGGCCCACCCTCATAACCTCCTCTAATCCCAATCAATGCCTGAAGGCCCCAGCTCCTAATCCACCACACTGGACAGCAGAGCAGTAATGTGTGAAATGGAGGCATACAAACATTCAGTCCATATCAGTGGGACTCTGCAGGGGTCAGAATTCTGGTGACGATAGTAGCACCTCGTGTGCACATGTGTGTATGTGTGTGCTTGTTCACACGTATGCAGTGCTGCTCAGTAAAGAACATTCACATCCAGCATCTGACTGGGACTTGCAAGCTGGGAGGGGCAGGGCAGGAGTTATCATCAAAATGTCAGGAAGGAGAGAACAGAGGCTGACTTAGGTGGAAGGCCTCCCAGATAGAGGATGTATCAGAGTTAAGATGGCGAACTCCTGCTAACTCTTTTTTCCTAGACCTTTCTAAAGTACTTTCCCCAGAGCTGGAATCTGAGAAATTGACGTGAAAAGGGAGACCTGGAAGTGGGGAGGCAGAAATAGGGAGGGAAAGAAGTGGGGGAGAACATGTTTGCAGTTACCAGCTCAGACACTGGCCACTGAGGTCTACCAAGGGGTGGCGGCTGCTTAAGTGCTGGGATCAGCTCTAGCCCGCCCCATCACTATAAGGAGCACAGCCACATTTACAATGCTTAGGATGCTGGGGGTGGGGGGGACACTGAGAGCCTCAGTGAGACAGGGATGCCCTTTCCCTTCTTCTGATCCTTTTCTTGCTGCTCATCATGAATGATGAAACCAGGATATTGGCAAAGCCCTTGACCCCCAGGGCCAATGCATTTTTCTGAGAAGCAAGGATGGTGGGGTGGGGGAAAGAGGGCTGGTGCAGCCCCACTTCTGATGCTGGCTCCGCCCCTTTCAGATAAATGGTCAACGCTGAGTGAGTCTTGGTGTCCTAATCTGGAAAGTGGGGAAAGGGGTAAGGGTGGGAATGAATGAGATAATTCGACCTACGTTTTGTCACGTGTTTGCTGTGGTGCTGGGCACCCCGCTTCCCCGCCAGGTCGCAAGAATCTAGCTGTGAGCAGCACAGACATGAGTGCTGGCCTCCTGAAGCTGACCCCGTGGGAAGGTGGGCAGACTGTCCTGTACGCACGTGATCAATGTCCAATAAATGTCACCCACTGAAGGAAGGTCAAGGAATCAGCAAAGAAGCATTTACTGGTTTCCACTCACTATGCGCCCTCACTCAGCCTTGCTTTCCTCTTCCTATTAAGGACAGAAATAAACAGAATAAACAGAAATACAAAGGACAGCAGAATCACTTTAGATTTCATATTTAGGACAGTGAGGAGAATTTAAAGTACTGGCAAAGGCCAATACGGCCAGCACATAACTCTGTCTTTCAACTTTGTATTTGAGTTAAGAACCCTACGGCCCTCCTTCCCCCACCTCCAACACACAGATTAATAACTAATTCCACCAAAGGGAAATGCCTGTCTGTGAGATGCTACTGTACGTAGAATGAGCCACTGTTTCAGCAAAGGGTCAGACAGTGAATATTTTAGGTTTTGTGGACCAAGGGGGAACATTGAAGCTATTGTGGAGACGCTGATATCACAAGAGAAAAAAATATTTTCCCAGGAATTTTTTGTTGTTAAAACTTAAAATATAGGAAAACTTGAGCACTTTTTTGTCATATTTGTGTGAGGAAAATGTAATGCTTTTTCGAAAGATAACATCTGGCTTCACTGGCATTCATAGTTGGTGCTCCCTATTGTTAAATTCAAAATCAATTGCAAACTTTCACCTGTGAGCGCTCATCTATAATGACATTTTAAGCATTTCATCTTTGTAAATGTATTCTTCACTTGATTTGTCTTTTCAACTATTTAAAACTGTAAAAATCATCTTCAGCTCATGGCCCATGAAAGCACAGAGAGAAAGCACCCTGAGCCCACCCCCCACCCCACCCCAAAGTTTATCAATCTCGGCAATGTAGCTGCAGGGCCTGTCTTGTCTCAGCCAGACTCCTAGTCACTGTTACTTCCTGGTCAGAACACTGCCATTTCCACCTTCAGTTCCAGGAGGTGTTCCTTTCTAAGTAAGTTACTAAGCAGCTTTTTCTATTTAGAAAGAAGGAAGGAAGAAGGGAGGGAGGGAGAAAGGGAGGAAGGGAGGGAGAGAGAGGAAGGAAGGAAGGTTGGTTTTTAAAGGCCTGTGATATTGTAGGCTCTGTGCTAATTTTATACATGCTATTTCATTTAATCCTAATAACCCTACAAAAATGTGTTATTACCCCATTGTATAAATGAGGAAAGTAAAGCTCAGGGATGGTAAATCATTGGCCCCAAGGGAGGCACCAGCAAACGAGTATCAGGGACCAGCTCCCCACTCAGGCACCACTAACTCAGAAACCAGGTCCTTTCCACCTTTACCTGCTTCCTCAGAACCTGCCAGATCTCCAATCCCAAAGGCAGGTGTCCTCCTGCCTCTGCCTCCCGGTTTGTTTGCTTGTTTGTTTGTTTGTGTTGCAGATTTACATCGATAAGGCTCTTTCTGCCAAAGCCACACCTGGGCTCATCCAATATGTTCCTGGAAAACCAGGAGAAAAGAACATTTTCAAGTTCAAGCAGCGTCCTGGCACTGGGAAGTGTTTGAAAAGAAAGGGCTCTTTGTGGCTGGTGTTGCAGCATGGACGTAATCTCATTTTCAGCTAATCAATTCATATACAGTAAAAAGCCTAATGCGATCCCTCATTAGCCGAGGGCCATAAAGAAGCTGGTTCCGAGGCCGCACTAAATCCCAAAATGGCTGGCACCTCCTGCTTGGCGATTATCAAATTGGCTGACATTAATCATTTTTAATGGCCAATCTGTGTTTTCTTTATTATTATTTTAGAAAGAAAAAAGGTGGGGGGAGCCTTGTCTGATTACTGGTGTAAAAGAAAACAAGCAGGTTTAGTAAAATCTTATTTAGAAAAAAACTTGGCGAGAACTGGGGCGGGGGGGGGGGGGGNGGGGGGGGGGGGGGGGGGGGCGGAGGGGAGGGGAGGGAGGGAGCTGAATCACTTTGTCAGGTATTTAGCTGTGACCAGCTAAGCAGACCATCCAGAGGGGGACTTTCAGCAGAGGCCTGCGGGGGGGGTGGGGGGGGCCGTCAATGGCCCCTTTATTTGTGAAAGATGGATTATTTTAAATAAATTACAGAGCACTTTCGTTGAATAAACAGCGCCTCTGTGGCTGTGGTGAGCTGCACACGCTTAATTGCGACCCAGAAAGTCCTGAATGACTCTAGAGCCGGGGTCTGACCCTTCATGTCTCTGATAGGACCTGAGTCTTCAGGTCAGACCCAGACGGTTTCAGGCTGAAAAGCAGTATCATGGAGGGAAAAATTTTTTAAAAACAAAACCAGTGAGCCTCACCGTGAGTATATACTCATGATATTTCAGAAAACCACAGAGATGGAGGAATCCCAAATCTGCACAAGGAGGGCCTCAGAAGTGAGGCCTCTGCTGTGTCATTTGTATTTGCGTTTGATATGTTAAACGCCTCCGTGCTTATGGAGTGGAAGCCCATTCAAATATGGCAACTGCTCTTTGGCCAAAGCAAGAGGACCCTGCCCTGCCTTAGCTCCTCCCCCAACACATACCCACCTTTCCCCGGCCCCCACCCCCACCCTAGACCCTGTTACTGTCCTCTTTCTGGCCAAAAGATCTACCATGAGAATTGCACCTAAATGGAGATTTTCAAATCCCTCTTTAAGAATCACAGCACAATCTCACCTTGTTTTAGAAACAGGTTAAAGTGATTTATTATGTGAGGCCCCAGAGTGACTACAGGCAGGAGTCAGGCTAATGCTGGAAGCAGGAAAGGGCATTGGAGCCCTTCCCAAGCGGCGGGGTCTCCAGCAGGGAGCCTGAATACAAGGGATGATAAAGAGCTCGGGTACAAGCCAATCAAGTCCACAGAACAGGTACCCTATGTCTTGTGGGAGGCATGGGTATTAATTTCGACAGCCGGTATTACAGAAAGTAAAATGACTCTCATTTGCTAATATCCCCCAAATTGAATTGCAACAAGCAAGCAGCTACCAGTTTGCCTTGATGAACAGCCATCAGAGAAAGAAAAAAAAAAAAGCTGGATATAGTCAAGCCTCACAAAAATCATAGAATCTGGGGTTTCTCTTGAGAGTTTCAACACATACTACTTTAATAAGGGACTTACCACCCTCCCCCAAATATAGCTGTGAAATTCTTCCCCAAAGGTGACACAATTAATTGCATTTGCAGTTAACACAATTAAAGTACAGCTGAAAGCCTGGCTTGCACCTAATAAATCTCAAATGTTAAGAGGGATAATGGAGTTGATAAATCGCTGGCTTGTACCACCGGAGAAAGTACATAAAAGCCCAAGAGCGTGGGAAAGGATGAGCAATTAATGATGGACAAGAAATTGTCCTGGCCACCTTAATGTAGGTGTCACAACTATTTTGTGACCTCTTCTTATTTAATTTTGCATGGGGTCGTAAAGACTGCTTTAAAGATGCCAAATCTGAACTTGCTGTAAGTAGCTCCCCCAGGAGATCCCTGCCAGCTCTCCACACTCCGTATGCCCATCACGAGATCCTAATCTTCCCTCCAAAACTCCATAGAATTGAGGAAGTTAATAATGAGGCCTACACTAAAAAAACTTATAATAAGGCAGGGAAGTAGGACATATACATAAGAAAAACTAATTCTTCTAAAAGGGCCTCAGTTGGAAAACCTAGCATCTGCGAAATGGGTATAATCTAGGACAAGTTACTTAAATCTCCTGAGAATTAAATTCCTCGTATAAAAATGAGGAGAGTACTACCTGATTCAAAATTCATAATGTTAGGCAAAAACAATACGGTGAAGTCTGCAGGAGTAGGTGCACAATAAATATCTGGATTTTTTAAAAAGAGTACATGCCATAGAAGTAAAGGAAAGTGTGTGAAGTCACTGAAACAGAGTCCTATTCAGAGGTCCAGGGAGCTCGAAATGATGTCGCAGCAACAGCTCGCTTCCAGGTCACAGAAGATATCAAAGGCTAAACTGTGGACTTTGTTCTGAGAGCAAAGAGGAGACTTGGGTGCATTTTGGACTTGACAATGAGTAGTATTATCACAAGACTGGCACTGCCCAGAAAGGAAAGGAGACTGGAGTGGGCGCAGAGATACAGGCGTCTGTTTGCAATGTGTGAAGACGAAGGTGAGAACCAGATGGGAGTGCATTTTCAATATGATTAAAAATGAGAGAACAAGAAGCAACAGAAAGCAAAGGACAGAGGAAAGTCAGATCTGAATTTGAAATCAGAGGCCTAGGGGTTGGGAAAATTCATTTATTCACTCACTTATGGATTGATTTAAAACACATTGAATGAGGACCAATGATTGCCAGATACTGTGCTACAGAAAGTAAACAAAGAAGAGCTTGCATTCTAGACAGCCTGGTGGCCATACAAATAAATGAACACATCTTAGATCTTGTCATCAGGACATACATAATAGCACACGAAGTGAATGACTGCGAGTGTGGTAGTGCTGAACTCTGGGAAGTCAGTACGAGCCCCCGGGAAGTCAGTAAGGTGATGTTGGTGCTGGACCTAAAAGTTTCCCCAGATGGAGAAGAAAGGAAGAGCATCCAGGCAGGAGGAATGGCAGGTGCAAGAACATGAAGACATACACCTGATTGTTATTTGGGGGAAGTTGGGTTTTAAGCTGTAAGTTGTACAGTAAAGAAAATGAAGCTAGAGAGGTTAGTGGAGTCCAAATCCTGAAGATTCTTGTGCATCATGACAAACAGTTTAAATTTTACCCAAAATTTAAATTTTAACCCACACAGAAGCCAAAAGAAGCTTTCAGTGTCCTGAGCAGGCTGCTGTTACTAACACAAATAGTGCCTTCAGATGGAGAACTAATATCAAAAGAAAGATGTTGGTTTTGATTTTGAACATGTTGAGTTGGAGGGGCCACCAGGTCACTCACGTGGACATGTTCAGTATGTAGTTGTGAACGTAACTGTAGTCTGTGGGGAAGTAGCCAGGTTGAAAGATGAACCTTGAAGTTGCTTCATACGTGTGACTGGTAAACATGTCAGAATGGCTAAGGTGAGGGGGGACGACACAGAGGGAAAAGAAGGAGATCTCGAGCTGAATTGTGTAAGCCCTATACGCAAGAAGAAGGAAGGCAAACCAGACGACAAATGGTGTGAGGAGAATCAGCACGCCGGGGTGGGAGGGAAGCCCAGGAGGACAGGAAACCAGCAGACTCAGAAAATCAAAGGAGAAAGACAGGGGCTAATAGAAGGAGCTGAAACCACCTACAGTTGGGCAGAGCCTGCAGGATGCTGAGCTTGGCAGTGGGAGAGACTGCAAAAAAGAGAGCACACCAACTAGAAAACACACTCCTTCCCTCAAAACACTCAGTATTTATTGAGAAAAGCAAGGTTAGTCTCCTTTTTTTAAAATAACAAGTAATTAAAGACAAGATACAACTCACTCTGTAGTATGTGGTACCTTTCTTAAAAGCTATACAAAATCTGAGAAGGGCAGGTTTTAATATCAGGAAAAGTTCATGGATGAATTTGACTTGCCTTGGCCTTGAAGGACAGGAAAGAACTGACTGGGGAAACAAAATTACAATATAGCATTCTATCAGGAGGAAATTCCTGAGCTAAGGCCAAGAGTCAGGAATGTGCGGTGTTTTGAGAGGACAGCTTGGAACCCAAACTGTCGGGTAGAGAGTCTGAATTTGGAAAGAGTAGGAAACAAGATAGGATAGGTTGGAATGGGCTAGAATATGAAGGGCCTTGAAAGTCAGGTAGAGAAATTTGTGTTTGTCGGCCCAGCCTTCAGTAGGAGCAGACAGATGAGCACATACCTTTAGTTCCACCCGGTCTGAGCCAGTTCATGAGAAGCCATTCATTCCCTCGTTCACTCGTCTGTTCAGCAGGTGATGAGCTAGATGCCACAGATACCAAGACCATGAAGGCTCAAAATATCCAAACAATCACCCCATTCTTACTTCCACCATAATTTGAGTGTCAAGTATTAAGACACTGTACCAGGACTGGGGTACAAGCCAGTCTGCCATCATTTAGGTCTCATCTACCTGAGCTTCTTCTCTGAACATGCCATTGATTTTTGTTATAACCAAAACACGGCTTTACCTTGAGGACACTGCTTCTGATAACCCATCACTGGTGACTCTCCCAAGCTTTCTGGAGCTGGAATAGGAGGGAGGGATTGCCCCATTTCTTCCTTATTGCCACTTCCAACCATTGTCTCTTCTTCCTCCCTGAAATTCCACTGTCCCCTGGAAATGCAGGCCAATAGCCCACACCACTCAACTGTCTCTTCTCAGCAGTCATTTGGAGACCCCTGGGACTACTTTCCCATTTCTTTCTGACACTGGCTTCTGGATTACTGTCTCTCTTGCCAGTATTACTGTCCTATTTGGCAGTGATCCTCCCAAGTAATCTTTCAAATGAGCTGGCCCCTCACTTACCTGGCTGCTTTCCTTCCAATTATCTTGTCTTCCACCACGTCAGCGTACTTGAAATCCCATCATAACCAACTCCTGTGCTCCTCCTTAATCTCAACCTCAGCCGCCTCCGTGCTCCACCCCCCCGCCCCCCTGTTAGCCCTCAGCTTACTTTCTCTGGTGATTCTTCTCTGTCTCCTAGGTTCCCTTCTCACCCAACTTGATTCCACAGGCTTTTGCAGGAGCCCTCAGCCTCCTTGTTTCTCTTCCATTGTGCTCACCTGGAAAACCCCAAATCTCAATGAGATTGAATTCTGCTTCTCGATCTGGACGCATGAATGAGCTAGGGAAAAAACACAAACCACAGTGATGGATCTCACAAGAAATGTGTGATCGCCATTCTCAAATATGTTTCTAAAGCTTCCTAGCAAGTCTACAGCATTTCCGTCTGACATCCATTTCGGTCTCCTGGACAACTACCATACCTGCTTCTTGCTTCTGAAACCCCCAAATGCTTTCTCAAATGGGAATCTTGTAAATCAGATATCAGTACGATTCAAGCTAAGAGTCATCCTGAGGAAAAATTCCTCTCCAGCTGTGAATTTGTGAAAGCAGGAAGGTTATATGCTTCCAAAATACTATAGGACAGATACAGGGGAGAGATTCCCACGCTAAAAGGGAGAAATTGGGAGGAAAAAGGGAACGACAGGTTCCAAGCAAGTCTAAAACCCAGCAAAACAAATAAGTTTTCAGAACAGTCCCCTCTGACTCAGTGCTCTGCCTTCTGGACCCACTGGGGTGGTGGTCCCACCTTCAGGACGCACTCGGGCAGGGACCCTACCCTAGTGACTCTTGGACAGAGCTCTCACCGCCACAGCCCCAGGCACCTGCTGTCTGGCCTGTGGGAGCCAAGGAGGCAGCCACGATCGTCTGAATCACCCCTGAGGCCATCCTTCCCTTGGCTGGAAGAATGAGACATGGCTGCAGGCCAGTGGTGCTACGGTTCTGTCATGAAGAATCCAAGACATCCCAGAGCCTTGCTTCATTTTACCCTGTCTCCCTTCCATTCCCCTTGGCAGTGCTTCTGCTGGGGTGGCGAGACCCATGGTTCACACCCACGCTAGTCTTCTTCTAAATGACTGTTCCGTTCAGCCACATCCTTGGTGCCCTCTGAAATATGGGTGAGGCTGAGACTTTTCCAAATCTCTGACTGTGGGTCCTTTCTGCTCAACAATTCCTTCTTCAGCTCCTTCCTCTCCTCTCACATTTTGCCATAGCAGTCAGAAGGAGCCAGGCAGCTCCTTCAACACTTTGCTTAGAAACCTCCTTGGCTGAATATCCAATTTCATCTCTTGCAAGTCCTGCCTCCCACAGAACATTAGACATAAACACAATTCAGCCAAGTTCCTTGTCACTTTATAACGTGGATCGCTTTTTCCTTGTTATAAACATGTCCAACAACATGTTCGTCACCTCCCTCGAAGATTTCCCCCGAATGGCCTTCACCACCTATGTTCCTACCAACTCTGTTCATGACATTCCTTAAGAGGAGGCCAACTTCCTCTGCAGTTCTCCTCTTTCCTCTCCAAGCCCTCACCGGAATCTTCTTTAACAGTCCCTGTATGGCAATCTTGACTTTTTTTAAGCATGCACTTTAAAACTTTTTCGGCTTCTACTCATGACTAAGTTTCAAAGCCACAATTACATTTTTAGGTATTTATACAGCAGCATACACTTCTTGGTACCAATTACTGTCGTAGTCGGCCGAGACTGCTGTAACAAATGCCATAGACGGAATGGTTTGTACCACAGACATTTATTTCTCACAGTTCTGGGGGTTGGGAAGGACCAGATCAGGGTGCCGCCAGATTCAGTTTGGGGTGAGGGCTCTCTCCCTGGTTTCTAGACACCCACCTTCTTGCTATTTGTTCACCTGGCCTTTCCTTGGTGTGTGCATATGGAGCAAGAATGTGTCATCATCTTCTGAGGGTGCAAATCCAACTCTCGTGACCTCATCTAAGGCTAAATTCCTCCCCAAAGCACTAGCTTCAAATACCATCATATTGAGAGTTAGGGCTTCAACATGAATTTGAAAGGGACATACACATGAAGTATATAATATCTCAGGTCTTATTCCACTAAGAAAATAAATGTGATCAAAAAAGAACTTCTACACACCTTGTTCTGATCCATCTGCTGGTATATGAGCCCAAATATTCTGCTTCCTCCACTCTTTATAAGAATGATTTGAATACACTCCTAGCTAACTTCCGCCAAGATGGAGGCATAGGTGGAAACACTGTGCCTTCTCCCACAACCAAGTTTGAATACAACAAAGGTTTGGAGAAACAAAGACACAACCAAAGGACAGAAAATTGAATTATACGGAAGTCCGACTACATCTAACCGTTCAACGGGGACAGTAAGAGGGGCGGAGCCAGCAGCGAGCGGGGTCGGCAGGACAGGGCCCCCGACCCAGGCGCGCAGGCAGACGGGAACCAGTCGGGGTGCGGGGCAGACCGCGGGCGCATATTCGCGCACAGTGAGACAGACCACGCAGGCCCCAGGGGGTGAGGGCTGACGGCGGTGGCACACTCGCGAGCAGTGGGACGAAACGCGTGGGCCCGGTGACGGCAGCAACTGCGGCACCAGTGAGGGCCGTGGCGGCAGGCGGCAGACGGGATGCCTGAGTCCCTCTTGGACCCCGCCCCCACATACAGCATCACAACCCAGCGACTTAGTTGCCCTGCGATACTGGTGAGAGCCATTGTCCCTCTTTGACCCCGCCCCCACATACAACGTCACAACCCAGCGACTGAGTTGCCCTGCTCTGGTGAAAACCTAGGGCTCCAATCCTGCTCCTGCTACTAACAGGCACGGACAGCCCAAAAGATGGCCCAAGAAGAACTCAAAGTCCCAGAGCCAATAACTCTAAGCGACCAAGAAATTGCCAGCCTCTCAGAAGCACAATTCAAGACACTATTTATCAGGATGCTCACAGAACTGGTAGATTATAGTCACAAATTAGAGGAACGAAGTCACAAATTAGAGGAACATATGAAGGCTAAACTAATTGAAATGAAGGGAGATGCACAGGAAACCAATAGTGATGGAAAGGAAACTGGGACTCAAATCAATGGAATGGACCAGAAGGAAGAACAAAACATCCCACCAGAAAGGAATGAAGAAATGAGAATTCAAAAAAATGAGGAGAGGCTTAGGAACCTCCAGGACATCTTTAAACGTTCCAACATCCGGATTATAGGGGTACCAGAAGGGGGAAAGAAACAGCCACGAGTGGAAAACGTATTTGAACAAATAATAAAGGAGAACTTCCCCAGTCTGGCAAAGGAAATAGACTTCCAGGAAATCCAGGAAGCTCAGAGAGTGCCAAAGAAGTTGGACCCAAGAAGGAACACACCAAGGCACATCATAATTACATTAGCCAAGACCAAAATGAAGGAGAGAATCCTAGAAGCATCAAGGGATAAGGGGACAGTCACCTACAAAGGAGTACCCATCAGACTGTCAGCGGATTTCTCAAAAGAGACCTTACAGGCAAGAAGGGGCTGGAAAGAAGTATTCCAAGTCATGAAATCCAAAGACCTACAGCCAAGATTGCTTTATCCAGCAAAACTTTCATTTAGAATGGAAGGACAGATAAAGTGCTTCTCAGATAAGGTCAAGTTCAAGGAGTTCATCATCACCAAGCCCTTATTATATGAAATGCTAAAGGGACTTATATAAGAAAAAGAAGATGAAAAATATGAACAGTGAAAGGACAGCAAACACACAGCTATTAACAACCACACCTAAAACAAAAGCAAACCAAGAGGACAGCTAGATCAGGGGTGGAACCATAGAAATGAAGAACACATGGAGGGTTAGAAATAGGGGGGTGGGAGGGGGAGAAGGGGGAGAAGGCACAGAAAATAGCATAGATGGTAGGTAGAAAATAGATAGGGGGGAGGGCGAGAATAGTGGGGGAAATATAGAATCTAAAGAACTTGAGACACGTGGTTATAAACTAAGGGGGGGAGAATGGTGGGGGAGGGAGGGTATGGGTGGAGGGGAATGAAGGGGGGGAATAGAACAACTGTAATGGTATAATCAATAAAATATATTTAAAAAAATAAAAAAATAAAAATAAAAATAAAATTCCCAGCAAAAAAAAAAAAAAAGAATACACTCCTAGCTAAGGTTAAACTAAGCTTGGGACGGTCACCCAGGGCTGTAGTGGTATGGAGCATTTCCTCCAGGAGGTGGGATGAGAAGAATGGGAGGATTTTCAGTAGGGGGAAGAGAATGCAAACACACAGACATGCTGAGCTTGGTTTGGAAGCTGTGGGGGGTGGGGGGGTTAGTGTGACTAGACTGTGTCTGGATAGAGAAGTAGGTCTGTGTTGTGAAGGGAGGACATAATCTGGGCAAAATGGGGGATGTGCCAGCATCAGAGTCAAACTGCCTTTATTCTAAGCCACAGCTCTTACACGTACAGCTGGCCAGTCTGACAGTTTTTTCTTCCCTTGAAGAGTGGAAGCTGTGTTAGTCTCGGTCCCTCAGATTCCTTTATTCCCAACACAGCACTTGGAAACCCAGCAAAAGGGTTAAAGAACATAGAATGGCATCTAAAGTCACCACTCTGGGCTGGACCCCTGGTGCCGCGCCTTATGAGCTGCACGACCTCAGACAAACCAGTGCTTGTCTAAGCTTTAGTTCCCCCATCCACAAGCAGGGCCAACCCCTCATCTATAGGGTTAAAGAATGAAATTGGACAGTATGTGTAAGATAGTACCGCAGTGCCTAACACATGGTAGGTACTCAATCAATACTACTTATTGTGTTTGATTTCAGGGCTCTTTAATTATATTTCTTCACCGAGTGACCATCAATCTATGTCCTATAGCACAGCTTTTATAAGCCCTACCTCTACAAGGTTTCAGGAAAAATGTGTTGTATGTAAATAAGCTGAGCTTGTCACACAATAGGTTCTTTTTCATCCTGCTTTTCCTACCATGTTTTACAACTTAGTGAAAGAGCAGTGGCTAAATCAGCTGCATGTGGGTGGCAGGCTCTTGCTCTGTCCCCTCCATGAAAAACAAATTTCTCCATTTCTCCTTTAGGAGGGTCCCTGCTGTTTGCTCTTGCTTTCTTCTTTCCCTTCGCTGCACTGTCTGAACACTCAGCCTCCAGTAGGGGTCTGGCCTTCAGCTCCACTCCAGACTCTAAGATTACTGTTTTCATTTCTCCAACTGCTTGGTGACCGGGATGTGGCCCTCAGGGTAAGGGAGCCCGGGAGAGGGTGTGACCAGCGGGGATCCCATTAAAATAAAGAGCAGTCACGCAGGCCAGGCTATTTGGCTCCTTCCCTCCTGCTCTCGCCACCCACCCCCAAATATGATCATAACAGCACAGAGCTATAAAGTTGCTTTTCATAGCACACATCGCCAGCTCCCTAACAAGGTTCTGACTGTCCAGAAGAAAAGGAGGACATTGTAAGGAGGGGATTAGAGGAAGGAGTGGTGGGGTGATGAAGAGAGGCAGTGTGGTATAGTGGAGAGATCCCCACCTCATAAAGGTCCTGACCCAGTGATTCTTGCTGAATTCTGCACCCAGCCAGCATACTCTCTGAGTGGAGGGAGGGTAGGCCCTCCTATCTGGGCCTCAGTTTCTTCACTTGTGATGTGAGGGCCTGGGTCTAGGTTGTCTTCATGTGTTTTCCAGCCTCTGGATGCTGGAAAGGGCTGCTTGACATCAAGCAAAAGAGGAGGATGTGAATGCCTGCTCGCTCCACGACCTGCTCCTCCGAAGTAACTAAGCCTTTAACCAGCCCTGGGATTTGGGCTCTGAAATGAAGACACCAAGTCACAAGTCATGGATTTTGACCCATAGACATCTGGGCCATCTCAGTCTGCCTTGGCCTCTCATTGAAACAATCAGGCTATTCTGGGGCTTATTCACTGTGCAGCACCAGCCCCTCAAAGATGTAAGGAAGCACATACTAACACAGTGTGGGTGCTTAATAAATATTCATTGAATGAATGAACGAACACATGGAGCAGGTGAGGACTAGACCCTTTTAGTCATTTATTATTCATTTACTCACTACTTATTGAGTGATTATTATGTGCAAGAACCTGGACATACATTAGAGAACAAACCAGACGCAAACTCTACCCTCCAGGAGTTTACATTCTCATAGGAAGACACAGAAGATATAGGAAAAAATGATAACTTGCCACATGATGGCAAGTGCTAGCGGAAATGTAAAGGAGAGCAAGAGGATAGGGAATTAAGACCAAGGTACCATTTTACATAGTGTGACCACAGTGGAACTCCTAAATAGGGTGGCATTTGAGCAGAGGCCTAAAAGAAGTTAAGGAGAGCCCTGGCTGGTGTAGCTCAGTGGGTTGAGCACGGGCCTGTGGACCAGAGTATCGTGGTTCGATTCCCAGTCAGGGCACATGCCTGGGTTGCAGGCCAGTTCCCAGCAGGGGACACACGAGAGGCAACCATACATTGATATTTCTCTCCCTCTCTTCTCCCCTTCCCCTCTGAAGATAAATAAATAAAATCTTAAAAAATAAGAAAAATAAAATGATTTCTTTAAAAAAAAAGACGTTAAGGAGAAACCACAGCAATATTTGAAGAAATCATTTGCCCGGTCAAAAGGGCAGTAAATGCAAAGTCCCTGAGGCAGGAGTCCTCTTGGTGCATTTAAGAAACAGCACAGAGATCTGTGTGGTTGGAGCCCAGGGAGCAAGGGAGGAACCCATAGAGGATGATGTCAGGGGGCCCCTGGTGGGTGCAGATCATGATGGGAATTTGACTTGAACTCTAAGGAACACTGGCATCCAGGAGGAAGGTTTGGAACCAAGAAGAGGCAGGATGTGATATATTTCAAAAGGTAGAATTTTGCTGTAAGAATTGGCCAAAGTGAAGTGAGAGTATCAGAGGGGAGATCAACTAGGGAGCTAAGGAAATGACAGTGGAAAGAAATGATAGGGACTTCGGCCATCACAGTGAGGTAGGGGTCCAAGAAGGGAGCAGACTTCAGACACAGATTGAAGGCTGAGTCAGTTCAGAGCATCTATCCTGTACAACCACCTCTAAAATGTGTTGCTAACTTTCTTCTCTGACTAGGTCATGAGATCCTTAAAGTCGAGGGTTCTGTGTCATTTCTGTATAGTAACCAAACCCTTAGCACATCTCCTTAACCTAGACTCCTAATAGACCTGTGTCCATTTGACTCAGTGTTTATGAAGCACCAAGCTCCAAATTCATCTCCCACCCTGCACAACCCCACATCACATACTTAGTTCATAATGAACTCTCCCAGCTCCCCAAGACAAGCAGCTTCTACTTCTACACCCAAAGACAAACAGTGGGGATCATCAGTAGAGTGGGACAGAAGGTTAAAGCAGCACTTGTTTTCTTTTTAATGGGGGGAAAGAAATAAATATGTTTAAATATTGATAGGAAGTACCGTCTAAAAAGAAGATGTTGAAGAAACCATCAGAAAAGGCATAAAAGTCCTGAGAGAACTGGGTGAGAAGACAGTAAAGAGGGAAGGAGAGGCAAGGATGCATGCCAATCTATAAGTTTCACAATAGAAAATGGAAAGAATATCTGATGACTGCTTTTGTGTGTGCTGAGCGTGGGAATATAGGTAGGAAGAGAGAGGAATATTTACAAGATCTATTAGAGAACAGACAAGAAACTTGAAAAATGAAGCAGAATGTAGTCTTTGGGCAGCACTGAGGTGTTTGTTGAAGTCCATGTGCACTGATTTATAGTGACTTTGAGCTGTAGGCTCCAACTCATTTGACCTTGATGAAGTTCAGCAGGCAGGGTTAGTTTGTGATGTGTGTGTGACAAAAAGACAGCAGAACCATGGCATTAAAGTTGAAGGAGTCGCTGAAGTGATGAGCAGTAGACTCTATGTGATGGGGAGGAGAGTAAAGATAACAGTAGCAGACAGTGTAAAACAAAGAAGAGGGCCAGTGACTTGGAGGTCCCAGCTGAAGAACCAGAAAGCAAGAGTAAACAAGCAAGGGAGTCAGAAAAAGAAGGCTGTGGTCAGAGAGTGGGAAGTGTGAATTTTATGGCTTCTGAAGTGGAGCAGTTCCAGCAAATGACCAAGTCCAGAGTGAAGCCACAAGAGTGGACAGATGAAACAGCTTGAAGGAGAAGCCACTAGAGGTGAGAAGAATAAAGAACTGAGAGAACAAGGAGTTGCCACGCATGTCAACACAGAAGACCGACAGAGGAGGGGCAGGGAAGGAGAGAAATGTGGGGACAGATGCCAACTCATGCAAAGTGAAGGGGTGTGTCCAGGGAGTAAGCTAATGGCAGTTACATGAAAGGGCCAAAGAGGGTGCTGGTGTATCAGAAGGTACACCCAAGAGGCAGAAATCCTGTTTGCAAATGCCTCGTTTAGCCTGCACAGTCAAGAAGGGATTCTTTAGCCCTGGACCCTGTGAGGAGCCACAGTTTGAGAAGAGTTGGTGGAGGTGTGTGAACACGTTAGCATGTGTGGATGCAGAATCAAAAACTGAGCAGACTCAAGCCAGAGGAAAGAAAACTTCTGAGTGACCTATATCAAAAACCAAAATCTTTTACTGGTCTTCAGGCGAGAAGGGTCTAGTAAGGAATGTTTAAGTGTCAACTTTGGGCATAGAGCCAGTATACAATCTGAATTCAACTTTGACAGTAGCCTAACTAGATAGACTGTTAGTAGATTTTGTGGCTCATGCATGAAATGATGAGAGGCCAGTTGGCTGGTAAACATTGCCACAAGCACTACACTGAGAATTCAGACAAGAAATCGAGGGCTGGCTGGACAAGGTGGGGGTGCTTCTCGAGGGGATGGCATTAATCTGAGCTTTGAGGGCATCCAGACTGTGTAGAAATGAAGGGGGTGGGGGAGAGATCTGAGGCACAGTGAAGACTATCACCACATGTGTCCCTGAGCTATGGACTAACAAAAATCCTTAGAGGACTTGATGAAGTTCCCAGAAGCTTGGCTTAGCGTCCCATAAATCTCATAGAAACCTCAAGGTTGAACTGAGAACCTTGAGGACTAATCCATATAAGGGTTCAGTCTTTGTTGGAAGGAATGGAAAGCCATGGGTAAATTTTGGAGCAGGTGTGTATTAGCATCAGATCTATCTGTCCTTCTGGAATATCTGTCTGGCAGCACTGGGTGAGAGGGGCACAAGGAGAAAACGGTAACCAGGAGACCCTTTATAAGGCCACTGTGGTTACCCAAGAGAGAGAGACTCAGAAGCCTAAATAGGGAAGAGAGTAATGGAAATGTGGACAATGGAGAAGACAGAGGAGATCTCTGCAGAGGTAGACACAACAGGACGTGAAAGTCAAAATAAATACAAGAATCACTGCAAAGCCCGCCCACACACTCCTGGTCAGGCGCCACTGATCGTTACTCAGAGGCTCTGAGAGATTAGGGTCAACACAAAGATCTCTGACTCCGACTAAAACAACTCTGCTGTTTGTGGGTTAAAGAAGAAAATCAGACACCAAAAAGGGAAATTAACCTTTCCCTCACAGAAGTCATAAACAGCATCCAAATGTGGCGGAGAATGAAACCACCGGCCATGTGTTTAAAAGAAACACGATATCATTGGCTAACAGATCCGAGACCCAACCAGGAAACAGGCCCCGGTATTAAAATTCTAGTACACGAGGGTTTTGGAAAATAAAAAAATAAACACAGTGGGGTAGAAAGACTCTATCTAAATGGATGAGGCAAGGAGAGGTAGGCTCTGTTGAGCCAGAGCAGAGAAGTCAGCTGGGATAGAGGTGACAGAAACTGGGAAAGAGCCACCAGGGGAAAGGTTATTGGCCACCAACGAGCAGTGGCCGCAAAAAGGACTCAAAATTGCTGCTTCAGAGAGAAGCAGGAAAACAAGGCTAAGATCGGTCAGGGAGCCTCGTTCCCTAGAAGTGCCCCCCTCCTGTGCTGCTGCCTGTGACCAGCCCCCCGCCCCCACACACACACACACCAATTCTCTGCTCTGCTTAGGAAGCTTTGTGCCACCCAAGGTGAGTGACATAAATCCCCTATGATCTTCAGACTTGTTATCTCTATAATGTAGACAGTCATTTCCATTTCATGAAACTGGAAATGAAGTCATAAGACATGTGGGTGACTAGAAGGCTTGTCGAAATTGACTTTGTTTTTTAATTTATTGAAAACAATTGGAATGAGAGTGATTCCCATTTGACATTAGAACTAGCAAATGGCCCTTGTAACTGGCCTTTTTATCCAGGGGTTGGGTGGGCAGCGTCATGTAAATGAAGAGCAAAGGAACCTGAGCATCGGGATGCCTCTGGTGGTATAACTGTTGAGCCATAATAAGATTTTTGAGGGCAAAGACCCCGTATTCATTTTCTTTACATCTCAACTCATACCTAGGACAATGCCAAACACACAACAGACACTGACTAAGTACGTGTTGAGTGAAGGAGTGTCTATCCAGTTGTTACAGCAAACTCTACAAGGTTGGGAGTCCTGTGTCCACTCTCAGCACGCAGAAGAAGGCCTAACCTGGGACGGAGACACTCAGCGAGCGTCCCCTGGCTAAAGAAATGAGCAGAGCTTGACGCTAGTCAGCACCACGCATGTGACTATCAGAAAGGCTTTCCTTACCTCTCTGGTGTGGTTAGAAGAGACACAATGCTATGGCCCAAATGTATACATCTGTGTGATTTTCACGCAATGTGTAAGCATGTTGCATATGCACTGTACCCATGCATACTCACCTATAGCCCTTGACCCCCAGGCATGAAGGTCAGTGGCATATTCCCCCATTAGCTTTATTTTATCACCATTTGAATAGCAAAAGAACCAAACAATAAATGGAAAAAAAAAGACCTTTGTGTACACAGCAGGCTCCATGCTAAGTACACACGGGGATCCTACCATGGGGAACGTCCAACAACCTTGTGAAGACTGTGTGTTGTGTTTATTATCTCCAGTCTGTGAAGAACCCGAGACTCAGAGGAGTTGCAATTTGCCTGGAGTCACACGGCCCCGCCACTGACCTGGAGTCTGTCATACCTTTCTGCCTGGATGGGAAAACCATTTTGGAGATGCACTTCCCAGGCTTCCCTGTGACAGAGGACAGCCATAATGACCGTTTTCTTTGGCCCTGTCATTTTTCTTTGCTCTCCTCTGCCTCCAGCCCACGCAATTTGTTGTTGTCCCTGCAAATCTGGGTGCACAGAGACCTCGAAGCTTTTGGGTCACAACAGACGGGGGAGGGGCTGGCTAGGAGCCGCTGGAGGGGAAGCTACAGGTAAGATCCTGTTTCAACCACTGGCCAAGTAAATAAGCTGCGGCTGGTGCAGATCAGGAACTGCTCCACAGCCGCCTCCTCAATGACTTGCTAAATCTCCTCGCATCCTTCCAGAAAGCCGCACTCTCTGTGAGCCCTGGGACTCCGTCCCACGGCACACGCTGACAGCACCAGGACTCCTGACCTGAAGCCAGATCCCAGGCCTCAGCCCTTGGTGAGCAGACTTGGGTGTCTCCAAAGGGTCACACAGAGGCCTCAGTCGGCCTGGAGTTGGCAGCCAGGCTCCTTAGGGGGGGCCCTGGGATGTGCTACAGGGACGAAGGCCCAGTGCATCTGTCGCAAAGCAGAGGAAACTCTGCTCCAGTGCAATCTCCAGTGGAGAAGGCAAACAAGCGCAGAATGCTGGGTGGGAGCAGGACTAGGGGTCCCACCATGGTGTCCCACTAGGACCCACTGTCCCAGACACTGTCCCAGAATCCCTGGAGCTCCTCAGAGCAGAGTTAGAATCCTCTTATGGGTCTACAAAGCCCGTGCCCTGCAGGGATAAAGAACAAAGGCATAGAGAGGTCAGGAGACCTAGCCCAGGTGCCACGCTAGCAACACTGGGACCAGAGTGCCCAGCCGATGCTCAGGCCACCCCAGCATGTGGCCTCAGCTTCAGGGGGAAAATATTCTCTCCTTGCTGGCTAATTTTGTTTGGTCTGTTTTCAGTCATCACGGGCAACAGTTGTCTAAATGCATTTTCTTCCCATCTGAAGAGACATGCCCTTGCAGTCAGAGGAAAAAGCATCCTTGAATGCACGCACCAGAGGAGGGATGAGGAGAAGCAGGAAGACTCTCACTGTGGCATCCGGTAGAAGCAACAAAACACAACCCCTCCCCTTCCAAATAAAAGATAGGAGGTTTATATGAGAGATTTTCTTGGTCTGCAAAACCCTCCCTCCTGAGTCCCCAAGCATCCGTGGGCTCCTGTTTCCCTTCATACTATCCCCCTGTGATGGTCCCACGAAGACACCCAAGTGACCTGCTCCAGTGGCTGCAACCCTTCCAACCTCCGGAGCATGTGGTTGCCTGCATTTGTCCCTTTCGCTACTACGAGCCCCTTATGTGGAGAAGTGGGGTCCCGTGCATCAGTGCAGCCCTTTAAAGAGCGAGTTTTCACAAATAACTGAATGAGTTTCTTGCATAACACTGAGAGTTTCACCGATATGCTGCCCACTCTGCAGTCACACTTTCTTTCGTCTCAAGGAATAGAAGTCTAGAGTCCCATCGGTCCTGAGTTCAAGTCTGATGCTGCCACCCCCTAGCCGCGTGGCCTCAGCCGGGCCACTTCCCCTCTCTCCTCACACTCTGGAGAGTGACTCTCACTCACAGCACAGTTGTTATAATAACCTGCAGGGCCATTGCGAAGATGGGAGGTCATGCGTTCACCCTGCCTGACTCATGGGAGGGACCTAGGAAACGGCAGCTGGGTTGTTGTTTTTTCCTACTAGATAAGTTCTTGTTCACAATTACGTCACCAGCAACTAGCACAGTGCTCAGTAACTGTGGCTTCACAGAGTGACAGACTGGAAGGATGAACAGAGAACTAAGGAACAAAGTGTTCACACTGTAAGGCCTGCAGTGTCATCAAACGTCACCTCCCACTCGGTCAGGGTGTCTCTTTCAGAGCTCCCCTGAAGGGTGGCCACTTGGCCTTCGATGCAGCGAGCTCACCAGCTCGCTGCTGCCCACACTGGGCAAGCGTATAATTAGAACGGCAGCCTGGTGTGGGACAGGAATGTCACCACGGTTCGCCACCCACCCAGCATTGTTTATTCGGGCTTCCTCCACTGAGCAGCGCATAGTAGGTGCTCATTCTTTCCTCCCCTGAACACACATTTGCTTTTGGCCTTGTTCACTGGGCCAGGCTAGAGTCAGGCCGAATACGGAGCGGCAGCCCTGTCATTGTGAGGCTTACATTACAGCCAGACAGACATGAAACAACCAAGTGGATAATTAAATATTTCACAGCAATTATATTATAACAGGCACGTCGAAGGAGAAATACTGGATGCCACAGAGGGAGGGTAACTCGGAACCTTAGCACTGTGGAAGGTGGGCCAGAGATGTGATTGAAGAAGCGCTGGGAGGGAAGGATGGGAGGAGCGGGGGCAAGAGAACTCGTTAACAGACGGGGAAAGTCACCTCTTAATCCTTCCTGAAAAACCCCATTTATGTTAACGCTCTTTGTCACAAATCGACGATTATTTATAGATTCATGGAATATCAACAAACCGAGGCTCAAGTCCTGAGCCTGCTATTTACACCTTTGGCAAGTGACTCCGCTCACCTAAACTCAGATCCCTCCCTGGTAACATGAGGAGGGAAACAGTAGCTACTGTTTGGGGTTGCTGCGGACGTAAAATTCGAGGGTATTTATTCTACAGCACTTAGCTCAGTGTCAGTCAGTAGCGGCGTCCTCGTTATTATGACGATTCATGTCTCACTGCTTCACGTCCAGGTGAGGGAGTACAAGTTCAGGGCACCTACAGACGTGACCAAGGCCACTCAGCTGACTGAAGGTTGAAGGCAGAGAGGACACTCAGCCGCGGGTCTCCCTCAGCCAATCCTCTCCGTGAAAAATAACATTATTTCACGTATTTTTTAACTCTCAGAATTGGAAATAGAGGTTCCATATAAACTAATACTAGCACTTGCCTTGTGGTGCAGTGACAATCACATGGAAATTTCAGAGTGTGAAATCTAGGTTTGGAAATGTTAGAGGCTTTACTCTTTTTCTAATTAACTCCCGGGTCTTTAGTGGGCAGTGTTGTGGGTCCAGGACTGTTCTAGAAGCCGAGTGGGACACAAAGAGTAAGACAGGCCTTTCTCCTCAGAGGTTTATCATCTAGTGGAATTTCCCCCACAAAAGGACAAAACACAGATTCTTGTACAGTGGAAGACTTAATTTAAGACTTGAAGGGAATATTTCCAAACATTCTCAGAAGCCACGGCTCAGATATTTTGGGTCACTGCTTTACAGGAAAACCTCAACTTTGGACAAACTACTCACCTTAGAACTCACCCGTATTACTGACACCAACAAAGTAATTCCCACGTGGATATTAGAAGCATTTCACCTTCAGTATTTCAGGACATTGACCATCACGGGAAAGTAATTCCTCTCCACTTAATAATAACCTAGTAATAGAAACTAATTATAGGTAGGTCAAAAACCAGACATTCTGAACCAAATAAATACCCTCATGTTAGCCAGACTTCCTGAGACTCTCACACACTAAAATCTATTCATTGGCCTTTCCGTAAACGGTTCTTGAGCACCTGCTAATAATAGTTGACCTAACGAGTGCCTACCATGGCCAGGCTCTTATGTAAATTTCACAACACCCCTATGAGGCAGGAGCTATTATTTTCCCCATTTGACAGATAAGAAAACTGAGTCACAGACGGCTCAAGTAATTTCCCCAAGGCCACTCAGCTGGGAAGTGGGGGTGTCAGGCTGCTCCCGGGGAGGTCGGGGCCAGTCCCTGCTCTCAGCCACCATGCCACATTGCTTCTAGGAAGAAAGGTGTTCTCTGGGTGCTGCGAGAGGGCAGTCTTCCCCTGAGCCTTACCTTCCCACTAAAATACCCACTCACTCTTGAGGAGGCTCCTCTTCAAAAGCGGATGCTGGCAAAGCCTTCTGGACTCTTGTCCCTGTCGACTCTTGTTTGTGCCGTCTATCCAGGCATTCCCTACAGAAACGCCCCTCTCTACCAACCAGGTCCACCTCTCTCTTTCCCCATAGCCCATTTAGATTCCCACCTCACAGCCCCCTCTTTGCCTTTCCAGCTCCTATAACCCTCTTCTTACCCCATCCTTTGAAATCCTGCCTCATCTTCTCAGCAATATGTCCCTCCCCCAATTCCCACTGCAGTAGGAAGTGAAGTCCCCCCCCTCCTGTTTTCATTCATCCTTAAGTGTTTGTTACATCGTGGTTCCTTGGTCTACATTATTGCTACAGTAAAATTTTAATAATAATGATACCTACATTCATTGAGCATGCCCTTTATGCTAAGGATTTTGCACATATTATACCTATCCTAAGAGGTAAAAAAAATTGTGTCTGTATTGTAGATGAAGAATCCAAGAATCACAAAGGGTGAAATATAAGCCAAATAAATGCCCCTCATTTGAATTCCAGCTCTTCTACCTCTAACTGAGCCTTCCCCCACTCAGTGTAGCACAGAATGAGGACGAGATCCTGCTTTATTAGTAGACATTATATTTAAAATAGTAGCTCAGTTTGTACATAATCTCTAAGTGCCTTGTAAAATAGCTATAGAGAATTTCACAGAATATATACATATTGGGTTTTGTTTAATCTTTATTATTGGACTTGGAGTTTGCAGCTTTGTTTTTAAAACTAGAAGGAACAGAGCCATGAAAAAATGTAGATTTTTTTCTCTTTATTTTGGAGTATTTCCTTATAATAACTTCCTAGGAGTAGGATTACTGTGTCAAGGCATGTATTACATGACTCATCATCCACATTACTGACACACAAAGTCACACACCGACACGCCTGCTGCCACCAATGCAGACATTAGTCAGGCCAGGGCATCTGCCAGCAAAGGGCATGAGTGTTTTGCTCTCTTATAATGAATGAAGCTATACATTGTCTCTTAATCTACCTGCTGTGAATGACTGCATCTGATCTTTTGTGTGTGTGCTATTTGGTATTCTGATTGTGTTTTCACTCATAGTAGCAGTTCTTCAAGACATGTTATAAATCCTGTGCTGGACAGACTGTCTGTACTAGACCTAAATCCATTTGGCTAATTACAGTCCAATACTTGGATCATGTGCAATGTGTCACCAAGCTGGCACTGGGGACACCCAAGTGAAAAAGACGCAGCTTCAAGAAACCCAGAGACACCAAGACTGGGTTTCATGTTGACCCCACGGATAAACTGAATTCCAACAACAAGATGCTTCTACTCAAACTGGGGAGATGAAGCCGGGAAAGGGTCGTGATTTGGAAGTGCTGGGGTGGGGCAGCCAGGGAATGTTCTAGCGCTTCCGAAGAGGGGGACCATGGAGAGACCCAGGGCATCTTCATGGAAGGTGCAAGGTTTGAGCTGGGCCTGCACAACAGTGGGATTTGGGGAGATACAGAGAGGTGGGGTTTCTGGCTAAGAACCTTAGGGATGAAACCCAGAGCTGACATCACAGCTGCACAAATGAGCTCAGGAAGTAGAGGGTGGCAAGGGACCCTGGCAAATGAGGACCCACGAGACATCTGTTTGTTCACTGAGATGTCTGGATGCTGTCATAGGGGTCCCCAAGAACAAGGCCACTCAGATGAAAGTGGACATCCCTTTTCCAGAAGTTTCTCCTTGTGAAGACAGCTAAGCAGACCTTATGTTTAACCAGCCAGTGAGGGACCCATTACACTCTGAGCTTCATGTCGTTAGTCAGTGAGTATATTTCTTTCTCCAAGGCCTGGCTGCTTGGGCTTTGGAACTGAAAAAAAAATTTCCTGAGTCATATCCTTACAAAGATATGAAGATAAACTGCAACATCTGCAAAGTACTTCGAGAAGTGGGGTAAGTCACAAAGATGCTCAAATTGCTTCCCAGTTGAAAAAAGGCACCAGTCACTTACCCATGGTCTGAAAGCCAGCAGAGGTTCCCTACCGGACTGGATCAATTCAGTCAATAATTTTGATGCTTGCTTCTAAGTGTTTAAATGACTACTTGGGCGTTCCTTAAACCCAGTCTGAAAGTCCCCTCTGAGCACCAGGAGAGACTGAGTCTTCATTGTTCTACATTCCTAGTGCTGAATGGAAGAGGAAATGGCTTAGACACAGGAAATGGCTCAGTACCCACAGCGACGGGCACCAAAGAGTTATCCAATAGCCATGATGGTGAATTTCTCTGGAATTAATGGGGAAATTGTTCCCAACCTACCAAAACAGGGTTCCAGAGAGGCTAACACAGACTCTCAGGATCCTAGAGGACCAGTCCTCCATAGAATGCTCAATGATGGGCCTGGAGAACTCCGGATCCAGAGCCACAAGATTCCTCACCCATCACCTGGTCCCAGGCAGGACTCAGAGGCAAGTGCTGCAAAGGCATAAGGGCACCTGCTGAGCATCCAACTCTAGTCTAACTCTAGACCTGGGGACACAGTGATAATATAATCTGATGATGAAGTCCCCATCCCCAACCTGCTCTGCATCAGCTACCCTGGTCTCCTGTGCTGTTCCTCAAACACACCTTCCACCTCCAGGCCTTTGCACTGGCTGTGACCCCCACCTGACATGCTCTTTCCCTAGACATCCACATCCTTCCTTCTTCCACTGCACTCTGGTCTCTGCTTCAGAGCTGCCTTCTCTGAGCAGGCTTCCCTGACCACCTTACATAAAACAGCAGCCCTTCAGCCCACCCTTAGCATGCTGGACTTTCTTTCCAGCCCTTATAACTACCTAACATACTAACAATGGTCAAGCTCCAGGACACCAGGGATCAGCCTTGTCTGTCTGCTGCTATATGCTAAGCATCTAGAATGGAGCCTGGCACACAGTAAATTTCCCTTAATTATTTATTGAGTAAATCAATCCAGTTTTCACAAGAGCTCCAAGGAGTCCCATAAGGCTAGTCCTTGAACACTTCTCTGCCAGCTGCTAGCCTTAGATCCTCGAGGCAAATTTTACCCCTTCAGGTCTCTGTTTCACTCCATCCGGACACCATGTTCTGCTCCACTTCTGTCTTGTTGGCTGCCTCTATCAGGCCTGGAGCCCCAGAGGAGAACTGAGCCCAACTGCAGATCCCAGGAGAAGATGGCACTCCGATCTCCACACTTCTCAGAAAACTGCACCTTCAGAGAGCTTGGTGGCTTGCACAACATCACACAAAGCTATGTGAGTAGCTGCTGAAACAAATGACACAGGTTTCCTGACTCCCACTGAATTGTTCTGCCTAACACACCATCCTTTCTCCCTTGACTGCAAATTTCACCAAATTAAAAAAAAAAAAGGCATGGATACTGCTAACAGGAAAGGGAACTTTTGTAAAGGAGGCAGACAGAATTAAGGAGGAAGGCCATGAATTGAACAAGGAAGAAATGCAAGGCCTTGCCATCACAACCAATTGCAGAATGGACGCCCTATTCACAGAAAGGTTCAGGTGGCCCCAATCTTTGCAGCTCCTGGACAGTCTGTCCAAGACCTTGCCAATCCTGGGGCGCCGCAGGCAAACCACAGTGACTGTGGCCAGCAGAACCAACCACATCCGACCTGACATGGGGCTGAACACGTACAGCAGGACTGAAAGAAGGAACGCCAAGGGGGTCCGGGAAGGAAAAAGGCCCTAGAGCAGAGGGAAGCCAGAGAGAAGTTAGCCAAGAGTGTGACGGACACAAGCAAACAATAGACACAAAACCTGGCAGGGGGAAAATGGCAAAGAAAAGCAAGTTGGTGAAAAATAAACGCAGTCCAAAAACACAACAAAACATTTTTTAAAGTTTATTTTACCTAGAATTAATGACAGGAAAACCCCATAAACGTGGCGCAAAATGTTTAATGCCCCATTGAATGCCAACATTATGCCATTCATCTGTCCTTGCAGGTGTATTATTTCTAGTCCCCAGGATGAAAAGCAAAGTTGCTTTCCACATCTTTTATAGTACTTAAAAATACATATTTCCAGGGCTTTATTGCCAAAGGCCCTGCTTTCTTCCAGAACCCACAATAACTAATCATGTTACTGCCACTGAGTCTAGAAACTGGAATTAATAGTTGGTGGGAGGCTTTGCTTCCATCCTATGAGTGATCTTTGCTTTAACAACCCTTAGAGTTAGTGATTTCTCCTAAATATTTATTTCTCCCTGAGGGAAAGATTTCTCTAAGAACTTTCTCTCTGCCCTAAATATTCACAATTCTCAATCTGTTTTTCTTCTATTTGTCCACTTAGAGTTTTTACTGGAATCAATTTTATTAATTTCCTTCCGAAAATTAGCAAGTCAGAGTAAATCACAGGGAGCTTTTCCCTCTTGACCATGCGAATCAGCTCCCTCCACCTCCTTGGTTTTTCTTTTAACACTAGGTCACCGAGGTCTAGATTTGCTCTAGTTTTTCTCCAGAATATCTCTTCAAGTGAAAAAATAAATAAAACAAAACCTTTTAAAAGAAGAGAGAAAGAGGAAATAAAGAAGGAGGGGTGGGGGAAAGGAGGGAGGAAAAATGTAAACTAAACTTAAAAATGATTGCAACTTACCCATCGCAATCAACAGCTATGCCTCCATTATCTCTCCGACTGGTGCCTACTTTAAGATTCGGAAGACTTCCTCCACAATAATAGGGGGTATCTGGCATTGCCTCAGTAGCTCTCTGACCCACCACCAAATCGACTGCTATGCAGGAACTTCTGATACTGACCCCTTCTTCAACGATCCCTGGTCAAATGATGGGAGTAACTAGACCACAGTCAAAATCACGTCCCAAAGTCATCTGCAGCCACCAGGTCTCTGGTACCTGGCTTCTCAAGTTCGGGTAGGCCACTTAAGCTTTCCGCTCCTCCTCTGCAACATGAAGGTGCGAGACCAGACTTTCTCCAAGAGTGTTTGAAACGATCACATTCAGTGTGTACACTGCTCCTGAAATCAATGATTTTCAGTTGACTTTTTGAGAACACAATACTCACCCATCATCCTGGGACTTTACCTCCCAATTTAAAATCTAATACAAATAAAATGAAATTTTAAAATAAATCCTTCCCCAGCCCTAGAACCTGTGTCCAGAGCCCCAGACCCAGAGGTTCACCAGGAGGCACTCCGCAGCCTCGGTTCTGCTCGCTGGCCAGGCCAGTGGCAGCCGACTTCTTAACTGACTTTTACTGCTTGTTTTCACAACAACTTTGAGGCCCCTTGGAGTAAATAGCAAGGGCAAAGCATATTATCCAATTTGCAGTTAGGAAATCCAGCGCTCAGGCCGCGAGGAATGGCCGGCTCTTTAATCCAGCCTGGTGATGGGAAAGGAGTCACCAAGAGGTTAAGTGACTTATATGCGATTGGACCAAGCCGGCCAGCGACAGGCTTCAGGATGAGAGGCCCTGGCCTTTCCACACCATGTTCAGTCCTCCCGGCCGGCCACCCTTCTTCCCCGAATGCCGTTTAATCCAGCATGATCCACAAGTAGAGGAAATTGTGGTTTTCACATCATGATCAAGCTTATTTTTCCGCTGTGAATAATAAAAGCAGGTAACCCACTCTTAGCTTCAGAATGCTCCCCTTCCAGCCCTCATTGTTTATCCCTCCAGCTTTCGACAGTTTTTCTTTCGAGATGTCAGTTTTTAACGCGTTTGCCTAATTCTGCATTTTATTTCAGGATTCGCTGTCATAACCCTTCATTTCCCCGAACCAGCTAAGTTGTTGAAAAAGAAAACGGTGTTTGGAGGCCAGTCCAATCCTACAATTTAAAAGCTGGCAGGATCTGTCTTCCTTTTCTCCCTGAGGAGGATTAATTTGCTTCTTTTTTATTCTCCAAGTTTTATGATTCCAAATAAAGGATATAATGGTGCCATTGAGAGTTGGGGAAATGTGGAAGATAAATAGTCTATGTGGGAACTGCTTAAAATGAGAATGGAAGTTTTGGGGAAAGGGGGGTGGGCATGGAGACGGTTTTTATCATGGGAGTGTGGCCTATTAATGATAAAGGAAATTTCCTCCTTCTAATGAGTCTTGCTTTATAGACTGAAGTGAGGGCAAATGGTTCCCTTTGTGTCATAAATGTAAAGAAGCTGAAATCGTACTCCCAAGAATGTAATATGTTTAATTTTGAAGCTGGGGAGCCGCCGTTAAAATGTATGTTTTTTCTGGGACCTGCAACATGGAGTCCGGGCTTTTCATCCTGATTTCATTGCCTGACACGTTTAGAAACATGCTAAAATCATCTGCAGGAAACGAATAGACCGAGGGAAATAATGTGAATAAGTTTGCAGGGGGCAGAGCAAGTTAACCCCAATCAACTCCCAATGTATAGGGTCATCGGTGGGATGACCCATTCACACCACAGCCACAAGGGCCCAACTCATCCTCCAGAACTCTTCTTGAGAGCCCTTTAGAATGTTACGGAATAAACTGGGAAGATGGCACTGACCTCCAGGAGCTAATAATTCAGGTCAGTGCAGTAGACGTTTATTGACTAGACTCTGTGTGCAAAGCACCATGGAGAAGCAGGGCCCATGAGGCCCAGTCCTTGCCCTCACGGAGCTCAAGGGCAGTGGGAAAGGAGGAGCATGTCTCTAGAGTCACACTTGGAGTCTCGGACCCCAGAGCAGATTCCTTCTGCTACATTTCAGGTGGCCCCCACAAGACAAGAGACACAACACTGATTTGATACACATCTGATCACATCACACTTTTGCTTACACACTCTTCTGGCTTCCCCTCCTTCCCCTCTTGAATTAAATCCAGTCTCTTAATCACGACCTTCGGAGCCCAAATGCTCTTGGTCCTCCCCAGCTCACCTACATGCCCCTGGCTCATGTCCTTCCTGCCTCCCAGAGCTCCTGGTGTTTTGCAAGCAACCCAGACTTGATCCTGCCCTTGACTGCCTCTCCAAATAGACCATCTGCCCCCAAACCAGCTGCCCCCTCTATTGGCTCAGCTCAGGACTCCTTCAGTGAGACCTTCCCCGACCACCACCACTCTTTCCCATCCCCCTGCCTCACTTCCTTCATAGCATCATCTTCATTGATTGATTTCCTTATTTATTACCAGTGGCGTGTATCCTCATCATTGATTTTAGAATTCATCATCTGCATGCATTGCCTTCATTAGCTGATTTCCTTATTTCTGCGTCTCTTCTTGCCCTGGCCCAGAATAACAACTCCATGAGAACGGGGCGTTTCCTGAGTGTCTACCGCAGTGTCCCCCACACCAGGGCAATGACAGGCCCTCTGTTAAAATTAGGTGATTCAATCAATCAATCAATGAAAACAAAAGATCCAAGACAGGTCTTTTGTGCGGGGCGAGGGATCGGGAGCAGTGAACAAGACCCAGAGGTGAAGTTCAGGTGGGGAGAGCTGCTGGGTGCCCACAGGGGGCCTCCTGAAACATGATTCGGGAGGCAGGCTGTACCTTGAAGCTACAACTCACACTCCCAGCTCTCAGAGGCTTGGCCCCTAGGAATCAAAGTTCAAGAGGATAAAGATGTGGGATCTCTGCCTAACTCCCATACCCCTCAAAATTTACACTGTTGGTAAAGTGCGTGCATCTCATCATTATTTTCCTTGTGCATCTGATAAATATTTGCTGAGAAATTCCCTCCAGCAACAGATCCCCAGTCTCTAGTGCCAGGTTTTACAATATTCTCATGGGGGAAAGAGACCTTTGACATGAATAGAAAGCCCTGAAAAGAACCACTTGTTTCTAAGCAGGAGCTAGAGAGGCTATAACTCTAAAATGTGTGGTTTCTGTCCTCTGCGTCGTGGGGGACAGGCCCATCTCTAAGTGTATCCAAAGATGTCAGCTGTCACATTTCAGGGCAGACATCCAGCCCCAGCCGCCCAGCAAAGGTGGGCATGTTATCAGAAGGCCATCACGGAGCACTTAATGGACCTCCACTCCTAAATAAACACAGCGGGGGATGCGGGCTGCAGCCTTACATCCTGGTTGTTTGTGTGTTCCTGTCACACTAGTCAATTTCATTGGCTTGTGACTTTACATTTACTTCCTGGAATATGACATTGCACAGATCTGCCTTCGTGGGCACTGGTGGCTAAAATGGGAACAGTTTAATGAATCACAAGTCAGATCCTGTATATAAAGTCCACATCACAAGGTAACAGCCAGACCTCTGCTCAGCACAGGGGGATTGATCTTCCCTGGGTTAGACCATGACCCTGCTCCCTCGCCCTTCTTGCACACCAATAACAACATTATCTCATTCTCTAAAGGGCCCATGAGGTCTTCTCCGAGGCCCTTTAAATCTGGAGCCAGATTATTCTCCAAGTGTCAAAATGACTTTTTAATTGCACTGCTCGCAGTTAGGCGCCACCTAAACTCTTTCAGGGGAAAGGGGACCTTTTCACAAAGACAGGCTGACTTGGGAGGAATGTGTGATCGCCGTCCTCAACACCCAAGTCTAAATGCCAGCCCAAGATCCCGGGTTTGTGCTGCCTCGGTCCCTCAGCCAGAGGAGCTCAGAGGGATGGGTGCCATGAGAGAGCCTGCATTTGGAGCATCACTCCCAGAAGTCCTCCCCAAGTATACATCTTTTGTTGGTGGATGTCCCTGTGCCTCTCCCCGCTTGTTAAATGAAACTACACCTATTTGGGCTTATCTGTCATTATATCTCAAGGCAAATAAATCCATCCAAGTTTAAGGAATAAAAGGGGTAAATCAGTCTGCTAACACCCTTCAAATCCAGTGAGCCGAGTCCATGAGAATCTTTAAAACGTCCCTCGCTTCTCCTCCTTCTGTCTGTTGCCACATCCCCGTTCCAGCCCCACAGAACAGCTGTAACCACTCCTTAGAGGCTCTTCCAGGGACGTGTTAGACAAACCCTGCCCTGTCCAATCTCTTTACTTGTGTCCAGGCAGGAAAGGAGGCCTCCACCCCGTACCCAGCTATCTAATCGCACAGACCCCAAAGACTTCTCATTTTTGTGGGACTCCTCATTTAGGGGAGGCTGCCTTTAGACTCCCTTCTAACAGGGTGGAAGAGGGCCCTCCTTCTGGTGGAAATCCTGCATGCCAAGACCTGCAGCTTTAGGCCTTGGAGTGACAGGGTCTTTGACTTCCCTGGATGAGCTTTGCCTGGGACTGCCCTTTCTCTCTGTGGAAGGCGGGCAAAGCCCACCACAAGAGGTGACGCTGCATGGGTACAGGAGTCCCTCACCCCACCACCTCGGAGCTTCACTTTTTGTGCTTTCAGCTACCCATAGTCAACCATGGTCCAAAAATGTTAAATGGAAAATTCCAGAAATAAACCATTCCTAAGGTTTAAGTTGTGTTCACTCCTGCGGAGTGAACTGCATCGTGCTGCTCCATCCCACCCAGGCCCTGAATCACCCCTTTGCCCAGCGTATCCATCCAGGCTGTATGTAGAGTATAACAAGATATTTGGAGAGAGGGCTGGAGACCACATTTATACACTTATTACAGTATATGGGTGTAATTGTTCTATTTTATTATCTTGTTGTTAATCTCTCGCTGTGCCTTATTTATAACAAACTTTATCACGGTATGTATGAGTAGGAAAAAGAGTATGTACAGACAGGGTTCAGTACTATCCATGGTTCCAGGCATCCCCTGGGGGTCTGGAACTTATTTCCCATGGGTAAGGGGCGGGTTATGACTGTAGAAGAAACTCACGGTGCCTGCGCCCATTTGTTTCCTGAAACACAGCCTTCAGGCCTATGTCTCTGTATCCCTGTTTCTAAGAGAGCAGCATTTTTCTATTTATAGCAAAATCAAGTATATAAGCATGTAGTGCATGACATCTGACCCTCAGCTCCCTTCAGGGAGGTCACAGTGTGGTGGGGGTTTGGGTGAACTAGACAGCAATGTCCCCTTGGTACTGAGCAGACACCAGTCACTTCCAGCCAGTTCATACCAAACAGGAAGAGAAAAATTAAAGAAGCCCCCAAGCTAATTTTTAGGAGAAGTCTCCTGATGGAAAGATATTGATTCAAATCTGAAAACAAACAAAAGCCAAACTGGGTCAGTGCATAGCTCCTCCCTCCAACAGGTGACATTCGGGTATACATTTGAGTGAACATTTCCTAAAGTATATTTAATGATGCTACAGGTTTCTTAGGTGTTCTAGGTTTCCTGTTCCTATGAGTTTAGAAAACAGTGGTCTAAACAGTGTGAAACAAATTTCTCATGTCAATCTTTAATCATCACCAATGTCCATTGTGAATTTCTAAGAGGGACATCTCAGAGGCGAGGTCCCCCTAGGGTCCATGACTGCCAGACCCCTTTTCAGGACCATCTCAAGGGAGCACAGAGCAAGGCTTGGGGTGCTGGCCTAGGATAAGGGATCGCAGAAGCTGCCCACGCTGCTCAAAGTGCCGACCGCAGGCCAAAGGCACAAAGGAAGCATGGATCACCCATAGGAAGCCCAGCCCAGCCCCCTGGGGTGAGGGACAAAGCCCTGTCTAGTGCTCACATGTTTGTTAGCTGGGCCTTGCACAGCCCTCTCCTTCTGGAGCCTCGTGGTTGACCCTGGGAGGTCTCTTCTTCCTGTCACCACGAACATTGGGTGTGGGGGAAAGCAGAGAGACACAGGCCTCTTCGGGCCACACTTTCAGTCTGGGAGGAAGATAGAAGTAAAGACAGAAGAAGGCAGAAAGGCCATATGACTGCTTCTACCAGGGTCTGTACAGAGCGCTACATGAATAACGGAGAAGCACCCAACTGTGAGGATCGGACGGGAGCTCAGGAGCTTCCCAGACCAGCAAGGGCAACTGTTCCAAGCAGAGATGCGTCACTCACCAGCAACTCTTGCGCCCGCAGGGGATATATACTTGGCAATGTCTGGATACATTTTTGATTGTCACACAGAGAAGAGACTTGCTCCTGGCATGGACTGGGCAGAGGCCAGGGATGCTGCTGAACGGCCTACAACACGGAGAGCAACCCCAACGACCAGGATGTAGCCAGCCCAAGTGTCCACAGTGTGAAGGCGGAGCAGTCCGGCCACAGGCAAAGCATAGAGGTGGGAGGACAGGTTAACCTGGGGGTCTGCAAACATCTGATAATGCCTGTCGGGGCTCACGGAGACCTGTCTCTGTCTTCCACCATGTCTGGGTGAGAAACTCCGCAAAGACGTCGACTTGCCCTATGGGTGTGTACATTTACAGAACCTAGACTATGGTTAGTACAAGATGAGTGGCTCAAATACATTCCCCAAGAGAAAGTGGTGATAAGAATAATAGAGAAGACACAGGTAGACTCAGTTCCTAGGGCAACCACAACAGACTACCATAACTGGATGGCTGAAAACAACAGAAATTATTCTCCTATAGTTCTAGAGACCAGAAGTCTGAAATGAAGGTGTTGGCAGGCTGTGTTCCTTCTGGAGGCTCTGAGGGAGAATCCTCCCCTGTCTCTTCTGGAGACTCCAGGTGTTCCTTGGCTTGCAGAGTTCTGATTTCTGCCTCTGTCTTTCCGTGGGTCTGCACTTGGCCTTCTCCTCTGTGTCTGTCTCTCCTCTCCTTTCTCTAGTGATATGGTTCACTAGATTCAGGACCCATTCGGTTAAGCCAGGATGATGTCATCTTGAGATCTTTAACTTAATTACATCTGCAAAGACCCTCTTTCCAAATAAGGTCACAGGCACAGGTACTGGGAGTTAAGGTTGAACATGGTTTCTTTCTGGGGTTGGGGGGCACACTATTCAAGACATTACAACAGGGGCTATGCACCTGGAAAGACAAGGAAGACGTGCATAGGAAGAAGAAAAAAATGAATCCTCCACCTGGGTCATAATCTCTTTAAAAGTTGGCCACTCCTAATTCTCACTTCAGTGAGGCAGCAAGATAAAATGTTAGGAGCAGTTGGTTTTGAAATGCAAACTATCTATGAACAGAATATATGAATATAAAATATGTACAATGCTAAAAGAGCCGGTTTAGAAAAAAGCTCAGGGGAGTCAACAGGAACTCCACCTAATTCACAGGGTAGCTCTAGATTTCAAGTATCTGAAATCTGCCCTGGGCAAAGGTTCCCTCTGTGCTGTTGGTGGAAAGCTTCATTTTCCTGGGAGTCGAGAGTACAACTTGAAACTCTCTCTAAGAAGCTCTAGATGCCACAAAGTAGCTCAGTCTGAGCCCAGTCCCCAAAATAAGGAACACTGGGCCTCTGTGTTCATATTGGCCCTGTCACCGTAAATTACCGCACTTCTTGTCTCGACACAACCTCGAAAGGCTGCTGTTGAGACGCAGTTGCATCAAAGCTGGGTTGGTGTGGGAGGGCCATATTTTAAAATGACAGGTCCAAGAAGAAGGGCCTTGGTACTCTAAATGAATATATTCTTTCAAAGGTGAAAATGACTCCTGGAATATCCCGTCACCCAACAGTCTCAATGAACCTCATGTAACACATTCTCCGCAGGTCTGAAGGCCTGGTCCCGGGCGAAGCACACACGCCCTGCCACCATCTTGGAAAGAGAATTGAGACAAGTGCCACAGAGAGCAGGGGACCAGGGGTGCCTTTGAAAGTGACTCCAAGGTCACCTCTCCAAAGTGAGCATGTTTTCTGGGGAGGGAAGATGAATGGCCAACTGAACTTAGCTCCCTTCACACCTCTCGCTGGTGCACACGGGACCCTCCCATTTAATATGAACACTCTGGATCTCGGCCCCTCTGCGAGACAGGACGTTGGGCAGGAAGGTTTTCCACTCTGAACGGCTTTCAATGTAATAATACTTAATACGGCTTTTTGAAACAGTTTCCTCTTCTCCTGAATATTTTCATGGGACTGTAACCCATTTGTACATAAAATTGGTTGAAAGTGACATGTTGAAAAGTCCGGCAAACACTGCAGTGCGCTCTGTTTTCAAGGAGCATAAAATTGGCTCTGTCTGACACCTCGAGCGCGCTTGTGAAAACAGAATGTCACATCTCAAAGGGTTATTCTTGATCGTTTAAAAAAAACAAAATAAAATAAACAGACCTCTCGGCAAACAGCCCCTTTGTACTCTGGTTTCCGTGGCAACGCTGGCAATTGTACTTTTTACGGTATGGTCTTTTTCCGTTGGTTTTTAGAAGCCTGGTTTGGGCAGCTGACTTAGTGACCCTGAAATCCCAGAAATCACCTTCACCAAGGCAGCACACGGTGTTGTGATGGGTCTGAAAGATCTACTTGAAGAGAAGAAGATGCCTAATTGTGGTACAAGTTGGAGGAAGTGGTCCTCATTTTGTCCTGAACAACGCTGTGAAGAAAACCCATTTTACCCAGTGTCCCCATTTTGAAAAGTTCTGGATTTAAAAGGCCAAACACATGCTATTTAGAATCTTCTTTACAGGGTACCCAATAATAATACATGTCAATACTCCACTCTCCAGAAGGTGAAGCTTAACTTCCCGCCTCTTGAGAATGGCTGGACTTAAGACTCACTTGCAAAGGAGAGAGTGTGGAGAGTGATGAATGGCGACTTGTAGTGAAAGAACCTAGTGGACACTGCCTTGACCAAATGATGAAGGTTGGTATCCCCAGTGACAAGTCATGTTGACCTCATGTTCTCCCTGACATGATGTAGTTAGAAGCTCACTTCACCTCTGTAGAATTCTTCCCCAACACAAAAGCCCAATCTAATCATGGGAGGGAGAAAAGAAAAGCATCAGACAAGCTCCAACCAAGGGACACTCTACAAACACTTGACCAGTAATCACCAAAGCCGTCAACATCATAGCAAACAAGGGAAGTAATAAGCTATCACAGATCAGGGGAGACTGAGACATGGTGAGAAAGTAAAATCAATTTCCTGGACTTGACCCTGTGAAATGAAAAAAGACATTATGTGAAAACTAGTTAATTCCAAATAAAGCCTGCAGTTGAGTGAATAATATTGTATGAATTACTCAGTTTTAACAGATGTGCCATGCTTACCTGTTGGGGACAGGAGAAAGAATAAGGAGTGAATGGGAACTCTCTGTGCTATTTTTATGACTTTCCTATAAATGTAAAATTATTTTAAAAGCAAAAAAGTATGTCTTCAAAAGAAAGTAAATTAGCACATTTTAAGGCTAAACAAAAGGGTCAGACAAAAATAGGTGTAAGTACCATTCTACAGATACCATATGATCTCACCTATAAGAGGAATCTAATGAACGAAATAAACCAACAAGGGGAATCAAACCGGAGACATAGAAATATGGAACAGACTGCTGACCACGGGGGGGGGGGGGGGGGGGGGNAGACTGCTGACCACCGGGGGGGGGGGGGGCAGGAGGGGTAATGGTGGGAAGAAGGGGAAGGGACCAGTAAAAGAACACGTATAAATACCCATGAAAAGGGGTAAGGGTGTGGGGATTGACTGTGGAGTGGGGAGTGGCCTGGGTGGAGGAGCGCAAAGAGGGGAAAATTGGGACAACTGTAATAGTGTAACAATAAAAAAAATTTTAAGTGCCCTTCTTTTGTGTGATGAGGTCACATTCCAAAAAGACATACTGAGACAGGATTGGACAAGGCAGAGACAGTTTATACAAAGGTCTAAATTCTGAAGAAAAATCAGAGCTGGAGAAGGATCTGAAACCAATACACAGACTGTTTCCCACTGCTCAGGACACAGGTCCTCATACTGTGACTGGAGCCATGATCTTTAAGGAAGCTCTGTAAAAATGCACATTCCTGGGGCCCCTCTTGTTGATTCTAAATCAATAGATATGAGGTAAGACCCAGTCACACACATTTCTCAGAGACACCATCGCCTCTCTGTAGTAAAACACAGACTCTGCAAGAAGACTCGGCAGAGTCTTTCTCCTCCCATTACCTTGGCAGTAATGGACTTGGACCAGAAGTGACTCAACATTACTGTGATGATTAATTTTATATGTCAACTTAACTGGGCTTCGGGACACCCAGATAGTTAATGAAAACTTATTCTATGTGTCTGGGAAAATGTCTCTGAATGACATTAACCTTTGAATTGTAAATTGGGCCAAACAGATTGCCTTCCCTAATGTGGGGGGACCTCATTCAATCAGTGGAAGGCCTCGAGAGAACATAAAAGCTGACTCTCCCCAGCCCAAAAGAGAGACTTCCTCCCCCCGACTGCCTTCAAGCCGAGACATGGTTTTTTTCCTGCTTTCTGACTAACTGAGAGATGGACTTTTCCTGGGTCGGGAGCCTACCAGCCTTCAGATTGAAACTACATCATCAGCTTTCTTGCGTCTCCAGTACCCAACCTCCAATCTTGGGACTTGTCATCCTCCATAATCACACAAGTTAATTCCTTATAACAAATAACTTTCCATCTACATGCACATACATCCTATTGGATCTGTTCCTATCGAGAACTCTGACTAATACAATAACTTACAGGGCTAAGCACTAACAGACCTACATACAGCATCTTTGTTTATGTATTCAGAAGGCTCCTTGTTACCCAGCCACCATGATGTGAGGAAGCCAAAGCAGTTCCACGGAGAGGCCCCCACGGAGGAGAGCTGAGACCCTACGCAGGTCCAGGTACACTCCCAGCCAACAGCTGGCCCACTTGCCTGTTGTGACAGTCACCCCCTGATGGTTCCAGCTCCAGGGAAGCCTCCCACATCTGCAGCCCAGACAATGCTGTGTGAAACGGAGGAAGCGCCCAGGTGAACCTGATTATTTCACATGATCATGAGAAGTAATAGGTGTGGCTATTCTCCCAGAGACCGGCCTGAACTCCCTCCTGGAAGGACTCAATCAGGAGACACTGACAGAGACAGAAGTCAGGATGCAGGCAACAAGAACAGATCCAAGTGGGTGGGCAGCATCCTGTGCTGGGGGAATCTATTTAAAAATACTGTTTATGTAACTTACTTGGGTTTAAAAGAATATTAAACCAATATTCTTTGGTTTAAAAGACTATTACATATGCCAGATACGTAAAAAATATAAAGAAGCCAAACTCTAACTTCTCGGAATGAGATAAGTTACAAACAGTTTTTCTAAACAAAAGACAGCTCTCTTCCCCAAGAAAAATGTGTCACCACCTTGTAAGAAAAAATAAGATAATTTCCCACCTCTATTTATCATCCTTTTGAACTCAATGAGTTCTTTGTTTATTCCCAGTTAGCATGGGGGTGGGGGGCAAAGCATGTTAGAGGGTAATGTTAACTTTTTGTTTATTAACGATATAAAAACTTTGTAATGCTTTTTGAAATCTTTCCCCCTCTGCTATTTGCATTTACATTTAGCATGTTTTTGACAGGTAGAAATTTTAGATAGGTTGTTAAATTAGCATTCTTTTATATTTGCCATTCTTCCCATTGTTTTTGTGCTCAAAACAGTATTACACATCTGGAGATCAGAGAGTTGTCTATATTTCCTAATAGTTTTCCAAGATTTTATAAATTGATAAACAGATAAGCCCATCTGGAAGGTATGGAAGGTCCCTTTCATCCCAGGGAGCCTGTGTCCCTGATCATAAAGGCCCATTTCAAATGCTCATTTCTTTGAATCTATTAATCTATGTAGAAAAACAGAGTCAAATTTTAAAATAACATTGAAAGATAAAAATTACATAATTTATACCCACAGCAAGCCTGCTTTACAGAGTACAATTTAAAACTAAAATGACCTCATAAAAGTAAGTGTCCATTAAATATTTGAAAGCCTGAACCTTTTTTTTCATATGAAAAGAACATCTGATTTACTACCTACTAGCTATGTGACCTTGAACAAGATCCTAACTTCCCTGAATCTTGGTGTCCACCTCTACACAACAGTAACAGTAGCAGCTGTCTTGAAAGGTTCGTAAGAGTAGATAGAGATAAGTACATACAGAACTCATTGCTGGGCCTCAAATATCAGCTACTGAAAATTTAGAGTATAAATTCTTTCCTCCTCCATCCTACATTGAAGTGTGGACAGACCGAAACATAGACACTTACTATGCTGCACTTGACCTATTTATGCCTGGCCTGTCTCCCCCTCCAGACTGACAGTCCTTGATGGCTAGCCTATATGTGACTTTATTTCTGTAGCCTTAGTTCCCCTTATGACACCTAAAGTAGGCTCTGGAATCATGTGTTGACTAATTACATGCCTTTAAAGTAGTAAATAAAAATACAAATAAGTGCAAGAGAGTATTATCAACACTAAATACTGAATATAAAAATATGGAACCTCAAACATGAAGAACCCAACTTGCTAACTTTAGAGTAATTCCTGAACACCCAAAGGACAAGATCTACAGATGTGATTAGGAAAAGCTGAAAAATCTCGGTTGTAGATAAAAGTGTATTGATATGACAGTGTTCACAGGCTTCCCCTTGCCTGCCACTCCCCTCTCTGCCCCTCCTAGGAGGATTGGGCCCAGCCTGACCCACCTCAAGGCTACAGGATGCAGAATGGAGGGCTGGAGGGACAACAATGAGGCTAGAGAATGAGGCGGACTTAGAGGGAGGTTAGACTACCTTCAAAGTAAAGGCTGGGACTGGTTGGTAGTGGAAAGGGGAAATATTCAAACACACTCCAGAGTAGAGAGAAAAGAGTATAATGGATCCCCATGCACTGATCACCCAACTACAATGATCCATATTCTATGGATTTAATTTTATGTAATCCCCACCACTACCCTATTTTTGGCTGAAGCACTTAAATGTAAACCCGAGACACCAGAAAACACATGAGCACACATCTCTGCTGGTAAGAGTAGAACATAATTTCATCAAACCTAACAAAACTAATGTCTCACATCATATGTACCTCAGTCCATATTTATATTTTTGTGTTTTTTAAAACATTTTATTTATTTATTTATCTATTTATTCATTTTTATTTTTAGAGAGAGGGGAAGGGAAGAAGAGAGGGAGAGAAAGTTCAATGTGTGGTTGCCTCTTGCGGGGAACCCTACTGCGGACCTGGCCTGCAAACCAGGCATGTGCCCTGACTGGAAATCGAACCAGCAAACCTTTGGTTCTCAATCCACTGAGCCACAGCAGCCAGGGCTATTTCAGTCCATATTTAAAGTTCCTGATTATTTCTAACACGGAAAAAAAAGGTTTTCTCATGAGGGAGGAGTGTTTTGAAGAATAAGACATTTTGAAGAGTTTGAGATATGAGAAAACCAGAAAGCTGTGAAAAGATAATATGGAACATATTGCTGAGCATATGTATAGCCATTACAGAGAATGAAACAAAAGTTATTTCATTCATGAGAAAAAAATTAAGACCTGTAGTGTGTTGAATGGTGGTCCCTCCACCCCAAAATATCTGTGTCCAAATCCTCAATTATCTTATTTAGAAAAAGGGTTTTTACAGATGCAATGAAAATTATGGTTCTTGAGATGAGAAGACTGTCCTGGGCCACTCAGGTCCTTATCTAATGACAAGCATCCTGATAAGATAAACACAGAAGAAAAAGACACACAGAGATGGGGATGTGAAGACAGAGCAGCGAGGTAGGTGGCCACAAGGCAAGGATGCTAACAGCACCAGAGGCAGGCAGAAAAAAGAAATGGATTATTTCCTCCAGCCTCCAGAGGATTACGGCCCTATGGAGACCCTGATTTCAGACTTCTGGTCTCCAGACTGTGTGAGGATAAATTTCGGTGACCAAGTTTGTGGTAATTTGTTACAGCCACTGTAAAGCTGGTACAAACCCAGAGGAAAATGTGGTCAAGACAAAGAAAGAAGACAAAGACTGAGCTTTCCATGACTGAAACTGAAGAGTTCAGTGACGGATGGGAAGTTGAGTTCCAGGTAGGAATGAGGGAGAAAGAAGAGTCTAGACAAGCGGGGAGAGCCCACGTCATGAGAAATCTTCAGGGCCACAAGGGGGAGTTTGGACTTAACCCAAGGAGAACGACAAGCCACTGAAGAGGCCGTTCCACAGGAGACACAGGAAGAGCTCTGAAGAGATGTCTCAAGAGGGACGAGGAATAACAGGTAAAAGCCAAGAGTGTCCACCCTCCAGCCGATCACTCATTGATTCCCTCGCTGAATCAAAGGCACTGAGGGAAAACAGTATACAGGCTGCTGAGGAAGACAGATTTACCAAGCAATCCCATCAATCAACGCACAACTACAGACCGACACAGATGCCCTGAGAAAGAGGAACTCGGTTCTGTGAGTTTCACGCCTGTCAGAAACCAAGGTGCGAGAAGGGCTTCCCTGCACTCAGAAATGAGCACGCACCAGTGTACACCGGGCATTTACTGTTTATCGCAATGTGGGCACCACATTTCAATGTTTTCTTCTATATAGAAGAAAAAGCGAGTGTGATGTTATGGCGTATATTAAAAAGTATGTATTTTAGAACCAGATGATCGCGGTTCGATTCCCAGTCAGGGCACATGCCTGGGTTGCAGGCCAGTTCCTGGCAGGGGCCAGTTCCCTGCAGGAGATGCACAAGAAGCAACCATACATTAATGTTTCCTTCCTCTCTCTTTCCCTTCCCCTCTAAAGATAAATAAATAAAATATTTTAAAATAAAAAAAAAAAAGTATGTATTTTATCTTCATGCCCGTTTCTGCCATTGAGCTCCTAAAACCCTGGGAATTTCCTAAGTGATGAGGGCAAAACAGGGGTCTTTTGTTTGGCTAATGAGGTGACTTTTGGACAGTACCGAAGGCCGGGCCCTGGTTGCCAGGAGAAGCAACCATGTAATTAGAGGGTTGGAACTATTATTGCCACTCCCCTGACCTCCCAGGAGGAGAGACAGGTTGGAGGCTGAATCAGTCCCCAATGGTCAATGATTCAGTCAATCGTGCCTATATAATGAAGCCTTGATAAGACCCAAAATGACAGGTACGGAGAGCTTCCAGGTTGAATCAGAACTCATCCACCTGCCACCTTGCCAGTCCTCAGACTCCAAGAGGACAGAAGTGCCTGTGTTTGGAATCTCGCCCTGTTTATCTCTCCATCTGGTTGTAGATGTGTGTGCGTGTGTGTGTGTGTGTGTGTGTGTGTGTGTTTAATATCCTTTGCAATAAATCGGTGATCTGGTGAGCCAATGGGTTTCCTACATTCTCTGAGCCACCCTAGCACATCAGTTGAACCCAATGAGGGGCTCATGACAACTTCTGATTTATAGACGCTCAGTCGGAAGCAGAGGGGACAACCTGGACTTGTATTTGACATCTCAGTGGAGGGAAGTCTTGCGGGACTGAGCCCTTAACTGTTGCCATCTCTGGGTAGACAGCACCAGAATTGAGCTGAACTGTAGGATGCCCAGCCGTGTGAGAATTGTTTGGCGGTATAGAAAAATGCCCACACCCACACTGAAATCAGATGCAGAACCTTTTGGGGGGATGATGGGAGGACCTCTGTGTATCTACAAAAGAAGACTTTTTAACCACTTTTCTATTTTTAAACCACTCTGCTTTGTGCACTTCTACTTAGTAAGCTCTGTGCTAATATTATTGATGTTGAGCAGTATCATACTTTTCTATAAGTTGGAAAATTCAAGGTTTAAGTTCACCCAGAAACTTTATTTTTCAACTATCAACTAGTAAGTGCCAGACCTGTCACAATAACAATGTTAAAAGTTTGGTCACCATTCAACAAATTTGACCCTGAAGACAAGTAAAATGGGGAAAGTCTTCCATATTGAAATAATCTGGCCCCGCTATTCTTATGATTTGAGGTACCAGGTAATTTTCCATGTAGATTTGGCCTAGAAATACAAAGAAAAAGTTCAAACAGGGACATGGTGTCTCTTTGGCCTAACCCTGCAGGGATGTTTGCCTTAACCATACGTTTTTTTATTGTCCAGTTAAGTTTTGAGTAATTCAGCTGATGGGATTTTCAGCCCTGCCCATGGGCTGTGACTCATTCCACCTTCAAATTAACAGCTCTTTTGGAAAATGTTTTTTCATGACTTGGCCAAACTTTCCGTGGCTTAATTTTATCCCTTTCTTCCCAGAGAAACTCTTTGAACAAGTCCAACAATCCCACACTTCAGAGGAAGCTTTACTCCCAACCGTGCCCAACACCTGATGAACCCATCACTTTCTACTTTCCTTAGCACCTTCCTCTCTGCTTATCAGCTCTTCCTCCCTTGCTCATGTAGATTTACAGTCCAATTATTGAGATTAAAAGTCATAGACAAAATGCACAGAAGAGCACGTCAGGATGCCTGGATTCTCTCCCCTCCTCTACGAACAGCAACATTTTAGCCAAACTGCTTTCTCTCTTAACTTCTTCACCTGAACTAAATGACTTTATACAACCTTCTGCCTACAAAACTGAAGAACTCCATACATTCAGATTAATGTGAAACATAGAAAATTTTGTCTACAAGAAAGATGCGTGCACTGTGTATTAGTCAGCTATTTTCTCAACAACACTGCATAACAAGCCAGCCCTAAAGTAAGTGGCTACCATCCATAAGCATGTATTTTCATGCTTGTGGCTTCCACAGGTCAGCGCTCTACTTTGAGCTATGGGTAAAATGGGCTTGGCTGAAAGCCACAGATAAAACTCAGGCCTGCTCCACACACCTCTCATCCTCATGGGGCTCTTCTCATGGTGATTGCTGGAGCCAAGAGCCGAGTCAAACTACACAAACGCAGTTCAGGTCACACTGCTGCATTCCATCCTCTAGCATTCCATTGACCAAAATACAGCACAGGGGCAAGCTTGAAATCAAAGCTAGGAAGCGTACTCTGCCCACAGTGGGAGGGGAAGAGTGAATATTACTGAGAGACCACTCAAACCGTCACATACAACTCTCCTTCTCCCATCACATTTTTGACATGGGATGTGCGTGTGTGTGTGTACATGGCCTTTATACACACACACACACATATTTTTTTACACACACATACACTTAGTGCACCTGAAGATCAAAGAAGACCAGTTTCTGGAATGCATATTCTGGGAGGAAAAGAAAGTCTTTAAGAGGTAATTTACCTATTTTACAATCTTCATGAGACCAAAAGGAAACCCTTCTGCAACTATGAATAATTATGTAATAAAAGTGAGACCCTGATGAGTTCAGATTATGTGCCAGACACGATTCCAGGTTCTTTTCCTTCATGATTTCACTTCATTGAACTATTATTTAAACATTCCAGCTTGATATTTCACCACATACAGAATACCCTGAACAAAATTAATCCTGAAAAAACACACCACTCCAATTAAAAAATGTCAGTCTAAAAACATTTCTTCATTGTTGGACCAGTTTAATCAGTACTTACTAAATGTGTCTGTCTTACTTTTCCCAAAAAAGCCTAAATTAAAGTGTTATTTAATTTAGGTCCAATACGGTACAGCTCAGGAAAGTGAAGATTAGAAAAGCACAGTGTATTTGCTAAAGGTAAAGGAGATGAAATGTGAACCATAATATATCTTGATACCCAAACCCATGAACAGGCAAGGATGAGGACTTTGTCTTATTTCCCTGGCTTACCCTTACCCTTCCTTCTAGACTCACCCCCTCCATAAAGCCTTCCCCAAATTCATATGGAATCTATGTACATCCTGCCCATCAGGTCAGTGCCAACTAGCTGCCATTCATAGAACCATGTCCTGGGACCAAAGGTCAGGTTCAGCCTGCTGTTACTCAGAGGCTAATCTATCAAGGCACCAAGTCAAAGGGCAGACGCAGCAGCCAGGAAGGGAGCCAGCATCTCAACCCAGGAAATATAAGAGGGTTCACAGAATCAAAGAATCAATGACCAGTTGCCAGGTTAAAAGTTAAGAGTCAGAGAATAAAATAAGAATTCAGGGACAAGACAGAAGTGCTCAGTTCAAGAAGTATTACGTCTTTTGTGTGATTCCTCTCTAGCCAGAGCTAGGTACTGCCTCCCCTCTGTTTCTATGGCAATTGGGCAAACCTTTCTTAGAGCACTTACTTCACACCTTTCCAACCGTTCATGCAGCAGCCAATCCCACTGGTCTGTGAATTAATTACTTGAGAGCAACAATTCTGTCACCTTCTCCTCTGTATCACCAGCACCTAATACAGATGCTTAGGCCTTTAGGGAAGGGAAGGAGAGAGAAAAATAAAAAGGCAACAAGAGATGAAGTGAGGGAAGGAGGAAGAGAAAGGAGGGAAGGGAAGAAAACAGAAGGGAAGGTGAGGGGAGAGGAGGGGAATTGCTTCCCGAGGTTAACATGGTTAAAGTCTCGTTTTCTGCCACCGTCCAGCCACAGACCAGCCCTTCTTTGGTGTTCTCCGTACTTGACAAGGGTACCGTGGACGACCTTGTCCATGGACCGAGGCCTAGGCCCAACCTCTCATTTTTGTCTTTGCCTCGCCCCTTACCCCCGATTCATTCGCATGGCCATCAACCTCCTTGGTGTAAAGTAGACCCAACCCTTCCACAGCAGCCAGCACTCATCCTCCTCCCAGTCCCCACTGCCCTTCTCCAGCAGGTTCCTAGCTGGCCTTCCTGCTCCCTCGCCAGCCTTCCTACAAAAGCCAAAGAGAACCATTGTACGGATAAGTCAAAATACAGTATTACTTTGCTGATTAAAATCCTCCAACAATGTCCCATGCACCCTAGTCCAAAGTCAAAGTCCTTACTGTCATCTGCATGGCCCCATGTGGTCTAAGCCTGCCCAACCCCTGATCTCACCTCTCTCCTCCCCACCTGGAACAAGGGTGCTGGCCACCCTGCCTTCGTGGTCTCCCTTGTCATATCACACTTTCCTGCTAAAGGATTTGGGGCCTGACAATCTCTGTCTTTGCACAGCTGTCTTCCTCACTCACAGTGTCGGATTCCCTGTGAGGGCTTCCCTCACGGCCCTAGTGAAAGTAGACACACAAGGACACCCACCCCTGCCACACACATGCCATGCACATGAACGCACTCACACACAAGACATAAATACACATATACACACCCACTGGCATGCACATACACACATGCACACACATGTGTACACTCTTGTGCACATACGCATGCGCACATTCTCACACACATATACAAGTGTAAGTCATCATAAACATAAAGTTATGAGTCAACTGCACAGTTCCAGTCTGGTTACAACTAAAAATGTGGTGTTTTAACTGTCCTACAAAGTTCTGCATTCTTTACTGTAATTTCTCAAGTTCGATGTTATCAGCCAAAACTGTTTTTGTTGACAAGCTAGGATAAACTTAGGGAAAAGGGGCATTTTTCACATTTTCAAAAGCAGTCTGGAGAGCTGCGTTTTAAGCTGCATGCTGAAACTGTATTTAGCCCTGAGGCCCCTCCCAGAAATTAGAGCATGACGCAACTCCCTGTGACAGCCTGAGTCTCAGAGCACCTGAGGAACGGGGCTTGCATGTCAGGCACCTGAGAGTTACATGACACTGTGTGATTCTAATAAATGTTACAGGTCTTCTGGAGCCCATGAATTGCCTCCATTTAAACTCAAAAGCCCCATGACACAGTTCCCAGGCCTGTAAAGCCTGTGATACTGCCGTAATAACTCCCCTGGTAAGAAATAAGCTTCACTTCCTGCGGCCTATAAAGGACCTGCCTGACCTTTAATATCATCAGAGGTCACGTGTGCCTGGGAAAGCCCAGGCCTGGGGCCTGAGACCTGCATTAGGGGCCTCCAGACCTGTGCCTCTGCCTGGCAGCCTGGTGAACCCCGCTGGCATGCCTGCTCCTGGGGTGGCAATCCTGCCCGCTCTTTTTTCCTCATCTCTGGGGAGGAGAGACAACTACCTGCCCCACAGGTTTCAGCCCACATCAGTGGGAAACTATCCCAAGCCAATTGCTACATGATTTGGTCTAGACCTTGGAGGATACAGAGATGATGGGAGAAGCAAAGCCAAAACAGGCAGTTATAATGCACAGGGTGGGGCAAAAGGAGGTTTACAGTTGTGAGCACACAAAACACAGTTTATTCTTGTATTAGTTACTTATTTCTTTATCACCGTGGTATTGATTATTATTATTAACCTACTTCTGCCCACCCTGCACTATGGTTTAGAGTCTATGGGATCTGTAAGAGGCCAGGCATATGGAAGGGGCTTGGTAAACATTAACCTTCCCTAGAGATCCATGGGCTCACAGAATTTCTCCAGTTTGGGGTGACCGTATGACTCAGCTGACCTGGACAAAGCTGCTTTAGAGCTACTGTCTTGGAATAATTCTTTCTTTCAGCACTCAAAGTACACCAGACAAGACAGCAAAGTATCTGGTCTTCTCTGCAGGGAAGGGGTGACTCGCCACAGCTGGCATACCCACCCTGACCCTATGGCCATTACTAGAACCCCAGAGAAATTCTGCAGTCCACAGCCCCTTTTGGTCTTCCAGCACATAAGCCCAGGCCCACTGTTGCTGTGGGATCCAGTCGACAGGAACACCTTCTTCTATTTTCTGAAATCACCCGGGTCACAGATAATGAGCTGTGTGTATGCAAGTGGTAACCTCTGACAGCAAACTGACCACATTGTGGTGACATTTATTATTTACCTAGATTTACAGCAACCTTTGCATCCCTGCAGATTCAATAATTAGAAATTATTTGAAGGCTAGTAAGTAGGCAAATGGACCTTTTCAGCATAAATGTACATTCCACATCACATACTCCAGCATCAGATATTTACCAGACACTCCAGTAAAAACGAGACTGCAGCAGATACCAGCAGGTTTGTCTTAGCAGCAAAGCTTGATGGAAGGCAAGGTGGGGTAGGACAAGTGAACAAGGACAGAATCACTAGTTCTGCAGATGGCATTATCACTCCGCCTCACAGATAAGGAACCAGGGACTCCTCAAGCTGACAGTCCTCTGAGGTGTCCAGGTGGCGAGGCTGCAACCCCACTGCTCCATCAACCATAACCTTGGGGGTTGCTGGGCAGGTATTTTGCAGAAGTGATGAAAGTGCTTAAGCAGTTGACTTTAAGTGAGGGAGATTATCCTAGACAATCAGTTGTCAGGCCGCAAGAGCAGAGCTGAGGCCTTTCTGAGGAAGAAGACACTCTGCCTATGGACCTCAGTGTCCTCCCCTGTGTGGGAATGCTGGCCTGCCCATCCCGACAGCCCACCCATACTGAAGGCCCACAGTGCAGGGTTCCGACCTGCCTAGGCAGCCCTTCAACTATGGAAGTGAATTCCTCGCAATCAGTCCCTTAATGTATCTCTTGCTTGTTCTGATTCTCCACATGAACTCTGACTAATATACCAAATGGGATCAGGTGTCCCTTCTGTGAGCAGATTACAGAAGATTCTGGCTTGTGTCTCCCTAGTAGACTCTCCCCTTGCTGCTTTTGATGAAGCAAGCTGCCATATATAAGGTGCCCCATGGAGAGACCCAGCTGACAAAGAACAAGAAGTGGCCTCCAACTGAACGTCCAGCAGGGAGCTGAGGTCCTAAGTCCAATGGTCTGCAAAGAACTGCATCCTGCCAACAACCACAAGAGCTTGGAACTGAGTTTTTAGAGGAGACCCCAGCCCTGCACAACACTTTGAGTACAGCGTCATGAGACACCCTGAGGACCCAGTAGGTCATGCCTGACTTTCTGACCCACAGATACTATGAGCTAATAAATACACATCATTCTAAAACCACTAATTGATGATTTGTTACACAGCAATAGATAACTAATACACCCTTTCAAAGCACACTCAGCCCTGCAGCCAGTGATGGTTCTACAGACAAGCCTGATGATGTCCTTCCTGTGATTCAGACCCTTCCTTCAATGTCACAGGAAGCAAAAAGGTGGCATCCATCCAACGTCTGCTAAGTGTTGATGCTTTCATATGCATAACATTGAATCCATATAGTGTAACCCAGTAAAGCTAAGGTTATTAACCCCACTCTGCAGATAAGAAAAATGGAGGACTGACTAACTTATTTAAGACTATAGAGCTAGAAAATGACTAAGTCAGAACTGAGACCAAAAGTGTCTGGCTTCAAAACTCTCCCTGCTGTCTACAACGCATCCACGAACCCCAAAGCACCCTGGTGCAAAATGAGGAAGGGAAAAACTAGGCAGACTGGAGCAGGTGAGCCTGAAAGCCCATGAGAAGGGGAAAGCTTAGTGAAATCAGGGAGAGCAGAAAATTGGAATGTTTCTGCATAATGTCTGACCCTGCAGAGTTTTATTGATCTCTTTGGAAAAATGAAGTTCAGCAAAAATAAGCTTATTCTTCATTCCCAGGCTCAAAACTCCAATTGACTTTAAGTGTTTGAAACTTAAAAGATAAAATTCCAGAGTCCATGGGTTTCTTATGGTTGGGCTACACTGTTGGGCAACTATCTATCTGAAAGAGAGTTTCCTAATTTAGAAACGCAGGATCTTATCCTATCCCATGTCAGCTTAAAGTGTCCCCTTGCAGCAAAAGTGCACCCACCTCGCCATTCCATGCCGGCAAAAACTTAAACCTCCTAGAAGTACCCCATCAATCTCGTAAATGCCCCACATACCACAAGCGGCATCAGCCTTTAAAAACCAAAAGGGCAGAGGGGAAGGGCTCACAGAAAGCCCACAAGAATGCTGAGGTGTTACAGGCATGTTCTGGGACAGGAGCCCTTTGATAAATTGCGCCTGAGTCTCTAAGAGAGGGAAGAGCCAAGAAGTCAACCTCTTCCTCCCCTTAGATTTATGAATCTTCCAGCGCAAAACAAAAGCATCACTTCGTCAAGATCAAAGCTCTGAGAGGTGAGAAGAAAAGCGAGAAGACCAGAGATTCCCCCGGGATGGAAGTATGTCTGTTTTATGTAACATACATGGTCTGCATTCTAGAAGGCGCACTGCATAAGAAACCCACTTTAATAGTCCCCATAAAATAAATACTTTCTTTGCATTAAGAACACAAAAAGATGGATATGCTCCTTGCTTGGAATGTATAACGCAAAGGTTAAAAGTTCCCCCGTGTTTTCTGCTTATGGAAAATAACTTTTGACTCATCAGCCGAGAGTCCAGATTTTTCTTGGAAGAATGGGACATGGAGACTGAGACTATTAGCAATAGTTCAGCTGCCCTGGCTGTTGTGTCCAGGTACTTATTGTGTAAGGGCGTTTCTGGTCGTTGAAGAAAGGTCAGGCTCCAAACGCCGACTTGAAAGATAATAACTACACCAGAGCGCCTTAATAGTTTGCAGAACTCTGCGATATATGTTCTTAGAAGACGCGATGCCTAAATCACACATGATGCACAGATCTGCTGATATTCCCTATTTAAGAGTTGCTATACGGGATGATGTGATTAACGGAAAGCTATTAGGCAATGCTGTGATTATGGAAAAAGAACAAAGGCTGAGAGAAACCAACTACTCAGTTCTAAGAAGAAGAAAAAAAAACAACAAAAAGGAAATAAAAATTTCAAAGGCCTGTGTGTCCCATGACGCACATTGCAGCCAAATGCAAAGATGTGCAAAGGGTTGCTCAGTGTCTTCTTAGTAACACCTCGTTCCTCAGCATTTGCAGACCTGGCAAAGGCTGGGCAACCACAAAAAGGAGCTGTGGGACCTGAAAGGTGGGAGTCAAAGGCATTGCTTTCGATCTGGACCCACCCCTTCTCTGACTCATCTGTAACGTGGGACTGACATTATTTGTGCTGTCAAATCCTTCTTCATTCAACTAGTCATCCATTTCTTTCCGTCACTGTCATGTCCATGGCTCAGGGCATCAACACGAATGAATGTACCAGGGGCCTTGCCCTTAGGAGGTGCCTGGTCAAGGAGGCAAAACAAGACATGTACGTGAAAAACAACATTCTCAATGACAGTGAAGAAATGACCAAGCAGAAGAAATGGTATTGGGAGCTGCCAAAAATTTAGAAACAAATGCGACTTTTTGTGTCACAAAAGCATAGTGTGGCTTTTCTGTTCTAACCCATTCATGGTACCACCTGCCTTTCTTACTCTTATTTTCTTTCTTCTGAATTCTCCCCTCTGTTATAAGTTTCTTTTCTCTAGCGAGCTTGTCTAACCTTTGTAAATCCTTTCTTGAACAAAGGCACTTGTGCATGAAGAAGCACGGGCTTGCTTGGCCTCGGAGAAGCCTTCACCAACATGTGCTGGACTGTTAACTGCTCTACCACGTCAGGAAAACAGTGTTCTTGTGGTGATGGTGACCTTCATGCAAAATGTTTCTATTAGCATCAACATGGAATGAAGATTTATAGAAGTCTTTATACAAGATCTAACAGTGGTTCTAAGCTACAATAAAATGATCTACATGTGCTCAGGGTTCAGAAAACGGACGCCGTGCACCGGCTGTCTGGCTGAGGCCCTGGCTGGGGCTCAGCCTCTCCCTGTGCAGCTGACCTAAATGCTCACCAGGGGAGTCTGCTTCTCTAGACACCTATTCCCCTCAGCACAGAACCTCAGGCCCAGTCTTCAGGCTCTGGTCTGCCTACTGTTCTGAGACAAGGATCTCTCAGAAACTTCTCCCCGGGCAAGAGGTCAGGAAGAAGGGGAGAGAGGAACCACTGAGGGGCAAGTCAATCTCATGCTGGTCCCTGAGGCCCAAATCCTGTCCTTGCTCTGCCTCTCTGAAGATTATTCATCTTCCAAGCAAAGATGTCACATCCTCCATGAGCCTCCTGCCCACTCCTTTCTCCAGCCTCCATCACACAAGCTCTGTGCTTCCCTTGAAGCCCATTCCCCACCCCACCCCACCCTCACCCCCAGCTGCTAGAAGCTGGACTGTTCAAAGCCCTCCTTCCTCACCTCCGGAGACCCTTGCCCAGGGGCTAGTATGGTGCCCACAACTGGCTCGGTGAATGCTTGTTAAATCACCTCCCCCCTGTCCCAGTTTTCTTCTGTCTTATGACGACCTGGATAACAACTAACAACACTAAAACTCTTCAGGAGCAGGTATTATCAAATATGCTGTCAGGTCAACAGCAATGCGTTGTCTTTGGCTTCAAGTCAGAACAAAGTGCCTGACACCACCTTTCCTTTTTGACCACAATAAAGATGAAATAGCACAGGGTGGCACCGGTGGGTCTGAGCTCAGGTCCTCATTCCATAATTTAGAATTTGTGCGAGACTGAAAGCCTCCGAACCTCTCTGACTCTGACTTATCACCATAAAACTAGACTATGAAGGCCCCACTGGCAGGATTGCAGAGGAGATGCGGTGAAAGTGAGGTACGGTGCAGGGGCCCTGAGCGCAGTGGTCACTCAGCGGATGTGGCTCCCCCCGCCCCCTCAGAGGAAGCCAAACTAATCCCATCTTCCTTTCCAAATTATATGAAAAGAATTGAGCCATGTCAGAAAGAGCAAGCCCGTTTGTATAAAGACCCATTGCTGCTCACTGAGGTATAACTGAATAATTCATGTTTGCACCCAAAGCAATTAAATGGCCAAGCCCCACAGACATCCATCTATGCCTTAGACATGGGAATTTATATTAAAATTTTAGTGTGCTCAAGATTCTTAATTCTAAAACTAAATAAGATTGAGCTAATGATGAAAAGCACACTACTTTTTTTTAAAGTCAGGCTTTGAATATTTTTCTTAACAGAGAATTGGTGTATCTCTCTCTCTCTCTCTTTCTCTCTCTCTCTCTATATATATATATATACGACTTGAACCATCTGCTCTATTTTTAAAAATTAAAAAAAGACATTACGAAAAGAGGTCCAATCATAATTGGCAGTAATAAAAATTGCATTCCTCCAACCCTTCACTCAGGCATAGAGCCATCAAAGTCTTATGCTATAAAATTTAATTTTTGAATTTTGAATGATTTACAGTGGAACAGAACTTATAAATCAGAACAGCAACTATTGCTATGAATAGAGATGTATGTTTTTCCAAAACGTCCAAATTAAATACTTAGAAACACACTAAAAGACCTGCACAGTTCTCCAAAGGCAGCAGTAATTGAAGTTAATCATTCACGTTTGGACAGACAGAAACTTACTGACACCTAGGTACCTCCACCTCCTTAAGATGAAGTCAGCACATGGTCATCAGATCTTTCGGAAGCAGTTCCTCAGGGCAGTATATCACAGCAGTGCAGCGTGGGTTCCAGCCTTGTCTGTTAAGTGTGCAAACCCTTTCTCATGTCTTTGATGTTCTTAAAATTGCTAGGATCCCTAGAGAACCTACGTGCCAACAAAGAAGCCTTCCCTCTCTTTCACACTCTAACAGCCAATCCAACAGTGCATCCTCTGTACTTTGCCACTTCTGTCCATCTCCCTGTTCAGCCCTCCCCACCTCTTACTGGGGTCACTGCCACAGCCTCCTAATCTCCTGCCTGCCTCCAGTCCCGGAAGAGTGAAGGAGTGCACTGCCAAAACCATGATTCACAGCGTGGCACTCCCTTTCTTAAGAATCTCCAATGCCTTCCCATTGCCCTTCATGCAAAAGCTGACCTTCTCGCAGTGGGTCTGCCCATGCACAGCCCACACCCAGCACTCAGCTTCGCTTCACTGATTCTCCCCATTCTGCAAACATGCCACTTTGTACAGACTCCATGATGCCCAACTTCTGAAAAATTCTGGAAGGACAGGTAGAGATGGAATGAATTACACATTGCATGCCAAAAATACAAGAAGAAAAGAAGACCAGTGCATGTAACAATGCCTTTATCTCTGATGGATGGGACTTTATGTAATTTTATGTTCTTCTACACTTGGCTGTACATTCTAAAAATATTGGAATTAATCATATTCTAGTTCAAAAAAGGGAAAAAACATCAAACGTAACCTGTAAGCCTTCAGAGGGCAAAAGTAGGACTCGGGTGTGAACACAAGATGTGAAGATTCAGGTCTTCAACTCCCTGCTGAGCAGGGGAAAGAGAAGACTTTCATTCACATTTTTATCATACCTGGAAGCCCTTCTGTAAGACTGACCAACCAAAACATTGGTTGAACAGCTGTGCTCTGATCGCTCTCCCCTGAAAGGAAGACAAAGGGCACTAGCAACCATTGTGGACCATGGAGATAAGGCGCAGCCCAGGGTCAGAATTAGGGAGCAAGTCTGCAGTCACATGGGTCATCGGGCAACTGGTAAAATTAAAACCATGTAAAAATGGTAATGTCCCATACTACATGTAAGCTCTATAAAGGCAGGGATCATATCTATCCATCTTATCCATTCATCAAATATTGGCCGAGTGCCCACTTCATGCGAGTACTGTTTTCAGTGTCCATAGCTCCAGGAATAGCGTCCAGGCTAGAGATGGAGCTGATGGGGCCAGTGATGGACCACACTGTGGAGATACTGAGAGTCGGGAAAAACAGGAGTCAAGGATGACTCCCAGGTGCGGGACTACCCAGCCAGCTCTGGCCCTGACATGAAGAGCACCTAATTTTTGGAGTGGATGGATGGATCCAAGGACGATGGATGAACAGATGGTACAAGGATGGTGAGAAGTGGATTCTAGAGCAATGCTGGACGTGTGACGTTCAGAAGCGAGACAGCAGCCATTTCCCCCAACCCTGAGGCCCTGCCAGGCATTTCCAGGGGTCTTTGCAGGGACAGCAGCAGTGGGACTCCAGAGCAGATGGACTCCAGAACAGCCAGCAGAGTTTGGGGAAGCATGAGAGTCAGGCAGACCTGTATTTGAGACCCAGCTCAGACCCTCACATGCTAAGTACCCTTGCATCATTTGCTCACTTCTGAGCCTCGGTTTCTTTATCTACAAAATGGGGATAGTTGTGTCAACCTCACAGCCCTGCCTCTGCTGCGTTGTGTGGCCTGTGTGACCATGGGTGAGCCACTGAAGCACTGCGAGCCTCAGTCGCCTCATCTGCAAGAGGGAACACAGAGCCATTACTACCTCTCTCACAGGACGGCAGTACACGGAAGCAAAACCCAAACAAAAGCAACACTGGTAGAGGAGTGCTTTTCACCTCAGGACAACATGGACTGAGCACAGCTCCTCCATCAACAAGAGTCAGCAGGACCAGGTAGGGGAGAGGGACCCCCATGGCCAAGCCAACCTCCAGACTTGCCTAGAGGCGCAGTCCCCTTTCACCAAGTCCCAAGCAACCATGACAGCTGACTGTGGTGGTTCCAAAAGCAGCAGGGCCGTGTCTGTCCCTCGGATCTCTGTCAGGACGTGAAAGGTTTAAGAGACCAGAAAGGAGAGGTTAGGGAGCGCCGTGATCTCCGGTGCAGCCTGCAGGAAGAGCGCTGCATTGTGGGCACTCCAGCAGTAATTGAGGATGACGGGCTGCACAAATGTATTTATAGCTGCAAAACCTAAGCTTTCTGGCCTGCTCCCCAACCTGCTCTAAGTGCCCCACACCTGAGGCCCATTGGACCGGCAGGCAGAGGGAAGGGGAGGGACCGGAGAGCAGAGGGCCAGAGGGCCAGAGGACCAGGTATAAATCCCATCCAGACTTCCTTCTCTAAACCCAGGAAATACCAGTCAATTTATATCTCATCATCCTAACCCTGCAGGTCTGGTTAATGGTTTGACCCATGTATTCTTTCCTTCTCCAAAATCTTGTCCCGTTCCCTCTTAACGTGATTTACTCTACTTACTGCAGCTGCTGACTTTGGCAGCTTTTCCCGCTCTCAACCGACCACTGCATGCGAGCGAGCGATTCCGAACGACTCCCACTGCAGCAAGGGTGACATTGCGCCTGGACTGCACTTGCCGGCTGCAAGCTCCAGAGAAGGCCCACTCTCAGAGCTCGGGCTGCAAAACCACCCTTCCCCCGGCCCCGCCCCTTTTCACTTTCATCACCCAGGCGCACTTCGGGGCACAGCATGAAAAGCCAGGCTAAAAGGGGCTTGTATTTTTACACCATATTTGACTTAGCTGTTTTATCTGGACGTGAACCTGAGCAGGGAGACAAGGGGGAGAGAGAGGGGCTTTATGAACTCAAAACCAAAACAGACCGTTTAAGCAGGGCTGAGTGAAGTCACCGAATGTGCTGTGGAAAATACTTTCAAGGCATTTTATAAATTTTGCACCCAAAAACTGCCTCGGCCAAGTTGGACTAGCGGCTCTCAGATATTCAAATCCTCCATTTTTCCATGACTTTCCTTACGGCTTAGGGACTTAAGAAAACAATGAGATCGTGTCCCGAAAAGTTACATGAGCACGGCATGAAAGCTCACTTTCCTGCAAATGAGCCACACACACTATAGGCTCTGGGAAGAAAGTGACCTTTTCAGAATTCTCTCCTTCTTCCTAGGGTTCTCTTCTTTCTCCCCTTCTTCCTCTTCTCGCTGTTGCCGTTAGCATCAATCAGCCACATCACCAGTGATTTGTGCCTCCTGCCCGGGCTCCTGGTTCTCCTCCAGTGTCTCCAGGGGCCCACTGTTCATCTAGAAACCCAGCTGAGCATCTTCGCTGGTTTTCCTGAGAATTCCCCTCAACCCCACAGTGTCAGGAGTTTGACAGATTTGACTGGTTTGCTGTGGATACATCTTGTCCCTGCTCTCACACCCCGCCGATGGTGGGCACCACTCCTGGAGTCCCTGTGCCCCACGTGTGTGTCCTGTTTCCTGGTCTTTGCCCCTCCTTGGACCATGCTTTGCTCTTCCTTGGCCCCTCCTTCTTCCTTCTGCTCACTGAAGTCCTCCCCCTCCCGCAGGCCTGCTGAGTGCCACCTCCCCCTGTACTGGACAACCTCCCCCCACCGGCCTCTGACTCTACTGAACCCTTCCTCAGTTTCTTTTCCCCCCGAACTACAAACTACGTGGCATTCTTTCCAGCTTAGCCAACCATGTAGGCCCCTCCCAGACAAGCACACCCACTCTGGGCCTTAATAGCTGTGTGATCTTGGGCAAATAACTTAAATTCCTGAGATTCAGTTTGGTCTGCTGCAAAGTACAAAGAATATATTTATCTCACAGTGTTGTAGGAAGAGGAAATGTAAAAAATGTATGTGAAGCTCTTAACACAGTGACCCTATATTTCAATGGTTCAACAAATATAAACTGTAGGTTTATGACCATATCATATAAATACTTGAGTCTAACCATGTTTTTCTAATACAGTACAAGCTTCTGAATAGCAGGATGAATGTGCAGTCTGCCTTTGGGTCTGTCTCTCACCGCCCCAGCTAGAAATGACTGGACACATAAATGTGCCAAGCTGTGTGCTTGTTGCTTTATAGGTTTGTGATGGTCAGTTTTATGTGCCAAGTTAGCTAGGCTATTGTCCCCAAATGGCCCACCAAGCACTAAGCGAAGTGTTGCTGGTAAGGTATTTTGTAGTGGTGAGTGACACGCATAATCAGTTGCCTTAAACTTGGGCGATTAGCCCAATAGTCTGGGTGGGCCCGATGCAGTCGGCTGAAGGAGCCTTGGAGCAGAGGCTGACACTGCCCAGAAGAGGAAAGGCCACCTGTGCGATGCAGCACCAGCTACTGCCTACAAGTTCCAGGGTGTCCTCCCTGGGGCCTGCCCTGTGGGGTTCAGTCAGACTTGCCTAGCCAGCACCCAAAATAACACGAGCCAATTCCTTGCAGTATATATATATCATGTTAGTGGTGCTTGTGTAGTATCAGAGATATGATGGTTAATTTTCTGTGTCAATTTGGCTAAGCCACAGTGCCCACATACTTGGTCAAACATTATTCTGGCTGTTTCTGTGAAATTAACATTTAAATTGGTAGACTTTTAGGAAAGCAGATTGCCTCTCATCATGTGGCTGGGCCCCCTCCAATGGGCTGAAGGCCTGGCTAGAGTCCAGACGGACCTCCCCGAGCAAGAGGGGATTCTGCCAGTAGGTGACCTTCAGACTTGAACTGTGTTAACCAGCCCCTCCCCAGGACCCCAGCCTGTGGCCCACCCTGCAGATTTTGCACTTCCTAGTGACCACAACTGTGTGAGCCAACCCATCAAATCAGTTCTCTACATATACATACCTCATTGGTCCGGCTTCTCTGCAGAACCCTGCCTACTGCAGAGAATCAGAAAGGGTATTGTTACTGAAAGTGCTACCGTTACTGGCACAAGTATTAGTGCAAGTACTGGCAGTGGAGCTGGTTTAGTACCAGTATCAACAGTATGAGGACTGCGATGGAAATTAGCATCTTATTGGACACCTGACACCACATAGTATCAAAAACAGGTGCCTTTGAAACCGGAATTCGAATCCCGCTCCTTGAACTGCAAATGCCAGGTCCTCCCCACTGCCCCTCCTCTCACCCTAGTCCAAGGGGCTCACACCTGGAAGGTGTTCAAGAAATATTTATCCAGCCAGAGTTAAGCAAACTGGAAGACATGCAAAATCCCAGTTCCTGTGGCATGAAAAACTTAAGGAGATGGACAGTTCAGAGATGTTCCTTCAACTCTGAGTATTTTCACGAGTCCAAAGAAAGTCTATTAAAATGGTTTCCACTGAAGCAAAGAAAAGTCCATGAAACAGGAACATGTTATAGATGAGAGTCTTCCCACTGATGTGCTGCAGGTCAAGTATTAATAAATGTTCTATGCAGGAAACATCTGAATTATGTACGTTATGGATGGACTTCCCGGTCGGTGGACAATTGTGACCAGCACGAATGACAGCTGTTGTCAACCACCAGCAACAAATAGCCCCAGGAGACCCTGCCTGTGATAACAGGGAAGGAGACACCCCCTTCATCTTAAGTCTCACTTTCTCAGTTTGGGAGTCTTGCAAGTCAGAAACTTCCCCTTTCTGTCAACAAGGTCTGGGTGAATGTTTAATTTATTATACACCCGCTGAGGGCCCAGGAGAAAACGTGGGGGTGATTTTTTGCATGACATAAATATATCCCAACTATCAAATTAATTTGGAAATGCAGTGTAAAGACAAACTATGTCGTGATGGATGTTAGCCCTGGTCAAGGACAAATGAGTCTTTCTCCCAGATGGAGGAAGGTAAGAGAGAAGTAAGCCAGCGGCCCTGAAGCACACTCGGCCCATCAGGCACAGGCCTCCACTCAGTTAGTGAATCCCGTCCTTCCCTCAGCACAAAGTGGGACGGGCTGTTACAAGTCCTGCCAGCCCTCATTTGTTGTCCCACCACCAGGAGCACCACACTGCTCATTCTCCACTTCTTTACCTGGGCTACACACAGCTCAGAAGAATCAGGCTGCCCTGGCTGATTGACTCCGTTGGTTGGAGCATCATCCCAAGAAGTTCGCAGGTTGGATCCCCAGTTGGGGCACAAATGGGAGGCAGCCAATAGATGTTTCTCCCTCATGTTTATGTTTCTCTTTCCTCCAACCCCCATCTCTCTCATCAATAAACGTATCCTAGGGTGAGGATTGAAAAAAAGAAAAAGAATCAGACCCTGGTTTTAAACCATGGCTACACTCAAAATTCATCTGAGATTAAACGGGCAAGACTTATCAAATAAAAGTTCAGGAAGATCAGTTAAATTTGAATTTTGGAAAACAGTGAATATTATATCTTGAAAGAAATATTTTTGTATAAGTATGTCTATGAAATGTTTGTGACACGCTCATTTTAAAATGTTTTCTTTGTTTGGCAACGATGCAAAGGTCACTGGATGTTTTGTATTTTACCTCGCAACACCGTCTAAAAGCTTCAGCCGTGCCCTGCCTCCCCCAGAGACCCCGCCTTAACTGCTCCAAGGCGTTCCCCTCCCACCTGCGCATGCCTGCCCTCACACTGCCACGCTCGTGACCTCCTGACCTCCCCTTCCTGCCCCTCCAGGCACCTGGTACCCACTTTGAGCACCTGTTTGCCCCTACTGCCCATGGGACAGGATGTTAGTGAGATGACTGGTGTTTTGTTGCTGCTGCCATGAAACATTCAGGAAGGATGAGCACTGTGTGTGTTTGGTCCTCGTACTCTTCCCTCTCCCTCCAAGAGCAGCTGAGTGGTGGTGTCCCCTAACTCCAGGGGTCCGGCCAGTACTGAAGGGGCTTGTGGTGCTGAGGTCCTTCTGTCTTCTGGGACAGTCTTTCCCTCCAGACCCCTGTAGCCAGCTGTCCCTGGGAGAGCAGGGGAATGAGGTGAGCACCTTGGAAGGGGTAGTGTCACCTAGACAGTGGGACAGAGGGCAGGGGGGCCCACTGGGAAGAAATTATCCCTGAAAAGGGCCCTAAGTGGCCTTCCTGCTTCCCGCCTTGCCTTTGGCATGCCCTGCATGCCTTCCAAATGAAATCACGCCGTTTCTCAGCCCAGACTCCTCCTGTGGCTTCCATCTTACTCCAAATAAAAGTGGGGTTCGCTTGGCCCCCACGCAGCTCCCTTCATCTCCACATCAGGCTCCCGGCTGCTGCCAGCACACACCGGGCCATCTTCCCTCTCATCGTTTGCATGTCCGGTCCCCTTGGTTGGAATTCCCTTCTGCTACCCACCAGTCTGCCTTATCTCCTGTGCTGCCTTCGGGCAGAATGTGAGGCCCACCCTGACCTCCCTCCCACACCCCGCCCCTCTGTCCCTCTTCCCTGCTTTTCTTTCTCTGTAACACCAAACTCTTCCCAGCTTTGATACAATTCACTTATTTATTTTATTTGTTCTCTCTCTCTCCCTCTCTCTCTGCCATCCTGCCCCTGAGCACCCTGTGAGCAGAGGCATCTGTCTGTTTCACTTCCTTTTTTTTAAAGATGATTTATTTATTTATTTACTTACTTACTTACTTACTTATTTTTAGAGAGAGGGGAAGGGAGGGAAAAAGAGAGAGAGAGAAACATCCATGTGTGGTTGCCTCCTGTGCACCCCCACCAGGAACCTGGCCTGCAACCCAGTCATGTGCCCTGACTGGGAATCGAACTGGCAACCCTCTGGTTCACAAGCCGGTGCTCAACCCACTCAGCCACACCAGCCAGGGCTCCGTTTCACTTCTTTATCCCCAACACAAAGGACAGTGCCTGGCCTATAGCAGGCACTCAATAAATGTTGGAGAAGGAAGAAAGGGAGGGTGGGAGGGAGGAAGGAAGGGGAGTGGAAGGAAGACAGGGTGGGAAGAGCAGAGCGCGGAGCATGCCAGAGCAGTGAGAATGTAAAGACCCTCCTTCCTAGTCCTGGGGGAGGCAGCAAGGCCTCTGAGGGATGCAGGTCTCCGGACACAGGTGTGCCCAGGACTGAGCTGATTGCTAAATCTAAGTGTGCCACTGAGTCGGCAAAGCCTCTAGGTGTGCGGGGACCGTGCAGTGCATTAGGGGTAACCATGAGGTCAACCAGGTCTCCCCAGATTGTGTGCTCCAGACAATCTGAGCAAACAATTGCTCAGATTCCAGAAAGAACACCTGGGATATTGTTAGAGCCTGGGAAAGGAAAAGCAAAGACACCAGCGTGAGCCGGTGAGACTGAATTTTCCCGCCAGCCTGCACCATGCGGGCTTGGAGTCAGGTCAGGACTGTGTTAGAGAAACCAAAGATACACTAGCTCTTGGAAAATCTACTAGTAAAGTTTTTACTGGCTAAGTCATAAATGCAGTACACATAGTATGATTCCATGAACAGTGACAATAGTGTAATCCTGTCCCACTTGCTAGCTGAGTGGCCCTGGGAAGTCACCTCTCTGAGCAGGAAGTGTCTCGTCAATAAAGCGGGACCATTGCACCCCCTCTGGCTACGCTCCGTGTCCTGAAGTCACAGAAAGGTATCTCTTGATCATGCAAGATGCCCATCGGGAGTCAGCAGGGGGCTCGTTTCTCATATCACTCAGGAACTGAGGCCAACGGGACAGGGTTCAAACGGCTGGCAGCCCTGCCAGAGGGAACACGCGCTCCAGAGGGCCTCCCGGCGGCAGTCCAGCGCCCCGCCCCAGAAGCGGCAAGCGTCATTGCACGTAGCTCAGAGTTTGTGGGTCAGAACTAACCACTGGACCTCACCCAGCAGCCAGGAGACCAAGGAGTGCAATGACGCCATGGGCCCAGAGGGTAAGGGCCGGAGAGATTTGGGAAAACATCCCAGAGGGCCCCAAAAGACGTGCGTGAGGCTGGGAGGAGGGAACATACCCATCCCGGTGCCTGGCAGGTGAAACACACACCAAAAATGAAAACCATGGTTGGACCCTCAGTGTTGGGGGAAGGCAGAGACACCCCTCACCTTGGGCCCAAACCTTAGCTCAGAACCTAACGGGCTTCTCTGTAATGAACGCTGCTGATTGAATTTGTCGAACTCTCACTGGGCCTCACCTAAAAGACAGTTCTTGCCTGCCCAGAGGCCAGAGACATACACTTCCATAGTTTCAGCATAGCTCCCTTCCCATGCCCACCCAAGCCTCCAGCATCGGTATTTGTTTAGTACCTTCCATGTGCTAAAAAAAAGCACAATTCCAGGCCCTGGGGATACAGAGGGAAGCAGACAGACAGTCCCTGCCCTCAGTGAGCCTACCTTCTGAGGGAGGATGAGGAGGCAGAGAGGAGTCTCTTGGCCGAATATTTAATATCCTGTGTTACTACTGTCAGGTGCTGGACCTGTGAAGAAGACAGCACGCAGGACAATGCAGTAGGGGACAAATCCCTAGCGATGGACAGGAGGCGACGCGTCAGCTTAGGCCATCCGGGAGGAGAGCCAGGATCCAAGCAGTGGGCCCAGCAGGAGCAGAGAGCCAGAGCCTGAAGAGAAAAGGCTGCGTGAGGAATCGGAAGCCAGGACAGCGGGACCCTCCTGCGTTTACAAGGCGTGACGTCCGGCATGAAAGCATCCAAGAGGCCGGCCTGGTCTTGTAGCCCAGGGGAAGGAGCGGAGAGGTCCTGGGCATGTCGGCAGAGAGCAGAGGCAGAGTAGGCGGGGCACGACTTGGGAATCCATGGCGCTTTAGCCAACCTAAGTCTGAGATGCCCGTAGTCGCCACACAGCAGCAGCTGGACAAGAAGTCTGCAGTCCGGGAGAGGGACTCAGACCAGACACACAAAACGTGGAGTTGTTAACATGTGATGTCAGAATACGGGGCCTTTTCAGAGTTGCCTGGCCTCTCTGGCCAAAAAGTCAAGGTGGCTTAAGTCAAAGAACAAAAGAGATGTTGCCTTTGACAAGAATTCCTTGGGCAGGTCACCGCCAAAGCAGGCGCTACTGTCTCAAATAGTAACTGTAGGACTTTACGGCAGAAACTTGAGAGAGGAAGAACATGGTCTGAGTGTTGAAGAGGTGTGAATCTGAAACAGAGAAATTCCGTAATCTCCAGATGAATGGTATCAGTTGGAGTAATCTGGGTTTTGCTATTTGATATTTGGACAACATCCAAACATCGGTGGTTTAAAGCAGCAGAGATGTACACTTTGATCACACAGTATGTTCACCAAGAATCAGCAGAGGGCTTGTTCATCAGAGTCTCTGGGGATCAGCTAATGGCCCAGCCACCACCTCAGAGGTAGCCAGTTCCCAGTAAGACAGCGAAGGATGCTCTCACAATGCCATGGACTATTCCAGCCCAGAAGGGATATAGGTCTCTTCCACTGGCAATGCAAGGTCCCTCCACTCACAAAAAGGCCAGAAAGCCTAACCCTCCCTTGTGCCCATTTTCCAGCATTTCTGCCTCTTGCCCCCTCCCACCACCATCTTTTATCGGAGACAACCCCGGAGACTTTCAGGAGGGGGCAACTGGCGGAAACAAGCCATGCTTATCTGACTCACAACACCCTTTGACTCTCACAAGGACCCTACCAACCAGTTCACGTCCTTCCCATGTTTCAGGGGCACACAGGGCAGCATGGAGGCATTCAGTGGCGTGCTGAAGGCCCACAGCGAGCAGGCAGGGGCATCCAGATTGCAGACCGGGCACAAAGCCAGAGCCATCCTTATTCTGCCCACAACACACACTGCCGTTTATAGCCCTACTTTCCCTTTAAAATGAGGTGGCATTTTCATTTTAGATCCACCCTGGCCAAACCCAAGGAGGAGAGGGAATACTTAGAAAGAGAAGAAGAATACGTGCAGCAGATGTTAAATGGGTTCAATTTTCCTTCCTCGCCTTTGTCGCCTGTGAGTCGAAGGAGAAAGGAAGAAGAATAGAACACAGGGCAGAGAAGAGGCCTGTGACGGTGCTGGGGAAGCTGATGCTTATTTTTGAAGATGCTACAGGAACCCAGAGCTGTGTGGACCAGCCCAGTCTGAAACTCATGTTTCACAGAGTTGATTCCTAATGCCCCACTAAACACTTTTCGCTCATCCCTGGTGTGACTTGTAGACATATGCACTAGAGAGATCAGAAAATGACTACGTACTCCACTGTCAAATAGCCCCAGTAGGCAATCTGCTATATTTTGGGTTAGGACGGATTGTCCAGTCATTGTTCAAGTCCTGCAGGCTGGGACTGCCTTCCCGTGAAGCAGGGCACGAGTCTAGCTTTTGTCTAGCACGCAGAAGTGTCTGTGTTGTCTCGGGAATCTATTTTAAACTTTCTATAAATTCAGTGTGTTCAATGGGTCATATTTATTTATGAGACATTTTCTGATGCCTTGTTACAATTCATCAGTGCCCCCAATGACAACCTGAGTCCCAAGAGAAAGTCTGAGGCATGTGGCCTGTGATGCCTGGGGTGTATTCTGCTCTTTCATTTAGAAAAAGGCCCCATCTCTCAAGGGTCAACGATGCCAAACTTTAAAACAAAAGCTCCCAATCAGGGCAAATCATCGGCTAGAGAGGCAGTGTAGGAGAGAGAAACACTGGGCTGTAACGCTCCGGCTCACAAGCAGCTCAGGTTTCCCTTTTATTTCCCAGACTAAAGAACTGCGAGCAGGTCCTTTTATTCCCAAACTACACACCAGAAAAGCGTGGCAAGAAAATGACTGACCAGACCTCTCAGCAAAGGCGCCTGTCTCTCCACCGTCCACAAGGCCACTTGGGAGAGGTGCCCGCCCTCCGAGCCGAGAGAAACGGTCTGTGCTTAGGAAGGCCAGCCCATGTCTCCCCGGTGGCCGTGCTGCACGGAGGTCAGACCTGACTGGTGAAACCAGAGTGTCTTCGGCTCTAATGAGGTGACTCTGGGTTCTTGGATGGCCCATGGGTGGGAGCCGGTCACCAGAAAGACCAGGCCATGATCAGAGGCTTCATAGTTTCAGCCCTATCCCAGCCCCCATTCTCCAGGGAGAGGGGCTGGAAATGGAGTTAATGATTGATCATGCCTACATGAGGAAGCCTCCCAAAAACCCCAGAAGTGCAGCTTTGGAGAGCCTCTGAGCTGGCAAACAAGGGGAGGTGCTGGGAGAACCGCGCCAGGAGAGGGTGTAGAAGCCCTGCCCCTTCCCACACGCCTTACCCTGTGCATCTCTTCCATGGGATGTTCATCCCTACCCTTTATCATTTTATAGTGAACTGGTAAACAGTAAGTAAACTGCTTCCCAAGAGGAAAGAATCCAGGCTTAGCAGGAAAATGACGTTTATACAGGGTGGAGTAAAAGTAGGGTTACACTTGTGAGTATGCGGAGCACATAGTTTATGTTTGCTTTATTATCTACTAAGTTTTATATTATTTTCTATGCACACAACTGTAAACCTACCTTTGCCTCGCCCCATATGTGTCTTGACTCTTCCTAAGCGGCGTTTAGCTGAGAACTGAGTACAGAGCTTGTGAGTCAAGCAACAAGTCTTGTCTTACAACAGCCTCCAAGCCTAGGAAACAGCCCCTACACACAAGCACAAACACACACATGTGCATGTACACACGTGGACACACATACACAGGCCTCAGGATCCATCCATCCTACAAAAGGATAGTCCAGAAGCTCAATCTCCCATTTCACAAACTAAGAAACAAAGATAGGGAACTCTTAAGTAGGTGGCGAAAAGACATTCAGATAGAACCAGAAGTCAAGAATGTAACTCAGTCATTGCCATTATCTCTTAGTAACCAAGCTGAAAGCAATATTCAAAATGAGGGAGGGAATTCTAGTAGAATCAGTAATACCTTGTCTTTATCTAGTTAACTGTGAAAAAAACTTGGGACTTTAAAAAATTATAAAATGCGCTTTTTCCCTCTGAATACAGTGGCAAGAATGTCAATCGGAAGAAGCAAGCCCCTCGGAGCTTCTCATCTCACCTCGCCAATATTCTCACAGGTTCCCCTCATCACCGCCCACGGATGGATGCCTTGGTCAGCCTCCACTAGGAGGCGAGAACACAAGCAGGGAGAAAAGAGAGCAGAAAGAGCACAGGCTCCCACAAGGAGACACTGAAGCACTCTGACTGCATGCAAGGTGAGGGCTCACAGCGACAGAGCACTGCAATTGGAGCCTGGGACAGCTTGCGGCTCCATCCTGGGCCTTGCAGAGCCGGCGCTTCGTCTGTCCCCTGCAAATCACAGGATGCTCCCATCTCTGCGTAAGATGTTCTGTCTCCCCAGAATAAAGTGCCCAGTCTCACAGGGGCCCTGGCTCTGCCCTGCACATAACCACATGTGCTCCGATTTCAGATCCTGGTTTTTGCTGGTGTAACACTCCATACTTTTAACTGCGAGAAATCAAAATACATAAAAATAGATTTAAAATAAATTATTCCCTAAACAATAACTCAAGAGAAACAATGTCCTAAGTAAAGGCACTTCTAAATATTCCTCCAGGCTTTTTTTCCTCCAGAGGACAGAAGGGATTAACTCTAGCTACTCTTAAAGGAAGCTCAGTCAAGATGTACAATTAATGGGTGAATTAAAACTAAACATAGCTACCCTGTGTTAGTCTCAGTTCCAGGCACTGTATCAAGAAAATTTATAACCACCCTTTTATCTAATCTTCATGGCAATCCCATGAGACCATTCTTACTGTCCCCGTTTACAGATGGAACTCAGAGAGACAAGTGACACACCAGGGCCAGGCCAGGGTAAGAAAAGAGGCACCTAAGTGTAGAGGTTCGGGAGCCGCACACTCTCAGGGTTCTACAAGTGCAGGGCCATCACCAGAGTGTGAGCGCCACCTTAAATTCACATTCTAATTTCCTCCTGCCTCCCCTTGGCCATGTCACACACAGCACAGCAGTAGCATCCCTGGGATTCCAACCCAAGTACACTGGACCCAAAGGCCTCCTCATACCACCCAACCTCCTGTCGACACAAGTCACTCCACCCATGAGAGTTTGCTCCACAAGACTCTACATGAAGAGCCCTGAGAGCTGAGATCACAGATCACTAGAGTGGCTTGAGCTACGGGAACCCGGGAGAGTGGAGTGGAGGCCTGGCAGGTACACACACACGTGTGCACACACTCACACGCCAGCTCTCCCCTGCAATGAGAGAACCAACCCACAATCATGGATCCACAGGGTAATCCAGTACCCTCAAGGAAAAACCATTTTGTAACTGTCTCCAATATGGAATGTGAGCGCACAAAATGTGCTCCATCTATTTTAAGCCTAAGCTATTGATCGATTTGTTCTGGGACTGAGAATATAGTGCACATTTTTCATCCATGTAAAAACAAGAAGCAAAGTTATAATCAAACCCCATAACCACTTCCCCAGCCTTAACTCTGCCCAGCTCCTGGCTTCAGCCATCAAAGGCACAGCTGCTCACCAGGGGTGGAATCAAAACATTTCTTTTCTTTTCTTATTTATTTTATTGTTGTTCAAGTACAGTTATCTGCCTCCTCCGCCACCAATCGCCCCCACCAAAGCTATCCACACCTCCCTCTCCTGCTTCCACCCCGCCTTGGTTTTGTCCATGTGTCCTCTGTAGTTGTTCCTAAAAACCCTTCCCCTTTTCCTCCATTATTCCCTCCAACCTCCCCTCTGGTAACTGTCATTTTGTTCTTAATTTCAACGTCTCTGTTTATAGTTTTCTTGCTTGTTTGTTTTGTTGATTAGGTTCCACTTAAAGGTGAGATCATATGGTATTTGTCTTTCACCACCTGGCTTCTTTCACTTAGCATTATGCTCTCCAGTTCCATCCATGCTGTTGCAAAGGGTAGGAGTTCCTTCTTTCTTTCTGCTGCGTAGTGTTCTATCACATAAATGTAGCATAGTTTTCTGATCCACTCATTTACTGATGGGCACTTAGGTTGCTCCCAGCACTTGGCTATTGTAAATTGTGCTGCTATGAACATTGGGGTGCATAGGTCCTTTTGGATTGGTGTTTCAGGGTTCTTAGGGTGTAATCTCAGCAGTGGAATTGCCGGGTCAAAAGGCAGTTCCATTTTTAGTTTTCTCAGGAAATTCCATTCTTGAGAGCACTGAGCTCCACTGACATGAAGGTTGCCATCCTGTCCACAGGCTGTAAGAGGCAGGATAGTACAGGCTTCTCTCTGGTAGAAGGCACTCTTCCCTGGCCTGTGGATGGTGGGGAGGATGCATAGGAATTCTACAGTGTCTGAGTTTGTCGAAATTACCCCAATTATGAGGGACATTACCCTAAATGGCTCTTTTCCCTTGCTAGCCATGATTTCCATTGTAATTTCCATCTTCATCTGAAAAGCATTTTTTACCAAAAATAAAATGGTAAATTTAGTTTGAAAATGGGCATCAGCCAGGTGTTGGACATGTGGCCTATTGGTCCAAACTGAGTTAATCTCATACGCATCTGTCAGAAGCCACTGACCCCAAGATGGTCAGAGGTTGTGGGGAGATGCTAACAGGGGAAGGAGGGGAAACACAGGCTTTGTAGGATACGCCACCCAGTGGGGTAAGGTTTCCAACAGAGAAGCGCCAGAGAGTTAGTGAGGCAAAACTGACAGGAAACGGGCCCTTAAGTTTCTAATGTTTTCAGCTCAGTCAAAGAAAATGATGAAATCATATTTCAATGAGGGTTTCCATTCCAAGTGTGGTATTTCCATCTTCCACAGCAAAGGAACAGAGAACGCTGGGATTTGCATGTAAGGTGATGCTTCATCACTCACATTTTTATAGGTTCATTAGAGCCTTGACGTTTCTGGAATCCTCTGGGAGCTGGTGAGACACACAGACCCTTGGTCCCTGCTCCAGACCTGCTGAAGCAGAGACTGCATTTCATCAAGATCCCCAGGCGATTCTTGGGTATGTTAGGGTTGGGGAGACACCGTTAACTCTAAGATTAGGGATGAAGAAGGAGAAGGTAGCAAAAATAACAATCATCCCATTATCACTGGTGCATGCTTACAGTGTGCTAGGCAGAGTGCTGGGCTGGTTTTATTTACAAGCTCATGGTAACTCTGAAAGGAAGCAGTGTCATCCCCATTCTACAGATGGAAAAGCTGACCTTCATGAAAGTTCAATCACTTTCCAAAGGTCACTATTTAATAATGACAGAGGCAACATTACAACTCAAGTCTCTCTGATACCAAAACCAGTGTCTTGCCCACTAAGCCTCTGGGTTCCCTTCAGAATGCTCTGGTGATGGAGAATCCACCAGCTTTCTAGAACTACTTCAATTCCGTGATGTGGTTCTTAGGTCCAATGATAAACTACCACATCTCTCTGTAGTTATGAAATCTTTCCTGTGTGAAGAAAAACCTCTTCAAAACATCACTAGATGTGGATACTCTCAATAATTAAACAAATAAAAAGAAAAACTATCTACATTTCTCCCCAAATCACTAGCCATAACTGTACTGAAGATTTCATAAATGATTAAATAAAACTTAGTGGAGAAAGATCACTTCAATTTACCATTCCACTGAAAATTATCTTTTGCAGCATTCCACAAACAGTGATATCATTGATAAGTTCTCTTATCACTGGTAAGTGGGATTGATGGGTTCTCAATATGAAAACCTCCCCTACCCTCAGAGCATGAGCTTCCCAGGGGTAATAAAGGTGCCTTTTTAAAAATACTTGATTTTTTTAGAGCAGTTTTAGGTTCACGTGAAAATCGAAAGGAAGGTACGGAGATTTCTCATAAGCCCCTCTGCCCCCACACCTGCGCAGCTACCCAATACCCCCACCAGAGAGGTGCATTTGTTACTGCTGATGAACCTAGGATGGGACATCCTAACCACCCAGAATCCACAGTTTATGTTATGGTCAGTCTTGGGATTGTACTTTCTGTAGGTCTGGACAAATATATAATAAACTACTACTATCGTACACAGTAATTTCAATGGCCTTAAAATCCCCCATGCTCCATATACTCACCCCTTCCTCCCCTTTACCTTAGAAGGCCACTGGTCTTTGTCCTGTCTCCATATCTGTGGCTTTTCCAGGATGGCATACAGTTGGAATCATATGGCAGGTGGCCTTTTCAAACTGGCTTCTCTCACTTAGTAATATGCATTTAAGGTTTCCTCCATGTCTTGTCATGGCTTGGTAGTCCATTTCTTTTTAGTGCTAAATAATATTCCATTCTCTGGGCATAGTACTGTTTATTTATCTGTTCACCTACAGAAGACATACTGGTTGCTTCCAAGTTTTGGCTTCATCTATAAAAAAAGATCTTACAAACATTGATATTCAGGTTTTTGTGTTGACATAAATTTTCAACACGTTGGGGCAGATACCAAGGAGTACCACTGCTGAATTGTATGGTAAGGGCAGGCTTAATTTTGAGAAAAAAAACACCGTCTGTCTTCAAAATGGCTGTACCATTTTGCGTTCCCACAAAGGTATCTTTTTCCAATATACATCTACTTTCTTACATCATAGCTCATGGTCAGCACCCAGCACACAGCAGGTGCCCAAGATATACTTCTGGACTAATGAAAGAATAATGAACTGCACACTTTTTCAATCACTAAGCAGTCATTTAGCAAACACACATATTTATGAAGCACCAACAAACTCAGGGATTCTGCTAGGTATTAGGGACAAAAATAGAAGACGCTAACCTTCGTTTTATTTGCTTTCTAATACACAGAAAAGCAAGGCTTAGGGGAATGCAAATCAAGAGGTGCGTCCCATGTCACCATGCCAGCCTCTACAGGTCTCTTCCCTCATCAGCAGGAATGGGACATGAGCTACTTTTTAGGGTGGTTGGGCGGAGTAACTAAGGTGACGCATATAAAATAGTAATTCCATGCTTGTCGTAGAGAATAAGCTCAAAAGCAGTAGCTATAACCATCAATATCATTGGTTTGTAATAAAAGATTTTTAATCTTTTAAACACTGACAAAAGTTGATAACAGTCATATGCTTCAAAAACCTGTTCTCTTTTTCAGAGGCAGTTTCACATGGGCCTCCTTAAGCAGAAGGGTGGACTGGGGCCTCCAAGGGCAGCAGACAGACATCTCCAGTGTCGCCCAGCCCTCTGGCTTGAAAGCACCCGGGGAGCTTGGGGGAAACCCAACACCGGGCTAAGCACGGGAGGAGCCTCTTCCCTCTGCTGCTGGGGGAGGCTCCTGCCATGACCCACAGCAACAGGCAGAGTAGCTCTTGCTTGGGTTTGCCACCGCCCAGAGGAATGAATCTCAATGTACTACAGCAACAGCATGGCAAAGGAGGGAGTTCCCTTTCCACTGGTTACCGGGTACGACTCTGCCAGGGGGCACTTTCCAAGGCATATCTGAAATGGGAAACTAGCTAAGTCCCTCGCTGACAGTCTGGTGGCCACTCTCGACAGCTTCCTCACCAAAAACTGAACACAGATAACCTCACCCGAGGAACCAGGAGAAGCAGCCGCCACGAAGACGCCTCGGCCACCCTTGGCGTGGTTTTCAGAGAGGTGTGGGCCACACCGTATGTACTCCCCCTGCCCGACACAGCCAGGCTTCTCTCTGCCTTATGACAGTCGCTGGTTTCAGGGCTCTCCCAAGGCAGGTTCCAAGAAGTTCCGATGCCATGATTTTTGGATCAATGTTCAAACAAATGGAGACATTTTTTGAGTTAGTTAAGGGCGTGGCCTCTGGGCCATACTGGCTCTAACTCTCCTTACCTGCGTGACCGTGGATAAATCATCTACATCACGGTGTCTCAGTTTCACCATCTTTAAAATGAGGATAATGAGAGGATTTCACAACAGCATCATTCTCAAGGAGTTAAAAAAAATGTGACACCAATGTAGAGTGTGTAGTTTCCAAAGCCTTTTCTAACTCCTTAGGCAGGGGACTGACAGGTTTGGTAGAAATGGATCACAAAACATCTGAGAAACTGAGATTTTCTAGACACTTTGAAAGAATATCAGAATAGGATTGCTGGATTAGCTATACACTGGGTAAATGTCCTACAAGCAACAAATCCATAACCTTTGGAGTCGTCTCTTCCTCCAGAAAGAAAACATTTGCATCTCTACCAGACAACACCTAGAGGTTGACAGGTAACTTGAAGAGTCCAGGCCCCATTCAATAAGAAACAGTAAGTAAAACAAAGATGCCTGCTAGCATTGTACCACCCAATACGGCAGACACTAGCCTCATATGGCTATTTAAATTTGAGTTCATTAAAAATAAGTAAAATTTAAAACTCAGTTTCCCAGGAGTGATATTGTTTTAGGTGCTCAGTAGCTAGATGCAGCTAGTGGCCGCTGTGGAGAGGGAGAAGAACAGACAGTTTCCATCGCAGCTGAGCGCTCCGGCAGACAGCAGTGCCCAGAGAACTCCTGGGCGGGAGTATTAGCTTACCATGGGTGCCTAAACAAGTCAGAACAAACTCAGTGGCTTAAATCAACATAAATGTATTATCTCAGGGTTCTATAAGTCAGAAGTGGCTTAGCTCAATTGTTTCTCTGTTCCAGATTTCCCAAGGCCAAAGTCAAGGTGTCAGGCAGCTGGGCTCTCACTGGGAGGCTGTGGGAAGGTTCCACTTCAAGTTCCTTTGGTTGGGTGTAGGTCTGAGGTCCCTTTTTCCTTGCTGGCTGTCAGCAGGGAGCCGGTCCTGCTCCTGGACACTGCTTGCGTGCCTTCTCCTGCTTTCCCTGTGGTCCTCTAGCAATGTCCGCCAAATTCCACTCGCCCCTCGAATGCCTCTGCCTATTCCTCTGTTGCATCCCTTGGACTGACAGCAGCTGGAGACCGTTCTCTGCTTTTATTGAGGGCTCCAGTGATTAGATCTTGCCCACCCGGATAATGCAGTATACAAGAAAGCAACCTTGAATTCTATAATGCACATTACTTCTGCAAGTCCCTTCTACCACATAACACAACAAATACATAGGATCCAGGGATGAGGGTGTGGATATGTTCGATCTGCTCACCGCAGCAGGCTTGTTTGACAATGTTGAGTGTGACCTCAAGACAATGTGCAGTCCTCTCTTTCCTTTAATTCCAAGCATTGGGTAATTTTTCTTAATGATTCCTAGGGCTATTGTGAAGATTAAAGGTATGAATGTGCCTAAAGTGCCTAGAACAGGGCCAGGGGCAGAGTAAGGGCCACAGAAGTGTTCCGTTCATCTTTCTGTGCCTCGGTTTTCTCAACCGTCAGAACTGAGTCGCACCATGTCTCCAGTATGAGGTCGCTGTAAGGATTAAAGACTAACCCCTATTAGAACTGGCAGTGTCTACACAGAGAGAAGGCTCACAATGCCATTGGTCTCCGTGGAGGAACAAAAGCAGCTGTGTTGACAAACCATAGTCCTGCCTCCTCTGGGTGGAGGAAGACAGGTCCAGCCCCTCCCTGTCCATCCTCCACTCGCCCTGCATTTCAGGGATGGCAACTGAACCCTCAGAGGCCCACTGAGGACCGCTCAGGGCGGGGCGCACCCTCCCTTGACGAGCTGTCTGTCTCAAGCAAACTGCCCCGTACTTCCTCCCATGGAGCACAAGGAACAGAGGGTCTGTGGGATTGTAGGCCAGAGGAAGCACAGGGAATGGAGCCTCCTGGACTAGCACTTGGGAATTCCCACCCAAAAACCCCAAAAGGCCACTGAGGTTTCAAGTTCTCCCCTGGGCAGCCTTTGGTGATTGAAAAACAAATGTAATGGACAGATCTTATTGGCGTGTTGATAAGTGCGAAACTCCAGATCTTCAGGCCTTGATTTTGTCTTGTCTACGAGGCCTTTTCTGCCTCCCCTGGGGGTACCCTCCCTGCTGTTCCCCACAAGGACTTCTGGTGGCAGTAATTCTGTCACTTCCTTTGTGTTGCAGGTACAAATCTCACGAGGGTCCTGGACCCAAGGATGTGAGAAACGTGCCCTTCTTTTCTAGAATTCAGTGCACTTTCTACCTGAGCACCCATTTCTGCCAGGAGGCCCATGTCAATCAACATAGGGTTTCCACCCCTCGTGGCCTTGTGTCTTAGGCACAATCTGAGATCCACACAGAACAAGGCTATTGGAAGGTACATGGGGCTGGGAGGATGGCTAGGCTGCTGGTCTTCAACTGCCACCTAGCGACACCCCCATGGCCGGGGTGTCCAGCACCCAATACGGCCCTCAGCAGTTGGTTCCTGCAGGCCACCTCTAGACCCCTCACAGGTTCTGCCATGGGAGGGACTTTCCTCTAAGTCGCTTCTGTTGTGTGTGTACAGAAGTATTTTGTAATTGCTCAGCCACGCAGGCGGCACTAGGACCCATCAGAGTCATCCCAGTCCCATCTGCACTGGTACCCCTTGCAGCCAAAAACACTTGGCTCAGGACGAATTCTCTGGAAATAATCTCCCACCAGCACAGGTACACAGATGCACACAGCCCTCAACACCTCTCACTTCTTCTCCAATCAGGGCACAGCCAGTCCAGCCTGCTTCCCCAGCCCAGAGAGCTGAGTCTCCCAGACTGGTCACATGGATAATCACTTAAAACTAATTACTCACTTGTGTCACAGAGATGGCCCCCAAACATCTGGTTCCTATAAGCCTCCCCTCCTCCCCACACCTCACCCTGAAACGTTCTACCAAATGTTGCGGGGAAAATACAACTTTCTGGGCAGCATCTAGGCTGGTCGATGACCCGGCTCCACAGGCTGACCCCCGGGACACATCAGAGAAGGTCTGATTTCGGTGTGGTCGTTTTCCAGGATTCAGGGCTGGATTCTCCCACTCCCTCCCTCCCCATCACCCCAAGAGAAGAGTGTCCCCCTGAAATCAGGGGCTGTCCCAGAGCTTTGTGGTACTGTACACATTCCCTGTGATGCCTCCAAGACCCTCCACTCCATTCATTCATTGGTTTCTTTAGTAAATCTTTATTAGGGTTCCCAATGCATGCCACTGTTAGGCCCAGGGCGACAAACAGTAGAAATTTCAGAGATTATAGAGAAAAAGAAACCCTTGTGCACTGCCAATTTGTTCAGCCACTATGAAAAATAGTATGGAGATTTCTCAAAAAAACTGAAAACATATCTACCGTACGACCCAGCAATTCCGCTTCTGGACATTTATCCAAAGAAGTAATTCAAAAATGTATATGCACCCCTGCGTTCAGGCCAGCATAATTTACAAGATATGGCCAAGACAGGCAAGCAACCTAGGTGTCCATCAGGTGTGGTAATATATACAATGGAATATTACTCAACTGTATAAAAAAGAATGGAATCTTACCATTTGCGAAAGCATGCATGGACCTACAGGGCATTTTGCTAAGTAAAATAAGTCAGAGAAAGACAAATGCCAGATGATTTCAATTATACATGGGATCTACAGAACAATATAAATGAATAGACAAAACAGAAACAGACTCACAGATTCAAAAAAACAGACTGACGGATGTCAGAGCGGAGGGTGTTGGGAGGCTGGGTGAGAAAGGTGAAGGGATTGAGAAGTACCAGCTGGTAGTTACAAAATGGTCATGAGAATGTGAAGTGCAGTACAGGGAATACAGTCAATACTGCTGTAATAACTACGTGTGGTATCAGGTGAGTGCTGGAAATATCAGGGGGATCACTTTGTAAAGCACGTGATTATCTAACCAGTACTCTGTACACCTAAAACCAATACAAAATAATATTGGATACAAACTGTGATTGTAAAAAAATCTAAAAATTAAAATAAATACATGGGTAAAAATGATGGGGTGTGCACACACTGGAATATTATGCAGCAATAAAAAAGAATGAAACTCTTGCCACGTGTGACAACATGGATGGACCTAAAGGGTATTATGCTGAATGACATAGGTCAGATGGAGAAAGACAGCTACTGAACGCTTTCACTTACCTGTGGAACTACAAAAACAAAGCAAATGGACAAACACAACAAAACAAAAACAGACCCATCTCAACAGAGACCAAAGGGATGGCTACCAACCAATGTCACCCCAATAAATTCAATTAAAAAGAAAAAATTAAATTAAATTAAATTTTAAAGAGGGGGATGGATACCAGGGGGAGAGGATGGAGGGAAGGGGTGAAAAAGGTAAAGTGGAAATAGTCAGTCAGTGATATTGTGACAAATTGGCATGGTGACAGATGATTACTAGAATTAGCAGGGTGGTCACACTGTAAGGTATAAAAATGTTGAAATATTATACATCTAAAACTAATATAAGTAATAATATCATATACCAACCAAATAGACTTGAATTTAAAATTGTCAATTTCAGAGAAAGTCTAAAACACGACCTATTATAACCCTATCTTGCTGGAGCACAGTCCTGGAGAAGGGAGGTGACACCCACAGCCTCACAGCTGCTGCAGCAGCCCAGCCCACACTGGACCCCGGCACTGCTGACCACTTGCATCCCTGGGGAAACTGAAGCCTGGGACTTGCGGGCACAGCAACTCCATTCATAGCAGTGAACGTATCCTTGTTATTGAGCCGGTGGCTACTCTAGGCCTCTGCCCTGCTGAGATCTAAGACTTGTTGGCATCTGCCCATCAGGCATGGCTTGGGAAGCCCATCAATATTGGGGGTGCATGTGCCTCTTTCCTTCATTTTAATTTGATGGGGCTCCCCTAAATCTATGACAGTCCATCCTGCCTACATTGATTTGCCCTCCGGACCCAAAGTGCCAGCCCCTCCCATTGTCTTGGCTCCCATTCACCCCTCCTCTCCTCACACACCATTGCAACAGCTTTCTGGCCGATCTCCGACCTTCCGTCCACCACTGCCACTGGAGTGCTCTTTACAAAATGCAGACCTGACCAGGACCCATGCCCCACCCATCCTGCCTAAGTCCTCGTGGCTTCCTACAGTTAGAGGTAACTTTGAAGAACTTCATTGGCAAGAGCTTCCATGATCCAGCACCAACTGACATTTCCAGTCTCATCTTCCAGCAATCCCCATGCCTCTCCCCCCACACCTGGCCCAATGACCCAGGAAGACCAAAAACCATACTCTTCTTCACAACCACCACCCTCCTTTGTGTTTTCCTACCATTCCACATACCCAGAAAGCCTTTCTCCCACGCCTCCACCTCAAATCTCAAAGTCACCTCCACCCAATTCAGTTGTCACCACTTAAGCTCACTATTCACCATTGCCCTGGGAAAGTGAACTGTGGCTCCCTCTGGTCCTGTAATACTTCACCCAGTTGCTGTCACAGTGTGCACTGTGTGCAGAACTAAGTTATATGAGAGAGAGAGAGAAGAAAAAATGGAAAAGCAGAGACACTCCAAGCTCAAGCTCACTTCCACTTTCTTCCCTTCATTTCTACCCTCTACCTGCATCTGATGGCAACACTTCTCCTCCGTATTCACCAGGCCATTTCTCAATTTTAGGGTATTCCAGGTGAAGGGGCTGGAGCAATATTTGCAGTGCAAGGCAGAACTTCTTTCCCCTACATACTCCCATTAAAGCCATCAATAAATTAGATTAGTGGTTTTGACATTTTTCTGCCTACTGGCTGACCTAAGCCACTAAATAGAGCCTCTATAGTCCTTTCTTATAGCCCATCTCAGTGTTTATAAGGTGGTAGAGGTTGTGGGACTTACCTGTCACTGGGCCAAGGTCAGGGGGAGCAAAGCATAGCTTTATTAGACTTTGGAAAAGTTCCTAATGGGAGACTCCTTCTCACATATATCGTTGTAGCTGGTAAAATACCTTCCAGCCCTGCTGAAAGGGTGGGCCCTGGCTAGTAACCCTCACCTAATATATCAACATAAATCTTATTCCTATCACCTTTTATTCCCTACTCTTTCTCTCCATGGCTGGGCTGTATGAGGTCACTAGGAAGTTGTTTGTGTTCCCTTCCCCCAGGACCAAGGAACACACTTCACGTTTCAGTTCCTGCTGTTCAGATTCATTACAGGCAGGGGTTGGGGGTTAAGGGGAGTGTTATGGCAGAATCAGAGGCTCCTACAACCATGGGTATGTAAAAACATCATCTCTGAGTTTCTCATTTTACAATAGAGGAAGCAGGAGGTCTGCAGGGGAATAAGCCCTCTTCTGTTATAAAAAGAAGTGCAAGGTCTGTCCGGAAAAAGTCCAACCATTGTCAACATAATGAGGACAGTTTGCATGACATGCATGTAACCTGGCAGCCAAGGAGGGTGGACAGGAATGCACACATGTGAACAATGACAACTTCACTGTACTAGTCAGTGGGGGCAGTAGATGCCACTGAGTGAGCATGTGTACTGTGTGGCCGTCACATTCAAAATGACTGAGCGAGTAGAACAACGAATCTGCATCAGATTTTGCACTAAGCTTGAACATTTCTCTGCGGAAAATATGGATGAGTCAGGAGGCTGCAGCTATGGGCAACTGCTGATTTGGCAACTTCATCACGACAATGCTCCGGCTCATGCATCACTTCCCATGCAGAGATTTTTGGGGAAACATCAAATCACCAATGTGACTCAGCTCCCCTACAGCCCAGATTTGGCTCCCTGCAGCTTCTGGCTTCCCCAAAACTAAAATCACTTTTGAAAGGGAAGAGATTTCAGACCATTAATGAGATTCAGGAAAATATGACAAGCAGCTGATGGTGATTCCAACAAAAGATTTGGCAGTGTTTTGAACAGTGGGAGAGATGCTGAGAGAACTGTGTGAGGTCACAAGGTGCCTACTTCGAAAGGGACTGAGGTGTCATTGTCCTAGGTACAATGTTTCTCATATCTTGTACCTTCTTCAATAAATGTCTCTATTTTTCATAGCACATGGCTGGATACCTTCTGGACAGACCTCATAAACCACCTAAAGAAGCATTCTGTGAGCTACAGCCCACCTGACTTGGCTCACACTGGACACTAGAATCTTGACTGAAATGGTGTCTCTGGTTACGCAGCTCAGGCACCCCACAGGCTGATGCCTGCAGGAGTCTTTAGCACAGGACCCAATGACGACAGAGTTCACTCAAAAGCCTGACCTCATCCTCTAACATGAAAACTAGTTACACTTTTCTCAGATAATAAATCAATGCTGTACATATACAAAAATAACCAGCTTCTAGCTCCTCCTTACTAAGAAACAAACGAGAGTCCTGAGCTTCCCTCCCTTTTGGTTACTGCTTGCAGGGTATAACTTTTTCAGTCCCTTTACTTTCAACCTATTTGTGTCTTTGAATTTAAGCATTCTACTTGTAGACAGTATATGGATTTACTGGATACAAAAAGTTGGGTACCTTTTTTATTTAGTCTTCCCATCTCTGTCTTTTAATTGAAATGTTTAATACATTTATATTTAATGAAATTACTAATAAGGTAGGATTTATATCTCCTATTTTGCTATTTGTTTTCTGTATATCTCGTGTCTTTTTTCTTTTTCTTTAAATCATTTTATTTTTGTATGTGTGTTAAATGGGTATTTTATTTCAGTCTTATATTTAAATCCCCTTGTTTCTTTCATTATTTTTCCACCTATTTTCTTAGTGGTTTCCCCAGAAATTACAATATATTTTTAATTTGTCACAATCTAGCTCAGAGTAGCACCAACTTAATTTCAATAGTAAAAAAAGCTTTGCTTTTATGTAACACCATTCCCTCACCCCTTCTTTGTGTTGCTGTCATACAAATTATATCTTCCTATAGTGTATGCCCATCAAAATAGATTTATAGTCATTGTTTTATGCAGTTGTGTTTTAAATCAGGCAGAAAAAAAATTACAAACAAATTATCCATTTACATTAACTGATGTCACTCCAATAAACTTAAGAATATATATTTATACTGTGTTTTATACTCGCCTATGTAGTTCCTTTGACTGATGTTCTGTATTTCTTATGCAGATTCTAGTTATTCCCATATGTCTTTTGTTTCATCCCAAAGGATTCCTTTAGTAGTTTTAATAAGGAGAATATGCTCTTTCATTTATCCTGGCATACCTTAATTTCACCTCATTTTTAAAGAATAGTTTTATGAGATAAATAATTAGTGGTTGATACTATTGTTTAGTACCTTAAATATGGAAACCCACTGTCTTCTGGGCTCCATGGTTTCTGTTGAAAAATCAGCTGTTAATCTTTGGGGGGGGTCACTTGTACACTGTCAATCACTTCTCTCTTACTGCTTTCAAGATTCTGTTTTAGGCCCTGGCTGGTGTGGGTCAGTGCATTGAGTGCTGGCCTGTGAACTAAAGAGTTTCTGGTTTGATTCCCAGTCAGGGCACATGCCTGAGTTGTGGGCCAGGTCCCCAGTGTGGGGTGTATGAGAGGCAACAACACATTAATGTTTCTCTCCCTCTCCTTCTCCTTCCCTTCCCCTCTATCTAAAAATAAAAATACATTAAAAATCTAAAAAAAAAGATTACCCTTTTGTCTTTGATTAGAATATGTAAAAGAGTACATGTCCTCAACTTTAGTCTATTTGGAAGTTACTAGTCTTCTTAGATGGGCACATTAAACTTTTTTATCATATTTGAGAAGTTTTCAGCCTTTAGTTCCTCAAATTTTCTTTCTCCCTTTCTCCTTACCCCACCCCACTTTTCTGAGATTCCTATTATGTGAAAATCCCACAGATCTCTTAAGCTCTGCTCATTTCTTTTCTTTCTTTTTTCCTTCTGTTCCTCAAACTGGATCATCGCAACTACCCATTTTTGAGTTTGCTGATTTTTTTCTCCTTGCATGCTTAAATCTAATATTGAAACCGTATTGTGGGTTGTTCATTTTAGTTATTATACTTTCCAACTCCAGAATTTGTATTTGGTGCCTTACTATAATTTTTATCTCTTTATTGACATTATCAATTTTATAGGACATCATTTTCATGCTTTCTTTTAATTATTTAGATACAGTTTCCTTCAGGTTTTAGAACATTTCAAATAGCTGATTTAAAGTATTTGCCTAGTAAGTTTAACATCTAGGCGTCCTTGGTTTTTAGTGACAGATCTTTTTCTTGTATTAGAGACATAATTTCATGCTTCTTTGCATACCTCATACATATTTGTCAAAACTGAGCACTTTAAATAATGTAGGAATTCTAAAAATCACCCTCCAACCAGGGTTTTTGTTGTTGCTGTTTGATTTTGTTGCTATTGTCTGCTTAACGACTTTGCTGAACTATTTCTGTAAAGTCTGGATTACTTGACATTTGTCAACTCTGAATTCTCTGCTTTCTTAGCTTAGTGGTCAGCTAATAGTTACACAAACATTTCCTCAACTTCTTGGAATCAATATGTCTCCCAGGCTTTGCCAGTGGGTTCTGGGTGAATGCTGACCATGCCTCCAGCGATCAGCTGTTCAGCTAACACCCTTGTCTTAGCTTTCAGTTCCCCCAGAGAAGAGCCTCAAAGTCAGCCGCTATTGAGAGTTTAGAGCCTTCATAGTTCTTTTCCAATAATTCCACAGGCCAAAGCATGCATGTGGGCTTCTACATTATCAGGTCTATGTCAAAGTTATTCAAAGCCCCACATGGAGATCTTATTCACCAGCTTTTACTTTTTGGGGGGGCGGTGGTTAGACTGTTATTTGTCCCAGTTTCTTATCCACTCTCTCTAGGCAGCCATGATATTAAACAATTGACTTTCATTGTTTTTAACAAGTTGCCTCTAAGATAATGACTTTTCACATGTGATGGGCTCTGAATCAGTTGCATGAGGACAGCCTCAAGAACGAGGTCTTCCAGGAAACCATCAGACAGATCAGTTAATGGCAATTCTATAGAAATAGAGCTTTGAAACAGTTCCAGTCCCCTTCTTCTTCTTCTGGCACATGGCAGGCTGCTAGTTTTCGCTGGGATCATTGGCTGTTGATGTTCAAGGTTACCATGGAGCATGCGATGAGGGGATGGGAATTGGGAGAATTAAAACTCCATTGTTCATACTAGCTTTTCACATTAATATTCAGCTGTTTTTCTTAAATAAATGCTCCCTGGATTGCTTTAAGCTTTGGGTTAATTTCCTCTGTTTTGAAATCATTGATTCCAACAATTTTTGTAAATGTGTTCATTGCTTTTATAAGGGAAAGATTCTTCAGAGGTTCTAATTCCATCATTTGCACTGAGGTCTAACCCAGATTCATTTCAAATCAATGTTTCTTTGCTCTGCTTGATCCATTTAAGTTTCCGGCTGTTCTTTTTCTGCCCCTCTCCATTCCTGTTTCCTCATCCCCCATTTTCAATCAAAACACTTTTTTCTCCTATGTCAGTCTTTAAAATATTTCTTCACTTCCACTGCCATTGGATTTACTCAGGGTTTTTTCCTCTCTCACCCAAATCACTACAACAGTGTCCAAACCGGTCCCTTTGCAGCATGTCTTACTCTCTGAATCCACGCACCATCCACAGCTAGACTGGCCATTTTAAAACACACATCTGTGCCTTCACTTGCTCAAGCTCTTCCATGGATCCACATCACCTCAGTGACAAAGTCCAGTCATCATCATGTCAGGGCCTACATGGGCCTCTTGATTTGACCTTGAATTTCCCCTCTGCCCTTATGGCTCTTGCCTCAGCCATATGTAAATGCAAAATTCCATATACATCCTGCAGTCTCTCCATAGTGTTCTTGTCCCTTGTTCTCCTAGTGAAGTCATTCATGCACCCGCTCAATACATATTTTCTAAACTCTATGTTTCAGGCTCTGTGGAAGGCAGAGAGGAAAAAGTAAACAAGACAGAAAAGTCCCTTTCCCTGGGGATATCACATCAAAACAAGAAACTACCAATAATCAAGTAAATTAACAAACAAACTGGATAATCACAGAATGCTATAACTGCAGAAAGGAGATTAAAGGGGGCAATAATTATTAAGCGGTGTGAGAAGAAAAGCTCTCTCTAAAAAAGAAACATTTGAGCTGAGACCTAAGCATGTCAAGGAGCCAATAAGGCATGAGAGGAAAGAGATTCTAAGTGCAAAAGCCCCGAGACCAGAATAAAACCCATTAGAAATTAAAATAGAGAAAAAGTGTCCCAGAAACCTCCACATATTCCAGGGAACACACACGCACATGTGCACACTTAACTTGGGTTCCTCAAGTGAGTAACTGCTGAGTGGACCAGCTGACAGATGGGAACCCCTCGCGCGGAGCTGTGACAAGGGGAAGTCTGTGGGAAAAGGTGGTGTTATTAGCTGGCCCACCCCTGCCGAGCGAGTCCAGAGTTTCCCTTGGATGAATTCCCACCTGAACTTCCACCCTACGAAGCTAAAAGGGCCTTTAACATTCGTGTTTTATACAAAGAAAGAGAGGAGGATTAAGTAGCAGCTGCTTAGGGTTGAATGTAGAGGAGAAACACATATACGCTTGGTTGTAAAATGACTGTATTTTTAAAAGAAACTTAAAACCCTCCATCCATGCTTCTCAAAATTGTGATCCAGTTAAGGAGTGTTGGGTAAGCAAAGGCCTTGAAGGGAAATGGCAAGAGGAATGAGAAAGTGTTCCACAGATAGGGCGACAGGGGTGTTGGCTGAGAAGGTGATAGACGCTTGCAACTGAGTATTCAGCCCACAAACACAGGCCCGTGGAGGATTTCTTGTCGAAGGGGAAGCACAGCCCGATGATCCTGGAAAATTCTTCCTCTAGCAAATACTCGCCGTGCTCATTTACTTAATAAGTAACCATTGCCTGTCTACGATGTGTCAGCCCCTTCTCTGGGTCTAAAGATACACGAGCGAGCGAACAAATAAAGACCCCTGTGAAGAAAGTCCGACAATAAGTAAATAATTAGGTGGCCTACAGAATGGGTCAAGAGTTAGTGAGTGCTGGAGAGGAAAACTAAAGCAGGAAGAGGAATTACGAAGGGCAGAGAGGTTCTGCTTCCAGCCAAGAGGGAGTAACAGGAACCAGATTTACCCTTCCACTAAAAGCAACTAGAAAACCTGGACAAAATATATAAAATAATGGTTTTCAAGGTGGTTTTGGGTGTCAGGGGACAAATGAGAGAGAGGAGACAAGAATCAAACCATCAAAAATGTTAGCAGACTGCCTGGAGGGAGTTTCCAGGCTGCAGTGCTGGGAGGAGGAACACAGGCAGAGCCCTGCCTAGCCCCCTGATCTCCAAGGATGGGGAGACCAAGGCAGCTGAAGTTTCCAGGAAAGTGTACCAGAGGGGACAGCGCTGTGCAGAGAGAAAACTCTGGAGGTCTCCTGAGGGTCCGTTTCAAGGAGTTGGCAGAGTACTGATCAGCACACGCAGGTGAAGGAGCTACTTGCGGCCGGGAAAACAATATGGTGAGAGCGAGCCTGCAGTGTTCCAGGTACAGCAGGTGCCTGACGTGGCTAAGGTGGTCCAGGGGAGAATAGTAACAGATAAAATCAGGAGGTAATGGGGTGAGAGCGGCTCAGGTTGGGACTTGTAAGCCACTGGAAGGACTCTGGGTTTTGCTCCAAGGGAGAGGGGGGCCAAGGGAGGGTTTTGAACAGAGGGGTGGTGTGATCCATGTTTTAATTTTAAAAAATCAGAGAATAAGTAGCATAGATGGTAGGTAGAAAATAAACAGGGGGAGAGGAAGAATACTATGGGAAAAGTACAAGCCAAAGAACTTATATGTATGACACATAGATGTGAACTAAAGGGGGGAATGTGGGTGAGAGGGGGTGTGGAGGGTGGAGGGGAGTGAAGCCGGGAAATGGGATAACTGTAATAGCATAATCAATAAAATATATTTTAAAAGAAAAGAAAAGAATCACTCTGAATTTGAGTGGGCAGTAGATTTTAGGGGCAAGGGTGAAGGCAGTGGAGCCCTCTGGAGGCTGGTGTTATAATCCAGGCGTGAGTCCCCTGTGGTCAGGACCATGGTATAGCAGTAAAGGCAGGGAGAATACGTCAGATTCTGAATGCAGTTTGGAAGAACAGCAAGACTTATTCATGGGTTTATTCCAGAAAGTCAGACTGTCTTTATATCAGAAAATCTTTCAAATAGTCTCGACTTTCATATCATTCTGTTTGATCCATACAACAGATGTCACAAGCCAACACAGACCTTTCTCCAAGCAAAGCCACCACACTCTCTCTCTCTTTCCCTGGGACCGAAGTGCAAACATCTGAGACTTCGGTTGGGCTTGGTATGTTGAATAGAAATAATCGTCTTTGCCTACTTCAGTCTGATGCTGAAGTCTGATGCTGGTAAATAAAATAGGAGTGCCTGTTGTTCTTGACTTCTTGATTTTTATAGGAAAACTTCTAACAAAACACCATTAAGCATGATTCTGTCAATTCCTGTCAATATCAATATTCTTTGTTACATTAAAAAAATAGTCTTCTATTCACTTTTACCAAGATTTAAAATAAACATTATTGGCTTGTGTAACTTCTGGATAATACAGTAAGATAAAATTTAAAAAATGAAATTTATAAATGTCTTATATGCCGTATAGATGTATTATAAATACAAACCTCTATTTATTTGGAAGTTATATTATTGCATAGCTAGAAAACACACCAAAAAATGAATGAAAAACTTTTGAACTAATAAGCTAGTTCAATAATGTAACTGGGTGCAAATGCGTATTTTTTAAACATTTTTCCTATATATCTAAAATAATAAATTATAAGCTATAAGAGGATCCCTTTACAACAAAGTATTTTGAATTCTGAAAAGACACTTGTAACTTTATATTCAGAGTATTTATATGTTATTTATAGCGTTCATGTGGTATTGACATAATACAAAGTGCAAATTAACAGTTTGATCATGGAGGAGTCAAAGAAAAAGGAACAATATTAGAGACTGGTAATTCTGGGCAAGAACTATAAGGCTCTGAACTAGGAGAGTGGCAACAGGTGTGTACAGAGAATAACGTTTGGCTGGTGTTTGGGATTCGACAGGGTGGTAAAGGACACAGTGAGAGGTGAGGGAATAGTTCAGGGCAAGCCCTAGTCTCGTGCGAACCAGTGGCTGGGACGGAGCACAGGGAGAGCAGCACCCAGACCGGACAAACGGTAACTACCGAGACATACTGTGTCCGCGTCGCTGTAAGACACCAAAGTCCAATCCAGGTAACTGACTTGGAAGAGAAATTAGTTCATTCATTCCATTTAGTCCATGAATAGTTATTGAAATCATGGCCAGAGATGTAAACTTAGCAATCATCCCCCTACAGAATTTTAGGTATAGTGAGAATACATGAAATGGGAAGAGAAAATGGGCCAAAGGAGAGAACGCTAAGGGATCGCCAGCATTTAAAATCAAGCACAAAGGAAGGAACCATACAAGACTGTGAGAAAGAGTGGTCCAAGAGGTGAAATGGAAAAGCAGGTTGGCATGGTGCCACAGAAATTAGAGATTAAAAAGAAGCCATTATTAATTGTACCTACTAACAGGGAGTGGCTACATACTATGAGGCTTTGAAAGAGCCCTTTGGGTCTCAAAATTAGAAAAATATTGGTGGCATTTGTTTGATAAATGAATTGAAGAATAAAAGATAGGTAAAGAGACCAAAAAAAAAAGCAAAAGAAGAAAACTTTCTTGAGATTTGTCCACAAATAGAAATGGAAGTTATAAAGCTCTAACCATAGGTGCTAAGAGTGAAGAGAGGGTTTCTCATATGAGAGTCATCACTTACAGTGGTTTTAGGGGGCTTCTTACCCAAAGGTCACGGATAAGACCTTCTCTTTGCCATGCTCACAATTAGTTAACAAATATTTTTTTTAATATTTTATTTATTTATCTTTTTAGAGGGGAAGGGAAGGAGAGAGGAAAGAAACATCAATGTATGGTTGCTTCTTGTGCATCCCCTGCAGGGAACTGGCCCCTGCCGGAAACTGGCCTACAACCTAAGCATGTGCCCTGACTGGGAATCGAACCGCGATCATCTGGTTCACAGGCCGGCACTCAATCCACTGAGCTACACCAGCCAGGGCTCAACAAATATTTTTAAATAACATTTAGAACTCACAGAGACAGACATCAGTTGTACTGAATTAAACTTTTAAAATGTCTCTTTAGTTTCCATTTAAGATAACATTAAGTAATTCCCCAAAGTTGCCCACATTGGTTTCTCAAACTTAATAACACATCCTATAATGATGCTTTGAGCTGCAAGTAACAGAAAATGCCAATTCTACTTGCCTAAATTGGGAATATTTGTTATTATCTTACATAAAGAAAGCCAAGAGGTAGAGGCACTCGAGGGACTGGTTAATCCAGGCAATTAAAAATATTAAATGTTACTGGAGCAAGAACCTGGTTTGGGGACACAGGTGAGGCTTGGGGCGCTGGGCACTGCCTATTGCAGGCAAGTGGGTTCCATCCAGAATGGGCACCTTAGGAAACTCACTTGCTGGTCAAGCCCAGGCCATGTCCCCAACACCTGTACCAGGAATGGAGATGGTATTCGGACAACTCTCCTGATTCCTGCCTCTACCTCTCAACAAGTTTACAATTTGGGCGGGGAAGAAAGATGTTATTTGCTGGCCGTTCTCAAATTCCAGCACCCGTGATGAATATGTGACAAAACAAAATTCTGAAAAAATAAATCAAACTTTACTTTTCCGAATCAGGCAGTGAGTCATCAGGCATCCATGGCCACAGGAGGTGCTCAATGGTGAGCAGAACGATTAAATGAATTGTTATTCATGAGGATCAAAACTTGACAGAGGAAAGTTTTATTTTAGTTCCCGAGGCTTGGGTTGGAATACCAAAAGCCAGGCCCCAAAGGACTTTGTATTAATACATAAGTTAATCCTATAAGCCAATGTTTTCAAACTGCAGGTTGCAATCCATTAGTCTCTTGAATAGCTAGACCCGAGGGAGCAGACACGATTTGTAACTGAAGCCATAAAAATAACAAGTATGATGTATCCTAGGGCGAGAGACTGGAAAACCTCTTCGAAATGGGCTGCGTGAAAAGTTTGAGGGGAGAATGCTAGGACAAGAGTCTCCGTCTCCTCGGCCTCACAAATACGTCTACTCGACGTCATCGCTGAGATCATTAGTACTGTCGCTGTCATCGGTAAGTGTTTTCCGCCGTCATGCCACGTCCAAGTGTGTTCACATCCACTAGGCACTTGATTTTCATGATTTGCCTTAAGAGGCAAAGAGAGGATATAACACTCGCTCTGTTTCAAGGAGACCCACCCGACGTCCCAGAGTCGATCTGGCTTCCCAAAGTCCCACAGCTGGCGACGCGACTAGACTCACCAGATCTCGCTCTTAGCCAAGGATTCACTCCCTCTGTGACAGTCCACACCTCACAGATCGCCTCTCTCCAATAATGACTCGTCAATCTGTCCATTAAAATTATTCCAAGAATTGAACTGCCTCAATATTTCAGGGAGAGGGCCCATTAGAAAGGTCAATGTGGCTTGCTGTAAGTTTATTTAATAAATATTTTTCTTATTTGGAGGTTTTAATTTTAAGTATGTGGTTTACTCTTTTTGTATGATTATTTGCTCAAAAAAATTTCTAGTCAGCAACACACCTCATAAAAATTTAATATGTTTCAGAGCTCTTTTTACTGTTTAAAAAAGCACAAATCGGGCATTCTTGCATTTTGAATGTGGCGCCCCTGTAATTGGGCTCTCTCCGAGGAAGGCCTGTCCAAACCCCGTCACGAAATTGCTCTTTTGAAAAGAAAACAGCCCTCGAATGGAGGGTTGTCTCAGACCATTTCTGCACTCACCAAGAGTCCTAACAGCAACCACTTGGAGGTGTCCTGACTTCCCTGGTCACCTGCATGTTTCTTTCTTGAAGCTTAAAGGACCCTGCTCCTACATGTGCCTCTGCCTTTCAGAGCAGTAGAACAAGGAGATGATGACTCAGAAGTCAAATAGCCCTGGGTTTGCATTGCAGCCCTGGCTCGACCTTGAACACGTTACCTCGCCTCTCTGAGCATCATTTTCTCACCTGTGGCTAAGTTTCACATCCCTTAGGGTTATTACTGCATGATGTAAGATAGAAAACTTGAAAACACCAAGCTTGGAGTGAGTCCTCACTGAATATTGACCATTATGACCTAAGGGCCCCTGAAAGACAAGGTTCGCCCCAACAGTAATCACGGGGCTCGACGTGACCTGCCTGGAGAATCAGCACTCAGACCTTAACCTTCCACCAGGCCCAGAGATTTATCCCCATGGACCCCACCTGGCTCTACTCTATAGCCAACTGCTTTGAGCAAGAACTTGGTGATGTCTTTTCAAAGTTGGAGAGCAACAGCCCGACCTGTTCAATTTCTTCACTCGAAAAGGTATTTATTCAGCATTTACCAGGTGCCAGCTATCATTCTGGGCATTGAGGAATCAGAAATAAAGATGATGGGCAAGATGTTTATTCAACTGGGCTTACCTTCTATCAGGGAACAGACCATGGATAGACAAGCAAATAGGAAGCAACAAGGAAGTGGATACTGGTATAACTTAGAATGTAGGGCAGTGGGGCAGAAGATCAGGAGCCGCACTGGACAGGCGGATCAAAGGAAGTCTTCCGGAACAAGTGACAGTTAATCTGAGAATGAACTGATTACGGGGGCCTGCCCACCAGAAAATCCAGATAAAGGGCAGAGACCTTAAAACAGGAATCAGCTTGGGGTTCTCACAGAACAGGAAGAACGCCAGTGTGCCTGGCACACAGGAGAGTGTGGCTGGCGTCTTAGAGTTAGGGAGAGCTAGATGAAGGGGAATGTGAAGAAAAAATCAGATTATGCAGGTCCTTGCAGGCAGGGAAAAAGCAGGGTTTTATTATAAGAGGAATTGAGCCTATTATTAGAGGGTGCTCAACAGAAGAGTCTCCCCGACTTAGGTTCTGTCACTGCTCACTCAGTCTGCTCCTTGGAGGGCAAGAGAGGAAAAGGACTTTCCTTGGAAGGTATCGCAGAGGTCCAAGGATGAGAACAAGGTCATTAGAGTCTGAAGTTCATGGTGGAGATGGACAGAACTAGACACATTCAAAACACATTTTGAACGTTAAACTGACCAGATGGGAGGCCGGAGTGGTAAAGAGAGAAACCAAGACTGACCCTGGAATGTCCATCTGGTCAAGTGGGCGAACTATGGGGCTGTTCACAGAGGAGAAGACGCCGGGGGTGTGGGTGGAGGGAAGACGAGAAGAGAAATCAAATGTCCTCTGTTACCGTCGTTCAAAGACTGGGTCTCAGGGCAGGAGTCGGGACTCCAGCTATATACGGAGGAGCCTCAACCTCTCTGTCTGCAGGGCTGAGCACAGTATATCCATAGCTGAGATACCTCAGCAACTTGTATTCACGTGATGGGGAGAAAAAGCACAACCTAGAAATCCCAGGTCCAGTGCTTTACCCACAAGCCTCTTCATGCCTCCACACTTCGATGTCTGGTCCTGTAACACCGGGAGAAAAGGACTGACTGTGTGTCCACTCCATGGAATGTTGCCTCAAAATTAGGTGTGTATGTAAAAGTCAACTGAAGCATAAGCCACAGGGCAAACATAAGTTCTGTGGAAGGGATTATGGTCCCATGTTTGAAGGGACTCATTCTGCCTTGTTCATCATCTTCAGCACCTGAAGCAAAGGTTCTTAATAAAAAAAAAAACACTTTAAATAAATGAATAAATAATAGTAGATTCTTATAGAACGAAAGACTAGATGTACTAAACACTAAGGGTCCCCATGACATTATGATGTGATCAGTTTGCTACACACCTTCCTATTCTGCAGCTCAAGAACATCTTATTCATCTGAATTCCAGCACACAGTAGGTGCACAGTGAAGTAAATTCTTTGCCAACCAGAGTGTGAAACACCAGTGGCAAACTTACAAGCACTGTGCCTCGCCAGATGCCCCATCCGTCAATGCCCAGGACATCTTCTGCTTCTTGGGGCCCGCAACCCATGGTTTCCCCTTTCAAAGCTGGGTGCTCACGCAGAGCCCAGTGTGCCATGGAGAGACGGGAACACAGGAAGCCAGGGGCTCGACATGGGTCCTCACAGAGAAATGGGGAATGGGGAAGTAGGGGTAAAAATAGCCCACCTCTTAGGCCTGGCTTGGGCACAGTGTCTTCCTCAGAAGAAATCTGTTCCACAAACGAACAAATAAATTCATGAACACATATTATAATACTCTTGGAAAGGTTATAAAGCAGAATTTATATTTTAAAAGATAAGGGCAACTAAGAAGAATTTTAAATTTGAACTAGACCATGCCTAGCCATGCCTAGCCATGCCCCCTAGATTCCCCCGGGTATGGGGTCTTAAACACTCCCTTCACTCAGGAATGAGAAACGGAGCACTCCAAACACAGGTGCAGCCTACAGACCGCAGTGAGCTCACACTCTCCCCAAGCACCACCTCCAGCCCCTCCTAACTGGACATCCAGGGAATCCACCCTCCACGGGGGGCTCTTCAACTCAGCACATGACATGAGAAAACACAAGAGGTCATTCTCAAGGGCCCTGCATGTCACCTACCTGTCTGGAGCTGGGTGCATCCCTGAACCTGTTCTCACATCTGTGCATGGAGAATTTTTTCTCAAATGTCATAATGGTATTATAACTGTATTGAAAAAATCCTTACATCTTGGAGATATACACTGGGCTATTTAGGGATGAAAGGTCATGTCCACACTTTAAAATAAGTAAGCAGGGACAAAAGCAGTAGTGGGAAATTAGTGATTACTGCTGGTCTAGGTGAGCAGAATATGGAAGTGTATTATTTCTAGGATTCCAGATATTTGAAAATTTTTCATGATAGAAGTAGAAATAAGTCAAAATATCAAAAAGTTTTGAAAGTAGAAATAAGTCAGTAAAAAGTAGTATCTGTCTGGGAAGATTATTTAAGAGCATTCAGTGAGATACCTATCACAGACATAGAGTAGGTACTCATTGACAATTAGTTCCACTAACCCATGAGTTCATACGTAGACATTCTCTCAGCACCTTCTGCGTAGAAAACATCCAGAAACTCTTACTTTCAGGCAACATAATAAATCATACAATTTAATGCAGTTTAAAAAACTTTCTACGGCAGTTTTGTGTCTAAGACCTCTTTGGCACAAAGACTGTGATATTCCCAATGACTAGCCACCCAAGCCTTTTCTATTGACCATTTCTTTCTGGAAGGAGAGGTAAGGCCGAGATCAGAACCGTAGCTTTGAAGTTAGAGAGAAGTAGTGCATCCTCACGCCTGCTCCCAACAAAAGCATAAACCTGATTGACAGTGGAGCCTCAAATTTCTCCGCTACAGGATGGGATCGCTGTGCACAGATGGTGGTGCTCCGAGAGCTAAGAGCTCATGTGCACACAGTAGGAGAGAGTGAGGCGAACTGCCTCCTGCTCACCCCCACCCTGAGGAGATGCGGAGAATGAGAAAAGTGCCCTTTGGGGTAGCTTATTAAAGAGTCTAGATTTAGGCTGGGGGATGATTGTACACATTAGTCACTGGTTAGCATCAATTATTTTGCCTTCTGGGTTTTTTTTCTTATTGGTTTTCTTTTCTTTTAATTGGCATGGATTATGTTTTAAGGAGAAAATGGGAAATGGCAAGAAAAGCTTATTTCTACAAACAAGCCACTTTTAGAAGGTGTTCTGGAAGCAGGACTATTTTAGCCAAAATCAACTGCAAGCTTGTCGTCCAGGACAGGTCTTAGGGTGCTCGTTTTAGTCAAGGAAACTGAGTCATCCACTGAACCAACGGGCAAGAGACCAGGCCGAGCGCCGGGTAGAGGGTGTGGCCTCAGTGCCAAAGCCACTGTTATCCGAACAAGAGGTGCTTGTCCCAGAGACAGAAGGACAGACGGGACAAAGGAAGAATTCGCCCGCCTTTCATCCCACAGCCTGGCAAGGAGAGCATTCCCACGGCACAGACACGAGCAGGGTTTCGAGTGCGCAGAGCAGCTGATTCATTGGGACCGGAGACCAAGTGTCAACAGTCTTCGGAACACCTGGAACAGCGTGGCGAGGCCTCCCTGGGACCTGAGAATGCTCTGAAACAGGCCAGCGATGAATGCGCTGAAACAGTGCCCAGAACGAGGGGACTGGCTCACTGGGCTGCTGCTTTTCAGAGGCCACCCGCAGAGTGGTAGATGCCCAAATATGGCCCCAACGACAGTGCAGGTGGAAATGATGTCCTCCGGGGACACCCGATCCACATTCCAGGTCTCCTCTCTGTGGAGGAAGGGGGCTTCTGACAGGCGTGTGTTCCTTCACCCCCTGGTGTTTGGAGAGGTCCCACTCGTGAGGTATGGGGCACATAACCCCCACCCTGAAGTCCGACCCTCACTGAGAGGCACCCACTCACTCATGCGTCCTCACCACAAACAGCCACGAGGCATTCAAACCTGGCAGCAGATGCCCACACATCCAGGCGTCCATTCACTCTCTTCATTCATTTGGGGACTTGACCGAACAGCTCTGAACACTAATTCCTGGAGCTGCCGCAGGGATCGAGGCAGACCTCCTCCCCGCCCTGGTTTGAGGGCTTCTGGCGGGCAGCGGGCCTCGGGCTGAAGCCCTCAGACAGGCAGCATGGCCTTTCCAAGCCTCAGTTTCTTCACCTGTAAAATGGGCACTATGCCACTTCCCCACAGGATTGCTGACAGGCTCCCAAGTAAAAGACATAAAAGCTCTACCCCAGGACTCAGGGGTTGGTGAGTATTCCTGGGGAGGAGAGTGGATCCTTCGCTTTTTCTGGGGCTACTTATCTGCAGACGAAGAAGGTACCAAAGGCTGGATCGAGTTACTTACTCATAAACGGGGCAACGGGGAACTTCATAAAGAGACCACTGTGAGTGCAGTGACTTACTGAGTGCGGAAGACTGTTAGGGCAGGGCAGAAACCACTCCCACTCCCACTCGAAGGGCGTAGTTTACAAAGGCGTTTCTGTAACGCACAGAGCGCCTCCCCCAAAGTGCGCCTCGCTCAGGTGTGATGTCAATGGGCGGAAGCTGCTCGCCGGTCGGCCCACCCTGGAGCTGAGACACTTAACTGAATACTCGCGGTCTTCATTCCTCGTAGCACTCGAGCATACACTGAGAATAACCGAATCCAGACAAGGGGAAAAAAGAGCGAACACCCATCTCTGCGCACAGGGTACAAACTGATGCACACACTGCCGACCCTGAGCCCTCCTCCGACTTTCTCGGACAAGCCGGAGCGCCCCCTTATCTGTGGTTTCACTTTCCACAGTTTCACGTAAGCGTGATCAACTGCAGTCTGACAATATCAACCGGGCAATTCCAGAAACAAATAACTTGTTAAGATTAAAAGTGCTCACCTTTCTGAGTAGCGTGCCGAAACCGAGTCGCATCCAGCCCCGTCCCGCCCAGGACGTGAATCCTTCCTTTGCTCAGCTTCCCCACACTATCTCCTCTCCCGGCCCATTAGCCACTAGCAGCCGTCTCAGTTACCAGACCAACTGTCCCTGTGTCAAAGCGCTGGAGGTCAAGCCACCCTTATTCTACGTAGTAATGGCCCCATGGCCCCAGAGTGGTGGTGCTTAGCATGCCAAAGAGAGGCCACAGTGTGCGTAGGCACAGGAAATGTCATGGCACATACAGGGCGCGGGAATCCACTGGGGGTCTTGAAACACATACCCCACGGAGAAGGGGGGCCACTGTCTCTTTTGCATGTAGTAAAGATCAACTCGTTACTGATTAAAGTATGGGGAAGCGGGGAGGGGAAACAATGTCACAAGGGAAAAGGTCACTAAAATATGTCTGGGAGAGGGGTGGGGGGGAAGGCATTTAATGAAGTCTCTGGACACGTATCCTCCCAAGTGGAGAATCCTATGAGCTCCTTCTCTCGGATCGGATTCTGTTCGGTGCCCAGGCCAGTGTTGCCACTGTGACGCTTGTGTCTGCCCCTCTCCTCGTCCACAACAATGTGAGTTCAGCCCAACCTGCACAGTTACTCTGGGACGGCAATATCTAGTTGATAAGAATTCTCCGTTTCTCCTTCCACAGTTGAGTTTTATGTTTTGGCTGTGTTTTTATGGCTCTCACTGTTACTTTCCTCGTAGCTACAGCGCAGCTCTTTGTAACACCAAAGCTTGAGACAAAATTCTCCCAGTGCATTCGTCAACAACTTTGTGCTATTTCCTGCACTACAGAGAGAGAGAGAGAGAGATTGATTGATTATGACCGAAGCGGCCTTCGGCTTTCTTTCTTGTTGACCATCTCCAGCTCACTCTGTGCGGACCTACCACTCCACAGCAAATGCCATATTCGATCCTCAAGACAACACTGTGTAATGGTCAGATCAATTTTTTTTAAGGAACAGATCGTCCCAGCTGGTGTGGCTCAGTGTCAGCCTGCAAACCAAAGGGTAGCACATTTGTTTCCCAGTCAGGGTGCTTGCCTGTGTTGTGGGCCAGGTCTCCAGTAGGGGGCACAGGAGAGGCAACTCTCCCCCTTTGATGTTTCTCTCCCTTTTTCTCCCCGCTTCCCCTTTCTTTAAGAATAAATCAATTCTTTTAAATAAATAAATAAATAAGTAAAAGGAACAGAACTGGGTCTCATCCTTCAACCTCTTCTAGTTCCAGGATTACGGGGAGCCTCCAGTCAATCACTTAGTCTCTTTATGATAAAGCCTCAGGGACCCTCAGTCTCTTCTCTGTGTAACCCAGATGCGTGCTGTCTCTTCATTCAGGCTTTGCTGTTTCTGCTCTGACTTTGGCTACAATCCCATGTAGAAATAGGCTTCTGTGCCAGATTCCATAAGAAATCCAGTCACAACAAGTTCATGACTTTTTAGTGATTGTATCTGAATATCTGTGGAGCCCTAGGAAGAGGGTCAGACCGTGCAATACACAGCAGCCTTCTGTTAAGGAGCCCACATTCTCCGAAGGTTCCAGCAAGGTTCTCTCCCTCAGCATCACCCTTCCCCCACACACCCTCACAGGCCTCTCCTACCCAATAGAGACAGGGGCCCCCTCCTTTCCTCATCCTTCCCAGGCCTCTTTTGAATGTTTCTCCAATCTAAGGCAGTCCCTTCTAGAAGAGAGAGTGAGGTTACAACTCTCCTCTACAAGGAGAACGGGAAGGGTAATGACGTGTCCCTCCCCACCCGGGTTTTGATGACAGCCATACGAAGGAGTGAACATCCTTTGTAGACTGTAAGTATTCACCAAGCGTAAGGGACCATGATGGTGGTGATGGCAGAAATGTGACTCTAGAGATAAGAGAACGAGCTCAGTGCCCCCCCACATTTTCAGCTGCAGTGAACAAACAGTAAGCAACGTGCCTGAAGTCTAGATGGAAACACACACACACACACACAACTGAAACAAAGTCTCACAAAACAGTGTCTACCATACTCAGCGTGGTGTACTCTAATTCTTCACTCTCTTCCCTGCTGTGCATTTTCAAATGCAAGTTGTGGCCACCAAATTCCTTTCAAAACCCACCAGTGAGCCACCAGAAGAAGCCTAATATGGTCCCACTCTCATTGTCTAAAGAAGGAGAAACCAAGCCCGGGTCACGTTTTTAAACGAACGTTTACTGCCAGTCCGCCCACCCGCACAACGTAGTGAACTTGGGGAAGGACAAGGGCCTGGTGCCCCCGAGGGCTTCCTGGGCCAGCAGAGGGGTGTGGAGAAGCAAGTCTGGACAATGACTGGCGGAGCTCACACCATTCCAGGGAAAGGACTCGGATTCATACTGCGTATTTTTTTCAAAATTCCTTGCCTATAGTTCTGAAAATAGCAAAATTTTAAATTGTTTTTAAATATTTCCATTTACAGTTGACGAGAAATCCAACTTTCTTATAAAGGCTCGTCATTTTTGCTGTGTACATCATCTTCTAAGGCCTGAAAATGATGCAAGCCAGCCCAAGAGGGAAGGCTCGGCCTTAAAGGGGCAAAGAATACAAATTCCTAGATTTTTAATAAAGTTTTATCACTTAAAAAGCTCTTCCACATAACACTGTGTACTTTATTTCAGTCTTCTCACTAATCCACGGTACCGTTGCTCCCAGTTCACAGGTAGAAAGCTGAGGCACAGACAGGCGGAGACTTGCCCCTGGTCACTCAGTCTGTAAGCAGGAGGTACAGTAACTCCTTGGTGGGTCACGATGGGAAAGAGGGAGGCGGCACAGGCCAGGCTGGGGTAGAGGAGGCCTGGGTTTCTCTGGAGACGATAGTTACGAAATGCTACAATCCCTTAAAATTTGAAAATGTCAAGGGTTTGTCAAAATCATCTCTGCTTTTCTCTCTGTCATAAATTGTCCTCATAAACTTCCCTTTATCACCCTTTCCTGGCACAGACTTCTACTTTAGGGATAGAGCCAGGCAGCAGCATTCCCAGGCCACTCCCAGGCCCAAGGCTCGACGCAAGAGCCCCGAGATACAAGCCAAAAGTCCACTGTCTGCACACCCCTCCTCCCAACGTGGCACTGACTCATGTTCTCCACTCCCAGAGTGGGTTTCCTTCTCCAAACTGTTTATTTATTTTCAGAAATTCTCAGAAGGCTAATGACAAAAAAAAACCTGACATTTGTCTAAAAGAGCTCTGAAGGGGAGAAAATGCAAAACCCCTGAAGGGACAGTTGTGTGGATTGGAGGGAGGGGGTTTTAAACCCCAGTTGCAAATCAGAGCAGGAGGTCATTGTGAGAACCAGACAGGAGACGAGTTCAACTGCAGTTGATCTACACAAGGCCTAGGTGCTTGCAGGAAAAATGTAAATAAATAGAACATAACACTGCAGTATGTTAGGCCTACCAAAGCAAAGAACTCCCTTTTTCAATCTCCTTTGTCATGAACATGGACCCATAAGCGTGCGCGCGTGCGCACACACACACACACACACACAAAGAACAAATAGAATCTGAGATACACTTCATCGGGAATAGGTTAAAAGTTCATAAAGTGGTTTGTAAGGCTTTCTCCAGCCCACTTACCTGTTGGTTGCTTTGCATATAGAGGTAGCTCCAAACACTATTATTAAAATAGTCACTGCAAGATGACTTTGTAAATGCCAAACATGCTCAGCATAGAATGGGAGAGAAGGCTGAAAAGGCAGCAAAAGCCAAAAACAAAAACAAAACCATGTTCTGTGTCCTGGTAAGGAAACTACCCTGTGGGCATTGAGCAGCCCTGGAAGCACTAGCAGCAAGGTCAGCGGCACGGCCAAGGTCAGCTCCACGGCCCCACTTGCATCACCAAAGGGTGCCCTTGCAGCGCAGGAAGGGTAGACTGGCAGACAGCAAGACTCGGTGAAGCTTGGCCAGTTGGGCTGATACGGTGACACTCCAAAGATAAGCGATTATCATCCAGAGAAGGTGAGAAGAGACCACCCTCCATGGGCTTCCTCTGTCTCTGCATATCTTGCTTGTGAGTGTGGCACTACCTTCCATTGTAGGCCCTCTCTTCAAGGACCCTCGTATACCTGGGAAGAGATAGAGTGTCCCTCCAGAACCAAGAGAAAGTGGGCTCACAGCCAGAAGACAGACGTGGTGCCTGCCGGACCCTCCCAGGCTTACTGCCTGGGCCCCTAACCTCAGGGTTCCTCTCCTGTAATGCAACTCACTGTGTGTGCAGCTGTCTTCTGGTTCTCTTCGCCTTGTCTTGCCGACACTCTGGCCACTGCCATTACCACAGGCAATAAATGGTCCTTTGTCTTTGACTCTGAGACTTGCGTCTTCTACCAGCATCCATGAAACTGTGGCAGGCTGGGGTGTCACTTATAATCAGGGGACAATGTCAGGCCCTTCACAGTTCTTGACCCTGGGATATAACTTGTACAGCAGGAGTGACGTGAAAGGCATACACATGAAAGAATTTTATTCTGGCAGTGAGAGAAGAGAAAATGTTAACTCTGAAATAAATGCACTTTCCCTCTTCAATACCCTCCCTCCTTTCCAATGACATGTCAGTGAATAGACTCAATTCTTAGTCTTTTATTGTATGAATGAGAGAAAAGCCTGAGAGGTACAGACAATTATGGGACTGATTTGTATCAGGAAGAATCTGAAGTGGATCATGAAGCAACAGAGAGAAAGGGAAATAAGAGAGTTTTGTTGTTGTTGTTGTTGTTGTTGATGTGAATCTACACCAAGGCTAACTTCAAGGCAAAAGCCAACAGGGCAAGATGTATGTGGGTTACAAGTGCAAGAATTCTGAGAAGGCAATGTGTTAGATGTGCCAGATTTAGGGGGAAAGGAACCTGTGACAGCACTCGGGCTACTGGCTGAAATATCTTGTTTTATGGGGTGCCATTTACCACGCCACATAATATGGGCGGTGGAGCGGGGTTTAGGTGGAAGTTCCTGGGTTTGATCTTGAACATGGAGAGTTGGGAGTGCCTAACGACATGCAGGTGGAGTGGCCTGACAGGGGGGCAATGACAGAGACCTGCGGCACTGGAAGTGGACCAGAGGCTGTCGCCATGGGCGGGTCCCTGGAGCAGGGCCAGGCCTGCCAGAGAAAACTGGGTGAAGTGGGGTCACGAAAGCCAAAGAAAGATCGAGGGTCAAGAAAGGCAATCAAATGCTGCTGGGAGATCCGGGAAGAAAGAGACTGGGATTGTCTCTTAGAGGTAGACATAAAGACATAAAGAGGTAGACGAAAGACATAAAGAAAAATAACCGTATTTCAAAACAAGGCTGTGCCCCTACAGACCACATGTGGCAGAGACACACTCGCGGTGAGTGGGAGGGGAAGTGAGGCCTGCCAGGCTCCGGGCCAAAAGTCAGCCCGGCAGCCAGAAGCTCTTAGCTAAGGGGAGAGGCCCGTGCAGAACTATGGGGCCGGCGGCAGGCTCAGTGCTTGCAACCTGGAGCTGAGCAGGAACCTCACCCCCACGAGCAGAGGCCCAGGTAACTGTGGTGGCTGCCCCAGGCCGGGCTGTGGCAGATACCAGACCGCTACCTGCGTCAGCTGGGAGCCGAGGCGCCAAGAGGGCAGCAGGGTCCCCTGTGGATCACGGGCACACCCTGTGCAGCTCTCCTCTCCAGCACAAACTCTGTCCTCCGTGCCTCCCAGGGCTCCCGGCTCTGTCGTCTCAACTCACAGACACCACCGCAGTGGCTTCCCTGTTCCTGCACTGCATCCTGGGAAGTCAGCAGGTGGGGAGCGGGCACAACCACAGCTCACCTTGCAAATCTCCCGACACTCTCGGGGGCACTGGCCTGCACCGTGGGGTGAGTGATGGGCGAGGCCCGCTTCTCTGTGTCCTATCCAGTGTTTGTCTTCTCGGAGGTGAGTGTAAAGCTGGTTCCTGTTACTCCATCTCAGGCAGAAATGGAAATTGTTTCTACGGCTGTAAGTGCCCTCATCTGTCTACAAGCCACTGATTCCCAAACTCCCACTTCCCACCTCTGCTGCTCACGCACTCTCCGGCGGCCTGACATCTTCACTCGGATGTCTACCCATTACCTCAAACTTACACAGCGCTTGTCCCGGCAGGGGTGGCCAAGAGAGGTAAGGGCTGGGAGGCACCTGGTGCAACACATTCCAGGAGGTATTCATTCTCACGGTGGTGCAAGTGTGGGGTCAGCTTCCAAGAGTGAGTGCCTTCTTAAATGCCATGTCCTAGGCGCCCTGCACACAGGCCTCACCCTGACCCTGGCAGGGACACTGTTTGGAAGAGAACTGTAACAGTTCAGCAAGAGCTGGCGGTGGCCAGTGGCCACAGTACAGGGCAGCAGTGGACCAGAGACACAGAGGAGACCAAGGACCAGCGGGCTGCTCTCCACTCATATTGCCCAGGTCGCCTCGTTCCATCCGCCAGAACACATGCAGCCTTCCCTTCACGCTTCGTAACCTGCTTCTTTCTCGCTCTTTTCAAGCCTTCAGGGTTCATTACCTTAGCCACCTGTCACCTCATTAGCCAGAAGTGGCATTTCTGGAGAAAAGGACATTAGGGAAAGTTTGAGGATCACAAACTCAACATTCGAGAGTCCTCTAGCAGATGAGAAGCAGGAAGACATTTATTTACTAAGGATTCTTGACTCACACACCCTGAGAACGCTGCTGTGTTGGACTGGACAGAGTGTTCCAGTGAAAAAATCCAAAACACCATAAAATCTTCCCATTTTGTAGCTAGTGTGGTTTGATGAAGGGAAGTTGAATAAATATATTGAAAATCACTTAAGTTTTTCCCCAAACTACTCTTCTCAAATATTTAGCACACCTGACTCTTGTCTTTATCCCATTTCGGATGGTATGAGACTTGGCAGAGCGTAATGAGTAGTTATTCCCCAGGTAAATCCGCATTTCCTGGGTCCCGCTAGGAACACCGTGACTTCCACCAGCTCTCTCTCCTAAACTGGACTGAAAGCACACGACTCGGCCTTCCCTGGTTCCCAGTATAATGAACTGACGCCCCAGTGCCCCACACAAGTTGGCAGCAGTGCCCAAATCCCAGACTCCCACTCAGCAGGGCTATTCCTGCTTCCATCGGCTCCTTTCCCTGGCGATGCTTTCCCAACAGATCTGCTGCCAGCCAGGAAGGGCTCAGTTCTGCTGCTGTAACGAACGACACCCAAATCCCTTTAAACGTCGGCACACACAAAAATGTTTATGTGTACGCACATCTCTAGTTCAGTTAGACGTGGCGGGGCAGTGGGGGGACTTGGGCCTTGGTGGGGAGCTCTGTGCACCCTCATCATTCAGCAGCCCAGGTGGATGAAGGCTTCAATTAGATACATGTTTCCAAAGGTGGGGAGGGAATGGGAAAATCATGCATGCATTTTTTGTAACTTTCTGCCCAGAAGAGATACATGTCATTTCTGTTCCAATTTCATTGGTCAAAGCCAGTTTCGTGGCTGCAGCTGATTTCAGAAAAGGCCAGGGAAGTGCCAATTTACCACAAGGAGGAGGATGTGGTGAACAACCCCAATGACGGCCATGCTTCCCGCACAGTCTGCAACCAGAAGAGGAGGAGGAGGCAGAAAAGAAGAAAAACAAGGAGGGAGAAAGATTAAAAACTCCAGGTACTACAGGATTCGAAGGCTTAAATTTTCTTAAGATGTGTGATCTGGGTAATTTACTTAATCTCATAATGTCTTAGTTTCCTCATGGTCAAATAGGACTCAAAGTACCTGCCCCACCCACTCAGTGTGGAGACTGGTTAAGTAACCAGTGTGAAGTGTTTCCCCCAGGGCTGGCCCAGAGTACACAGCTCAGGAGACAGCCATTGTTTGCCTCCCACAAACGGCTTTCAAGGCACTTTCAAGTCCAGCCTGCAAGGTCCAGGAGGGGTAATCATTACCCATATTTGACAGATGTGCCAATGGAGGTCCTTCTACCTCGAGCTGCCTGAGTTGTTACATGGGCTGAGGCCCGGGACAGGCCTGGGGCCCAGGCCCTGAGACTCCAGCACAGGGCTCTTGCCCACACGCACCCCCAACCCCTGCTCCCTCTCTGTTCTGGGCTCTTATTTTTAAAAACTCATTTGTGACAGGTGAACATTTAGGTATATATAAAAGTGAATGCCTGGAAAATCAGAATGTAAACGAGTGAATTTGGCCCAGGCCAGAAGACTTAACACCTGTGTTAGCAGAATTCTATGGAAAGCCTCCGGTCGGGGTTTTGGAACATTTTTCACACACGTCAGTGAAAAACTCCCTCGGGCTGCCCGCAGCAGACACACGTGTCCGAGGACTTCAGGGGTCCCCGGGTGAGGTCATGCCCTCCCAGGAAGGAGGCCCAGGGGACAGGGAAGCTGGTGTGGTTGCCATTTGCGCTGCATGCACTGTTGCATTCGATAAACATTAAACTATCAGTTGTGTCCGAGAGTGAGCTGTGCGAAAAGGCAGCTGCAAACAGATACAACGCAAACACCTCTTGGTCTCCAAGTGGAAGCTGGAGCAAATTCTGTCTTCTAACAAAATGAACCTTAGAGAGAGGACCTAGACGTCCTGGATGGAGAAGCACAAGCCTTGTTGGCACCTCCTGCCACCCCTCGCAGGGGTTTGCTGGACATCTTGAGGAGCAGAGTCCATCTGCCTTCCCAGCTCCGGAGCTCTCCAGAAACCCATCTCCAGAACTAAGTCTCCCAGCATCTGCCCTGACAGCTCCCCTAATCTTCTTTTCCTTCTGCTTCCCAACGACATCACAGCTAAGACCCGGGCACATTTCTGATTGTCTCTTGTGTGAGGGAATATAGGAAAATTCATGCTACTCGATTTCAGGAGATCTGGGGAAAGCTAGACGGCAGGGGGAGTTTGAGCCTCACCGGAAGGCACCTTGAACTTTGTGTCCCCAACCATGGTTCCAGGGTGCAGACATGTCTGGGTGAGGGATTTGGAAGACAGCAAAGCCTAAGGTGGGAAGCCCGCAAGGTAGGCGAAAGCTGGGTGCTGAGAGACAGAATTCTCCCTCTCTATGCTCAAATCTATACGGAAGTTACTAAACTTATAACACCTACCTATATTAGCAGAATTCAGGGGGGTAAATAAAATGGCCAAGGGGCCAAGGTCTGTCTCCAAACTGGCACAGAACCAATACAAGATGGACCACAGAGTCGCCGTAGCAGAAACAAGGAGGCCATGAGGAAGAAGGTCACGAATGTGCAGAAATTGCAAAGGGGACTCCGGAGTGTCAGCACCAAAACTCTGGGTCTTCAGACTAAATCCATGTAAAGCCCCGAGGAACAGCTGAGTTACTCTTGTGTGTCTCTGTTAGTTCAGTCTCCCTACCAAAGTATAAGCTTCCCAAGGGTAGAAATCAAGTCTTGTTTGTACTTTACCACCCCGATACCTCTGCACACAGGTGGTGCTCAATGCCTGCTGACACATCAAGCTGTTTTCACATTCCCCCACACACCGGCACAGCTCACTGAAGACTTGATAATGAATGGAAGAAGTTTGGACACCTCGGTTTTAACTGCTGGTCAGTGTTTTGCCAGATGTGCTAACAAAAAATGGGGCTTAGCCCCACTGGGCCTCAGATCCCTCATAAATAAAATGAACATTAAAAATTTAGTTGAAGGACCATTATCTTAAGTACCCGATTGGATGAAGTGATGGTAAAAATAATAAATATAGAATGGGTTCACAAATTATATCACTATACATGTGATGTTTACAGTTTTTTTAATAGCACGAATACTGGGAACGCACCTAGGAAAGAAATGGGTTCCGGCACAGGCCATGCGTGGCTGTGAGAACCTCCTGAGCAAGAACCGCCACTCGGACACAGGAAACACAGGTCCTCTGACGCACCTACGTGAACAGTCCCGCCCCCCACCCTTCCACCCACCACCTCTCTCACCTCAGGCCAGTGTCCGTCTCTGTCTCTTGGAGTCTCTGCACATCTCCTTCCTCCTGGCTCGGCCATCCTGTATTCTCACTGCATGTGTCTCTCTCTGTCTGTCTCTACACCCTTTCATTCCTGCTTTTTGCCCCTCGCCTCCTGCCTCGCTGCCTCCTTTGACCCTGCTGTCTTAGCCTCCTTCCCCACCCCACACATGGCCCAGTAGTTTGTTTGTCTGTCTCTGTTTCTGTCTTGCCCTCCCATCTCCCCAACACCTTCTGTGCCTTTCTCTCTAGCTTCTCTCCTTCATCTGCTCCTCTCTGTATCCGTGCCTTGTCTCTCTATCCTCCATGCACGTGACTCTGTCTCTGCATCCATCTGTCTGCTGTGTCTCTGTTGGGGTCTGTCCTTCCCCTCTTCCATGCCTGATTTTTGGTGCTCAGGGAGACAGATTCCATCCTCAGCACGACCTTCCACATCAGCCCATCCCTGAATGCTACGCGCTCACCATGACCGTTTCTCCTCAGACTCCCTGGGTCCGTATCTAGCTCCCCTTTTGCCTTCAGGCAGGAGCCAGGGCTCATGTTCAGCAGCAGCACAGCCCAGCCCAGCCCAGACCTGGGGGCGGGGGCACGTGCCTGGCCTTGATCTGCTCTGGGGCAAGAGTCCTGATCCCCTTCCCAATGGGGAAATCAGTTCACGTCAGGTCCAAAACAAGGCCACCTGAACCCCCACAAAACTTGAGTACAACATTTATCTTTCATCAACCTGAAGAATTTTGTGATTTTTTTCCTGATATTCCCAATTATATGTGCTTGTGGTAGAAATGCGGACAGTATGAGAAACAGCGTAGATGCAGAAAGAAACGTTACTCATTGTCCCATCACCCAGAGGCAGCCACTGCCACCATTTTGCCGTATTTTTTCCAGGACTTTTCCCATGCTTTTTTTTTTTTGGTCTTTGCATAGATCGGATCACCCTTGATACAGAATCATGCCACCTCTTTTTCATTTTTTAAATATCCTATCATTTTTTATTCTCCTTTGTCCTAGAAAGCTTTTTAGCAAGCTTGGTTTTCTCTCTTACTGGGAGCAAAAAGGAAATCTTCACTGGCTCCCCAGTTCTCACAGGGAAAATGCAAACACTGTCACATGGCTTCCCACTGCGGACCTCTGCTGTCTACCAATTCCAGAACTCCACACGCCGAACTGCAGCCAACCAGGGCTCTCCCCTAAGGCGCCAGCTCCCTCAGCCACAGGCCCTTCCCCACTCTGCTCCCTCCAGAGCACAAACAGCACCAGCTCTTCCTCAGGAGCCAGCTTAGCTGTCACCCTGCTCGGCTTGCCATTCCCCTCCATCCCAGGCCCTCCATCCCAGAGAGACATGGCGGCAGGTCTGGGCCTTCGGCAGGCCCCCTGCTCCCTGCAGAGGGTGCCCAGCCTGGCTGTTTTGCAAGAATGAGCACAAGTCACCCAACACTTGAACTGGTTCCCACAACAACGAGCCAGCTGACTGCCCACTGTGCCATCGTACAGGTGACGTGTTTCACAGGTTGTCCAGTTTTCTGTCCCCTCTTTCTTCTTCTGGAGTGTGTGACTCACCGGGGCCCGTAAAACTTTTCCAAGGTGTAATATCAAATCATCTACTGCGAAAGGATCAATACATCTCAGGTAATTATTCTTCCAAATTGAATTAGTGGAAATGAAGGGAAAGATGTGAGTAGCTATAATAAATCATTGTTTTCATTACATCAGCTACTATGCATGAAGTCTTTACTCTCAGCCAGGCACTGTGTGAAGTTTTCTTGAGTGTTATTTTAAATACACCTGATTCCAATTCAATGGCATAAGTGGCGCTATCCTCCCCAATTTACAGGTGAGAAAACTGAGGTTCCGGTTACACAATTGCTGTAAGGAAGAGGCATGACTGTAGCAATCATGAGCCTGAGCTCTTGAATGTGTTGCTATTACTGACTTTCTGACTGCTTTTATAATACCTGTTGACAAGTAGCTTGCCATTGAGACTTCAGGGTCAAGTTCAGTGCCTCTCAGGTGCTGCTGGAGCACCTAAAAGTCAGGCAAGATACCTGGAAGTGGTTACACAGTCGATGGGGTTGCTGGAATAGGAGCACTTTCAGGAGCAGAAAGCGCTATGTGTTCATGACGCTTAGAGTCACCAGAACAAGGGCCCACAGAGGGAGTGGCCGCCCAGTGCCCTGACCCTCCTCCTGCCTCAACGACTTACCACTTCTCATTGATTTTGTTGCCAGAAGGGACTTCCTTGCAGACATTCAGGGAAGCCAGCGGAGCTCTAGGAATTCGGAGCTACTGCAGCAGAAAGACCCGGCATGGAGGAAAGTTCACGCAGCGGAGCTCAGCGGCTGCGGCGAGATCTCGCAGACTCCAATGTTACCGCTACTGGCTCCGCTACATCCAACCTTACTTGATGGCGCAGTTTTCCCTTCTAGAAAAGGGGCATAAGTTAGTAAGAACCTCCTTTGGCTATTGCAAGGATTAAATAGCACATGCAAAGCACAACAGTCCATAAATACTATCAGCCTCATCATTATAAATTTGCTTTTCCCACAAAATTGGAAGGGCCGGCCCCTACCCTCTGTTTGTGTCGGAGCATCTGTGTTCCTCTGAGGGAGTGTGTTTGCGAACACTGCTCGATGTCACGAGGAGCAGCTCCTTCCAAGGATGGCACTGCCTTGCCACTGCGGGTCCCAGGGGTGAGGGACTACAGAGGGTGCAAAACTGGGTCAGGAACTTTTCTATAAGACTATAGTTTGGTCTGTTAAAGTAGCATGTGTTGCAATTGTACATTTTTTTTAATCTGACAAATTAAAAATCAAGTTACCGTGACTTGGAAAATTGAAAACTTGAATCACGATTTCCTGTCCTGCTACATCCCATCGTCAATGAAGTTGGGGCTTGGGTCCTCAGGGACAGGACAGGTGAAGATCAGGAGCAGGAAGGACGGAGGCACAGGGTGCCGGGCAAAACGTGTGACAGGCTGAGCTCACTTAGAGCTGACACAGACTATACCTATTTCAAGATATAAAACATGTATTGCTATGTTTGGGAAAAAACCCTAAAATAAAACCGCAACAATAAGACATTTCTGTATTTCCAACACAGGCTATGGTCCCTGCATTTCCCTTACAATCCGTGTGTAGGCTTCAATTGGAAGCGTCCCCACGCCGGCCCCTCCTTACACTGTCCTCCTCCCCCTGCAAACAAGCTGGCGAGGGAGGGTGGGAGCCCACCGCACGTGGGAGGCGGAGGACAGAGTTCACCCTTCGAAAAATCATTAATCATCTTGAGGTCACCAGCCCTGAACACACTTCCTTCTCCAGCCCGTCCTGTGGGCGATCTGTCTCCTAACAGGTTTTGTAACGCTGAGTTGTAAAGCGTTCCTGATGAATTATTGTTGGCACTCAGTCCAAAGGCTTGAAGGCTGGAGTCCTCGGGAAGAAAAAGCAGACCCTCTCTCCTGCGCTTGTTGTCTGTGGGGCCAGCTCAGGGCTTGCATTGCTTTGCAAGTGGAGGGTCCATGGGCCCCTCATCCCTACATCCCCGGGTCCAGGAAGGGCCTGGGACAGTTGGGGTTTGTCACTGCACCTTGACACAGGGACATCTGAGGGCAACTCACACCCTAAACCACACCCCATCACAGCACCTTCTGGGGAAGGGCAGGATTTGTGCTCCCATTCCACAGATAAAGAAACTGAAGCCAGGCCTGCACTATGGCGTGTCCAAGGTGACCCAGCTACTTTGTGGCAGAGCCAGGATTAGAGGTTAGGTCCCCAAGCTCCCATCCCCCACCCTTCCCCCACTCTGCTCATAGGGAGCCCCAGGCACTCCAGTGAGTGGGCTGGCCCCACAGGACCTCAGCCCTCACCCACCGGCCTCCCCCAGGGCGCCTGTGCCAGCCCTCAGCTCTGCTCCCAGGACCCCACTGGCCAGCTTCCTCGTGGTCCCCCGGAACCAGTGTAACCGCTGCTTTACTATCACTTGTCCCATCTGACGGACGAAGAACAGGCTTTATTATAACCAAAATGGTTATAATAAAGGCAAGGACACACGGGCTCAGAAGGATTAGTGACTTTTCTCCCTGACCCTGAATTCAGGAAACCAGGATCCCCTGCAAGTCACTTGCCATATGACCTTAGGAAAGTCATTTTTCTCCTTTTGGGGCTCCACCTTCCTACCATGGGGAGACTGTCAACTCAAAGATCTCCAAGGTTCTTTCTAGGAATAATATTCTAGGGTAGTGTTTCTCAAACTGTGTGCTTGGAACCCCAGTGACTGAGGAGATGGTTGTAGATAGGTATCCTGCAGAACCATTTGGGAAACACTGTCCTGTGTTGGCTGTCAAGGCAGATACTGTAACCCAGTGTAAGTAAGATGTGTCACAGCCTCACGCAGAGTGAGAAATGGAGAATGAAATCCGTCAGGACCCGCACTGTGCCGGGCATGTGCTGAGTACTTCCCACGCCTCCTCGCATGTGATCTTCAAAACCCTGGGAGTGGGGATTCTTCTTACTTCCACTTACAGCTTGGAAACTAAGTGAAACTGGGGAAGCTCAGATCACGCATATGACAGAGGATGACCGCTCAAGAAAATGACGTCAAGGAATGTGTTCATAAACCTTAAAGGGCTATAAAAAGATTAGTTTTTATTTATTTGATTTACCATCAACCACAGGGAGTTGTGGCTTCACTTTCCCCTTTCCTATCTCAAAAAAATGCATCTACCAGTTGAACCTGAACTGGACCTAGAACTCTAGCTGCAAGGGAGTCTGGGAAACATAGCCCTCTTAGCTTTATATCCTCTGCAGTACAAGATATCACACCAGAAGGAGGGTGGTATTGATGCTGAGTGTCAATGACCTTATTCACCACTCACCCTATGGTGAATTAGGTTACCAGAGTGACTCTCCTCCTGGACTCTGCAGGTCTGAGATGTCAGCTGAGTAACTGGAAAGGGGAAATGGAACTGGCACAAAGATGGATTTGAGGTGGAGAATGGCATTCAGAGGTGAGGATAAGGACACAAAGCTCCTGCTCAATGTTGCACCAAAAGCAAAAGAGAGCTAAAGAAAAAGAAAAAAAATCAAAAGTGGCATTGAGTGAAGGGTTCATTCCCCCAGATTAAAGCCGCCTTGAGGGACTCTACCCCTGGTTCTTCCCATCCTTGCCTCTCCTTCTTAGGCCTCTTCTCTCCTTCTCTGAGAAATACTTCTCTTTTCACTTTCTTTCCCAGCCACGTGAGGATCCAATGGGTCACAAAACGTGGATGTGAAATCCTGTTAAGGGACTCACACTGGAGCGTTGCCATCCTCTCCCAAATGTAAAACCAAGGAACTGCACTCACTCACTTTCTGCGCTGTGCTCATTCTACCTGGAAATAATACAGTCATTTAAGTATAATTTCAATTCAGAGGAGCAGGATTTCATGTGATCCTTCACCATATTTCAATTTCATTTCTAAAAAGAGTGTATTTTACTCTTGTAATCAAGAAAAGATAAGTTAAAAATGTAATTGAAAATAGAATGACCTTTAACAGGAAGTTAGCAACAACAACAACAAAAAAACAAGCAAGCAAAATAAAAACAAAGACACTGAAATAGAGAACAGGGGGACAGTGACCAGAGGAGAGAAGGGAGGGAATTTCAGGGGAAAAGGGGAAGGGTTTACAGGACCCAGTATGAAGGCCACATGGACAATAACAAGGGGGGGGGTGGAAATGGGAGGGAGGTGGGGAGCACTGGGAGGGGTGAGCTGGGATGGGAGTAAAAGACAGAAAACTGTACTCAAACAACAATTAAATAAAAAAACTATTTAAAAAATAAAAATAAAAATGTCTTACTCATAGAAAAAAATACACTTAGCATGATATATTATCTATTGCTTATATTGCTGATTTAAATACCATTATTTTTAAAGATTTTTACAGTTATTTTCTTGATGGTTGTTCATTTTTAATTTTATTTCCTTGTAATATCTATGTCTGCTTTGTCATCAAAAAAATTGTGACCTCGAAAAAGTTCTGAGAACTGTTCCCTCTCCTTTGATTTCTGAAAACATTTAAAAGTGAAGTAAGATTGTTTATATTTATTTCTTAAATATTGGATATAATTTACAAATAAAATTAACTATCTAAAATTTTCTTTGCAAGAAGGCATTTTATTTTTATTATTGAAGAAAAATTTAATTTCTTCAATAAAGAAAAAGAAAATAGAATGGGGTTTCGAGGACCGTGCAATATTCTGTTTGATCCCATAGCGGCAGGTCCACGCCACTGCGCCGCTGCCCGCCCGGAGCAAGCACCACACAGACAGCAAACTGTGCTGTGGTCTCTGGATTTGGGGTGAAGACAATTTGCCAACGAGGCTTCCTCATTTCTAACAAATGTAACACTCGGGTGGGAAAGGTTGATGATGGGGGAGGTTTTACGTGTGGGGGGAATTCTAGGAAAGCTCTGTCCTTTCCTTTTAATTGTTCTGCGGACCTTAAACTGCTCTTAGAAAAATTAAGTCCTAATTTTAGAAAAAGGCAGTGGCTTCACTAAACAAAACGACATACACTCTCTCTCTTACACACACACACATTTTTGCAGTCACGACTGTGGCTTAGCATTTACCATTGCACTCGTGGGATCACGGAATGTTTGAGCATGAACGGACGTGAGAAATCACGTAGCCACTGGTATCCGACCACATTCTGGGGCCCGAAGGATCTGCGGAGAAATCTAAGGGACCCCGGAAAGAGGAGATGGTGCTGACCCAGACCTTTCTTCCTGCCTGAACCAGAAGGGCTGGCTTTCATCGATTTCCTATTTTCAATCTGCCTTTATAATTCTATTTTTAAAAGAAATTTCACTACAACACACACACACATAAGTATGAAACCAGGGAAAGTGTTCAGAGCTACCTAGCTTCTGCCATTTCTCAGATGGGACAGCTGAGGCCACGAGGGCTCAGAAGCCCACCAATAGTCTCACAGGGGCAGAAAAGGGGGGGCCAGGTCTGGAAATGTGACGGACCTCTTTTCCCCCCACACCCACTGCCAGCATCCCAGGGGGCGTGGCCCGGACAGACGTGGCTCGGGTCCAAGGGTCAGATCATTGTTGGCGCTGTTTGTTTGCACAATGTAGAACACTGTTTAAGACCTAAAGCTCAGAGGCATCCCCTGGCGAGACTCTCTGAATCAGAGCCCAGAGGAGAGCGTTTCAAGAGCTTGTGGTCTGGGATGGAGGGAGCCGTGGAGAAGACAGGGTGGCTCTTCCAGGGGGTGGTGCGCCCCCCTGCTCCGCGTCACATCCCTTCGCAGTACTGTAAACACAAGTCCACTGTATGTTTTTAAACTGTGAGAAGAAGCAGGATCCTGCCGCATGTTTTGACATAGCCTGCAGGGAGGGAGAATGGGACGAGCGGATCTCGCCTGTGCAGAGTGTAATTGCTTCTCGTGCCTGATGGTTAATCTCAGGCTGGCTGCGCTGTCCGGCAGTTCGCCACCAACCCGCCCACCCCACTGCACAGGGAAGGCACCTGGGAACGGTGGCCGGCTTTGCCACGGGCGTGCTCTGCGACTTTGATCCTAGGTTTCCTCACCTGAAAATGAGGCTTGGCCTGGATCACGGTTTTCGAACTGTCAAAAAGACTACTGGGATGGTTTCACAAAGTGGGCGTCCTGGTGAGATTTTAGGTTGACATTTCTGCTACTAAAAGGAAGTTGGAAATCCAGTGGGCTAGCTGTTGCTAACACCTCTTTCAACTCTGAGATACTGCAATTCCAGATTTTACTTCTCTTTAAGGTGCTGGAGAAAGTTTCACTTCCACCCAAACAGATCAAGAAAGGCATCCTTAGTCTATGGAAAGTTAGCTGAGGATTTCAGGGTCTGGATCGCTGAATCTCATCACCCCGCTCCCGTTCTCTCTCATACCTACGTGGTTAGGGGCTCCCTCCTCTGTCCCATGCCAGCACCATGCCTTGTACCAATCACAAGGCCACAGTTATTGCATTGCTTCCTAGCCCTCCCACCGCCACTGCCTCCCACCTTCCACCCATCCCCTGTGAGCTGCCTGAGGAATAAGCTGTCTTATTCCTCACTGAAATCCCAGTGCCCCACACAAACTCTGGTATATTATAGATGCTCGATAAATAGATGCTGAATTGAATTGCACTCTGAACAACTGGACTTCCTGTCAAACTCAGCTAACTTTTAAATGTTCACAGTTTCAAGAACTATATCCTGGCCTAGGATAGAGACAGTGTCTGTTCAATCAGTGAGCAGACGGTGAGCACCTGCCACAAGCCAAGCACTACTCAAGGGCCTGGAGATGCACTGGAAAATAAAACAGCTCCCCCTCTGGTGGAAGTACTGGAATCACGTGATACAACTGGCCCCATGGTAAGGGTTGGGCCCAGCTCTGCTCTCCCATCATGAGTCACACGTGAAAGCTGGAGCTAAACACACGAAGTCCTCAGGAAGGAAAAAAGAAGTGATCAGCACAGGTTTTTTAGTGAACGAGAGCCTTCCGAAAAGAAGCACCAACCCCCCAAGGGGCACACAGCAGAAGAGGGCGCCACAGAGGGAAGACCTCAAACAAGAGGGAAGACTGTTTCTTCCCGGAGTTCCCTGTCCCAAAGACTGCGGCATGTGGCAGAAGGGGGAGGGACTGTGGCCACACTGGGTTTGAATCTGGTCACTGTTCCCTGTCACACTGTCCGCCGTGTGATTATAGGTAAGTTGCCTTCACCTTTCTCAGAATATCTGAAAAGGAAAAACCAGGGACTTGGTTGGTGATATCTTGAGTTGCAAGTGACTTTGGGATTCCCAATGGTGGGGTTCAGGAGACACATGGACAACCAAGTGTGGAGTTCTGGGGAGGGGTCTGAGCTCAGAAGAGGGGTTTGGGAGTTAGGTCCCATGTGTGTGTGTCTGAAGCCCCTGGTGTATATGATGACGCCCAGGGGGAAGAGGCGGGCACAAGGTGAGGAACAAACCACAGGGAACGCTCTCATGAGAGCGGCCCAGAGACTGACACTCTGAGAAATGGGTTTCTGCCTCTGCGATCCTCAGGTCCTTGCTCGGGCAGCCACTGTGGCTTCTGTCACACCGTCTGGACAACCCGTGACTCCCCCAAGTACTGTGAACTCTTTGAGGGCAGGGCTGAGGTTTAGATCACCTTTGCACCTCCCAGAGCCAGCCCAGTGTCTGCTGAACGAATACATGAACGAATCAAGTCTCGACACTGTGTCTTTTGAGAGTCAACAGAAGAATCGATCAGTGCTGTCTCGGAGAAGACTTGGCTAAGGGAACCCAAAGAGCTGACCTAGGGAAAACCACACAACACCCTTGTGTCAGCTGTGGGGCAGCACTTACTCCAGTGCCACGCTGCGGCTGCCCAGTGATGGAATGGGCAGTCTGGTAAAGTAGTGAGGTTTTCGGCACGAGGAGAATGTAAGCAGAGATGGACGACCTTCTCCCAGGATGACGGCATTGGAGGGGGGAAGTCTAACCACCACCTTGAAGGCATGTAGCTCTGTGAGTCTGACTCCAACATGGCGCCCACGCACCTCCCTCCCCTATGCCTGACTGCAGAAGGGGGGGATAGAGCCCATCCTGAGCAAATGAAGATGAGATCTCTGTAGGTGTAGGCCTCATTGGATGGAATTTCTAGAAGGCCAGCTGACCCAACCTTTGCCTGGGCATCCTGGGCCCTCAGCATCGGGCCCCGGCCTGTTTCTGCAGCCTTCTCTCTCATGAAACCTCTTTCTAGAGACACGTATCTACTACTCACCTGATCCACTCCCAGCCCTGACCTCCCTGGGATGGGAAGCCCTTTGAGAGCAGGGAGCAGGCCTCGTTAGGCAGCTGTGTGGCAGTAAGAGCACAGGTGCCATCGCCAGGCACCTGCCTTCCCCAGCCTGCATCTGCTCATGGAACTACTGTGAGGATTGAAGGGCTAATATGCACCAAGTGCTTAGAATGGTTCCAGCACAGAGCAGGTCTCAAAAGAAGTGAGCTACTGGTACCACGTCAGTTCATCCTGTGCCCCGGTACCCAGCACAGACCTGCCAACGAAGGCTTGCTGAATGTGAAAACAAAAGAATAAATTAACTACTAGATATTGATGCCGCCAGTACTGCCTAATCAATACACACTCATTCATCTCTAATGAGCACCTGATACTCAGCTGGATACTGAAAAAGGCAAAGGAAAAAACATACACGATTCTTATTTCCGAGGATTTTGCAATCTGATGATAAATAAAGACAAATATCATTTTTTAAGTTAATAAATTTAAACCAAAATCTCACACAGGTTTAGGTAAGTAATGACCAGGTCAGGCTCTCCTAGCTTTCATAGGTGATCTTATCTATCAAGTTCTAGACTGGGGGGACCACCAATGAACACTTTAGGAAAGGGAAAACCATGTGGGCTTCCTTGGAGAGAACGGTTTGACTTTCGTGAGTAATGCTCTTAATTTTCTTAATATTTTACAAGGTGCCCAGAAATACTCAAACACAGCAATGTGGGGAGGGGTGGGGAGGGGAGGGGAAGGGAGGGGGTGTGAACCCAGGCCACTTGAAGCCTGTTGGATTTACACCCTTTATCATCAGTGTTAGTTCGGTTGAGCACAGCTGTAAAGCTGTGAAGCAGGTGTGGTTTGGCCCTGGGCGAGTCCGGAGTCAGACCTCTCCCTCCTCTCCAGTGTGAGAACTCACAGAAGAGCCTCCCTGGAAGACGAGAGAGCTCTCGGGGGTCCTGCCCTCCGACCTACCAAGGGCCAAGGTGCAAAACCGGCTTTGGCCAGTCACACCGCAAGGATCGCCTGCCGTTGGTCATGGGCTTATGTGCGAATTCACCATCAACGTCCTCACAAAAGAAAACATAAGCACCATTGATTACCTTCTAATAACCGTTTTATTACACATTTTATATTTATGAAAGGGCACTGGGAGAGGGCTGTTATTATTTCTCTAATGCAAAGCAGATGGGCCTGACAGAGGTGAACGGGACTTTCTGGGTGTGGCCCTGAAAGTTTGTGTTTTCCCGGAAGGTTTTGAGCTGGGGCCAAACCAGACCCAGAAGTTCCCATCCACCCCTGTCTCGACACATGACTTTCATTAACAAAATTGCATGCTCTTTTCTGCAGAAAGTGGTACCATTACTCTAATGAAAACATGTCCATTGTGGATCCATTGCCACCTACGTGGCACTGAGGAGGACTCAGAAGCAAGAGGGCAGAAGCTGGTAAGAACAAAGAGAGGCCGATCTTGCTGCCGGAGGCGCCAGCCACTGCATGTCCTTCCAGGCCAGGGCTGGACAGGAATGACGTGGATCAAACTGGCACCTCTAGCAAGATAACTGTGGGATTGTCCCCTGCAGGCAGAACCTGGGCCCCGGGTCTCTGCTCCAGCTATTGACCAGCCCTGCCAGCTGCAGGTATCCTGTCATTAGAGGCCAACAAAGCCCTGCCCACCACCCTCCCTACAGGCCCACCCACTGGGGCTCATCTAGACCCAGCCACTTTGTTCCAGACTTTGCCTTCTTCTCCATACCCTTTCCTGTCCCTGCAGTTTCCAGTGTCATGCTCACTTTTAAATTCTATTTGGATTTCTTGACTTGGCCATGGTCATGGTTCCACCCATTTCCACCCACTCCTGGTAGGCTCAGGTCGACCCCAGCCTGACTAATATCCACTCAGATTCTGAGATAAGCGAAGCTGTGCCCATCTTGGTGGAGGTATTTTCCCCTGTACCTGTGATTCTCTGCCCTTTAATTTACCCGTTCAGAAGAGGTGTTGTGCAAATTGAGGGGCATGCAAATTGGTTTGAGGAGCATGCAAATTGACTGGAGAAAGGTAAGAAACGAACTCCTGTGTCCTAGCATTGGAGACTAATTCCGCAGGTCTACAATGGGCCAAGAATCTGTGATTCTTACAGTAAATGATTCAAGTAGAGGAAGACCCTGGGACACACTGAACAGCAGAGCCCTAAATTGTGCCCCGTATGCCCTCACTGGTAAGTGACCAGTTGAGGAAACGAAACCACCTTTTGCACCTGTACAATGGCCACACCCTTTCAAGCACTTTCACCCCCATTCCTCCGTTCTCTCCTCAGGTTCCCTCCACTGTTAGGGACACTACAATGTCCATCTCACAGAAGAGGGGAGTGAGACTCAGACTGGAGATGGGAATCTCCATATGCTAGTGCTCAGGTCCTAATGCAGATCCCTGCCTCCAGCCTGAGCCCCGATCCCAGTGCCAGGAGCGGTGCCTGGCCCACGGCGGGCACTCGGCAACACCTCTCCTGAATGGGTAAACTAAAGAGCAGCCCAGTCCTTGAACAGCATCTTGTCTCGCTCCCTGTCTCTCTGCCACTTTAACAAGCACTGCCCCCTGCAGCAGAGCAGAGGCACCACAAAGGATCTTGACAGGGGGCGCTTTGAGGACAGAGACCGTGGGTCAGACCCCTCTGTGTCCTCACTAGCGTCTGAGAGGGGACGCAGGATGTGCCCGATAACTCTGCATAGAAGGGTTGCATGTGCTTTGGGGAAAGTCGTTTGTACTGAAGCCTGGTTTCTTACCCTAAATGGAATCCTCCACTTGTTGGAAGACTTTTGAGCTGCAAAGCAGGACCATGGTCCCATGGCCATGCGAGAAGCCGCTCTTGCTGGGAGATCAGAAATGTAAGGAGTAGTATGGCCCAAGGAAACAGGCTTTGGAGCCAGACAGGGCGTGAGCCCTGGCTCTACTCACATACCCACCGGTTGTGTTTACAGTCAACTTCTAAGCCTCAGTTTTCTCGTCTGTAACATGGAAACAATCCTTCCCCGTAGGCTCGTGGTGAGCTTTAGGAGGCCAGTTTTCATAAAGACCTAGCTCCTGACAGGCAGTTCTATTAAATCCTGGTTTTAAAAGAAGGTTGACAAGTATAACCTAAGTAGAGAAAGGAGACGAAAGCACAAAGGGAATGTGAGTCAGAGCCTGAGCCCAAACATGCGGTGCTCCCCGGAAGAGCTGCAGCGGCCTGGAGGGGAGTCACCGTCTGGGGAGGCACCGCCCTGGGCCTCCAAGGAGCAGAGTGTGGAGGGCCAGAGAATAAAAGGGGCACCCGCCGGGGCTGCAGCAGGGCAGTGGATTGAGAGGGTGGGTGGGGGTATTCTTTAACTTATGTCTGATTCAATACAGAAAAGGTTTGAAAAAGTGAGGACCTGAAAGGCAATGTTTTTTCCTGTGGAAGTCAAGACCAAGAGTGGGAAATAAAATCAGAATATGTGGCCCATGATAGCTACACCAATCTACCTGAGGCCCACAGACTAAGCTAGGTGTCAGGGCAACCAAAAGAGAAAGGAACTCCAGGGTGGTTCTTTAATTCCCAAAACGTATGTTGTTCTTCAGAAGATAGTCTTTCCCGCCTAGGATTGGCCTATAAAGGAAATCTCTCACTGGCATTATTTCAAATAAAGCTTTATCTCTTGAACGAGGTTCATTATCTATAATGAGGTCTGCAGGTTTTTGCTGAGTCTCTCTACACGAGATGGGAATTTTACCTGGCAGGACAGAGTGTGACACAGCCTCTCGCACTTTCTGAGGCTTGGGCTGGCGTCTGCTGGTGTGGGGCTGCTGGGCCACCTCCTCGTCTGGGCACTGACCTCCGCTGCTGAGCTCCTCAGTGGCTTCCTACTGCTCTTCCAAGAAAGGGCAGCCTCCTTACTGTGGCCCACAGACACCAGTGGGGTCGGGCTCCTGCCTGCTCCCCAGGCTTCTCCTTCCCACCCACTCGGCACCACCACACACCGGCCACACTGGCCTTTGGGAAAGGGGCCAGGCTGTCTCCCACCTCCAACCCCTTCCGCTTGCTCACTCGCTTGCTCACTCTGCCCAGCGGGCTCCACCCCCAGCTTTTCACACCAGTGGTTGCCTCCTTGTTCTTTGGGTCTTGACTTACAGTCATTTCCTCCCACAGGTCTGCCCTGCCCACCCCTCTAAATCCAGTCTCTCCTGTCATTCTCTAGCACACTCCCAACGTCTCTCCTCCATGCTGCTCACTGTACCCTCTACTGCCTTCACTCCCATCTTACTCATGAATTGGTGTCTCCAACTAGAGTGTAAGAGGCAGGGATCTTGCCTGGTTTTTCCCCATCGGACCCCTAGGGCCCAAGATAGCATCTGACACACAGTAGGTGCCCAGTACACATCTGTTGAACAAGTGGAAAAAACAAAGCCTCCCTAGTATAAACCTGGAGGTTCTCGGAAGACCCTTTATTCAGGAAGATACCCTTCCAAGGAAATTGGGGCACCCAGAACTACATTCACTCCCAGGAGAGTGAATGCAGACGACTGTAGCACCTCGAGAGCTCACAGGTCTCTCCGCACAAGGTCAGCCTTCTCTCCAGTTCTGGGAACAGTCCAGTTTGTTCTTTGCCACACTGTTTGGCAGGGGTGGGCGGGCAGGAACACATACAAGGAGAGTGGATTCTCGCCTCCTATCCCTTCCAATCCAATTCCCAAAGGAAGGTTCCCCCAGTGGGATGAAAACATACCTGTGATCCAAAAGCACCCAGAGAACTACGTGGCATAATAAAGTAAAAAAGAGACACTGTCTGCAGATGAATTTGAAAAATTCCCTCACTTGGCCCTTTTCTCGAACCAGGGTCCACTGGCATCCATACACCGCTAAGGGCAGCAGCCGCTCTTGAAGTGAAGCCTCCATCCTGCCCCCCGCAAAGAGGAGCAGCAACCAGGGCGAGGCCACCCACCGCCGCCGGCAGCCAGACTGAACTGAAGGCTCATTATCATCTTCCAGTTCTCCCTGTTCCCTTTGGTTTCCTCCTTCTCTCCCACACTCTTCTCCGGCCCCAAAGGGGCTCCTGGCGCCCATGCCCGAATTCCTGCTCTCCAGTCCGCGCTTCTCTGCAGACACCTGGAGCTGGGAACGCGACCTAGAAACTTCCCCAGCTGGACGCCAAGGTGGTCAGGGACCTCATTCCTGCCTGGCCACGCGCAAGCTGTGGGACCTCCAGTAAAGTCCTCCCTTGCCTTGGCTTAGTCAACTGCAAAATAAGCAAACTGTTCCCATTCATGTCCCACCTTCGTGATTTTTACCACTTCTTCATGTTACCTCTTCTGTCATTTAAAACACGAGTGTCTAGTGTTTGCCTTTATACTTACTTTCTGGTTAAACAATAATATCATGGTTTGCTATGTATATTTTTCCAATGTACATTCAAAATATATAGCTATTTAAAAATTCACCCATCCACCACTGAAAGACGTCTTGTATTCCATCAGTCAAACATATGCACACTTCGGGGAATACTGGATTAATTAGCTGATCTCTGAGATAAGTTTCTACAGTGTATGCTTCTAAGCATAACTTCAGAACACAGAGGAACTACTTCTAATTCCTGAGGGCACAAGCCTTGCGGCCGGGACTTCATCACATCTGTGGCGATGAATCCACTCTTTGGTATTCACGGAATCCCAAACACTACTGACAGCAACAAGCCCCAAGAGGGAAGGGCCTATTCTCAGCATGAATTGATTTTGCAAGTACTTAAGCCTCTATTATGTGTCCTGTCTGATGCCAGGTACTTGTGGAACCGAAGGAGTAGAAGACACAGAGCTGTCCCCATCAGGCCTTGGGGAGACGGTCTAGCAGAAGACAGCACGCAACATGAAAGTTCCAACACAGGCTGCACACTTCTTGAGGGAGAAGCCTGAATAGTATTCCCCTGTGATCTTAGCACTGGGCACTGCCACCCACACTGGAGACTATTGGCTTATCTGTTGATGTTCTATCACGAGACTGTTTACAAAGCACAGGGCTGTCATGGAAATGGAGGTCACCCTGCACACGGGCACCACAGAGGTCTCTGGAAAGACGAGGAGTTCTAGTGAAGAGTTCTTCCAGCCAGAACAGCCGGGCAAAGACCTGGAGGAAGGAGATGCAGGAGAGGAGCACAGTCTTGAGAGTCATTTAAAGGGGCAGAGCAGTGGGGCTGATGAGGGCCGAAGATCAACAGCAGGCCAGTTGGCCACGTGGGAGGCACGCAGGTGAGCAGAACGGACCGAGGCTGCCTTTGAGCATGTAAGGAAGGGTGGGAAGCAGCAGGGCCCTCTGGGAGAGAGCTTCCCGGCACCTGCGTGACAGGGAGCCAACGTGTCACAGGGATGTGGAACCCACGTGCCCTGTGCAAAGTGCTTCAGGTCCATGCAGCCCAGTTCTCCTGGGTACAAGCCAATATCTCATCATACTTATCTTCTGCATTTCAGTCTAAGTGTTCCATGTGTTGAACAATAAATGATGTTAACTGACTTGACTGGACTGGCATTTTCAACATCCAGGAACTTCAGCATATACTTCCTTTTTAAGTACAGAGAGAACTTGAATTAAAATAGATCATATGCTGGACCACAAGGCAAGCCCCCCAAATTCAAAAGAAGCAAAATAATGAAATCAGAGAACATACTCTGACTGGACTGGAACTAACTTAGAAGTAACAGAAGATATCTAGCCCTGGCCAGTGGGGCTCAGTGGCCGGAGCGGCGTCCTATACTGCGAAAGGTCTGGTGGGCTCTTGACGCAGCGCTGTCCCCCCATGGCCTGGACAGCGAGCGAGCCAGCACCGGACGCAGGCGCTCACCTTCCCCCCGCCCTCCTCCTTGCAGCCCCATCAGCCCAGCCCACCCCGCTTGACCTCCCACACAGACAGTCCTGGACTTTACTGTCCCTCCCAACACGCCATTGGGATGCCACCGGAAAGGGCCTGGAGGCAGCGTTCGAACAGACTGCCTGTGAGCAGCAGTGCGGGCTCACCCCTCCTCGAGGGCCCCATCTACAGCAGACTGTCTAATCTCTCTTTTCCTGAGGAGATGTTTTCTACCAACCCCTGAAGAGGTTCCTCTTCCCTTTAAAATGACATAAAATGTCACTTCTTAAAACTCCAAAAAGGAAGACAGAGCCCTTTGAGTGTTCAGGCAATTTTGTAAAGGGCTGAGCCCCTGCTGTGGGCGGGACGTGCAGTGGGGCCCCAGGCACGGAGCCTGGGGGAGGCGACGACTGCGCATGTGCGATCTCCCTGGACGAGGACTCCCCCGAGTTCTCACGGATGGAGCCCGCGGCGGCGGCCCTTCGGGGGTGCGCAGTCACAGACGCGCAGGCCACATGGAATGGAAACTGTGTGGTGTGCGAATTACGCTTTAGAGAGAGCAGCAGTGTTTCCATCTGCTCCAAGGAAACTGACAGTGACCCTATCGGTAGACTGTGCAGATGAAGTGAACCAAAACACAGTATGTCTCCTAGTAGAAAAAAACGAAATCACAAACACGTTGCTAGTACAGCGTGAGCACTCGAAGCACACTTGTGTGGCTGAAGCAAAAAATGTGTTCCTGTATAAACACCACATGTTCTAGCTTCTCACATTAGGGCAGGAGAGTACTTAGTGCTCTGGCCCCTGCCCCTCAGAAAACCTTAGGTTCTTAACCTTTTTTGTCACAGACCCTTTGAGAATCTGGGGGATGGTGGCCTGTGCCTGCCACAGTTCCCCTGTGCACCTGTTCCCCGTGGTTCCCCATCTCCGTCCCTCTGGTGCCTGTGTGCTCCTCCCCCGCCCCACAGGGCTCTGTCCGACTGTCACTACCAGTGAGGGAACAGAGTGCAGATGCGACCCAGGCTGATTGCCAGAGCCCAGTGCACTAATGCCGGTGAATGGTGAAGGCACGTCTGTGTGATCCATGCTGGTGACTGAGACTCATTCTCTTGCCGCTCGCTAGTACTAAGCTGGGCAAGGTGAGGGTGGAGTCCCTGGGGGCCTGTCTGTCCAATGCAAACAAAGAATCCCAAATCAGAATGAAATGAGAGCCCAGCTGGACTGAGAGATGGAGAAAAGAGAAAGAGTGACCATATTCAGACATCCCGGAAGCTACTAGTGTCCTGAGTAGGAATCCATGAAAAACAAGCCAATAAATTACCTCTACGATCAAGGTGTCTTATCTTATCCAACCAAGAGAGTCCAGTATAAACAGATCCACTCCCCAAAGAAAATACACAGACCTACCCATGCATAAAACAATTCATACAAGTGCAAGAGTTTGCTGCATGTAAGGTTAGAGGTGGGAGTCCTTCCAGAGACCCTCAGTACATGCCCTTGCCCATGCAGTTTTCTAGGTGGTTTCAGAGTAAAGCTGATTTTACCATCAGAGCCCTCTTCTCCCCACGCCTCGAGTTCAAAAAGCTCACCAATGTGAAAACGTGAGACCCTGGAAAGCTAAACACTGTGAGTCATGACTCGGCAGGAACAGCCATTAGCGACCAGCCTGAGGATAGAAACTATGACTCAGAACTACCTGCGCAGGATTAGTTGGGCACAGGTGATGAACAAGGGACATTTGGCTGTTAAGATTTGAGTTCAAGCAGGTCATTGTCCCCACGTGAGCAGTTTCCTAAGTGATGTAATGAAAAGGTTGACCGTGTTTCCAGAGGCCCCTTCACAGACCGGTCTGTTAAATGAACCGCAAGTGCCTCTTCTACTTTCGATTGCAATGCCATTGAAAGCCACGTGGAAGAGGAAGCGTGCCTTCAAGGAGCACAGTGCTTTGCCTGCCAGCACCCGGGAGGCCCGGTGTTGCGCAGGCTCACGTCGGTTTGCAGAACTTTGAGGAGCAGCGGGATTCCCCCCTCCCCCCTGCTGCTGTAGGCGGGCTGCTTTATTCTTCATATTCCACGGCACCACGCGCAGAGAGCCACCCTCTGGTCCCTCACAATGGCACAGCCTGGGCTGCAGACGTGCCAGTGGGTCAGCCAAATGCAGCTCTGCCGGACTGTGGCCCCCAGATGATTGGGACAATATTGCGCTGGGTTCCACCACTGCGGGCCCTCCCTGAGACCAGCTGCCAGATCCCCAACCCTTCTCTCCCTGGATTCCCTGTTTCTGTAACACAGGACACTGTTTACACGAAAGACTTTTAACTGAAAGGTACTGAGATGAGAGTCGAATATTACACACACAGATCGATGTAAATGATACTTAAAATTCTGGGCCTGAGAAGAGGAAAGAGTGGGAAGCTCTATTTGCTGGCGATTAGATACTATGAAAGTCACAGTTACCCCTGTTACCTGCTCTGTTGTCCGAGACTCTTTCCTACGCACAGAGCAACAACAACAAAAAATAAACAACCTGGTTCAAAGAAGGCAAAGGGCTCGCATCGCCATTCTCCACAGAAGCTACCCAAGTGGCCAAAGAGCACATGAAAAGGTCCTTGAAAGCACAGACCACGAGAAGATACGACTTCCCAACAGATGAATGGACCAGCAGGAGGGTGCCTACACACCACAGAACATCACCTGGCTGTAAAAGGGAATAAGACTGTGACACATGTTACGATGTGGACAAAGCTTAAGACATTATGCTACGTGAAATAAACCAGACATGAAGGACAAAAGCTGTGTGATGCCACTTGTATGAGGGGCCTAGAGACAGAAAGTCGAATGGTGCAGAATGGTGGCTATCGGAGGCTGGGGGGCAGGGAGGGAGGGCTACTGCTGAACAGAAACAGAGTTTCCACTGGGGAAGCTGGTGCTGTCCCAGAGATGGGTGGTGGCCATGGCCGCACGACAGCATGGGCACGCTCAGTGCCACCCAACTGTACCCCAGAAAATGATTAGAATGTAAGTGTTACGCAACATATACTTACTGCAATTTTTTAATCCCAACCCAAGGATATGTTTATTGATTTTAGAGAGAAAAGAAGGTGGGAAGGACAGGGGGACAGAGAGGGAGAGAGAGAGAAAGACAGAGAAACATTGATGTGAGAGGAATATCAACCAGTTGCCTCCCGTACGCACCAGAGATCGAACCTACAATGGAGGTATGTGCTCTGACCGGGGATCAAACCCACAACCTTCTGGTGTACAGGACACTCCAACCAAATGCCTGGCCAGGGCTTGCCACAATTTCTTAAAAAAAAGAATCTGCATTTCCTAGCTTGGCACGTCTTTGAGCAACGATCACACACCCAGGTTGAGAGCCTCTGGCTCTCCCAGCCCAACCATTTGTTAAGATGATGCCCCATCACCGCGACGGGGCTGAAATCACCCCAGTGAGTGAAGCTGACACCCCAGAGGCTCGCGTTTGCTGTCACGACTAAGCGGGTTCACAGGATTCTGTGTGACCCAGGCTACCACCATGTGGCAGAGAACAGGAAGAGACAAAGAAAAATCGAGCCTCTGTGAAAATTTGAAGCCCCCGCAGTCCCAGGGGCTGAAGGAGCCGGGCCCACTCCAGGGACCCCTGCTCTGCAGCCGACTTCCCAGCTGCCTCTGAGACGCTGGCCTCATTTATGCAGCAGTGCGGTCACAAGAGGGAGAAGCAGCAGCAGAAACCACACCACTCCATCTGCGTCTGAAGCCTTTGTTTAGAGAGGCTGAAAAGGGAAGTCCTTAGTCTGTAATAGCTCTTCCCTGAAAATCCCTTCCGGGCCCCGCCGACCTCAGCACTATATAGAGATGTCAAGTGTTTATCCCAAGGGCCGCCCACGCTCTGCGGCTCGGCCCCTTGCTGCATGTGGCTTCCCAGCCCCCTGACCCTCAGACCGCCTGGCTGCCCTTGGGCTCCCAGAGCTCAGTGTCTGGCTGTCCTCTTGCTTGCTCTTTCTTCCAGTTTTCTCATCGCTTCTATTTTACCGCATTTGCCCCAGAGATTGGTGAGCAAATCCCTACAGAAAGGGTAGCAAAATGGAAATAATCAGCACGGAGGAAGCTGGGAGGAAGTACTGACACCATGCCAGTGGGCCAGGCTGCCGCAGCTGAGCTTCCAAAAGAGGGATGCAGCAGCCTGGCTCACAGTGTCCTTGTCACGAGGAAGGAGCCTGGCCCTCATTTCTGAGGGCCACAAATCCTCTGGGCAGTAAACTCTGAAATGTCTCACCCATGGAGGGACGGAGGGGATACTCTCTGCCTGTTACGGAACATAAACAACGCCCCGTGGCCTTGTGTCCCAACGTTCACAGCTTACCTGCTGCAGGTGTGCCTACTCGGCACAACAGGACCATTTTCTCCTGCGGCCCATTCTCTCTGTGGTGGCCACGGTGGGGATCAAAGCCTCTTCCAAAGATCAGCTTTTCTGTGTCCTATGTGCTGTCATGTGGAAAAACAGAGGCACAGGGCAAAGCCAGTGAGTGGCTACTGTGTCAACACCACGAAGTCCTCACCGCTCCAGGTAACTCAACTCCCGAAGTCAGCGGCCCGGCCTCCGGATGTCTGTGGCCACTCAGCCCCTTCCCTACCCTCCGCCTCCCTCTCAATGTCTAAACAATTGCGAAATGCACAGAAGAGCCAAGGGGCATAAATCTTCCAAAGTGACTGATAGTGGACAGGTGAGGACGGCTGGCCACGGTGCTACGTCCTATTCCCTCCCCCTTGATTTGGAGAGAAGAGGGGTTCCCCTCCCATCCGCCTTGTGGAAGATGGGAAAGGGAGCACAGAAACTCACCTCCTCTGTCCACCGTGAGCCAGAGATGGGCTGAGAAACCTGCGATGAGCCCACAGACAAAGAGAGGAAACCTGGCTGGTGTGGCTCAGTGGATTGAGTGCTGGCCTGTGAAGCCAAAGGGCACTGGTCTGACTCCCAGTCAGGGCACATGCCTGGGCTGTGGGCCAGGTTCCCAGTAGGGGACACATGAGAGGCAACCACACATTGCTGTTTCTCTCCCTCTCTTTCTCCTTCCTTTCCCCTCTCTCTAAAAGTAAATAAATAAAATCTTTTAAAGAGAGAGAGAAAGGAGAGGAGAGGGAAGTCAGGTGAGGAAGCATGCCTGAACAATGACCTCCAACATAGCAGACCCACCAATTACTAATTTAGGGCAGCAGTCTACTTTTCCAAAACAACCAGCAGACAGGGAGCTGTGTAACCCTCTGGATAGACCTGCTCGGCGATTTCTGAGTTACATGCCATGTGGAGACACTACTCGCCGACTAAGGAACCGCCGTTTCCAGCCCCTGCTGCCTTAGCCACGCTTTCTAGATTGCTCTAACAGCCCAAATGTGCTCTCCTGCCCTGCCTGAAACTAGAGATGGCCTTGTGACAGCCCAGCTGTGGTCCATGGGAAGTAGGAAGTGGCCCCTGGTGAAGGTGTCCATGGTGGGCAGAATAATGGCCCCCAAAGTTGTTCATGTCCTCGAGTGGAATCTGTGAAGTGGTTCCATTCCCTAGCAAAAGGGACTCTCCAGAGGGATTAGGGTAAGGATCCTAAAATGGGGAGCTAATTCTGGATTATCCAGAGAGGCCCTAAATCACCAGAGGGGTCCCTCTGAGTGAATGAGTTGGTGGTGCCAGAGCAAGGTGAGGGGTGACCAGAGCAGCTGCTGCTGGCGTGGCAGATGGAAGGGCTTTGTGAGCCAGGGAGTCTGGGTGGCCTCTAGAAGCCGGAGAAGGCGAACAAGCGGGTCCCCCGGCCAGAGCCTGCACAGAGAAACAGCCTTGCTGACACCCCAACTTCAGCCCAGTGAGTCATTTACGATGTCCGATCTCCAAAAGCCTAAGAAAATAAACCTGTGTTGCTTTTAGCCACTGTTGTTTCTGTGTTAAATTTGGAGTTAAATCTGTGTTAAATTTGTAGTCATTCATTACAGCAGCAGTTAGAAACTAATGCAGCATCTCCCCACATACACACACGTCCTTTCTCTCCTTCTTCCTTGCTGCATGGGATATGGATATGAAGTCTGGAGGGACAGCAGCCATGTTGCAGTCATGCAACAAGATCCCTGAGGATGAAGGGCTCAAACAGTGCTCGGTCCTTGATGGCTTTCCCAAGTCACCAGCCCTGGCTGCCTATCCCTGCACTTCTTGTCACTTGACACAAACAAAGCACAACATGGTTAAGTCCCCGCAGCAGTTCTGTGTGCAGTGGTGTGCTGGACCTGACCCACCCAGCCTCTGAGAGGGGATTCTGAAACTTTGAGGGACTTTGTGGGCCAGCTATCAAACACAAGCATTATTAAAAATTAAGTTATATAATCTCACAGTCAAATACGTTATGTTAAAGATAAAGGTAAGAAGTGCACAGAACTCACCCATTCCTAAATACTTTGCGAACGTTACTGTGCTCTTGGGGCAGCACACGTCTGCTGCATCTGCATGGGGGGGCACCACGCACCCCCAGATCCACGCCGCAGGGCGCAGCCCACACTGGGTGAGGCGAGGCAGGCGGTGACTCCGCCCGCAGTCCCATCGCATGGGGCGCCTGAGGTCAGCCGTGGTGCGAGTATTTCCAGCATGGGAATCAGCAAACACTACAAATCAGAGTTTTATTTCCCCCAAGGAGTCAACTGTTAATCATTTACTGACCTGCCACTGGTTGTGTTTCTGCAGGCAAATGTGCTTCTAATGAATGCATCCCTAATGGTTTTTAATGCTGCTTTGTAATAAGAACAACTGTGAACTCAAATTCTATTTGTCAGGAACTGAATTCTCCTAGTTGTTTTCTTTCTTTTTTTTAAAATACGGATTTAGGTACCGGGCACTGCGCTAGGCATATTTCTTTATTTCCTTTTAGAAGAAGAAACCATTTTCTTCTCCTATCTCTTACATAATCCCCCTTGACTCCCTGAAAGGTAAGTATGAAAACCCCAGGGAAGAACGGTTTGGCAATGATCTGAGGCCAATCAGGGGCCAAGAAAGGATCTGAACATCTTGCGTCTGACCCAGAAACCTGTGCTTCTCCAGCAACACAGTGGGCTTTGCACATGGTGGGCACTAAGTAAATATTTGTTTGGTTATTACAACAAATGTTAACTCTTCCTTCCAGAAGAGTCAGGGAGCCTGGACACGGGCTCGTGTGCAGGGTGGCTCTCACACCATATGTGCAGAAGACGTTGGCACCAGGCTATTTTTCCTGAACATCAAAGAGAGCCCTGAAACACTTATGGTTAGGAGATTGAGTTTCATAAAAGTATTAAATTTATGTTTTTTCGAACAGCATCATGGGGGGAGGGCCCGTGGTTACAATTCTCTCATCCTGAAATAGACACAGAGTAATTTCCTCCTTTGCTGGTTGTCAGCCTGACTCCCAATCACTTCCCCCAGAGCTGGCGGAATTTCAATGACTCTAAAATTAATCTGCGGGGCAGAGAGTTTGTCCCGCGCCTTGACATGCTGCAAGTCTTGCTGTGGTCTCCAAGTCCGTGCCTGGGATGGGAAGTTCGGAGGCTGAAGGTGAAATCCCAATTCCTGGCCTGGTTGGGGAACTTCGGACAATCCCGTGGGCACGTTTTCCTCCAGGTTTCATGACAAGAAATCCCACACATTATTCTGAACCAGAGCAATCAGTAACTAACATACACTGCTTAGGCAGATACACAGAATCTGTAACATTTATTTGTTCAACATTTATTTGAACTCCTAAGGAAGACAGACATGCGAACGGAGGGACAATGACACTTCACCACACGGTGAGGAAGGCAAGTGCAGGCTGCTTTTTAGGGCCACACAGACCCCAGGAGGACTAAGCCCAGGGAGGTGGGGAGGGGGAGACCTTCTCTGAGACGATGCCGCTTAGGTTTAAAGGGGAAAGTGAGAAATGAGGGCACAGGATTACAGGCAAGAGGAACAGTTCACCTATTAAGCAACTGAGAAGGTTGAACAGCAAGCAGATCAGTGCCAAGAGCACAGAGTGAGACACAGAATGGCAGAAAAAGAGCCAGAGGAAGAAGCAAGGGCCAGGCCAGAGGGCGCCCCATACCCAGGGCTTCTCCCACAGGTGACAGGAGGCCCCCAGAAGTTTTAGCTACAGGGTGGCACCGCCACGTTTCTGTTTAGGAGCCACCCTGAAGGCCCTGGATGAAAAAGTTGTTGCAGAAGAGGTAGGAGAGAGGGGCCAAGGATGGCGCTGTGGTAGGAAGGCAGAAGGTCCGCAGGCGGTTTCAAAAAGGCTCCTTAAAGAGAGTCGCGGGGCGTGGAGAGGGGGTTAGAGCTGGTCTGCGAGGACCCGAGTTTCTGCTTGGGCGGCCAGCTGGAGGGAGAGAAGGGAGCCCAGGCTCGGGAGCAGGTGGGGAGGAGGCGGGGCGCTTCAGGTGAGTTCCGCGTCGGCCGTACGTGTGTCATCCGAGACAGAGGGCCCACGGAGAATGACATATGACTTTGGAGAAGACCACGCTTCATCCGTCTTTCACTCCCCTTGAGAGCAGATCCTGGCTACTTGTCTGGACAAGTATTTGTGAGTTGGAAGCCTGAGTAAAGCCTGGGAGAAGCGTTCGCAGCAGAAACAGAGGGCCGATGGGGTGAAGTTAGCAACTTCCTGAAAGCTGGTACAATTGAGAAGGAATAAAACTCCAGGGAAAGAGAGTTTCTCCCACGAGAAGAGGAGAGGACCGAGAAGGAGACACTGGGGAGCACTGGTGTGAACAGACTGGGTGAGGCAGGCCAGTGCGGAGACAAGCACCCAGGGCACAGAGAAACCAGAGGGTGATCTGGAGATACAGACAGTGGCGTAGCAAAGGCCAAGGGAGTGGGGTGGAGAAATAAGGTCCCAAAGATGTTCCCTGAGAAAGGTCCCCTGGAACCACCTGGGGGTCTTTGCAAGGGCCCGTCTAGTGGAATGGGAGAGGCAGAAGCCACCATACCCTAAGATACAGGGTGGGGTCAGGAGAGGGACCCTGGATAGGTAATTGAGGGACTCAAGGCTGATGCTTTAGGACAGGAGAACTTTGTCCTAAATGGCGGTGAAAGGGCAGAAAATATAGGAGAGAGATGGGGTCGTCTACGCTACCAGATCCCACAGGAGGGGCCAGGCAGGAGAGCGGCCACAAAAGGGGAGAAAGGGGGATGAGGCTCCATTCGGAGACCACGGGAAGATAGCAGCCCCGAGAGTCTTTGTCAGCGCCAAGGCTGGATAGTGCGGGATTTGCCAAAGATCAAAGGCCGGGAAAACCCTCGCCATCCAAAAATAGGTAAGTGATTGTATCATAATGTGACATCCTACCCCACAAAATATTTCACACTCATAAAAGATAATGTTATAAAAACATGTGGCCATATGAAAAAATGAGTTATACAATAATGCTAAATGGAAAAGATGGGTGATTAGCAATTCAGGAGTTACAATTCTTATTAAGGGGAACTTCAGAAAAATTTCTAGGATGTTAACACCAACTATGCCTATGTTAAGGTATGAAGATTTAGGGATGCTTCTTAGTACTTTGTCTTTGATTTTCGAAAGTTTACTAACTTTGTTCTGAAAAAATGTTGAAGTGGGACCTATGTGATGACTGCCAAGTTTTTCACAGACAATGGTTCTCGTTCTTCTACGTTAACGCGTCCAAAAACTCAAGACAGCATTTCGCTCTGTTAGAAAGCTTCCTCCCATCCTTCAAGTCACCATGATGGAACCCTCGCCTGCCTCATAATTTCCTCCTCACCTTTTCCTTCACAGCCCTTTCCCTGAAGAATCTGGAGGCCGCCACTGGCATGAATACAGGCTTTCAGTTGGAATGTCCAAAGAACTGCTTCCAACCCACAGGACAGCTTCTGTCCTCACCACAGGGCAGGTGGCCGAGGTGCCAGCCAGCCCTGAAGTTAGCGTGTGTTCCACTCGACACTCTGCCGAAGGTCTCGCCTAATTTTTAAAATGTAATTGAGACAGGAATTTTAGGGGGAGAGCCCAGGGATTCGGGTGAGACAGAACTGAGTCAGAATCGCCAAGTCTTCCTATTAGGGCACGGCAGTTATGAAAACGGAGCTTCAGTCTCTACACTGGAGAGAGGGGGGTGATGAAACTTACTTTACCAACTTTTGAGAATTTTTTTAAAAGGCACCACATGTGTATGTATACGTATATATCTGAAGTCTATATATGATAGTGTTTATATATCTACACTTACATCTATATTGACTTCAGAATTTTGCAGCTTGGCTTTGCATTTTTTTAACCATTTTATTTATCTATTTTCAGAGAGGGGAAGGGAGGGAGAAAGAGAAGAGAAACATCCATGCATGAGAGAGACATAGGGCGGTTGCCTCTCACATGCCCCGCGTCTGGGAGCCTGGCCCACACATCAGGCCTGTGCCCTGACAGAACTGAATCAGTGGCCTTTTGGTTCACAGGCTGGCACTCAATCCACTGAGCCACAACAGCCAGGGTGGGTTTGCATTTTTCACAAACTACGCAGGACCCTGAGCAAGTTACTTAACCACCAATGACCGAGGACATGACAGAATAACAAGGGACGTATCTCTGGATGCTGCTGAGGACAGATGGTTGTAAAGGCCAAATGGATTGGCCCCTAGAAAGCTTCCAGAACTTGTGCATGACTATGGGAAAAGATGGGACAGACCACCCAAGTTTAAATGGGGCTTGGGACAAAAATTAAATTCCTTGTGGAAAAATAAAGGTATGTCTCGTGCCCCCTGAGTCTGTGCACAGACGCACATTGTAATGTGGGGGAGAGCGTGGAAGCAGAGGGGGCTGGCAGGACCAGCCTTCTACCCGACTTCCGAGAGCCCAGCCAGCAGGGCCCCAGAGAGATGAAACAAACGGCCCCCAATCACAGAGAAAACTAGAATCCAGGTCTTCTGACTCGCAGGTCCATACTGCCTCTCAAAAATAGTGCCTTCCGGTTTTACCAAAAGCGGAATGGGGGTTCAACGCCCTAGGTCAGAATGAACCAGAGCATCGAAGCTGGGCCGTTTCCCCAAGTGCAACTGCTGCAGGGCACAAAGGAGCGCACCTACGCCCGGGGGGTTGGAGAGGTTTCCCCACGGAGCTCGCTCCTGTCACCTGTGACTCGGCGCTGTGAAGGCCCAGGCTTGTGACTACCCCTCACTGCTTCAGCACTGTGGCTGCTCCCGCACCTTTCAACACGGCTCACGGCAAGACTGCCCATGACAATCTCCACCCACGAGCCTATCTTGAACTTTTGATCCAAGTGACATGGGGCATTTTCTGATCTAAATTATTGTGTTGCTTAGAACTACTTCGTTTACAAGTGACTGAAAACTACCTTGAATTCCCTCAAATAACCATGTGAGTTTCTTACAAGGATGCTGGGTCTCACTCAAGGACAGACAGGTATTTGGACTCCGGGATATACTGGAACCAGGGGTTTGAATGCCATCAAAAACTGTGCCTCTGTATTTTATTTCTAAGCCACTGTTCCATTTCTAAACCCAGTTCTCCTAGAGAAGGAACTCCCTGGTCTCTGTGGGTCAGAGGCTCGGTGCTGAGGTTAGAGGGGTGAGTCACAGTGGAATGTTCCTGTCTCCGCTCCCACATGTGGGGGAGGTGGAAGCAGATAGGCACCCAGTGTTCATTGTGGTGTTAATTTATTAGGTGTAGGGCTCTGCGTTAGGTTCTAGGAGAAAAGGGCAGTTGGAGAAGAACCGAATCCCTCCCGCTCTGGAACAGAAAATGACACAACACGGCCTGAAAGGGGCCACCATGTTGGGGAGACGGACTGGAATCACACCTCACACAGGACTTGGGTTCCAAAGTCAGCAAGCATGGCGAAAAAGGTCTCTAGTCAAACGTAACTGCCCTACATGCTTGACTCACTCCCAACACAGCAAGATGCCAGGGCACAGACACAGGCAGAGCCCGCACCGCAAAGACAGCACCGAGTCCCGCCCCTCCGACTCCGGGGTAGGTGCGCACTAACAGCCTGGCAGGCAAAATCCCCGGGCTATTGGTAGCATCTGTTCTTCTCATGTACTTTCACCAAGTTTGGGGGTTAGATCTACAGAAGTTAGACACAGGTAGGACACGACTCATTCACCTTCCAAAGCATTTCCACACAGCGTTGAGTTTGAGAACCAGGATCTGAGCCCTGGGTTGCCTGACTTTTCAGTTTACGGTCACGCCCCAATACCAGGCAGTCTCCCTGAGATACTTATCCCCCATTCCCTTAGTCTTTTGAAGACAGAGGCCCCCACATGCTCCCCCTTGGGAATCCTGGGTCCCAGCCCAGGAGCAGATCAGGGCTCTGCTCAGGTGGGTCCAAGAGAGTTGGGCTGAGTTGGGCTGAGCTGAGCCGGACTGAGCTGAATGGGAAGGTCACGTGGACAAGCACAGGGGGACAGTGCTTCCAGGGCTGCTGGTAGGATGCCATTCATTTTCCCAGGTTGTATATACTATAAAGAGCTTATCAAGGAGATGTTTACAAATGGGAGCCTTGCTGTTTTTAACAGATTATCTGTAACATATTGGTCCAGTGACCTGACAACCCATTTCCAGGAACTGTTAGTTTACACTTAACTCTTTTCCTGGACAGTAGGCAGATAAAGAGGCCACCGGGCTGACAGGGAGGAGGCTGGCCATGCCCAGAGCTTCCATTAAGCAGTTAAGCATGGGCTGTGCAGGCTCTGAGACACCCTAGCATCCAGCCAGAACTCCCGCCTCACTCTTTCCTACGCGGTCATCAAAACCTTCCATCCTGCCCTGCCCAGGGCTTCTTTCTGACCGAACTCTGTGCCAAGGCTCCTGTCCAAACAACACAGAGGAGCTCTGCTGCTGTTGCTCTGGTCAAGTATTCAGGTCACCACCACATCGCAAAGGCTACCAGGACCCCAGGGCAGGTCCAGTTGTATTTTCTGATCTGGACAGGAAAATCTGGCCTCCAGGGACATGAACTAACATGTACCGAGCCCTAATCTGTGTCAGGTGTTCTCACTTCCTCGGTCTCATTTAACCTGCAAAATACTCCAAGATGTAGGTAGTACTTTATTCATTGTTTGCATGAAGAAACTGAGGCTCAGAGCAATTGGCTTACCCAACCTCACACAATTTGCAGGCCATAGACCAGTTCTCACTCAGATCTGCCAAAGTTTAACATCTGTCCCTCTTGGATGTCCACCCAATAGCCACACTTGTGCTCCAGAACTCAGATATCCCGTGGTCACGTGCGTCAGTGAACACTTAAGATGTCCCCCATTCTGGGGGTAAAGCATGGAGAGTCTCAGCCAAATATCCTCAGCCCTAGATGCTCTTCAGAGCTTCTTGGAGAGTACACACATGTGTGCACACACATGCATGCACACACACATGTGCACACAGTCCCAACTGAGCCCAAAGAAATCAGTCTCCAAGGGTAGAACCTAGACATCTGTATTTTAAAGGCTCCCTAACCCCTTCACAGCCAGAGCTGAGGATCACTGGCCCTAATCACTTCACTTATCACTGGACTGGTCTGAGTGTTTCCCAAAATTATGGTCAAAAAATGCCTGAAAAGTCTTCTTGGAATTGGAGTAGTGGGGAAATTTTACTTCTTTCTTTAAGGAGACACGAGGATGGAATAGGCCCTTTCTGCTTTCTGACCTTGACTTCTATGGTATAAAGATGTGATGCCTGGTGTTATTGCAACTACCTTGGGACTATGAGGGAAATAGCCTAATAGCCAACAGGCTTAAAATGGCAAAAGGAAGAATCTGGAAACTTGATGATATCTTTGAACAACTTAAACAAATCTGGAATCCCTTACCGTAAGAATACTTGTAAGAGATGATCAGCATTTTTCATTGTTTGAGACACTTTAAGTTAGACATTCTGTTACTTGCAGCCAACAGATACACCCACTAAGGAGCTTCAACTGCTTACCGCCAGACCTATTTCTAAGAGACACAGAAGTACATCATCAGGCAAGGCCCACCAGACAGTAAGGCCTCCACTCAGTCTTGCTCCCCGAAGGACTAGTAACTAAAGTGAGCCCTGGGCATGCCATTAGTTATGCCATTACATAACTAGTTACCGTGACCACCCTTCCAACAACAACCATGACATTCATTATGCACTTACTCCATGCTAGGACCCCTGCAAAGGGCCACAAGCATGCCATCTCACACCATCCTCCCCATTACCCAGCGAGATAAGTATTACCACCTATGTTTTACACATCAGTGAACTGAGACCCAGGCAGGCTGAGGGGTTCGACCCAGTCTGCACAGCGAGCCAGTGGCAGAGACGGGATGCTAACCCCAATCTGTCCGATGCTCTCAAGACTCTTCTTCTTTCCAGGAGACCACATTGGTTCCTTTCCCCATGACTGATGATGCTCTATGTGTTCACACATTCGCTGAAGTGCTTAACGATGCGAATAAAAGGCATTCACCATTGTAACCCCAATGGAGATAACAGAAATATTAGCACAGGCTGGAGTAAAAACAGTTCAAGTGAGGCCTAATTTCTTACAAGGCCAAGGCATGATTTACTTTATCCCAGGAAAGAATGTTACTTGACAAATGCATACTTTATCATCTCTGGTCTGCTGAACATGGAAGTCTACATTCTTCCTAGCCATAAAATTTAAATAATTTTTGGCTCCAAAAATTTAAAAGGAATCCTATTCTAGGTTCAAGCACTTCCCTGGAAACTTAAATGCTAAACATGGGGCATGAATAGACACAATTTCCATCAGGAAGGACCAACTCTGGAGTCACTAGGAGTCGGGTTCAAATCCAGTTCCACATCTTGCTGACTGTGACACTGGACATTTTATTTCCCCAAGGCTCAGCTACCCAACGTGGAAGCTGAAAACCCCAACTCCCACTGAGGCCCGGGATGAGAATCAAACTGATGGTCGATGAAAACTGCACGGCAAAGTAGATAGGCTATAAAGCCTGGCTGTCATGAAAAATCTGTACACGGTACCTGGCGCAGTACCTGGAACAAAGTAGCTACTCAAGAAATCCTTGATGCCTTCCTCTGTCTTCCCTGTCCGGTTCCTCACCACCAACAACCTTCAGCGGTGAGCCTCCTAAGAGAGCACCAGAAACAAGCCATTCTAGGTCCCCTCTGTCCCTGGTGGTAGAAGCAATGAGACAGCACGCCCGCACCTTGATTCACTCAGTTGTCAGCTTTTACCGCATCATCCCTACGCCCTGACGCAACACAGGGCACATGGCCAGTCTGTTGGTGGGCCACCTGCCAAGTGAGAAGACAAATTTGAGAAAGTGTCAGAGGATTGGGAGAAGGGACGGAACAGGGGGTGGAGGAGGGTGAGAAGAAATGGTCAAGTTGGCTCAAGAGCCAAGAGTGTCGGGGAAGCTGGAAAGAGACAGCACCCCACCCCCACATTAGAAACAAGTGAGGGGACTTCAAGGAACGCTGGGCTGCTAGTGGAAGAAGCACAAGGCAGGCCTCCGCAGGGCAGGCGGGCACCAGTAGGGCTCTGTCAGTGTGGGGTGGTCCAAGTGGGACTCTAGTCATACTCAGAAAAGCAGGTAAAATGACCGATAGTTCACGAGCCTCTTTGGAATCACTAGACATTTTTGAGGCCCTTCTTCCCATGACTAGAGAGACTCCCCTTAGCCTTGTTAAGTTTTCAGGGTAGCCACATTTCACAGATGTGCAAACTGAGGCTTCAAAGCTGGCCTATGTTTTGGGTCCCTTAAGGGAGAGGCAGCTCCACAGACGGATGAGTTCGTCCAGTGGTTTCCAAACAGAATCCAGGACTCTGCAGTCTGGGGTGGAGCCCCAGCATCAGTGGCTTTTTTAAGCTCTGCAGGTGATTCTGATCGCCACCCAGGTTTGGGAACCACTGGTACGGCGCCTAACAAACCCACTGCAGGTAAGGAAACAGAGCCTTGGCAGAGGTGGAGGAACCTGCCCAAGGTCACAGAGCTGGTTAGTGGCTAAGACAAGGTCAGTGCCTCAGCTGACAGACTCCAGGACCGAACGCTTGCCAGCTCACCCAGGGAGTGTTTATACTTAGTCACGGCAACCCACTCTATAGATAGGCTTCATTCATTCAATAAACCTTTATTGGGTGCCTCTTCGGTGCCAGGCGCCAGGGAGACAGATAAAAACAACAGGGGGCTTGGGCCTAGTGTGTGGTGTGATGGGAGACCAGTGGCTCAGCCCTGCAGGTGGCACGGTGGGACTCCGAGACCCGCCGGTCCTAGCCAGGGCTCTTCGACAAAGCCATGGTCGGACAAAAGGCTGGAGGGTTCGCTTCCCTGGACAAGCAAAGGGCATGCGAGGGCTTAGAAGTTCTATCCAAAAGGGAGGAGGGTGCTGGTGGGGAGGGCCCAGGCTTCAGAGGGAGAGGAAAATAAGGAAAACAAATCTCCTTACAAGGAAGGTTGGTTACTTTTGTTTTAACGAGCCACTTGTGTGCTGTGACTTTACACAACTCAAGTCGGAATAAACGAGTTTGAATGAAAGGTTTCCAAGGCTATCTACTGGGTGTATGGAAACAATCTGACATTAGTACAATATGTGGAGACCAAAGCAGAGGCACCAGAGGAAAAGGCAGAAGTCCTCACCATGGTGCAGGGACCATGCCTGCCTTTGCTCACCGAGGGCGGTAAAGGTCAGTCCGCATCTGCGCTGTGGAGGGACTGGCCAGGTAAGTGACCCTGCCTCTGAGCCAGACAGACCCGGGTTCAGATCCCCATTCCATCCCTCCCTGACTGTAAGTCGGTGGACAGATTATTAAACTGGCCTGAGCCTCAGTTTCCCCATCAGAGATAATGCAAATGCCCTTTGTATTAGTCATCGGTTGCCAGGAAGCAAATTACCCAGAGATGTAGTGGCTTCAACAACATCAATGGTTTACCTCCCCTAGTTCCTGTGGCTAGGACTTTGGGGGCATTTCGGCTGGGTGCTTCTAGCTCTGGGTCCCTGGTAAGGTTGCCATCAAATGAACAGCCGGGGCTTCACTTCCAAGCTGACGCTGACTGCTGGGGAGGCTCTTTCCTTGGCCCTCTCCACACTGCTGCCTGAGGGTTGCGTGGCAGCGTGTCCGGCCTCCCTCAGAAAGGAATATGCAGGACGGAGGTAGAAGTTGCAATGGCTCTCAGGGCCTCACTGCAGAAATCACACACCATCTTATCTGCAGTACTCTAAGGGTCGCAGGGGTTAGCCCAGGAGAAGAGGGACGCAGGCTGACTACTGGAGAGCCAAGTGCTGGAAACAGCCTAAGTGCCCATCAGTAAATGACTGGATCAAAAAACCATGGTAGCCCTGGCTGGTGTGGCTCAGTGGATTGAGTGCTGAATCAAAGGGTCGCCAGTTCAATTCCCAGTCAGAGCACAGGCCTGGGTTGCAGGCCAGGTTTCCAGTGGGGGACGCATGAGAGGTAATCACACATTGATGTTTCTCTCCCTTTCACCCTCCCCCTCGCTCTAAAAATAAATAAATAAAATCTTCAAAAAAAAACCCCTGTAGTATATTTATACATAGAATACTTCGCAGCAGAAAGAAAGAACTCCTACGTTTCACAATAGCATGGATGGAACTGGAGAGCATCAGGCTAAATGAAATAAGCCAGGCAGTGAAAGACAAATAACATATGATCTCACCTCTAAGAGGAACTTAATGAACCAAACAAACAAGCAAAACAGAACCAGAGGCATGGAAACAAAAAACAGACTGACAGCAACCAGAGGGGAGAGGAATCAGGGGGTAAAGAAGGGAAGAGTCTAATCAAGGAATATCTATAAATGACCCATGGACACAGACAACAGGGTGGGGACTGACTGTGGGAGCAGGAGGGGTGGGGCAGGGGAGATCAACAGAGGAAAATTGGGACTACCGTAACAGAACAACCACAACAGAAAAGTGAGGATGTTTACAGGGAGCTCAGTATCCTCACACTGCAACTGGAGTCAGCACGGTGAGGACAAAGAGCACCCACACCAGGGCTCTCCACAGCCGGGCCGGGAAACAGCCCCGAGACACGAACTGGTGTGACGAATCATTCAGCTACTGGGTTTCTGAGCCAGGAGGAGCAGCAGGTTTTCCAGTTTGCCTCCTTACGGCCCCTCTTCCCCTAGGGGAAATTCCAGCAGAGACGGAGGTGACTGCAACAAAGTAGTCACTGGACTTGAAGTGAACAGGTGTCTCGGGAGAAGGACTCGGAAGCAGGGAGAGGACTCTAAATGTCAGGCTAAGTCACTGTCCTTTGCTGGAAAAGAACATGAGGAGCCACTGAAAAGTCTGGAACAAGAGTGACTTAGTGCAAACCCGTGGGTCAAGTTCATTCTCATAGCTGTGTGGGCAGCAGACTGTGGAGGTCTGAAGGAAGCAGGCTGTGGAGGCAATCTGAGCAGCAGTGTGGGAAAGGAGAAGGGGCCCGAGACACATGTGGCTGGGAATCCCGTCCACGAGCAGCGTGCGGAGGCAGGTGAACGAGGGATTAAAGAGGCCCAGGCACCAGGCTCGGACGTGAGTGGCCAGCTGAGCTGGTATCTGCACAGTGCCGGTGCCTGCCTCCCGCAGCCTGGCCTCCAGCCCTGCGTCTACTTCAGCCTATGGTGTGGGAGGCCTGAGAACCTTCAGCATGACTTGGACACAGAACTTTAAAACAAATAGTCTGTCTTTCCTCGTTTCCAGCTCTCCAGGGTGGAAAACTGATGCCGTGAAGGGCCAGACTGAATGGAATGCATGCGGTTCTGAGCTCAGCCCCAAGGCCACGCTCTGCCGAAAGGCGCCCTCCCCAGGCTGGGTGCTGGGAGGGAGGGTTGCCCCACTTGGTGCTGTCAGTCCGAGCCTCACTTTCCCACCACATCTACTCTGACCACTGCCTCAGCCCTGCCCGGCCAGAACCCACCTGCTCTCAGCACCCCACACACTATCTACCTGGATGGAGCCCCTCCTGACAGCTACGGTGCCATGATACTCTGCTACCTGAGGGCAGATACTGTGTCCCTAAGGACTGCGAGTCCCTAGGGCCTAGGTTGAATGCTATGGTTTTGCTCTCTGAAAACGTTTGACAAATAATCTCTCCCAACTTCATGAAAAGCCAGCAGTGTTAGTAACCCTTGGGAACTTGTTATAAATGCAGAACCTCAAACCCTACCCTGGATCCACTGAATCAAGATTCTCCAGGTGATTTCTATGCACAAACCAACTCAGAGGACAGACTCTTTTTGCATTAACATAGCATAAGATTACATTAACTTCTGAAGCCAATTGGGTTAACTCTTCACCCTGATACCAGCCATAGGAAACCCAATTTTTTCCCCACACTCACTGTGAAGTCACATCTTCCTATATTAATTTTACTGAAGCAATGAACAGTCTAACTATACTCTGCTGAGTTATGCAAGTGCCCAGACTAAGATCTTGAGGACAAAACTCCAATCGTGTTCACCTCTGTCGTTGGTGCTGAGCAAAGGCCGGGTGCATAATGGTCTTATGTAAGGAGAAAGAAAAAAACCCCACCAACATCAGCCGAAACCACGAACGCCTGACTCGTGGCATGAAACAGTTCCAGGGGGCTGGCCTGGGCTGGGCGCCATGTCAGGGACCCGGTCTCCCCCTGCCCCCTTGGCGGCAACTGTGGGCCTGGGCAGGCACCCCCTGGCGTCCTCAAGATGGCTGCCAGCGTCACGCGGGACTCGTCCTTCTCATTAAAGTGCAGCAGTCAGGGTCCTCTGGACTTCGGGGGATAGCAGCATTTCTTTAACTCTTCTCTTTTTCCAAACCCTCAACAAACAACCCCTCCAGTTTCATTAGCCTTAATGGAGTTCTTCGCTCATTTCTGAGCCCATCACTGAGGCCAAGAAGAAATATCCTGATGTGTGTAAGCCAATGAGGATCCACTTCTAGAGCTGTGAGTGGTTGGAAACAGAGGTGGACTGCAACAGGAAGTCAGGCAACTGTCGTTGGGAGCAGTGACCTGCATGCGGGGGAGGCAGCTGGACAGATGTCAACCACAGTGCTCAGCGGGTCTGCATTTCCATCTCCTTTGAATCTTGCAACTGTTTTTCAGGATGCCCAACGTTACAGCCATCATTCGCGTGGGTTATGGCCAGAAAACCTTTCTATTTTTAAATGACACACAAATGATTATGCTCCATCACATCGTTGCAGTGATCGACTTTAAAGGGCCCTGGCTTACCTCCTCCTGGAATAACAAAGCAGTCGCAGGAGCTCCTTGGGCCACTCCAAAAACCACCCCAGAGCGGTTGGCCACACATAATAGAGGGTGCACTTGAAAGGCAACATCCAACGGCCAGTTCTGGCTGAAGACTTTTGTGTTTTTCAAAAGTTCAATAAGCAGCAGAAGTGACCACAATGAGTCTGAAACTCTATAGCATGCGTCTTCAGGAGACAAAGTGCCTAAAACTAGATGGAAAGACTTGTAATTTTTTAAATTAAAAACTGTAGACAGGAGAGGCAAAAAGTATAATAAGCATGAATCCTACGTTTTTGTCTCAAAAATAAAACCCGAGGTATGGAGAAACTTGTAATATGGAATTCGTGTTGTACGCTCACTGTGCCTGCTGTCCTCAAGCCAAAAGGCTCTCAGTGGCTGGTCAAGTTTAGCTGGGAGAGACAGAAAACCAATGAGGCTGAAGGCAGGCAACGAGAGACAATTTTCTGCCCTCACCTGGGAGCAGAGGGCAAACTTACCCCCACCAGTCTCCTCAGACCCACACTGCTGGCCTAGGTGGTGCGTGGTGGGAGAAGGTGGGTGGGACAGCACCTGCCATGACCACTTCCCGAAAGAACGACTTAACACCCAGGCCTGGTCCGTTCTCAGGAAGGAGGTCGGCGGAGTGATCTCCACAAAAGGCAGGCAGCAGACTCGGTTGCCAGCCTCACCCATCCTATCCCCAACAGGGAGGGTTTTGTGGGGATCCTGGCTCTACCACAGGCTGCAGGAAGCCTTGGTGTTACCAACGACTCTTAGGGTCCTCACGTGTAAAGGGAGGACGGCCATAGCCCTGTCACACACTGGAATGAGGAACAAAGGACCCCACGTGACCAGGGCCTGGACATGTCTCGGCCAGAGCAGCACTCCGAAGGCCATTCCCTCCCGCCCCCATCAGCTCCACTGAGTGCTCTGACGTTACACACCCGCCTGAAGTGTGCTCTAAGTTTCCTCTGACTCCTGTGAAATGCCTGCAGCACTCGGCTTGTACAGTCATGCACATGTGTATGAAGTCATACCCCTGAATACTGCAGTAACTGAACAAAATGAAAATCCTCAAGTTTCCACACGGATATAAAAACACCCCAAAATGAGCAGAAGAGCATGGCCTTACCTCTTACTGAACATGAGAGTAAAGTCTAGTTGGGCAGTTCAGTTGAGCAAACTTCAACCAATCACAGCCTTTGCAGCAACTGCAGCCAAAACAGAAACCTCTCTAAGACTGTAAGGTGCTTGAGGGTGGAGATCTCTTTTATTCAACTTTATATTCTCCTAAAGAATACAGAGAGAGTATGTTCTTGCTAGAAAACATCAGCACACGTGGGGAAGATGTTGACAAGAAGGATACACTAAATTAATCTGAAGGGCTTACAACCTTGAAAGGCTTATTAAAATGATGTTCAGCCCTGGCCAGGTGGCTCAGTTGACCAGAGTGTCATTCGTACAGCAAAAGGTCGCAGGGTTTGATCCCGGACAGGGCGAGTACAGGAGGCAACCAATAGATGCTTCTCTTTCACACCCGTGTTTCTCTCTGACTCTCTCCCCTCCTTTCTCTCCAAAGTGAATAAACATATCCTCAGATGAAGAATAAAAAAATGGATTCTTAATTGCTATACAATGAAACATATAAAAATCAAAGTAGAATAAGATTGGACTCACCACCTAATTAACACAGCAGTCACAATTTTTAAACTTTCTTAGATTTCAAATCACTCTTGACCAGGGTCACCCTGCCCTGGAGATGGAAGATTTCCTATGGGGTCTGGCTCTATGGTTCCGTGACCTCTCGCAAGTTCTTTTTTCTCTCCAAACTTTGGTTTCCTTACTCACACAGGATGTGAAATAACAAGTTTTCTAAAATTTCTCACAGCTGTAAAGTTAGGTGCCCCAAACTCGTGCACACACTTGCGGCAGAAACTGGAAAGGCACCCTGCTGGGCCAACCTGAGAGACATGGGCTGGAACAGACCCGCAGCCGCCCTCCCTTAGGCCCGGGACCTATGACCTAAAGAGAACCAGTCAAACACAAGGACCAAATGACCGTGATTCAAGGCAGGAAGGGTAACAGCCACCCGAGAGGTGCTCATGTGGAACTCTGGGCTACCCAGATGAGGATACCTTCTGCAAGGGCAACACTCTTTCCTGTTCCCATGTAGCAAATACAAAGCGCCCACCGTGCCAGGCATTGTGTCTTGGCACAAAAACATGACACAACCGTGACCAGGAAAAGCCCAGCCCTCGTGATGACCGAAGGCTGGCCGGCAGAGGGCAGACGTCCGGAGAGGAGGGAGGAGCTCCACGCAGAGGGACCTGTGCAGGTGGGCGGGAAGGCCGAGCAGCACGCAGCACGCAGGGCTGAGTCTCCGTGCGCAGAGGCAGGGCGCCCCCGGAAGGCTGGCAGGCATGGAGCGAGGGAGGGCGCGCTGCCATGCAGCCCCTGAGATGCCAGGCCACGGAGTCTGGACTCGAGTCCATACAACACAATGACCTCGAGACTCCAAGTGACTGAGTGCATATTAAACTTCACACAATCCCTGATGTATCAGATAAATACGCTTTGTGTTCTGTAACCAGAAGGGAGATGGCTGAAAGAAAAATCCCCACAAAAAGTAGATTAAATAAGTTTATTTGCGGAAGAAAAACGTCTGAACATCAGGTACAAGTCCGACCCTCAATGATCCAACAACAGTCACATGCTGTCCCGAGGGCACTCGGCTGCCACGGCCGGTACCCAGGAGCGAGTCCCGGGGAGCACCGGCTGGACGCTAACGGACCAGTGAGGCCCTCACCCGAGCATCCCATGACACACCACGACCATGATACAGTGGTAAAAATACAGTATCAAATCCTCACCACTTCGTGAGCTATCAACACAATATAAACAATTTAGGTCCTTTTGTAAAAAAATGAAAAAAATATATTTCTATTACAGCTTTATTTCAAGCATTTTCAGTTAGACACAGCTTTATGTGTTTTCACTCAATATTGATAGCAAAAGGTTTTCCTTCTTTAGTATTTGTAGATAAAAATATATTACTTGTTTAAATGCTTGTACTCTGAAGCATACTTTGCCATGTGTAAGTTCCGATAAGAAAATGAAAATGTGCTCTGGCAAAATCCTGATGATCGACACTTGGATAGTTTCCATATTTGTTTTAAAAAACTGACATCTGGGTAAAAAAAAAAGTGAGGACATTAAAGAGAACCAACATTATTCTTTTTCAATGGAGCAGTCTAATTCCAGAGAACGGGCCTTCCATTTTGGATTCAAAGTGTGTGGTCCCGAAGTTGAGTTCTTTCCAGTCCAAGGAGCTGCGGCTGTGAGGCAACACCTAACGACGAAGCGAGCGGGAGGGAAGTGCTAACTGAACTACAGAGATGGTCACCGATAAAACAGCTCCTAGCGGGCCTCTGGCCCACACGGAGGCGAGGGGCAGGCGGGGGGACCAATCCCAGAGAACGGCGCACTCACTGAACCGCACACATGGAGCTTCTGGGAGGGCTAACAGTTCTCGACACAGGCTCCTGGTCGTAGTTTACAATATCTGCCTTCACCACCCTCTGTCGTAAAAGAAAACAGAGTTATTATCAGGACATCAGAGCATTTAGAAAGAGCTCCTTAAAGTGTATTTTTATTTTCTGAACTTAGGTGAACTCCTGATGACAGACATCACAAGTGAAGCAGGAGCTGGTATCAAAAGAACCAACCAGAACAAACAGGCCAAGCCAGGGCTGGGAGGGAAGGGGCTGGGTTTTTTAAGTATCTAATAACAACTTCTTCATTGAGTCTTCCCTGACTTTGTGACATAAGTTTGAGGTTATCACAAGTCTAATAAAAAACCTGACAAATTAATATGAAATACTAAACCCTGGTTATAACTTCAAGTGAAGGAATTAAATATTCATTCATATATTTAACTGATAGGCAAGACTTCGTTATTTAAAAGTAAAAAATGTCATTATATATTAAAATTTCCATAAGCCACTATCCCTAGCCACAACATTTTTAGAATGTTTACCACAGCAATTAGTGAGTTAGTGAGAAGAGGTATAAATGCTAAAGAGGAATCACATACCAAGGAGAAATGTTTTGAGCAACTCAATATTTAAAACTTGCCTCCCAAATCCTTAAATTACTTTCACACAGCTCACTAATGGGTTATGAATAATGACTAACAAAATATAGAATAAGAAATTTAGAAAATTACTGCATACTCATTTTTAAAATAATTTAAGCCAAATGATACTTTTGACTCTTCCTTCCTTCCCTCTAGCCCACATTCAAGGATTATCTTAAATGATAAATTTAGCAATATGACCTAAGATTCCTCTCTAAGTAATAATTTAAATTAAAACAAATACTTTACTGTTTTGAATGCTTTTACTTAGTCTGCACAAACAAGCATACAGAGAAGGGTAATTCAAGGCAAATTTTAAAAATACTCTTTCAATTACCAGCTATTTCAGGAAAAATGGTAAGGAATGAATAATGAAATAACTGCCTCACTTCTCCACTTCACTGCACAGGTAATAAACACAACCGTAAAGACGAATATGTGTGAAAGTAACTGAAATGTGATTTTAATTTGTTCCCAATTTCTTGTTTAATTCGTAAGTCTCCTGGCAAAGGATCAATTTTTCAAAGTTCTAAAACAGGACCTATGCAATATTAATTCCAATAATGTACAATAATCATTTGAACTTCCCTATTCACAGGGAAAAAGAACAAGATAGCACTCACTAGTCCTCACCACCCTCCCCCGCCCCACAAGTGCAACAGTTTAGCCGTTAATACCTGCACTACTGCACTGAACAGAGTCTACTCTGAGCAGAGTCGGTGCGCTGATGGTCTTCCTCCCGGTACTTCACTATTTCTGCCCTGACAATATGCTGTCAGTTCCATACAACATAAATGAAATGAAGAAGAAAAAACAGAAAGTATGTTCAATGACTGAAAACAGAAGGGAACACCAATGTAGAAAAAGAAATATACACATAAATTTAACCGTGCCACAAAAGAAAACAGAAGAATGTACACACATAAAAGAAAGAAAATAAAGATCCAAGAAACATTATTCTTTATAATTCTATTTAATTGTTAAAATAGACATGCCTGCTGAACTTCCTACAAGTTGTGAGTTCTAGTTTTTATATGATAATTACAAATAATATATACAATTCACAGTATTTCAGAGAAAAACCAAGAATCATGCTGCTTTTCTATGCTAAAGTGCAGCAAAAGTATTAACTCCATTTCCTGCGATAAACATTCCTGAGGACGCACCAGGTGCCAGCCCCTCTACACTGGGGACGTGCAGGGAAGGTACACGGGGTCAGTTCACAAGCTGCTGTGGCCCTAATGGGAAGAGGAATTGGTACGCAGATACGTGCTTTACTAAGGGACTTACGTTTGGTAACGTGGAGGATGGAGTGACAATTTTCTGTGGAGGTGGGGAGAGGACTCATGTATCAGAGGAAGCCACACAGCATTTACAATTGTTGCATATTTAATAATACTTATTACTGGTCAATGATCTCCTGATGCCGCCCACTGCCCCATTCCTCACAACCCTAGCATCCACATTTCAAATTCCACATAAAAATAAACAAGTTCAAAATGTCCTTTTCTATCATTAAAAAAAATCCTGACATACAGTACAGTATTTAAACACAACAGCTGTTTTTTTTTTTCAAATACCTAAGAGCTCTGCTAAATAAAGAAGCAATGCTTTGTTAGGTTTTTATTTGCTATAATCCTCAAAGCAAAAAGACTGCACATGACAAGTAAGCACGACAGAGATCCCACACTCTTCAAAGATTTAAACTTGAAACTATCTCTCCTTTTTTTTCAACTTCAAATCTTACTTCAGAAAACTCGGGCTCCATAACAGCACCTACTAATAAACACATGTAGAAAAACATGTTAAGAAGGCTGTTGGTTGTGATAACATCTACGAAGACTGAAGAGACAACCGGAGTGCAGGAGCAGGCCGCTACAGTGTATCCGCTTTGAGTGGGCTCTGCTGCAGTTCTCCAGCCGGCGGTACTGACTTTTGGACAAGACTCGTGATTTCCTAGGCGCTCAGCCTGACGCGATCAAGAGAAGCATTGCCGACTGCAACCTAAGGTACTGGGGGACGGGCGTGTCAGTGAAAAACCAAACAGCATCACCTGCCCTACCCGAACCTAACTGCTTCACGACAAACTGTGGGTCACCATAAAGAAAAGGGGTTTTCATAATCAGTAAGCAATGCATTAATCCTCCAGAATGTTGGTTTAAACCCCATGCTATAAACACAACCAGGTTACTGACCTCTCTCTGGTCAAGAGACTCGGTCAAAATACTGACTAACACAAATGGCGTGGTTATCCACCAATCATTTTCATCAAATTCACGAAGAACTAAAAAGGCAACATCTTTCTTGCGGGTGCTGGTTGTTTGACATATAGCTTTGTACAAAGTTTCTGGACTGGAAGCCAGAAGCAAGGCTTTGCCGGGAGGAATGAGGCGGAATTTCCACGCCATGAACTTCACGACAGGTGACTGCACAGCAGACAGCTTGTTTAAAAGTCATTCACTGATGTTTTCAGAGAAAATGTTACCTACAAAACATCAACTTTTATTTTTGGAGCCATGAAGTACACTCAGTTACTCTCTGCTATCAGTCCACGGAGTGACACCACGCAGTGGCCCTGAGAGGAGAGCAGCGGTGTGCTGGAACACCACGTCAATCCTGTCACAACAGAGAGGAGCAAGAACGAGATCTGACATTAAGACCACGCATTTTCTTTTTAGACCACCTAATGCATTGTTAAAGAGCTGAATGCCAAACCTCTGAGACAATCGCAGCAGTAAATTTATTTTTTATCCTCAAGACTAAACTACTTCGTAAACAGAAAAATCTGAACAATCTCGGAAACCAGGCATTTATTAACTATTCCTAACTTTTACACCGTCTCAGAGAAGAATGGTTGGGAAAGAGAAAAGAAAGGACAGATAAATAATAAAAATAAAACTATTAACTAAATTGGGAGTTGTAAGACATGAAACGAGGATACACTTATTGTTTAAATATCTGTCTGCCCCCCCCTTGTGCTGGGGGTTCCTTGAGGACAAGGACTTCAACTTACTCATCCCCGTATCCTCAGATTCTAGTGTGGTCCCAGGCACAAAGCAGACCCTCAAAAAAACATCTGCTGTATTCACAAACTTCATTTCCTTTCATTTCTCCCTCTTCCCCTTTCTCTTCCATACACGACAGGCTGATAGCTCAATTTATATGACCCCTAAACAGGAGTGGTCTAGGTTAGAACTAAAATAATCTCTTTAAATAATCAGTGGATGGAACTAAGACTAAAAGGCCTTATTACAACTATTTGTCATCAACAAATGGATACTGTAGCATCCATTTCCACATGACTGGTGAGTGTCTACATTTTCCTCCTTTCCTATAAAATAAATAAAAACACTTTTAAACATTACACCACATTCCCTCAGGAATATTTTAAAAGGCATAAACCCACAAAAACTGGGCACAAGCTTGCTCTCTCTCCCCCTCCACTCCCTGCCTCCCTTTCTCCCTCCTTTCCCTCCTTCCTTCCTTTTTTCTTCCTCCCCTCCCTTCCTCTCTCTGTCTCTCTCTATATATTTTATTTTATATCTACATGGCATATGTAAACAAAAAACATAAAATCTGAACTTATCTTTTTCCCCTAGTCTTTGAGATCCAAATGGCCAAGAAGTACATGAAAATGATGCTCAACATCGCTAATCAACAGGGAAATACAAATTAACACCAAAATGAGCTACCACTTCATACCTGTTAGAATGTCCACCATCGAGAACGAAAGAGATGTCCTGGGGAAGATGCTGAGAAAAGGAAACCCTTCTGCACTGCTGGTGGGAATGTAAAATGGTACAGCCACTATAAATAACACTATGGAGATTCCTCTAAAAATTAAATACAGAACTACCACATGGTTCAACAGTTCCAATTCTGGGTATCCAAGGAAAATGAAAATACTAATTCAAAAGGATACATGCACCATTGCATTTATCACAGTGTTATTGACAACAGCCAAGATATGGAAACAACCCAAGTGTCCAACAATAGCAGAAAAGACAAATAAAATGTGGTCTACAAAGATGCAGATGTATATACAGTGGAATTATTATTTGGCCATGAGAAAGGAGGACATTCTGCCATTTGCTACAACATGGATGGACCTGGAGCACACTACTTTAAGTGACATTAAGTCACACAGAGAAAGACAAATGCTGCATAATATCACATATGGGTAGGATTTTGAAAAGCCAAACTTGTAAAAATCAGAGAATAAAATGGTGTTTACCAGAAGATGAGAGGTGGGGGATATTTCACCCTTAAATATCACTCAAGCGTGAAAACTTCCAACCAGCAGTAAATGAGCCCCAGAGATACACTGTACAGTGCAATGAACAATCAAACCTGCTAAGGACCTAGAACTTATCACAACTACTAAAAAGAAGTCATTAAGTTACAGAGGTACTTACTGTCACTACAACAGAATTCACATTACAGTATGTAAATGAATCTAATTAACATGTTATACCATCTTAAATTAACACATTGTATGTCAAATACATTTCAATTTTAAAAAATGCTGTGTTTAATGTGACTTGCCAAGTGTATTAGAAACATCTTTTTAAGAAATGAACTTTCATAAATGTTTCCACTGAGAAATGTTAATTGTGAAATCAATCATTTCATTGGCAAAGGTAGCAAATCCATCAGGTTCAGGAAAGGAAATTGAGGCTTCTCCCCACAAAGGACTCTGACAAATAGAGAAAGCCTCTAGTATCTTGAATTCATCTTCAAATGAATGGACTCACAGTCCTGGGTTGGCCAAAAAATCTGTTACACTTTTTCCCATACAATGGCTCTAGTGGTTCTTAGTTGTCTTTGACTTCATTCCAAACAATTTTGTTAGACTGTATTCTGACAGCTGTCACATAAGCATGCATTAAAAAGAACTTATTAAACTTGATGAATGTGCAGCCATTTTAATATCAAAGGTGGGAGAAGATATGTACGTAACATTTTCAGAGTATTAGGCTTTATTACTTCAAGAAAGGTAAAAATGTAACTGAAATGCAAAAACAGATTTGTACAGTATGTGGAGAACGTCCTGTGGCTGACACAATGTGTCAAAAGTGGTTTCTGAGGCCGTTTATCGACATTTTGGCCAAATAATTCTTTGTGGCGGGGCTCTCTTACGCACTGGAAGATGCTTAGCAGCGCCTCTATCCACTAGCAGTCAATAGCGGGAGAAAGCCAACATACTCAAAATACCCAAATCAATAAAGTTATTGGTGAAATTGAAAAAATATATGTCTTTATTTTACAGAAAAAGTGTAATATACTTTTTGGCCAACCCAATAAATGCCACCAACAACCTGAAGACTGACAGAAACCTCACTGCGTAAGAAACAAGACGAGGTGCTCTAACAAGCAAGGCAGGACGTACAGGGAGGTCAGAGCACCACGTAATCAACACAGCAGATGCCTCTTCAGGTGAAGTATGCCTAGATATTAAGTCTGACTACAAGTGAGCTGTGAATGTTGATAAAGCTTCTAGCGTCCATAAAGTTTGGCCTCTCAAAAGTATCCAATGTATTGCATCTCTTTTGAGTTTTCACTGCAACTGAGCCCTGCCACAGAGTTCAGGCACAGCACTCTCTCTCCCAGCAGGCCTGCCCAACACTGGGTCTCCCCTTTCTCTATTCCTGTAGGTGAGAAATGCCAGTATCTTGGACTTCTTTCATCCAGTCTTTCCATGAGACCTACTGATTCTTTGTAGAAATGTCTCTTATATCCATTCCTTCCCTTCCATTCTGATCCTGCTGCTTATCACATTGAGGGCAGTAACCTACCTTCCTCGCTTCAATCTTTCCACTCAACCACACAAAAATATCCCATTAGATTAATCCTACCAAAAAACTGCTTTCATTTATTTCTCTGCTTCAAAAATTATTTCCCATTGTCAATATGTTGGATAAAATTTATCACCTTGGCATTCATAAATCTCCATTTTCTCAAATTCCTTTTACAGCCACTCCAACACAAATAGTCATTTATATTAAGCAAGCTGCTCTTTTTCCCAAACTACAACTTAAGGTTTTCGACTTGTCCATGCCAGCTTCCCTCCCAGCCATGTCCCTAACCCACCCCCCACCCTGCACACCGGTAAGCCCTTCTCCAGCGGGGTGGAGTGGAGAAGTCTAGGGGCACTGCTGTCAGACCCTGGGCCCACGGCTGCCTCATCACAGGTGAGTGGGTCCACAGTCACTGAACCTGCCCATAAAAGTAAAATGCCACCTGCTTCACAGAGTGATTATGGGGACTGATGGAGATACCACAGTGCCTGGCACATAACATAGCACATAATATAGATATACGAACTGTCTTCATTGAAGGCAAGGACTACATCTTAAACCCCTTTAAATCACTGTCAGATCCACCACTCTACCACATAATATGATGTATGATCAATACATAATTTACAATTATTTGATCATCATTCAGAGACTCTCTAATTAACCAGACATCCTTTTTCAAACACCACTTAGAAATAAAAACTAAAAAGCAGAGGATGCACTTGGTCCACCAAGTTCTATGTAATCAAGCAAATCATGTGGTTTCTCTTTCTTGTATCCCACCTCCTAGGCCAAAAGCAAGTAAGTGTCTTCATGTGTCTGCAAGCAACTTACATGGCACAAAGTATCTTCACACTGTTCCTAGTTAAGTGCTAAAATAAATGTCTTTTGAATAATGAAAAATGAAAGTAGATTTCCAGAGATTCAATGATTTTAATCAAGTCCTAAAAATAGCCACATCAGCATAACAATTTTGATAAATAATTGCTTTAATTGTTTTAAAACACACACATAGACACAATGACCATAAAAATAAAACTCCGAACTATGTCAAAAAGCATTAAAGAAAAATTTAAGGAAGGGGAAAATGGAGTGGAAATGGAGTGGAAGGGATTCTGGAAAAATTTAATTTATTTTTGCTTCTAAGCAAACTACTTCTGAAGCTTAACTTCAAACTATAGGCTCTTGCTGATTTTTCATCCCACCAAACATGTAAATTGGTGTACTATTATAGTGGTATTTTTAAATGCTTGACTGTTGGTATTCATGTTTATTTCTTTTTTGTTTTTAAATCAAACTCACAACTTTTTTTTTAAAAGATTTTACTTATTTATTTATTTTTAGAGGGGAAGGAGAGAGGGAGAGAAACATCAATGTATGGTGGCCTTTTGTGTGTCTCCTGCTGGGAGTTGGCCTGCAGGGAACCGGCCTGCAACCCAGGCATGTGCCCTGACGGGGAATCGAACCGCGATCCTCTGGTTCGCAGGCTTGTGCTCAATCCACTGAGCTACACCAGCCAGGGTGTTTATTTCTTTTTTTAAGATTTTATTTATTTATCTTTAGAGGGGAAGGGAAGGAGAGAAGGAGAGAAGTATCAATATATGGTTGCCTCTCAAGTTCCCTGCTGGGAACTGGCCTGCAACCCGGGCATGTGCCCTGACTGGGAATCAAACTGCGATCGTGTGGTTCACAGGCCCTCGCTCAATCCACTGAGCTGCGCCAGCCAGGGCTCATGTTTATTTCTTAATCTTAGAAAGTTAACTAGGACTAGTGAAAGAATTCAGAAATCCTAAATAATATCATTATTAAACAATAAAACAACACCAATAATTGATATCATTAAAGGATGTTTAAGAACATAGAGTGTATAGACTATTAAAAACTTGAAAAAACACTGTTTTACCAAAGCAAATATGGAAGATACCAAGTGGAAAAAACTCTAATTAAGACTTTCTTTGAAAAATGGTTGGGATTTTGTATGAAGTATTTTAAAAATAGTGTACAGTGATCCTGGAAGAACTTAAGTAAACAACAACATGATCAGCACCTTAAGCCATTATTTAACCACTGATGAAACTGATATTACAGTAATCCCATTTTTCCAACAAAAAGGACAAACTGAAGTTTCAAGGGCATCATAATTTGGCAGAAAGTTAACATCCTCTGTCTTCTGCAATAAACAGTGACCATTCACACACACAATCTATTTCTAGCATTTTTAGGGATATGACCATAGAATACATAAATGTACAAGAATTCAGTACCTTAAAAGATACTAAAAATTAGTATCTTCTAAGAAATAAATTCTTTAAAATATAAAGTTCAATACACTCACCTGTGACTGTTCTATTTCTGCTTTGTTTAACTTGATTCCAAGGATTTCAGCAGCAACTTTCTGAAAACACAGGAAGACCTACAGACCAAAAATAGGTTTAAATGATTTAAAACAGGCATGCTTAAGTTACCTTCAAATAAATTGAAGTTTCCAAACAATGATAAACAGCAAGAATTGCAAAAATATGATATACCAGGTTATTCCAAAAATAGCTTTATTTGTCAAATACAGCAAGACTTTAAGTGTAATAATTTTTAAATGATTAAACCCATAATTTGAAAATTCATGAAATTCAGTGAACGGGTCTAAACATATACATTTTTAAACACTTACATTTGTAAATATTTAACGTAAGACAATTAATTACAACTTTAAAAAAATTAGCAAAACTAACCGCTGTAGGTGCTGCAGAAAATGAGAATACATTAGTCTGCACTTTACTACCTGGGTTTCTCACTGTCAACTCTATACTGGTCTTTTGATCTAGCTTTAGCCTATCCCTTAACTATCCCTTTAATAATCTTTGTGGCTCTCAAAAGTCAATTAATTCTCCACACCTCTTGAGCAAAACAACTTAGAAATCCTTCCTGTATTTTACCAGTTCAGAATAAAGACATATTTTACCCCATTATTTGTAAACAAAACTCTTACAAACACTTTTCTATAAACAGCCTTTTCATGCATGGTTAGCTTATGCTGAGTCCACTCTGATTCCCAGAGCTACAAGCCAGAGAGTACCTATAATGGATAACTTGTCTTTGTCTCATAAGTGTTCTATCATGTTCTTATCCCTACTTATCTCCAGATTACTTACTGAATATTTATCATAATTTTATTTATTTAATTTTGATTTCTAATCAAAAAGAGATACTTACTCTGAAAGGTTTATGGCATTTGCACCTCAAAAAGTCCTGTACATTACGGATCACTGCTGAGCAATGTTTAGGGAAAACCAGGAAAGTTAGTGTGGTATAATAGAAGGAAAGAGGGGGACTGTAAAAGAAAATGAGCAAAGAGATTAACGGGAGTATAAATCATGTAAGATCCAGTGGACTTTGGTTTTTACTGAGTGAAGTAGAAGCCATGGAGGGTGGCTTGATGTGACTTCTATTTTAACAGGTTCGATCTGGCTGCTGGACTGTGTATTCACCAGAGAAGGTCAGGGTACAAAAGAAGAAACCAGCCCCGGCACTGTGCTTCATTGGAGCATCATTCCATAAACTGGAGGGTCATGGGTTCAATCCCTGGTCAGGGCACATGGCTAGGTTGAGGGTTTGGTCCTGTGGTGCATACGAGAGGCAACCCATCCATGTTCTTCTCCAGCATTGATGTCTCTCTCTCCCTGTCTCTCCCTCTCCTCCCCTCTCTCTAAAATCAGTAAGCATGTCCTCAGGTGAGGATAAAAAGAAGAAAAAAGGACACAGCAAAGACACAAAATAAGAGATGATGAAGGCTTAAAACAAAGTCATGGCAGTGCAGATGGTAAAAAATAATCACCATATTGTACACTTATTTTGAAAACAGAGCCAACAGGACTTGGTGATAGACATAGATGTGGGGGGTCAAAAAACAGAGGAGTCAAGGATGACTCCAGTATAACACTGGCCTTAGCAATTGGTAAAAGAACTGCCATTTACTGAAGTGGAAAGTCTGTGAAAGATTTGGGGAGGAAATAGCAAGAGCTCAATTCTGGATCTAAATTAACCGGGACTGCCTATTAGACATCTAAGTGGAGGTGTCAGGTGGGCAGTTGAATATTGAGTATGGTTAAAGCAATGAGACTAGACAAGGACACCAAGGAAATTAATTCAGAAAAAGAAATACACAAAGAATGGGCCCAAGGGCACTCCAGTATTAGGAGCTGGAAAGATTAGAAATCGGTAGAGTGGACTAAAAAAGAGTACTTAGCAAGGAAGAAAACCAGGAGGTACAGTATCCTGGAAGCTAAGTGAAGAAACTATTTTAAACAGAACAGTAATCAACTATTTTACATACTGCAATTAAGTCAAGTAAGATGAGAACTATGAACTGGACACTGAATTTAGCAAAAAGGTAGTCATTGGTGACCTTGATAACAGCAATTTGGGTGAAATATTCGGGACAGAAGACTGACTGGAGGAGAGAACTAGAGACAACTCTTTCAAAACAGTCCACTGGAAAGTCGGGGAAAGAAGGTAATAGAGATGTGGAATCAAGAGTTTTCTTGTTTTTAAGACAAGAGAAGTCATACTATTTTGTATGCTGACAGAATAACCCAGTAAAGAGAAAAGATGATCATGCAGGATGGGGAGAAAATCGCTAAGCAATGTTCATTACTATGCAAAAAGTTGGCCTTAGCTAGGAGCATGAGCAGTTCATCCCACAGTAACAGCAGAAAAGACAATACCTGGGGGCAGATACAGGGTGGGAGGGAGAGTGAGGTAAAGGTGGTGGCAAAAGTACTTGAAAGTTGTCTTCTGTTTCAAAATTTATTATGAGTAAGAAGCACAGTCACCAACTGAGACAAGGACAAGGAAGTTTAGAAGATTTGAAGAGACGAGAGAAGCTATGGACAGTCATTAGTTGAAAGGGAAAGACAGTGGGCTGTGATCATGGAAGATAATCACCAAGCAGCATTAAAGGCCCAGTAAGTGATAGTGAGTTTTCAGCAAAAACTCCAGCCTCTGTGTTTCTCCCTGACCATGTTCAAAGACCTGGGTGCAGCCATAAAGACCATGTGCAGTCAGGGCACGTGCCTGGGTTGTGGGTCAGGGTCCCCGGCTGGGGGCGTGTGAGAAGCAATTGATAGACGTTTTTCTCCCTCTCTTTCTTCCTCCCTTTCTCCTTTCCCTTCCTCTACAAGAAATAAGTAAAATCTTTTTTTAAGAAAAAGCATGTTACAAACAGATAAAAGGCAGAAAATAGGTAATACAAATTTTCAATATTCAACCTCAACAGCAATCAAAGTTAATTTAAAATTTAAATAGCAAAATACTCCTTTTTGGCCTACCAAATTGAGAAATATTTTAAAATAATCATGGGGGGGGTGGGATGGGAGTAATAGACAGAAAACTACTTGAAAAATAATTAAATAAATTTTATAAATAAATAAATAAGGAAATCCTGAATGTTGAGAGAGTGTAGTGGTACAGCACTCACACAATATGTGAGTGGTAATTTGCAATATGTTTCAATTCCTTTTCAAGGAATCCACCTAAAGTGGATCCACCCAAATGATCACTTTGTATGTTATGCAAATGTCTAACCACCATGCTGTATACCCGAAACTAATAGAACACTGAATGTCCACTTTAATTAACTTTTTTAAAAGGAAATATTCAAAACTGCAAAGCTTATAGACAAAGTTTTACATTAAATTATTATGTCTAAACCTGAAAACAACCTATATGTCTAATAATAAGGACTTGGTTGAATGGGTTTTTTAATAGTTATATAATGAATTATTAAATCCTTTTAGTAATATTAAGTGACGCAGCAAAATTTTCTTCAGATATGTGTATTAAATAAGGAACTAAAACAAAATTATTTCTATATTGTGACCTTAATTCTTTAAAATAAGTATTTAGTGTGGTCAATACAGTGAGCCCTTACAAAGCCATTAGCTGTGTAACCTAGACCCCCATTACATAATCCCACTAAGACTCATCTGTAAACAGAGATAACTAGGGCAGGACGGTGCCTGTCACGAAGTAGGCCCTCAGTAAAGGCAGTCTGCTGGCTGCAGCACTAACACTGGTGAGGGTCAGAAAAAGAGGACTATAAGGAATCATAAGGGCTTATGAATGGCCATCTCTGAATGCTAAGACCACGGGTGAGATATATTCTCTTTAAACTCTTATATTTTTAAATACTCTAAGATAACCATAAAACTATGTTAAATGAATTATAAAGTATAAAAAGAATAAACATATCTAACCTAATCTAGTTTATGTCTTCAGTAAGCATGCACTTGTTGCAAAAGTTACACAATCGAAGTACGCTTCCATGAGTAATAGTAAATCAGTAAATAAATCTCACTTGTAACATTCAGAGTTCATTATCTTACTCACAGAGTCCCCCGTCTTCGCTGAGACAAAGTGGCTACTAAATCCATGCTCCTGGCAGAACCGCAAGTGCTTTTCAAGCTTCACTGTCCGCATGTGCTCCAAATCACCTGGGAAGGCGAACAAACACAGGGAGAAGATTGAGTATTAGAGTCAATCAATATACTTTAACATGTTCAAATCTGACTTATTTTCCAATATTATATCCCAGCTTAGATACCAGCCTCATAATGTTGGGCAATTTCCTTAATTTCTTTATGCCTCAGTCCCTAAATCTAAAAACCAAGACTAACAAATATACCCAGTGTTTGAGAATTAATCTATATATAGTGCACAAGTGCTCAAAATATGAAAGTTATCATTCTTATCTATGAAGCTTCGGGCACACTGATGATACTCAAAATATATATATACTTAGTATAATAAGTTTAAACGTAGTGATGAACAGAAAGAGACACTTACCCAAGCATATTTGATTGAAACAGTTTGATTACTGTAACAATTATTAGTTCTGCAATTTTTATAAAAATTGATGTTCACACAAATACATAACTTTCTGCTAAAACAGATCAATATTTCATAGTTTATTTAATTTATTTAAAGGCATGGTTTGATTTCACAAAGACATAGCTCAGCTGCTTTCCAAACTTAAGTATGTATGTTGAAAGTAGGGGGAGAGCATTGATTTCCTTGAATACTCGTAGGTGCTTTAAAGTAAAGCACAGTATTCATATCCAATACTGGTTTTATCCGGCACAGTCTATTTTTTCAAATGTGATCTTTTATTGAACAGTTTCTCTTTTTACAACACTAGAAACCCTATAAGGGTGTTGACTCAATGCAGTCAAATTATAAGGCAAACATATTCACAGGATTCAAGGACAACTAGGCTCTTTGAGTCAATATAGGGGGAAAAAAGTTCAACTGATTTCCTGAGGAAGGGACCCAACTGACTTGTAAAAACTTGTAAATTTGCAAATCTAGTAAGCCTACATAATAGTGTCAATTGATTGTCAACTAAAAAGTGCTCTCATTTTACATAAAAGGTTTTATTTAAGATTATATTGAAGGTCTTTAGTTTGTAAGCTCACGAGATCTTTCTCTAGGACATTTTTTACTTAGTGAAGGGATTCCTGAGTCCCATTTTTATTGCTTACCTTGAATAATATGGAGCTTTTTTTCTTTTCTGGCCACAAGTTGCTGTTTCTTAAATATCACTGACACCTTATTTACAAGAACAGGCCAAAAACGTCCAGATACCATGGGCATCAATATGTAGAAAACATACTAAGTTATTAGCACTGACATTTATACATCTAGGTTATCATAATATTAAAGCTAAAATACTTTCCTAATTTAACAAGAATAAGAACAAGCCATGTCACTAGGAAAAGTCCCCAATGAAATCACTGTCCAATTTTTTTTAATGAAGTCTGTCATTTAGTGTGTGTATTTGTCTTTTCAAATGGAACAGTCTATCATTGTTCAATTTTTTCTTTCTCTTTTTTTCCTCTCCCCCTCTGCCAACCCCCACAACTCCTGAACTGCCACCTAAGTTTATCTGTAACGCTGGGGGATTTACTATCCAAGCAAAAGGTTTTTTCCTAATAAAACTAGCAATAAAAGACTAGTATGTCACTGATCAATTTGTGGGGAAAAGCACTTACTGGACAAACGTGTATTGAGTACCATACCAAGTACTGTGCTAGGTACTAAGAACCATACCAAGTACTGTGCTAGGTACTAAGAACCCAAAGATGAAAAAGATACAATCCAGGTCCTCAAAAAATCATCAGCAGTATACACATCAAAGACCATTAAAGATATAAAAATTATTTTAAATAATTGAGATTCTGACAAATGTGAAAGCAGAAATTAAAAGGTCCTCACAGCACTTCAAAGTTTTCTCCTGTTGTGTTAGAATTTAGTGGGCAACATTTAAGAGGGCTCAGTTACTAGAGTTCTTCATTCTAAATAATCCAGAAATGTAAATTCTGAATATACAGAATAGTTCGAGTGAGACACTAGTAAAATCTTGCTTTTCTTCCATTTTTATTTTTCTTTTATTTTTAAGAGCATTCTTAAAATGGTCATCCAGTAGCTATCTACCTTACATGTGATAACATGCTCATTGTTATGATTTCCTTGATATCCCCTTCAGTGAACCACATCATTTTTCTATGTGATATCACTGGGAAAAAATATATATCCATATATATATATACATATATATAATTTTATATTCCTTGCCCAAGGACATTTTCTCATTGCTTATACAGAGAGGAAGGAAGAAAGAAAAACATGGGTGTGAGAGACAAGCACTGACTGGTTGCCTCCCACAGCCCTCAGACCAGAGATGGTTCGTACCCTGACCAGGGATCAAACCCGCAACTTAGGTATGTGCCCTGACCAGGACTGCATCCACTCAGCCAATTCAGCCACACCAGCCAGGGCTTAGGTGTTGTATTTTATTTTACAAAATAGAATTACAATTTCCTAATAATAATAATACATGCTCATTTCCCAAATATTCAAACAAACAACCATGAAAATGAAATTTAAAATGCTATCAACTAAAGACAACTATTTTTAACATGTAGGGTATGTCCTTCCAATGTCTAAGCAATTGAAGGACAAAGGCACTGATATTGTACATTTGCCATTTCTTTTACCTCAACCATACTATTGGGTTGGCTGAAAAGTATATATGGTTTTTTTCTGTAAAATAAAAGGCACATTTTTCAATCACTTTATTGATTTGGGTAATTTGAGCATCATCCAATGAGAAATCTCCAGCATAGAATTTCACAAACCACTTTTGACACATTTTATCAGTCACAGCACCTTCTCCATACACTGCACAAATCTTTATATGCATTTCACTTGTATTTTTACCTTTTTTGAAATAATAAAGCATAATATCGGAAAATGTGGCATATTTTCTTCCATCTTCAATACGAAAATGGCTGCACAAAACTATCGATTTTGTTAACTTTCTTTTAAAAGTACGCTGATAGGATAGGATAGGATAGCTGTCACAACACAATCTAACAACATTGTTTCAAATCAAGTTAAAGACAACTATGCTACTAGAGACATCTTACGGAAAAAAAAAAACAGACAAACCTTGTGGCCAATCCATACATCCTGTTTAACCATGCACTTAACAATGTCAACAGATAACCACTTTACTGATCATCCATTCATTCATTCAACAAATATCTGAGCATCAGGCACTGACCTGGATGCTGCATACATAACAATGGGCTTACGTAGTAATGAAGAAAAAAAGACTGGCAAGTAAAATACATAGTATGGCAAATGCTGATCGATCTTATGAAGAAAAATAAAGTGTATATGAGAGGCACTACTCTTTTAAACCGGTAGGTGAAAAACCTTAGAAAGGCTAAGAAGCAAGAAGATCTGGGGGAAAACCTTCCAAGCAGAGGGAACTGCAAGTGCAAAGGTCCTAAAGGAAGATTATTTTTAGCAGATTCAAGGAAAAACCAGGAGGCCACAGTGCTAAAATGAGTTCAAAAGAGAGGAAAACAGTGGGAAAGAGGCCTGAAAAGCCAGGGCCAGATCATGTGGAGTGTGCAGGCCACTCTAAGAGAGATGGGAAGTTACTGGAGGGTTGTGATAAAAAAACAAAAAGTTATAATCTGACTCACATTTAAAAAGGTTCTGAATTCTTTATTGAGAATAAACTACAGAGGAACAAATGTAAAGCAGAGAAAACATTGAGGGAGCTATAATCTAAGAAAGAGAGGGTGGTAATTAGGACAATAGTAGTAAGCAACAGAGATAGTAAAAAGTGGGGCAGATTCTCAAAATACTTCTGGAATAAAAAGTAAATAGGATTTGTGTCCTGGCTGGTGTGGCTCAGTAGATTGAGCACCAGACTGAGAATCAAAGGGTTGCAGGTTCAATTCCCAGTCACGGAACATGCCTGGGTTGCTGGCCAGGTCCCCAGTGGGGTCACACAAGAGACAACCACACACTAATGTTTCTCTCCTTCTCTTTATCCCTCCCTTTCCCCTCTCTCTAAAAATAAATAAATAAAATATTTTTAAGTAAATAGGATTTGCTAATGGACCTGACGTGGTATTTGAAATATACAGAAAAGTCACTTGAAGATAGTTAACCTGAATTTAAAGTGAGACTGTATTTGTGGGGTCTGTTCCAGACTCACTTTACTTAGGTTCATGAGTGCATAGAGATTTGCATTTAAGTAGAGCTAAGGTTTTCCCAACCTTGTACAATATGTGAAAAGAAAAACAGGAAGTTGAAGATAGCAAGTGCAACGTAATGATTACATTTGTGAAACAGGGAGTCTAAGGTGATTGAGAAGAGGGTGGAGGAAAATGAAAAATTGGTAAATCCACTGATTTTTAAGGTCTTACGTGGATTTTCAAATTATTGAAGTTGTGTTACTAAAGCAAGTGAGCTGGAAAGACGAGATAACAGAAACTGGGATGCATGCAACTGGTATTATAAAGAGGGTACAGACAGTGATACCAACTCGATCTTCAGAATAATTATGTCTGTGTAGATGTGGGGGGCGGGGCGCAACATGACTGGAGGTACAGAATCCAGTGAACTGAGAGACCAAGGTACTAGAATAATCTGTATTAATATTGAAATTACTAAGAATTATGACAGCCTACTATCAGAATGACTGTGACCAAGGAGCCAAAATTTTCAAGAAATTCAAGGAAATGATACAGGTTGGCTAACAAATGTAAGTGGCAGGAGGTATGACCATATGGCTTGATAATCAAACCATATGGCTTTTAAGGAAGATGAAGACTGATCTGAGAAGAGCACTAAGGAACAAGAAGGTCACCTCTCCCACCTTCAGTCCCAATAAGGTGTATATAGGAGGGAAAAAAACAACACTTCGAAGGGCTTCAGGAGAAGGCACCACTGTCCTTAAGGGAGGACCAAGAGATGTAAAAAGAAGTTTAAAAACTTCTGTTTGAGGAAGATGTTAAGAATATAGGAATTTTATTGGTATCTTTTTGTAAGCTACTGCAGACACAGTGGATGTGCCTCAGAAGTTAAGAAAAAAAAGAAGCTGGTGCTACTGACCACTGGCAACAGGACCTGGTTTAAGTCACTCTGAGCCTTGCTTTTGCATGTGAAATCAGAATGAAGCTTCACCTATCTACCAAGATTGATATTCTAAGTCCTTAGTGGTGTCTCTTCAAAGAAGAAAGAATAAAATAAATAAACAAACAAACTAAGCAGAAAGAATATCAGCTCTGGTGATGATCGCTTAAAGAACCAAATTTTTTTTCTGAAATTTTAATGCTCAAAAAACTTTATGCTCATTATAAAAAGGGGAATTATATACCTGGTAATTACTTATTAGTACTTTAAAATATTCATTAATAACAATAAACCATAAAACTGAGCCCGTAAGATTATAGCATAAGATATTCCTTGTCTTAGCACTGATTTTATAAAGTCCTTCACAAAGTACTTGCAGCTATATATACAAATTGTGAAATTACATATTTAAAAATGATCCATCATGATTAGCCAAAACATGGCAAGTAAAATACCTTTAATAATTTATTAAATTTGATTTACATGTGCTTAAAATTATGTCTATATTTTGACTTCTAAAACACACTCATGCTAATTAGGTAAGTCTATGACAACTTTTTTAAATTTTGTTTTTCAATTACCGTTTGCATTTAACATTATTTTGTACTAGTTTCAGGTGTGCAGCACAGTGATTAGACAATCATGTACTTTACAAAGTGTCCCTCCCAATATTTCAGGTGCCCACCTGGCACCACTCTATTCCCTGTGCTTTATTTTACATCCCTGTGATGATTTGGTAACTACCAATTAGTACTTCTAAATCCCATCACCTTTTTCACCCAGCCCCCAAGCCCCTCTCCTTCTGACAACCATTGGTCTGTTCTCTGTACCCATGAATTTGTTTCTGTTTTGTTTGTTTGTTTAATCCTGTTCTTTAGATTCCACATATAAGTGAAATCATACAGTATTTGTCTTTCTCTATCTGGCTTATTTCACTTACCATAATACATTCTAGGTTCATTCATGCTGTCTCAAATGGTTAAGATTTCATTCTTCCATAGCCAAGTATCTCGTATATGTACCACTATTTTTTACCCCTTCATATACTAACAGGCCCTTGAGCAGCTTCATATCCTGGCTAGTGTTAATAACGCTGCAATGAATATAAGGATGCATATATCCTTTCAAATTAGTGTTTTGGGTTTCTTTGCCCTGAAGTGGAATTGCTGGGTCATAAGGCAGTTCCATTTTTAATTTTCTGAGGAACCTCCACACTGTTTTCCACAGTGGTTGCACCAATTTGCATTCCCACCAACAGTGAGTGAGGGTTCCCTTTTCTCCACATTCTTGCCAGCACGTTTTGTTGATTTACTGATGATAGCCATTCTGACGGGTGTAAGATGATATCTCACTGTGGTTTTAATTTGCATTTCTCTGGCGATTAGTGATGTTGAGCATCTTTTCCTGTGTCTATTGGCCATCTGTATGTCCTCTCTGGAGAAGTGTCTATTCAGGTTCTCTGCCCATTTTCAATTGGATTATTTTTTTGGTGTTGAGTTGTCTGAGTTCTTTACAAATTTTGGGTATTGACCCTTATATCAGATGTGTCATTTGCGAATATCTTCTCCCATTCAGTAAGCTGTCTTTTCATTTCCTTGATGGTTTCCTGTGACTTCTCTTTTTAAGACCTATTCACTCACTGGCATTCAAGCACCCTTATTCAGGATCTCATTCATCTATCTATAGAATTTCTAATATAATGAACAGAATCATTTTCAAAAACACAGTACCAACTGTAATGATAGTTTGAAAAATAGATATATCAAAGAATAATAATAATCAGGGCTACTGATCAGAGTGCTGTAAAATTTTAAGTAAACTTTAAAGTTCTTAAAAATATTACAATACCTATATTAATTTTTATATTGGCCTGAGACTCTGTAATATTCCTATCTTCCTAAATATTCATTTTTCAACATGCTATAAGAACATATTATATAATGAATATGATTTTTTATTCATACCAGAATGTATTACTTCATGTTTTTTTGAAAAGTGGAAAGTATTATATGGTGCTAATTATATCGTTGTCTATTCCCTGTCAATGGAAGGACATATTAAAAGTATAAACTATTTTTGCTCCCCAGTTCACATATGATGTCAGACATAGAATATTCTCAGTGAAACAACTGTAAAATATGTCACTATCAAACTTAAAGAAGTAGAAACAAAATACAAATAGAGCACTCACACAGGTTTTTCACAGTAATTTTTAGGTTATCAAGGAAACATCTAGAGTGTTGATCTGGTTATACTCAATTCAAACAAACTACTTGTCACATTAACTACCTCCAGGAAGTTACTCCAAACACAAAATAAACTGTTTATGCTCCTACTCAGATAGATAACATGACAGATTGTTATTAGTTGAAGACAGATGAAATACATTAATTTGATTGTGAGCATGTGTTTAATTTTACCCTGCCATGTACACTCTGTAATGCTGTCCTTCTATCATGACATGGTAAATCATACTGTATTACAAGAATTGGAAATGCAAGAAAATAAAAAACTTAAAGAACTTGACTTAGGCTTTGTAGATTCTTGAACCAGCCTTCTTAAAAAAATGTAACTGCCTAAAAATCACTGGGTTCCACAAAGAGAGAAAGGGAAAAAGGGGTGTCGTCAAACAACTTTAATTCTAGTACAAATGTTAAAACCTTTATGCAGTTTCACATTTTTCTTGCATACTAGTTTTTATATCTTTTTTTTAAAGATTTTATTATTTATTTATTTATCTTTAGAGGGGAAGGAGAGAAGGAGAGAAACATCAATGTATGGTTGCCTTTCATGCATCCCCTGCTGGGAACTGGCCTGCAACCCAGTCATGTGCCCTGACTGGGAATCAAACCGCGATCCTCTGGTTCACAGGCTTGTGCTCAATCCACTGAGCTACACCAACCTGGGCACTAGTTTTTATATCTTTGTGAAAGGTTTCTTCTTTCCTTTTCCCATTTTATACTGTTTTAAGTGTTTATATTAAATATAGAGTAAGGACATTTGCCATATTTGTCCTGAACTTTCCCCTCAGGTCAGAATATTTCAGGATATGTTAGAGACACAGAAATTAAGATTTTATAAAATCAAACACACTGAAATACTAAACTCATTATTGTTTAGCTTTCTGTATTTGGTTCTTTTGTCACATGCAGCTAAAAACGAAAAAAACAAAAATGTGCATAGTACAATAGCCCTTTACAAAGTATTTGCTGAATTAAAAAATTATTCTTAGGCCCTTAGTCAAAGCACAAAGTATCAACTGTGTCTAAAATAATATATATTCCTTCACTATTGGCATATAATACAGGACTAAAAATTAATTAACTAAAGTCTCACATGATGGTAAGAATATCATAAACATGTATTGAGCAAAAGCAGCAAAACACCAAGAAATTTACATAAATGCTACCGTTCATATGAAAATTAAAATGAAAAATTAAGTATTACTTAGTGAAGTGTACAGAAATAATGAAACTAAAAAAAAAAACAGCAAGGAAAAGATCAGGACAAAAGATAACATTTAACCTCTCAAGGTTGAGAAAGGACTAATAAAGGTACCTGGTACGTAGGCCTCTTGGGTGCTTGGCAATATTCTATTTCAAGGAATACTTATTCTTTTCTTTTTTTATTTAAAAGGCTCACAACTCAGTTTTTTTGTTAAAGATTTTATTTATTTATCTTTAGAGGGGAAGAGAAGGAGAGAGGGAGAGAAACATCAATTTGTAGTTGCCTCTCATGTGTCCCCTACTGGGAACTGGCCTGCAACCCAGGCATGTGCCCTGACTGGGAACCGAACCTCGATCCTTTGATTCGCAGACCTGCACTCAATCCACTGAGCTACACCAGCCAGGAGGAATAGCTATTCTTTAAAGTACACATATATTTTACATACTCTTCTGTATTATATATCACTATATTTAAAAATACCTATTAAAATTATAATAATAATTTGGCAGCCCTCTTCAAACCTACTTTTTTCATATCACCATAAAGAAGGGTCACCATTACAAAAATATTCATGGTTTTCATAATTTTTCCCAAGGATCTCTATTAATCATTTAATTATAAAATTATAGTCTTTTGAACTATTTATATATGTCATGAACCTTGTAGATTTTCTCTTCAATTTATTTATCACCTGACTCTGCCAGATCCTCCTTTGCTAATTACTTTGCTTCTAGTAATTTTCCAACAATTTTATAGACTCTCCATAATGCTACCAAATTTGCCTAATCATTTTGCATTGTATTTCTACTGAATAGTCATATATAGCCATAAACTGACCTATAAAGATTCTGAAGCAATAATGATAAATAGCTAACTCTGTAGAATCACCAGAAAATACCAAAAACAGGCAAGCAACAAGAGGACAGGGAGGAGAGTATGTGAGGAATCATATCATTTTCTCCATTTATTTAGCTATCACTAACTAGATTATGTAAATTCCCTTTGATCATGTGTAATAGATAACTACTTCTCCTCTAAATTCAGGCTGAAATGAAATAAATGGTTTAAAAGAGGTCCATAGAGCAAGTAAATCTTTCTACATTTGGGGTACTATAACTTTTAATGCTTTCTATAACATTTGTGCCTAAATCCTAAAGATTAGCATTTTCTCACATGCCAAAAGTATAAAAGGACTGGAAAACTAATAAACCGCTTTAATTTATCTTAAATCATGTTTTGGGTGGGTTTTGTTCATGGAAATTCCTTTTTTTTATTATTCTATTTCTAAAGATAGACACTTCTCTATCTTTAGAAAGAATGATGAAGGGGGGGAAGGAAGAAGGGAGAGACATTGATTTGTCGTTTTACTTATTTACACATTAATTGATCGATTCTTTTTTTGCATTTTTTATTTATTTTCAGAGAGGGGGAGGGAGGAAGAGAGAGAAACATCAGTGTGTAAATGTGTTGAGAGTACCCTCCTACTGGGGCTCCCAGGCATGTGCCTTGATGGGGAATCAAACCAGCATCCTTTGGTTCACAGGCTGGCACTCAGTCAGCTGAACTACACCAGCCAGGGCTAACTGGTTGATTCTTATATGAGCCCCAACCAGGGATGAGACCTTCATGCTTGGTGTATCAAGATGATGTTCTAACCAACTGAGCTACTTGGCCAAGGTCACAGAAATTCTTAATAATTTCATACTGGCAATAATACCATATAGGTTTATTTGCAATATTCTGCATGACAGATACAACAAGATCCAAGTACATGTATGCCTTTCATACCTAAACTTGCATGAAAAAGAAAATGTACTTTTCTTGTTTAGACACCAGCATATCCTGGGATTTGACAAAGAACAGAAGCCTTAGTAAGAATTGCCTCAAAAGGCAATTATATTTTGACTATTTAATTCTTTATAGTTTCATCTACTTTCCAGTTGCCCACAATAACATATATATGAAGAGGGAGAAGACAGGACATGATTTAAAATAACAACAAGTAAATAGTAAAGAGAAAACTGGAGAAATATCTGTCCCGGCTTCAGGACAAGACGGCAGTGTGGGTAAATGTGGTACTCACATCTTCCCACAATCATCTCAAAAATACAACTAAACAACAGAAGAACAATCATTCAGAATCTCCTAGAATCTAGCTGAATGGAAGTCCTACAACTAGGGATATAAGAAGCCACTCCAGGACTGTAATTAAGAGGGGAAGAGATGCTGACTGGGCTGTTCTCACACCCACACATGGCAGACAATCAGGAGGGGTACCCTGGTCAGATGGCTCAGTTGGTTGGAGCATAGTCCAGTACACCAAAGGGTTGTGGGTTCAAGTCTCAGTCAGGGCACTCACTTAGGTTGTGGGTTTCGATGCTCAGTTGGGGCACCTATGGGTGGCAACCAATCAGTGTTACTCTCTTACATCAATACTCTCTCTCTCTCAACTCCTCTCTAAAATCAATAAACAAATCCTCAGGTGACAATTTTAAAAAATCAGTAGGGATATCTCAGCTGTGGAAGAGATATACAGCTGTATACGTGGGCGTATATGTGGGTGTACACATTCCCCCTGAGGAGCAAGGGGTCCTAGCCCTATACCAAGACCCTCAGCACAGGATTCCAGTGCTGGAAAGAGAAATTCCCATAAATTCTGGCTGTAAAAATTAGCAGAAATTGTAGGTTAAATTACACAAAAAGCTGTTGGGCGTCCCAGGCAGTTCCTCTTAAATGGCTTGGGTACAGACTTACTCAGACTCACTCTGAGTTCCAGTGACTCAAAAGGCACCAGGGACACATGGGGAAGAATGAAGTGTCTGGCACGAAGATGAGTGATGGAGTAGCAGCTTTATCCCAGACAGAAGTGCTGGCAGAGGCTATCGTTCTTTTTCTGAGCTGTCTCAGAAAAAGACACAGCTGGGATGCAGGCACCATATCTGCTTCTCCATCAACCTGGCTATCTCTGTTTGCTCAACCCTGATGATTCCCTGAGACCCTGCCCCACAAAACCTCAGGCCCACCAAGGCTGTTTCCAAGCAGCTTTTCCATATGAATGTCCTTTCTTACCTTATGCTTCAAACTTTCCTAAAATCTCTCAAACAAGCAGCATCAGGCCTCAGTGTACCCCATACCTCTTACTAAGTGGCCTCAGGCATGGCACTAGTAGCAACTGGGCCTGGTTCACAGCTTGGCCTTGCATGGGCACCTCCAAGCCTAGCACAAGTAGTAGCCATTTGCAGATGGCTTTGTAGCTCATGCCAGGTGGCCCTGGGAAGAACACAGGTAATGGCTGACCATGGTCTGCACCTCCCAGGAAGTCCCATAGCCAGCACATCCAGTGGACAGCTTCAGACCACATCAAAGCACCACTCAACCACCTCCATACTGACACACTCAAGGGGCAGACTCAGAGGGTACCAGAGCCCTATGAAGTAAGTCCCGGTCCATGGGACTTACAGCTGACCCTTCATAGTGGTTTCAGCCAGTCCTTGAGGCTGATCAGCCTGGAGTAAATCCCTCTTATTGACATGCAAAAACCAATCAATGCTCAACTACAATAGGAAGGTATATACAACCCACATGGTAGGGGTGACACACCTGGACTATCCAGCTTGGGTCAATGGGGAGGCTGTGCCACTGAACACCACAGGACACCTACTACATAAGGCCACTCTGTCAAGCCCGGGAAATACAGCACCTCTACCTAATACATAGAAACAAACACAGGGAAGATGCCAAACTGAAGAGACAAAACAACATGGCCCAAATGAAAAAAGAGAACAAAACTCCATGAAAAGAACCTAACAAAATGGAGACAAGCAATCTACTAGGTGCAGAGTTCAAAACACTGGTTATAAAGATGCTCAGTGAACCTAGGGGAAGAGTAGATGAACTTAGAACTTCAGCAGCATAAAAAGGAACAAGAAAACCATAAAAAGAACCAGTCAGAAATGAAGGATAGACTAACTGAAATGAAGAATAATTCACAGGTAATCAACAGTAGAGTAGATGAAACCAAGAATCAAAACAGTAATTTGGAATATAAGGAAGCAAAAAATGTCCAATCAGAACAAAAAGAAAAAAGAATTTAAAAAATTGAGAACAGTGTAAGAAGCCTCTGGAAAACTTCAAGATTACCAACATTCACATCACAGGGGTTCCAGGAGAAGAGAGAGCAAGAAATTTAAAACCTATTCAAAAAGAAATAATGATGGAAAACTTCACTAACCTGGTAAAGGAAGTAGGCATACAAGTCCAGGAAGCACAGAGGGTCCCAAACAAGATGAACCCACAGAAACCCACATCAAAACATTCAGTATTAAAATGCAAAAGGTCAAGACAAAGAGAAAATCTTAAAAGCAGCAAGTGAAAAGCAGTTGTTACCTGAAAGGAAGCTTCCATAAGATGGTCAGCTGACTTCTCAACAGAAACTTTGCAGGCCAGAAGAGAGTGGATAGAAATATTCAAAGTGATGAAAAGGACCTACAATCAAGATTACTCTACCCAGAAAAACTATCATTTAGAATTAAAGGACATAAAAAGCTAAAGGAGTTTCACCACCATCAAATCAGTATTACATGAGATGTTAAAGGATCTTCTTTAAGAAGAAAAGATAAAAAATGTGAACAATAAAATGGCAATAAATACATATCTATTAACAATTGAGTCCAAAAAACAAAGTAAACAGAACAGGAAAAAGAAAACTGTCCAATAGCAATAAAATAAAATAGCAATAGAATTCAATAGCAATAAGAATAGCTAACATTTATATAGTGCCATACTGTTTTATAAGCACTTCACATATATTAAATAATTTAACCCCAACAACCATCATGTAAACATAAAAAATGAGGTGCAGAGAGGATAAACAACTTAGACAAAGACATACATCTACCAAGGAGTGAAGGCAGAGCTCAACATCCAGGCCCTCCTGCTCCAGAGTCTACACTCTTAACTCTCACTTAGCTTTCTTTCCATACATGTAGTCCTCTGGGATTGCCTCCTTGTTCCATCCATGTTATCCTAGGTAGAACAGTTCACCAACTTTCAATGCCATATAATATACCTTTGTATTTATACCTTTTCTTCAACTGGAATTAATTCCAGTTGTTAGCTATCAGCAACAATGAAGCACCATGACTGTTCCTAGTTCACATCACCTGGTACATATGAGGTATGTTAGCAGTCTAAGATATGTAGCAATCTATGAATGTTCAAATTTTCAGAATGAGGCCAAATTATTTTCCAAGTGGTTGTAGCAATTTATTAACCATTCCAGAATGAATATGAATTGCTGTAGATTCATGTTACGTCTCTATCACTTATAATTCTTATGCTTCTTGATTTGTACCTTATTACTTACTTGTGGTCTTGCTTTGCATCTCCTCGATTAGTGATAAGACAGAATCACTAATTTTTAAGTCTTTGGGCCATTTTTATTTTCTTCTCTAAAATCCCTATTTATGTTTTATATCCATTTTTCTAGTGAGTTCTTTTTCTTACAGATTTGTATACCAATCTTTTGTCAGTGTATCTTCTCCCATTTTAAGGCTTTACTTTTTTAATTCTTTAATTTGCCTCTTGATGGAAACAAACATGTTAATCTTATGTGATCCATATATCAAGCACTTAAATGTAACAACTGCATCCTGCTTAAGAAATCCTTTCACACACACAAGATAGAAAATAGGTTCTTTGAATTTTTTTTTTTTTCTGAACAGTGTGCCCTTAACATTTCAACCTTTACTCCATTTGGAACTGATTTTTGTGTATGGGGGTAGTACACGGATACACTGTCTTTTTCTCCATAAAAATAAACAACTGTCCATGGCTACTTAAACATTTTCTTCTTTCTTGAAGCTCTTCAATTCCACTTCTATTATAACATCAAAGTTCCATTTATGTCAGGATTTGTTTCAAGAATCTCTCTTCTGTTTTCTTCAGTGAAATCCACAGCTGCCTTTAGTACAAGCTATTTATAAAAAGTCTTGATCACTGGAATGGCAAATGATTCTCACCTTGTAATTCATGATCATATTGACTATTCTTGGCCTTTTACCTTTCCATATACATTTTAGATTCAGTTTATTTAAACACCATACACATAAATACTGTCAGGTTTTGATTGACATGCTGAATTGATCAATCAATTTGAGAAGAACTGACATCTTTATAAGATTGAGTCTTTGTGTTCTTGAACACGGTGTATTTGTTTTAGTTGGTTATTGCATTCAGTCTTGTATTTATGCCTTATGTTAAAATTGTATAATTTTCTCAATACAGGTATTTTCAATGTAGATAATCATCTTCTGGAAATTCAGTTCTTTTACTTCTTCCTTTTTAATCTGTATGTCTTATATATCTTTTTCTTACTGTTTTACAATAGCTAGAACCTCAAGAATGATGTTGAAGATAGGTATGGTAAGAGTGAATATCCTTGCCTTGTACCTAATCTTAGGAAAAAATATCACTCTTTCACTATTAAATATGATATTTACCTATAGGTTTTTCATAGAAGCCATTCATCTGGTTGAGTTCTTCTCATTTCTAATTTGCTGAGAGGTTTTTTTTTTTTTACCATTTTTTTTTACCAGAAGAACATTGAATTCATCAAATGCTTTTTGTGCATCTACTGAAATCACATGACTTTTCTTCCTTAGCCTAATGAACACTCAACTATACCACTGCAGTGAAAAAGCAGTAACAGACAAGATGTAAACAGATAAGTATGGCTTTGGTTCCAATAAAACTGTTTATAGACACTAAATTTTATTTTCATATCATGAGTTATCCTTCTTTTGATTCTCTTCTAACGATGTAAAACTGTAAAGCCCATTCTTAGACAGCAGGACACACAACAAGAAGCCACAGGCAATAGTTTGCTGCCCCTGCTCTACACTACCACGCAAATCACTCTGCTGCTTAAAAACCTGTAGTGGCTTTCTACATAGATCTTAGTCGAAAATGTGGATTCCTTAAGGCATTGTTCCTGATTCTCAACACTTCCTGCCTTGTACCCTATACTTTAGCTGTGGACAAATCTTATAAATTTCCCTCATATTTCAGACTATTTCCTAGCTTCCATGGATTTATTCACTCCTTTACTTCTTCCTGGACTGTTCTTTCTTGCCATTCTCTGTATGCAAATTCCTACATACCCCTTTAGGTTCTGTTTGAGTATTTACTTCTGCTATCCAGTTCCCCTTTTTATCGCTCCAGAACACTATCTATCATACTGTTTTGTCCCTCCTACCCTTGTGCTTGGTACAACAAAGGCATGAATGAACGAATGAATGGATGAATACCGTACTTTAAAACATAAGAGAAACGTGAATGTGTATAGCCAATGCTTACAATAATAACAAAATCAAATTCTAGCACATAATGATGTTTTTATGGCCATCAAAATACATTTAAGCCCTGGATGGTGTTGCTTAGTAGGTTAGAGCGTAGTCCCGTACACTGAAAGGTCACAGGTTCCATTATGCTCAGGGCACATTTCTGGGTTATGGGTTCAGTCCCTGGTAGGGGCAAGAGGCAACCAATCAATATTTCTCACATCAATTTTTCTCTCCCTCTCTTCCCCTCTCTAAAATCAATAAGCATGTCTTTGGGTGAAAGGGTTTTTTTTAATGCATTTTAACCAAACTGATTTTAGAAAATTTTTTAAAATCTCATAAAACAGAAAGTATTTTCTTAATTATAAAATACCCTCTAAACTTTGATATTACATTGTAATATAACAAACTGAGAAGATGGTGCCTGCTCAATGTGTCAAGAAGCCAAGAAATAAATAGCAAGACAACTGTCAAAAGAATGCTTCCCTAAAATAATAATAATGGATCAACTTAAAGAACAGGCACAAGTATACAATTCCTAACAGAAAACCTTTGAGAGACGAAAACTTCATTACTAAACTTCAGACTTAAATGTAAAATTTAGTCAACTTTTACCAGTGCTCATTAAAATACAGAATAGTGACCAGTAATCTCTAATGCTTAAATTAAAAAAAGAGAGAGAGACCCTGAAAAGGGAACTCACTTGCACACCTAGAAAACATTCATCTCCACTTACAAAGAATTTAGTTCATAGTCCCAGTACATTAGCATATCAAATTATAACTCTATGGATATAAATTGCAGTGTTGAGGGAAACGTTGGGATAAAGAAGGAAATAAAATTATACAACTATCTTCGGTGTTCAGCTTTAAACCAAAGATACTTTTTTACAGCAACTACAATAAACAAAATTCGGTTGATAAGTTTTAACACTAACTACTTTTTTGTTTGTTTTCAGATACCTGTCACTTTGTTTTGTTTTTGTTAAAGTGAACTAACCACTCCATACTTTTTGATAATCCCAAACTGCAGAAAAACCTAAAATAGATTTAATAACCATTTCTGACAAAGTTTTTAAAACTCCTAAAATGTGAATACACATTTAGGTATTCATTTACAAAAGACCCACTTTTCTTATATAAGAAAACCTCTGTCTCCTAATGAAAATGTAAACCTGTATTTGAAAAGTAAATAGCTTGTGTTGGAAGATTAACTGAAAATTTTCTGGTTTAAAAGAAAACAAATGCACATAGCCAAAATCCCAAATCTAAGAATATCTGACTTAAAACTAGTACTCTTTATTTTACCAGGGTGTGTTACTAAATGATACATATTAACTTTAAAGTGCATTCAAATACTACTCCTAATTCAAAATTAAACCTCAGAATATGTGTCATGGGTGCAATATGTTCTATAAAAGTAAAACAATAAACACGTGAGTTTACACCAAAAAGAGACAAAAGAAAGCTATTGGTCTATATGAAATATATTGCAAGTTCAAGAGACTACAGAAAATCCACTTAAAAACTATAGTTCTTGAGTAGAAAACTGTTCTTATGTTAATGAATCACCTGATTCTGAGACTGTCAAAAACTAGACTTTTATTGACTACTCCAAGAAAAAAAACTCTTAATCAAAAAACTGACACCCTTCCTTCCCATTATATGTAAAAAATACGGATAAAATTCTGGTATTTCTTAATGAGTATTGTAATTATGAGGGAGCAAACAAAAACAGAAATTACAAAACTCTGGTTCCACTTCTTTTGGTTTTATTTACTTATTTTAGAAAGCGGGAGGGAGGGGAAAAGGGAAAGAAATATTGATGTGAGAGAGAAATACCCATCTGCTGCTGCTAGTACATGTGCCAAGCAGGGACCGAACCGGCAACCTAGGCATGTGCCCTGACCAGGAACCGAACCAAAGACCTTTAGCTTTGTGGGACCAAAGCCCAACGCACTGACTCACATCTGTCAGAAAGATTCCCCTTCTTTTAGAATACTCACTATGTGAAGAACAGATGAAGACCATAGTATGAATATTTAGAATGAATGAGCATAACAGCTTTTCAGGTTAGGGCACTAACAAGAATTTTCTATTCTTTCTTTTAATAGGCAAATCTATCACTTTCCAACTGACGGGGATCTATCTATTATACATTTAAGTTTGACTCCTGGTTCATATTTCCCTCTTTATAATAGACTATAAAAGACATTTTTTTAATTCAGAAATAATCACAAAGTAATCTCAAAAATGAAAAAGTGAATTGACTATTGGGCATCCAATCAATAGAAATTTTAAGTAGCTCTCCAAAACAAAGCTTCAAAAGAAAAAGTCTGAATAACAAGAAAAAATATGTAGGCTAAAAAACTTAAGGAAAAAAAACAGCCCTGACTGGTTTGTCTCAGTGGATTGAGCACTGGCCTGTGAACCAAAGGGTTGCCAGTTCAATTCCCAGTCAGGGCACATGCCTGGGGTGCAGGCATGCAAGAGGCAACCACACATTGATATTTCTCTCCCTCTCTTTCTCCCTCCCTTCCCCTCTATCTAAAAATAAATAAATAAAGTGTTTTAAACACTCATGTGTGGAAAAAGATAGAATAAATACATATACATATTAACACATAGTTGGTTCTCTGAGGTAGACCTATGAGGTTAGATTTTCATAGATTTCTGCATTTTCCAATTTTTCTAAATTGAATATATAATGAACATTCTTTACTTTAAATCCTAAAAGTATCCATCAGAGAATAATTCTAGGACATTTCCCATTATAATGTCTTAGAATGTATTACACAAGTGATATATTTTTTAAAATTCACTATGCTATAGTAATTTCAGTGTAAGATATAAATATATGTAAATAAAAGTGATTTAAAAATTATTTACTCTTGCAGAGAGAGGGGAAGGGAGGGTGCAAGAGAGGGAGAGAAATATCAACCTGAGAATGTCGACTGGCTACCTGCAACCCAGGCACGTGCCCTGACCTGGAATCGAACCAGCCACCCACTGACAATGCCTAACCCACTGAGCCATTCTGGCTAAGCCAAAATTTAAAACAAGCATATCAATGGTATCTTGCAGTCTATGAAGTTACAGTTACTCCTATATTTTATACTTTATTAAAATTTAGTTAGTATTTTTTGGATCTCCCCATTTGGAATTTATTTATTAACAATTTTTATTATGTTTTCTTTTAATCGCTTCTTGGCCTTTTGGCTAAGATCAAGTGTATTATGTTTTCTTTGATAGATAAGTGTCTCAGAAGAAAATAAAGCACTGTAATAAAATCTCATTTGGGCCTCCAGTCAAGATGAAAGCAGAAGCAAGCACACCTACAGAAAAAAATTACAGCATCACCCAGAACTGACAGAAAATCGAGCAGTTTGGAAGTCCGATAACGAAGGAATTAAAGAAGCCACATTCATCCAGAAGAGTAGGAGGGGTGGAGCGAGGTGGAGAGACACAGAGCCATGGGAGTGGCATGGGGAGGTGGCAGAATGAGCAGTCCCACATTCCAGTGTGGTAGATAAAAATCAGGAGGGACACCTCAGAGCAAGGGATCCCGGCCCCAAACCAGACCACCCGCCCCCAAGGTGCCAGTGCCAGGAAGATAAATCCCCATGACTTCACGCTGTAAAAGCCAGTGGGGATTGGGGCAGCAGAAGAAACTGCCAGATTATCAGACTTCCTTTTAAATGCCCTGCACGGACTCAGGACTTAGGCAAACCCACTCCGTCTGGGATTCACCACTAGAGCAAGCGCTGGAAAGGCACAAGTGGCATATGTATGGGCTGGAAACAGGGAGAGTGCTGAGAGATAGATTCCTCCTGGACCAACCTCCAGAAGCCAGGCAGCAGTACTGTCCCCTCTCCAAACCCTCCCCCCACACAGAGCCACAAAGTGGTGAAACAAGTTGCCCTGCCCTGGTGATCACCTAAAGCTCCACCCCACATAATTTACAAGTCCACTCTCCTACAACAGGCCACATTACCAAAACAGAGTCGAAGCAGCTCTACCTAACACACAGAAACAAACACAGGAAGGCTGCCAAACTAAGGAGACAAAGAAATGTAGCCCAATTGAAAAAAGAGAACAAAACTCCAGAAAAAGAATGAAAGGAAGTGGAGATAACCAACTTACCAGATGCAGAGTTCAAAACACTGGTGATCAGGATGTTCAAAGAACTAAGTACGGCAACAGCATAAAAAAGACCCAGGCAGAAATAAAGTTTACATTAAGTGAAATAAAGAAAAATCTACAAGGAACCAACAGTAGAGGAGATGAAATTGAAATCAAATCGATGATTTGGAAAAAAACATTCACTCAAAACAGCAAGAAGAAAAGAGAATTTTAAAAAACGAGGGTAGAATAAGGAGCCTCTGGGATACCTCCAAATGCACCAACAGATGAGCCACGGGGATGCCAGGAGAAATGGAGAGCAGGAAACGAAAAACTTTTTTTGAAAAAAAATAAGAAAACTTCCCTAATTTGGTGAAGGAAATAGACATGCAAGTCCAAGAAGGACATAAAGTCCCTAACAACTGGACCCAAAAAAGACTACACCAAGACATATCACAATTAAAATGCCAAAGGTTAAAGATAAAGAGAGAATCTTAAAAACAGCAAGAGAAAAGCAGAAGAGTTAGCTACAGAGGAGCTCCCTGTTAGCTGGTTTCTTAAAAGAGGCTTTATAGGCTTGAAGGGACTGGCAAGAAGTATTCCAAGTGATGAAAAGCAAGGATCTACAACCTAGATGACTCTGTCCAGAAAAGTTATCTATCATTTAAAACTGAAGGGCAGATAAAGTGCTTCCCAGACAAGATAGAGCTAAAGGAGTTCATCATTACCAAGCCATTATTATATGAAACGTTAAAGGGACTTATTTAAGAAAAAGAAGGTCAAAACTATGAATGTTAAAATGGCAACAAATTCACAACTATCAACAACTGAATCTAAAAAAACAAAGCAGCCCTGGCTGGTGTAGCTCAGTGGATTGAGCGCAGGCCTGCAAACCAAAGGATCGAAGTTTGATTCCCAGTCTGGGGACATGCCTGGGTTGCAGGCTAGTTCCTCGCAGAGGACGCACGAGAGGCAACCATACATTGATATTTCTCTCCTTCTCTCCTTCCCTCCTTCCCTTCCTCTCTGAAGATAAATAAATAATAATTTTAAAAATCTTTAAAAACTATTAAAAAAATAAACCAAGCAAACAACCAGAAGAGGAACAGAGTCATACATATGGAGATCACTTGAAGGTTTATAAGCTGGGAGGGGGAAGGAAGACAATGTGGGGGGGAAGGTGCAGGGATTAAGAAGCATAAATTGGTAGGTACAAAATACACAGGGGCACATTATGAACAGTATAGCAATGTGAAGCCAAGGAACTTATGTGCACAACCCATGGATATGAACTAAGTGAAGGGACCGCTGGAGGGATCGCCGGAGGGAATGGGGTACCAGGTGGAGGGGGAAAGGAGGTAAAGTGGAACAACTGTAATAGCAGAATCAATATTTTTAAAAATCAAAATAAAATCTCATTTGGAGCCAATTAACTTGAATGACTACAGACCTAGTGCCACAAAAAATCAATCTCAAAAATCAAAATATACTAGCTCTGAAACAAAAGATACACAAACCAATACCAATAAAGAATCACATGTCACTAAAACAGGTGTACAAACTTTAAAGTTAAGCAAAATGGAAAGTTTTACACCTTACTTTGTAATTGATCACACCCCATTACATTATATACCTGTAGCATAACGTGAAAATATGTCTGCCTGTTAGCTGTCAAACACTATGCCTTTGCCATAGTACTGTTTTAAAATAATAATTCTGGGGTTTTTTAATACTCTTCAGAGATATTTTATATGTCAAGTATGTATAAAATCACTGATGTACATTTATTTACATTCCTTCAAAATGTAAATATTTTTCTCCTCACTGTCATCAATTACTCTGCAGTTGAATTATTTTTAATTTTTACTGAATTTATTAGGGTGATTTTGGTTAATAAAATTATATAGGTTTCAAGTGTACAATTCTTGAACAATTTTTGTGTATCATCTATATACTATATTGGTGCTCACCACCCCAAAGTCAAGGCCCCCTCTATCACAATTTATTCCCCTTTTACCCTCTTCTTCCTCCTCCTACCCATCTTTCCCTCTGGTAACCACGGTAGTGTTGTCTGTATCTATGAGATTTTTTGTTTGTTTGCTTTGCTTTGCTTTGCTTTGCTTTAATCCCTTCACTTTCTGTCTCACTCTAGGCCACCTAAATATTAAGCTTCTTTGGGTGTTTTATAGACTCTCCAGCTCACTGTTTTGTTCCACAGGTCTTGTGGTAAAAAGACGTCTACTGTTTTTAAAAGATTGTTATACCCATTTAAATATGTTTAAAACAAACACCAAAGCACAATAAACATTTTTTTTACGATTTTATTTTATTTTTAGAGAGAGGGGAAGGGAAGAGAGAGGGAGAAAAACATCAATGTGTGGTTGCCTCTCATGTGCCCCCTACTGGGGAACTCGCCCACAACCCAGGCATGTGCCCTGACTGGGAAACCAACCAGCAACCCTTTGGTTTGCAGACCAGCACTCAATCCACTCAGCCACATTAGCCAGGGCTAAGCACAATAAATATTTTTAAAACAAACCATTATTTAAGACTCAAAATGTCACTGACATGCCAGATAAAATATTAAAAATGAGAATACATAGGAGCACTAAAAAAATAAGGAAAAAGTGCCAAGAGTAGAAGACAAACAGCAAATTTAAAATGAGCTGATAGGAATAACTGTCTAAATACAAATCTAATATTAAAGGTTTCAAGTATGAACTCTGGAATAGATAGAGTGGATCCGTTATGGTTTGATCAAGCAGAACAACCAGGGTGGGTAATGAGTCAGAAGGATTTATTGTAGGGGTTAGACCTTACGTGACTGTGGAAGCAGTTGGCATGGCAGGTGCAAGCTCTTGCCTCTGCATCTACTTTCGAGCCTGCAGTGACTCTGGGACAGCCAGACCAGCATCTAAAAGGGAACTGGACAGGAGAAGAGCAAGAACAAAGTGGAACCTGTGAACATGAGCTGCAACAGATAAAGAAAATGGAAACACAAGAACAAACTTTAATCTGTCAGGACCACAGGAACTGCCAGTGACAAACTGGAACTCACATCTATCTCTCACCAACTCCCACCCTAATGCAAAGGGTGACCTATTGGAGAAGCTTGCGCCCCTCACTAGGGATCTGTAAGTGCATAAAAGAGGTGAAAAGGGAAATCCTTTCGGCAGGAGCTGAAGGAACTGCTGGTCCATGTGCTATCCAAATGTACAAGGTGAGTGGGCAAATCAATGATGAGCTGGCGCAATGTGAGAGCTGGCGCAATGTGAGAGCTGGCGCAAGTGCCTGACATTCCCAGCACTGACCCTCAGAGAGTGAAAGGCATGCCTGCCACTTTACTTCCTCCTTGAAATCTAACCAAAATGTCTCCTGTTACCATTGCTAACCAGAGCAATATATGGAAGGAAATTTTAGCAACACTATTTCCAGTTTAGCCAAGTTGACCTAGCACAATGCCACCCTTGAAACAGGCCAGGGCTTCCACATAACCTCAGACTGTTACAAAGATAAAAATAAAGGACGGACAGTGGTACAGAGTGGTCAGATCTTGTCTATCAATCCAAAGTAACCCTTTCTAACTTCCACAATGGACAAAGGATCTCAGTTACTGCCTGTCTATATACCCATATTAGAAGTCTGATTGTCAATATGCCATTAATACTCTACGGTCAGGGTGAAACATATTGCCAAGTCCTGAAGTTTTTCCACACATTCAAGGTAACAACTGCCAAAAAATCCAACGATGACCTTCAACCTAAATTTAAAAACTGACATCAGTTACTAATACTATTCAATTCTATCTTCATTAAAGAACCAAAAATATCAATGTGAGGCCACAGACCTATTGACCCTCAAGAAAAGTCAATAAATGAAGGACAAAGAAAAAATGCAAGCACTCTGTTGTCACATCTCCAATCTCTTCCCACTCTGTCAGTGGGCACTGAAGAGTGGCAGCAGCTGCTGTTTATTCTGCCTCTTTCATTTCAGCATCACGGCCACAGTAACGGCCACAGCAGGGTTTGGAGAGCAGTCCGGAAGGCTGGGGCTCATCTGTGATGGTACTGTTCGTATCTTGATAAGATTCTAGGTAACAAAAGTATCTGATTTGTCAAAACCAAAACATGGTACACTTAAGATTTCTTCATGTCACTGGAAGTAAATTTTACCATACATACACACATATAAATAAACTCTAATGACATGAATGATGATGCATTTAGGTAGGTATACAGTGTACTGTCTATAACTTATTTTAAACTGCATCAAAACAGATGAACTGCTAGAGTGATAAAGGGGTGGGTGGATGCACAGGTATGAGACAAAGCAAACACAGCAGAATGCTCACTGTCAACTCCAGATGAGGGGTCAGCAGACTATAGCTTATGGCCCAAATCTGGTCTGCCACCTGTTTTTGTCATGGTCCATGAGTTAAGGACAGTTTTTATATTTTGAAAAGACTGAAAGTTAAAATGAAAAGAATAGCTCATGACATATGAAATGTGACATTCAAATTTCAATGTCTACAAATAAAGTTTTATTGGCTTTCTATCTTTGGTGGTGTACCTAAAAAGTCATGACCATACCCAAGGTTATCTATATTTTTCCTTTGTTATCTTCTATGGAGTTTTATAGTCTTGCACTTTACATTTGGGTCTTTGATCCACTTTGAGTTAATTGTTGTGAAGAATGTAAGGACGTCCAGTCGTTCTAGCACCACCAGTTAAACAGACTGTTGTTGCTCCTCCATCGTACTGTCTTTGCTTTTTAGCAAAGACCAGTTGACTATATATTTATATGGGTTTATTTCTTGCCTCCCTATTCTGTTTCACTGATCTGTTAGTCTGTTCTTTTGCAATACCACATAGTCTTGATTGTTAGAGCTTTCTAGTGAATCTTGAAGTTGGGTAGTGTCAGTCCTTTAACTTGTTCTTCTTTTTCAGCATTGTTTTTGGCTCTTCTGGGTCTTTTGCCTTTCCATATAAACTTTATACTGAGTTTGTCGATATCCACAAAATAACTTGTTGGGATTTCGATTGGGATTGCATTGAATCTGAAGATCAGTTCGGATGGAACTAACGTCTTGATGACATTGAGTCTTCTATCCATGAACATGGAGTACCTCTCCATTTATTTAGTGCTCAATATTTATTTAATTCTTTGTGTTACAGTTTTGTAGTTTTATTCTACTTGTATATTTCCTGTATAAGATATAGATATTGTATATATTTGGGGTTTATACCTAAGCATTTAATTTTGGGGGTACTAATGGAAGTGGTATTGTTTTTAATTTCAAATTTTATCTGTTCATTGTTGGTATACAGGAAAGCAACAGACTTTTGTCTATTAACCTTTGCCCTTCAATCTTGCTGACATTGATAAAACTAAAATAATTTGAATGACTTAAAAGTACTACATCTCAGTGTATCTCTACAATATCTCACCGAATGTTACTTACCTGGTTTTAGTGTTGAATGAGATTCTGGGAACTGGTTGAAGAGAGTGTTCTAAGGAGGCTTCCCTGTACCAAGTACTGCTGAGGTGAGAAGAGGATCAATAACTGACTAATGAATTGAGGAATGTATTATTTATGAGATCAATTTTGGTGAAGTGGTGAGGACAAAAAACAGGCTAGATTAATGAGTGTAGATGATTCTTCTGAGGAGTTCGTGGCAAGGAAAGCAAAATCATAGGAAGAAGCACAGTCAAGAGTGTTCAAATTGTTCTTTTGTTTTTTTGAGATGAGAGATCTGTATGCCGATAGAAATTAAATAGTAACATTGATGTGATATAGGAGAGAGATGTTATAGTTGCTTAAGTGATGTTAATTAGGTTGTAGGAGGAGATAGGATTCAGTGTACAAATAAGTAGTTTGGCTCCAGATAGAAGGATGGGATGAATCATTTACTGATTCACGGTAATAGGACCTCTAGACAACTGCCTCTATTATGCACGATGTGTAGATCTGGTGACATAGAAGTTCTCTTGACTGTTTCCAGTTTCTCAGAGAGATAGGAAGCACAGGCTTTGTTGGGGGTTAAATTGTTTCTCCCTAAAAGATTTTGAAATTTTAACTTACAGTACCTCTGAGTGTGACCTTATTTGGAAATAAAGTCTTTGCACGTGTACTCAGGTTGCATTATACTAGAGTAGGGTTATCTGTAACCTGATCACTGGACAGATACCCAGACACACATGGAAGAAAGCCATGTGAAGATGGTGGCAGAGATTGAAGTGATGTAGTTACAAGACAGTCAAAGAATGCCAAGTTTTCTGGTAACCACAAGAAGCTAGGAAAAGGTAAGAAAGAATTCTCCCAAGAACCCTCAGTGGGAGTATGGCCTTGCCAGTGTCTGCTTCCTGACTTCTAGTCTCCAGAACTGAGAAAGAATAAAATTCTGTTGCATTAAGCCATGAGTTTCTGGTTCTTTGTTACAGTACTGGGAATCTAACACCGGTCTTCAACTGAGAGAGAGAATGGGGGAAGATTTGGTGTTCTGATTTCTCATGGATATTTTTAAACTTTCCTTTTTTGACGTAAGACTTCATGAGATCAGCCTTCCTTGTCACTTTCATTGGCTGGTACATAGAATGGCTCGATGCTTATTCTTAATGGAGGGTGCATCTCTTCAATATCAGAGTCTGAGTTCCAGTTTCCTCACCTTTTGCAGCTCCGAGCATGTGATTTGTCCAGGTAGGATTTTAAAAAGCTGGCTGCAGCCCTTAGAACTGATAGACTCTCCCCACCTCATCCACTGGTCAACTGAAGAATCAGCTTATGATTATTGCTCTGATTTTTTTAACATTCTATTATTTAAAAAATTTCAGCCCTGGGCTGGTGTAGCTCAGTGGACTGAGCACGGGCCTGTGAAGCAAAGGGTCACTCGTTTGATTCCCAGTCAGGGCACATGCCTGGGGTGCAGGCCAGGTCCCCAGTAGGGGACACATTAGGCAACCACACATTGATGTTTCTCTCCCACTCTTTCTCCTTCCCTTCCCCTCTCTCTAAAAATAAATAAATAAAAATATTTTTAAAAATTTCAAACATACAGTTAAGTTGAATAAATTTTATAGTAAACACATATACTCACTTTGGGTTGGGGGTCGTTCAACTTTTCTGAAAAGAGCTAGATACTGAATAGTTTAGGCTTTGGTGTTTTATATCTAATAATTTAAAAATGTATCTATAAATGTAAAAATGGACAAGCTAGACATCATTAAAATGAAAAACTTCTGCTCTGGTAAAAACGACACCAAGAGAATGAGAAGACAAGACCCAAACTGGCAGAAAATATTTGCAAAAGACACATCTGATGAAGTAGTGTCATCCAAAATATACAAAAAAAAACTCTTAAAACTCAACAATGAGAAAACAATCCAGTTGAAAAGAATGGGCCACAGTCCTTAGCAAACAGCTCACCAAAGAAGATATACATATGGCAATGGAAAATAGCATATGAAAAGAGTTCCACATCATGTATCATCAGGGAAATGGAAATGAAAACAACATACCACTATAAGCTACTAGAATGGTCAAAACCTGAAACACTGACCACACCAACTGCTGGCGGGGATGTGGAGCAATGGGAACTCCAGCTCACAGCTGGTGGAAATGCAAAATGGTACAGACATTTTGGAAGACAGTTTAATGGTTTCTTACAAAATTAAACATACCCTTACCATACAATCCAGCAACTGCACTCCCTGGTAACTGCCTGATTTGAAAAACTATGTCCACATAAAAACCTACACAATGATGTTAATAGTAGCTTTATTTATAACTGCCAAAACTTAAAAGCAACCAAGATGTCCTTCAGTAGGTGAAGGGATGAAGTGTACTAGGAAGAAATGGGCTATCAAGCCATGAGAGGCCTTGGAGGAGCTTTAAATGCAATACTAAGTGAACGAAGACAATCCAAAAAGACTGCATACTGTATGATTCAAAATATATTACATTCTGGAAAAGGCAAATGATGGAGATGTAAAAAGATCAGTGGTTGCCAGGGGCTGGAGAAGACGGAGCACACAGAATTTTTAGTCCAGTGAGAATACTCTGTAAACTGCAGTGATTTTGCCCAACCCTACAGTATGTATAAAACCAAGAGTAAATCATACTGTAAACTGAGTAATTATGATACATCAGTGTAGTTCATCAACTGTAACAAACATACTAAACTGACAGAGTGTTAATAAAGGTGGAGAAGAGGAAATATGCAAATTGGGCTACATATGGGAAATCTCTGTACCTTCCCCTCAATTTTGTTATGAACTTTAAACTACTCTAAAAAAGGTCTGTATTAATTTTGTTAAAAGAATATCAACAAGCAGACAACTGATCCTGAAATTAAGCTCCCTTAAATATTACTAAAAATAAGGGCCAAATGCGGTATCAAACTGTATCAACAAATGCTGTTTTCCTAAAATCTTTCACAGTACGTTAATTCAGATCTTTCTATTTCAGAAACTCCAACATTAGCTATTCATCTCCAGTATCATGAAAAGCACTCAAGGTCCTACATTAAAGTGGGATGTGTGTGTATCTACAGTTAAGCCAAATTTGGTCCATATGTATTCTTTTCAAGATTTTGATGAATTTAGCATTACAGAAGGATGAATAGAAACTTAACCTCTGGCAAAATTTTTCACTTTTGGCTCTTGGCAGTTTTGTTGGGTTGTTTGCTTGTTTGTAACAAATGCACACAGAATTCTGTGACAAGAAAAACCTTATGGTATAATAGTCATACACTGGAGTTGCATTAGCTCCAAATGCACAAGCAATTATCCTCTCGGGATTATCACCTGGAGGCACTACCCTCCTCTTCCATTCCCTCCCCACATCTGCTTGTATTATAGCAGTGAAACAGTGAACTATAGAAGAAATTAGAACTTACGTTAGAGGCAAAATCTGATTTAAAATGTCACACAGATAACTTTAACTCAAGTTTTATGACATTACTTTCATATCTATTACCTCTAGACACTTAAGTGGGAAGGAATGTTAAAACTGAAGAGGGCAAAAATTTGCCTGATTGTTTAGTTTCAACCAAGAGAACCTCTGACATTCCAGTGTTTGTTTTTTCAATGACAGTTTACATTCAATACTATTGTGGATTAGTTTCAGATGTACAGCACAGGAATTAATCATGTACTTTACAAAGTGTTCCTCCCAATATTTCAGGTACCCACCTGGCATCATACAGTTACTGCAGGATTATCAACTCTATACCCTGTGCCTTACTTTACATCCCTGTGACTACATAACTACCAATACTACTTCTTCACCCCACCGTGTTTTAGCCCTCCACCACCTTTCCCCTCTGCAATCATCAGTCTGTTCTCTGTATCTATGAATCTGTTTCCATTTTGTTAGTTCCTTTATTTTGTTCTTCAGATTCCACACACACATTTAAGTGAAATCATGTAGTATTTGTCTTTCTTGTCTGGCTTTTTTCACTTGGCATTATAGCCTCTAGGTCTACTTGTACTGTCTCAAATGGTAAGATTTCATTTTTTATGGCCAAATAGTATTCCATTGTATATGCACACTGCTTTTTTGTCCATTTGTCTATTAACGGACACTTGGGCTGCTTCCAAATCTTGGCTATTGTAAATAATTCAATGAACATAGGGGTACAAATGTTCTTTCAAATTAGTGTCTCAGGTTTCCTCAGATAAATACCCAGAACTAAAATTGCTGGTTTATAAGGCAGTTCCACTTTTAATTTTTTGATCAACCTCCACATTGTTTTCCATAGTGGTTGCACCAATCTGCATTCCCACCAAGAGTGCACAAGAGACCCTTTCCTCTACATCCTCATTAACACCCGTTTTTTGTTGACTTATTGATGACAGCCATTCTGACCAGTGTGAGGTGATTTTTCATTATGGTTTTGACTTGTGTTTCTCTGATGATTAGTGAAGTGGAGCACCTTTTCTTGTGTCTATTGGTCATGTGTGTATCCTCTTTGAAGAAGTGTCTATTCAGGTCCTCTACCCATTTTTTAATTGGATCTTTTTTGGTGTTGAGTTGTCTGAATTTCTTATAAATTTTGGATATTAATCCCTTATTGGATGTTATCATTGGCAAATATCCTCTTCTATCCAGTTTGCTGATGGTTTCCTTTGCTGTGCAAAAAATCTTTATCTTTGATGTAGTCCCATTTGTTTATTTTTTCTTTTGTTTCCCTTGCCCAAGGAGCTAGATGAGAAAAAATACTATGACATTCCCATATTTTAAAAAAATTCCTATGAAACTTACATAAAGAGTCGATGCAAAAGAGAAGACAGAGCAAAATCACCTTCTTAGCCTTAGGTTACTGCTCAGTCTCACCCACTCTAAAACAATTCATGCACAAACGAGGATAACTTCAGAAATGAATCTCTGAGGAGGGGAACGTGAAGTGAGACCTTGATACAATGAGAACCAGAAGGAAGAAATAAAATGCTCTCATTAGACCCCCCAAAAGGCTTCACCCACATCTATGACTTTGATATTTACACAGTAATCTTCACATGGTATTTGATCCCTTACATTGGTTCCTATTTAATATCCCATCTTCCCTTGCCTATTCATAAACTGGTCACTGTCCATTTTTAATCTTAGCAATCCAACCTTCCCTGTAATTGTATGGCTGTACCCTGAAAACTATGAGGTCTTTAAGAGTAGGGACCATGACTTATTCCAGCATTTAGCATGATTCCTAGACAAATCAGGCCCTCAACAGATGTTTGCTAACTAATATATTACCTTGTTTGCACTGATGAGATTATACTGCTGTTTTTCAACAACAGTAGTCAAAATATCTGGCTGACCTTCAAAATATTTTATTATTAGTTTTAGTCAAGGTAACCTTTACTCTCAAGTTATGACTAATAAAAATATTCTTCACCCTAGGGGGTACAACACATACTTCAGAGGTTTAGATTTTCAAGACCACCCTAAAAAATATCAATTTGTGTGTTTTGAATCATCATAAAATCGTCCTCCTCCTCGTTTCACATTGACATCGAGACACGTATGGTATAAGAAAATGGCTCAGTCTCATGATCCAAACGATCAGAATTCCCAGTAGATCTGACATTCTGAAATATACTGATCCACTGTGAGTTTTTCTAACTATTTATAATTTTGAACCTCTCTTCACAAAAATAGCTAACCCAAAACATTAGTGAAAACAAAAAGTATTTGAAGACATAAAAACCTTCTTAAAATATTACTGCTTCCAACCATGACAAAATAACTGGGACAAGATTTTCCTTCTGTGATAAACAACTAGAAAACTGCACAAAATACATAAAGTCACACTGCACGTTAGGCAGGATAGTCCCTGCGACTATTATCACTGTGACTTTCTTTTTGCCTGGAGGCACTTTCCAGGCCAGGAAGTAACTCCAGGAAGAATACAAAGAGCGCACAATCAGCTTGTTGACATGAAGCTAGGTCAATTGACAACATTCATAATGAAACTAGAGTAAAGGAAGAAAAAAACAAATCACTGAGTCAGATACAGAGAATGTATTTAACAAAACCCAACACTCTCCAGGTTAAAAACACAACAAAAATACACCCTCTCATCACCTTCGTTCAATGGTAGTGCTGCTGAGGCAATCTGGCAAGAAAATGAATTCATAATGGAAAGGAAGAAGTAAAATGATCTCTACTTGAAGACGTCACAATCTTATATGCTAAAATCTTTAAAAATCTATCAAAAAATAAGCCTATTGGAGCTGACAAACTAGCTCAGCAAGGTTGTAGGATCAATATGTGAAAATCATTTGCATTTCTTTACACTAGCAATAAATAATCCAAAAAGGAAATTAAGAAAACAGTTCCATTTATTACAGTATAACAGCATCAAAAAAGATAAAATGCTTATGAAGAAATTTAACAAAAGAAGTACTTTTGCTAAATTAACAAAATTTCATTCTACTTTAACAAATTTCAGTCTCCAAAAGCGACAAAACTTTGCTGAATGAAATTAAAGTAAAACTAATTAAACGGAAAGACTCCCCATATTCACAGATTGAAAGACTTAACATTGTTAAGATGGCAATACTCCCCAAACTGATCTACAGATTCAGCACAATACCTATCAAATTCCCAGCTGACATGTTTTCAGAAATGACAGGCTAATCCTAAAATTCATGTGGAAATGCAAGAAATACAGAAAATTCAACAGTCTGGAGAAAAAAAAAGGTACAAGGAATCCCAATTCCATGAATCAAATATTAGCCCTGGCTGGTGTAGCTCAGTGGATTGAGTGCGGGCCTGCGAACCACAGGATCGGGGTTCAGTTCCCAGTCAGGGCACATGCATGGGTTGCAGGTCAGTTCCCAGTTCCCGGCAGGGGACAAATGAGAGGCAACCATACATTGATATTTCTCTCTCTCTCTCCCTCTCTCTCCTTCCCTTCCCCTCTAAGATAAATAAATAAAAAAAAATTTTAAAAATTCAAATACTTAAGCATTCAAGATTTCTGTCAACCTCTCTAAATACACTTTATCTTAACATGTTGCAGTTATGCACCCAAACCGTACAAACTTGCAAAGGCTAGGTTTAATAAGTTCCACATTCTCTGTAATCCCTAGCTGACAATTTTTCCTCTCCCATTGGTACAATAGACCTAAATTACATGTTGTCTTTCTTCTGCACTTTTCATCCATTATGTTCATCTCACTTCCACAAACAGACAGGTTTACTCCAGGCTGGGTTCGTAATATATGTGTCTGTCTAGGAAGTAGCCATGTGCTAAGAGAAAGAACTTACTACTTTAAGAATTAAATATATTGTTTGCTATTGCCTTTCTGTGCTGCTTAATTTTAAGGTATTTCAAATTAGGAAGAGTTTAGAACACACCTTTAACACATACACAGAATCACAAATAGATCTGAAAGAATCGTAAAAAAAAATCACCTAATTTAGCCTAATTAACCACCTAACTAATCTTTAAAAGTAATTGTTAGATAAAATGCAGACCGTAATAACATTTATTCTTATTTTTTGCCATTGTTAGCAATATATGTATCTTTTTTACGGTATATATTGTTGATCTCTGCTATTCCCTGAATGATAATGAGAATAAATTTTCATAGTAGCAACTGGTGACATTTCAATAAATCAATGTGCTGCGGTGACACCTAAATAAAAGCTTACTTCACTGTAATGATGCTTCCAGGCTTCCCTCAAGTCAGGTGGTTACTTGCAGTTAATGATCTGTGACATACCACACAAGTAGTCCTAAAAAGACTTATTATCCACTGCATGTGCAACAATATTTGCTTTATGGATGGCTAAATGAATGAAGACATTCAATGTAACTGTAAAAGTAAAATCAAAAGAAAACTTACAAGTAACATGTTTTCTTTAAGCAAAAGGGCTGTGACCATTTTCCATTAATACTTAACCTTTTGCTGGAGCAGTGCAACCACATGTCCATAAAGCCCAAGAGCTGTTCCGGGTCACTGCCAATTAACTGCTCCCAACCAAGAGAGCGGTGAACTCTCTAAAAATGTGAGATCATCAGCCTCTATCGCTGACAACAAAGTCACATCGTGAAGCTTAGTGAACAACAAAAAAAGACAATACATAAGCTGAAAGTGTATCTTTTAATCAAATATATAGAACATACACAACACAAACATGAAAAGAAAAGAATTATTATGCCACACGCAAAATTTGCTAATCTCAAACAATACTTTATTTTTCATAGCTGCCAGACTTTGTAAGCATTCATATGTTTATCATTTATAATTTTATTTCATTTACTAGACTCAGCTTTTGTCCACCATATGTATGTCCACTGTGCATTAACTATTCCCTTAGGTACAATGAAAGCCTTTCCATTTGTTGTAAGAAGAGCTAAGTAGGAAGGACACAGCCAGAAATAACATTTATACCTCAACCCAAAACAGAAGCACATTCAAACTCAAACGATGGTTCACGCAGCATCTTTTTTTTATTAGACACATGTCTACAGAGGAAAATAAACTTGAGATAAAAATTCACGACAACTGTACACCAGCTCTCACCACTTAGATTGAGTATCAAAACTGTATCAACTCCATCAAGTGAATTTAAGTAACTTTACAGAAAAATAGACTTCTAAACTCTAGGTAAAGTGAACGGTGGCTTTCAAACATTAACTACAACCAAAATTTTAATCAATATTAATGTATTTCAAAGACATTTTAAAAATTTTTGATGTTTTTGATTTTTAAATCTTTAAATTAAAATAGATAGTAGATAGACTGCTTAGCAATACCTCCTCTGATTACCTAAAACTAGAACACAGGATTTGGAGAGTGAGAAACACAAGAACCAACACATACAGCACCTATCATATACACCAGACATGGTTCTAGGAAGTTTATCTATATATTGAATTCAGGAACCTCCTAATGAGTTAGGTGCTATTGTTACCCCCTTCGCAGATGAGAAAGCTGAGTTACAAAGAGGGTAAGTACCTAACCACGGTCACACAATAAGTGAGCCCGTATCTGAACCTAACTGGTCTTACTTAGAAGTCTGTGCTCACACTGTTTCTCTATATTGAAGATATTAAAGTGCTAAAACACAGCATAAAATAGTCACAAGGAAAAATACAATTTATCATTAAAACTATAACTTTGAATGAAAATAGAGAGATCAATTAGGACTACGGGTTTAGTTTTCAAAAGAACTATGTGTATTGTAAAAGGTTTTGTACATGATTTTACGTGGTGGTAACTCATAAGCACCAAAGGAGTCTATTATTAAACCCTTCTTACAGATAAAAACCTGTTCTCAGAACTTTACAAAAGCTAGGAGGAGAAAAAAGCCTTGTTGTTCTTGTTTTCACTTTATCACATGAAAAGATCTATAGTTTCATCCTTTACTGAAGTAGAGAATTCATTCATAATTGAGTCATCATAGAATACACGCAGTATTTATTGAGTAATTTCTCCGTGCCAGATAGTAGAGACCGCTGCGACCAAAAGGGTCTCTGGCTTCACGGTGCTTTAACTATAGAACACCTGTGTAACTCCAAAGGAAAGAAACGGTGCTTTTTCACTTCTGAAAAGTGGCTTTTTCAGAAGAATCACACAGTTTAAAAAACAGAAAATACCTAATAATTTTTTAAATCAAGTGAGAAACGATCCAATATTATGTCCTAGTCCTTATTTACTTGTTGACTTCCCTCAACCCTCTATAAAGAGTTTAGGAACTGAGAAATTCCCACAGACTCCTCATGTTCTACCTTTTTACTTACTCAGAGTCAATGCAATAAACTGAAGAACAAGGAGTCAAGATGGCTCACTCAGAACTCTATCTAAAACAGAATGTTTTATATTATCAGGTGCTTGCACACACACAGCCGTCCCAAGTCAACCTTTCTTCCCAGGGACATAAAACATGCTGTCCAACTCCCCCGCCTTTAAAAACTCCAGAGTTCTGATCCACACTCCCTCCACCCGCTACCCCCTATAGACTCCTTGTATAGTGGCATTACACATACATGTTGCCTCCGTTCACTGTCTACAATCCATTTCCTTCTCTCTTCAACTCCTTCTAATCACCTCTTACTCCACCACCCAGAGAACCTGCTTGACAAGCTCACCACCAATTCTTTCCTAGCCATTCTTGGCCCTCATCTGTTGACCACTCCCTTTTCCTTAAAACACCTTTAGCTTCCAGGACACATCACCCATGATTTTCCTCTTACCTCCACTGACCACATCTCAACTCTATTATTGATCTCTTGTCACTCCCCCAAACTGTAAAGCATAGCTATGATCCAAGAATTAATCATTGGACCTCTTCTCTTTTCATATTCACTCCCATTTATAGTTCACTCACTCCCAAGGATTTAAATATCAATAGGCTGTTGACTCCTGGACTTTTATCTCTAGACTTCATCTAAACCCTGAACTCTAGACTCAAATATCCAATTGCCTACTAAACAACTCCACATTGATGCTTAAGTACTTCAAACTTAACATCTCCAAAATCAAACTTTTAATCCTCACGCAAAAGTTGTTCTCCCATATTCTTCCTCATCTCAGTAAACTGAACTTCAACATTCAAGATGCTTAAGCAAAATACCTTGGCTTTATCTTCTCTCCTCTACTCCACAGCCATTCTATAAGAAATTCCAGCCCTGGCTAGAGTGACTCAGTGGACTGACTGTTAATAGAAAGGCTGATGATTCCACTCCCAGTCAGGGCACATGCCTGGGTTGTAGGCCACGTCCCTAGTTGAGGGTGTGCAAGAAGCAACCAATCATGTATCTCTCACACACTGATGTTTAGCTCCATTTCTTCTTCTCTTCCCTCTCTAAAAGTAAATAAATAAAAAAATCCATCACCCCTACCTTCAGAATATATCCGCCAGCCAAACACTTCTCACTCTTTAGACTGCTATCCCCTGCTCCATGCCACCATTATGTCTCACCTGGATTGCCGACTACAGCACATTCCCAAAACAAGAACTGCAGTGCCCCTCTCAAGTTAAACCACTCCACTGTGATCAAAGTCCCCGTGGCTTTCCCTCTCATGATGGCCTACAGAGCTGTTCTGATCCATCCATCCTCTTCCTAGGGCCATCCCTCTTAACACAGTATCTAATTTCCCCTCCGCTATTCTTTCGCTCACTATTCCTTACACATAGCTACACACATGCACCTCCTCAGAGGTCTTGGCAAGGAAAAACCCCAAATACTACCTCCAGGCCTTTGTCGCCTCTTTTCCCCTCCACTGGGTAACTTTTCTGACAGGTAACAATGCAGCACTCTCTCTCGTCCTTTATGTCTTTGTTCAAATGCCATCTCCTCAGACCTTCGCTGACGACCATATTCAAAATTTTGACACTCTCCTCCCAGACTTCCTTTTTCCCCTTCCCTGCTTTATCTATTATACAACACTTATCGCCATTTAACGATGTACACATTCTACATACTTACTTATCACTTATCTTCCTCTACTGGAAACGTGGCAAGATGAGACCAGGGACTTCTGTCTGTTCACTTCTGTGCCTCTAACCCTAGACATGCATGTGTCCAAGGGCTGTTTGTTAAACGAGTGAGTGGATAAAGACATAAGACAGGAAAGAAAATACCTATTGAATCCATTTATTTATACTGCAAAAACTAGACATGAAATAAAATTTTAGAAAATTATGTCACAAAAAATAAAAATTAAACTGTAAGCACAAGAACAATTTTAAGTTAAAATGCTATTTTTAAAGGCCACCCAAAACCTTCAAAAGTTGGCCATATTTCTAGGTTGTGGCTGGCAAACAGTAAAAATTCAATAAATCTTAGCTAGATTTACTATCATTGCTGTTGTTGTTACATATATGCACCTATCCATGTATATGAAAAGGAACTTTTAATAATCTTACAATTAAATAATAAAATGAGCCCTAGAAATCATCTCTGCAAAGATAAGATGGGTTTTAAATTAACAAAGTTAAAATTAAACTCTCTTTAAACTATGTGGCAATAAGTATGTTCAATTAAGCAGACTGACTAAACATAGTTTGAGTCATTATATTTCAGGAATGGAGGTACTTTTTATACCTAATAAGTACCTTCAATTCATACCTAAGCATTACCCTAACTAAGTAAGTTGCCCAAGGTCATGTAGTTAGATTAAATTATGGCACCAGAACAAAAGCTGAAGTTTTCTGATCCCCACGCTAGCATTCCTTCAACCTACACTGGATTTGTTTCACAGTCACTGCAAATGTAACTTTTAAAAGGGCTTAGGTTATATTAATAAAAATTTCAAGTTTTCAAAAAGAAATATTTTTATAGCTTTGTTCTTCTAGTATTTTAATATTAATTTAACATTTTAAAAGTAATGTTCTAAAATTTTAAATCACGAGATTCATCATAAAAGAAACAAAAGTAAAGTGGATTATGCTCATTTTAACATTTAACAAACTTTCTCTAACATGACAAGAAGATGAACAGAAATTATATAAACAGATTATTATGACCCAAACATTCAATTCCCCAAAACAAAACAAAAACCTTCTTATTTCCCACACTAAGTAAATTGTAACACTGTCAAAAGGATCTGAAGTAGACTCTCTACAAAAAGTAACCATGCAATTGCATAGTAATGTCACTGCAACAACCGTCAGGTGAAAAATCATGTTTAATTAGTATTTTGAAAAGGGATCATCTAACATTTCCTTTCCCAATAACTATCAGTCACAATACCAGTTTGAACGCAAGCTTATGCATTTAACTGGAGAAAATGACTCAACTAAACTTAGAATACTATCAAAATGTTCTGACAGTATAGTAGGAATGTGAAAAATCATGCAAGAAAACAGCTTTTTGGGGGGATTGTAATTTTTTTAATTTATTATTTTTATTTTTTTAAATTTATTTATTTTAATTGCTGTTCAAGTACAGTTTTCTGTCTTTTACTCCCAGCCCAGGCCACCACACCAGGGCTCCCCACCTCCCTCCCATTTCCACCCCCCTTAGTTAGTGTCCTTTATACTTGGTTCCTGTAAACCCTTCCCATTTTCCCCTGACATTCCCTCCCCTCTCTCCCCTCTGGTCACTATCAGTCTGTTCTCCATTTGTGTGTCTTTGTTTTTTTCTTTTTTTTTTAATCATTTTTTAAAATTTAATTCTTGTTCAAGTACAGTTTTCTGTCTTATATTCCCAGCCCTGCCCCTCCCAGTGTTCCCCACCTCCCTCCCATTTCCGCCCCCCACCCTTAGTTATTCTCCATATGTCCTTTATACTTGTTCATGTGAGTCCTTCCCCTTTTCCCCTATGATTCTCTCCCCTCTCCCCTCTGGACCCTGTCAGCCTATTCCGTATTTGAGTGTCATTGGTCATATTTTGCTAGCTTGTTTGTTTTGTTGTTTAGATTCCTGTTAAAGGTGGTATCATATGGTATTTGTCTTTCACTGCCTGGCTTATTTCGCTCAGCATAACACTTTCCTGTTCCATCCATGATGTTGCAAAGGGTAGTAGTTCCTTCTTCCTTTCTGCAGCATAGAATTCCATTGTGTAAATGTACCATAGTTTTTTGATCCAGTCATTGACCGATGGGCATCTAGGCTGCTTCCAACTCTTGGCTATCGTAAATTGTGCTGCTATGAACATCGGGGTGCATAGGTTCTTTTGGATTGGTGTTTCAGGGTTCTTAGGATATACTCCTAATAGTGGAATTGCTGGGTCAAAAGGCATGTTCATTTTTAGTTTTCTTAGAAAATTCCACACTGTTAAGAAAACAGCTTTGAGTGTTTATTAAAATATTCTCTCACTCACTACACAGAATACTGATGCTATTAGTATGAGAATAAGATGCTATCAGCATCTTCCAGTAAGAAATAATCATAGCTGTACTTGCCAAATTTACATGTAAAGACAGGAAAAACTAAAAAAGAAAAAAATGAAGCAATTAAAACCAAAATATTAGGTCTACCTGAAAAAGACACGTGACAATGATACTTTAGGATACTATTCCCAGGTAAAAAGAACCAAAGTTTTATAACAAATAGACAAGGGGGCAAAATGGTTTAATTCAGAACAGGGGTGTCAAATGCATTTTCACCAGGGGCCATGTCAGCCTCGTGGTTGCCTTCAAAGAGCCTAATGTAATTTTAGAACTGTATAAATGTAACCACTCCTTAACTAGGGGCAAGAACCTGCTGCCTAGCCCCTAGCAGCGCTGCCATCAGGTAGAAATGAGGTGCCAGGCCAGATAAAACAAGGGGGGAGGGCTGGATTCGGCCCGCAGGCCTTGTGTTTGCCACCTGTGATTTAGAATGTATAAACAAAACTAACCTTTCAAATCCTCAAAAGTTTTTATTTATGCCTTATAAATTATAAACTCTCTTAAGCAAATGGACAAATGACCCACTCATTCACTGTTAAAATACTGTAGATGATAAATTTTATAGAAGTTAATATGAATCCTTCAAAATAGAAATCCAAGTAAATGTTACCTACTTTATAGCTTCACATTTCTACTCTCTACATAAAATAAGAATTTTTGAAGACTCAAAAGAGTCACAATATACTCAAGTTCTTTCATGTAAAGTCCCATGAAGTTTTTGAAAATGGACATATAACCACCTCTTATACTCCTCTATTACAAAGAATAAAGAATAGTCTTTTAAAAGCTTTGTGATAATTTTACTGAGAGTAAAGGTAAAATTTCTAACTTGAAATCTACTTGCTTTACTAATACATTTCCACTGAGCTCAGAGAATACAACTTAGAGAGTACATTAACATGTAACCTTTGAACCTGGTAGTGTAAAACATCACTTCCTGGGCAGAGACAGTACTCCAAGAACAATCAATCACTGTTAAGAAGAATATACACTCAACATTGTTAATTAGTGCTGATGCACTCTTCTCTATGCCCTCATCTGTCATGAAGACTGTTTAAAAATCTGAGTTATTAGTCTTTATTTGGGAGAGGATCTGGTTAATATCTTTAAGAGTAGGAATCATTCATCCATCCACTCTGTCCCAGAGCGTGTTAATTCCTAACTCCAATACAAGTTACGGACAACCACCACCTCTCCACTAACTAAGAACCTATAAATCAGGAAGAGGGCAGCTCCTATGCAACCTCTGTTAATTTCTGTTTACAATCAATCCAACTGAGAATGTTAGCTAGTCATGAAAAAAACTAGCTGATGGATCAGATAGTGAGAAAACATAACAGCTTAAAGATAGAAAATAACAAAGTGACAAGTTAAATAGGCATGTGATTATAAAACATGGATTAAATTTAAAATTAGTCTTAAAAAAATTAATACTCCTAAATGTTCATTTCCTTTCAATTTGAACTTTTCCTGAAACAATGGGGGAAAAATTAAAATTGTACAGATTATGATTTTTGAAATTAAACACAAAAAATATTTTAAAAAGTAAAAAGTATAGGGTTCTACCATTATTTAAAAGTCACATGTTGGGGGGGAAGCCAAAATTCTTAATTCTCTTATATTCACTTACTCTAAATTCATGGCATAAAATCTATGACATTTGATCTCAAACATGATCCAGTACAGTCCAACTTTAATGTATTTCCTAAGAAACTCTCTCTGATGTTGGTCACCAGGATGAAATCCAACAGGCCATCTAACAGATTTCCTGTATCTACATATGTATTTTTCTCATTAAGAAAACCATTTTCTCTGAATAACACATCCCAGGCCATAAACACTTCTAATTTCAACAGTCTTCATAAAAAGGCACTTATTCATTCATTCAGTATTCATTCATTCAGGTGCTGTTCTAAGTGATGAGGTCCTCAGCTTTCATGGAGCTTAGATTTTAGTGGAGACAGACAGACAAGAAACAAACAGGAAACAGTATCAGGTGGCAATGAGAATATGCAGATAACAGAAACAGAAGGTCCTGACAGAAAGGGACTACATGGCTCCTTTAGACTGAGTGGCTGAGGAAGGCAACTCCAAGGAGAGGCTATGTACAATGAGATCCAAATGACCAAACAGAGCCAGCCAAACAAAGACCAGGAGGAAAAGCCTCTGGAGCAGAGAAAACCCTAAAGCACAAATTAACTTGGAATGTTTTAGGAATTGAAAAAAAAGACAAACGTGCCTTACGCATACAGTGGACAAGGGAGCATGTAGTAGAAGATGAGGTTTGAGATGACCTAGTGCTTGACAAACTTGAATAAGGAGTTACTCTACGTGTGATGAGAAAGCACTAGAGGGCTTAGGCTGAACACTCATATATTGATTTTCCACTTGGGAACTGGCTAATATAAGAGCAAAGCTAGAAGCAGGAAGAACAGTAATAAGGTTACTACAGTAGTTCACATAAGAGGTGATGGTGCTATTTAAGCCCCAAAGTGGACATGAGCTGAAAATTCCTAGGCTCTTCGGTGGAGGCTCTGATCAAGTGAGTGTCCCAATGCTGGAAAAGCAAGATGTTTAAGGCCAGGAAACTGATTACTAGGCCTGGTGGCTCTGGCTCCCTGAACTGCAGAAGTTCCCCTAGATGGTAATACACTACAATTGTTTCTTGGTGCTGATGTGGCTGGATCTGTAGCCTGTCAGACATCTTATTCTACATGGGGCTGTAGACATCATCGAACTTCAACAGAACTTCCCATAAAATGCATGAAATAAGTAAATGACTTACCCCTTTCTCATTTTGAAATTTACCAACCAGGAATTTATTTTTACTCACTAGGGAAAAGTAAGGTGTTCTATGAAGATTTGGATATACTGTATTAATTAATCTCAATAACCAAACAGCAAAAAAGGACAAAGTTTTAGAAAATTTGAATATGGCAGAGAAAAGATCAAAATTAAGACCTAGGTTAGCAAGTGCAATCACTCCTTAAATACTCTGGCTCAAGCTTTGGGCAAATCCACAATGGCTGACTGTGAATACACGTAACTGGCACACAGGAATGTTGCTGAATGAATTGCCCTACCTAGCACATGGTCTGAGAATTATTAACCTGGAACAAAAACAAAGCCACTTTGATAAAACTTCTATTTCAGCTCTACTGACTTATAATTTGTGATCATTCAAATTGAGGCTACAGTCAGTGCTTTTAAAAGGCTACTATGATTGCCCTGGCCAGGTGGCTCAGTTGGTTGGAGCATCATCCCACACACCAAAGGTTGTAGGTTCAATCCCCAGTCAGGCACTTACAGGAGGCAACCGATGGATGTTTCTCTGTTTCTCTCTCTCTCTCTGAACTTCCCCCTCTCTCTCCCTCTCTCTCCCTCTCTCTGTAAAATCAATAAACACATCCTCAGGTGAGGAATTTTTTAAAAGACTACTATGATTAAGATAATAACTATTATTGAGCACTTACATTGGATCAGACCATATGCTGTGCTTTTCATGTCATATCTCATTTAATTTTTTAAAACAACTTTATCAAACAGAAACTATTACCCTTATTTCCAAACGAGGAAAAGGAGGCTTAGAGATACAAAGTAGCTTGTCTGACAGTGCTGTAAAGTGATAAAACTGGGCTTGTGGACAAAGCCTGTCTAAATTCAAAGTCACACTCAATATTTCACTTGAAATCCTAATTAGTACAAAGAACACTCACTAATCTCTTACAGCTTCTCAGAACACAGTATCAAATAAAATGAACTCAATAAATGCGCTTTAAGCATCACATACTTTTAAGTATCATATACTGAAATAAGTTACTAATTACCAATCCTGTCTTTGTCATTAAAGCAAGTCCCTTTCTCTGTTGACTACTTCATTAACCTATTCTATTTACTCTTTATACTTAAACATAATGAAACCAAATTTTTTACAAAAACAAACCCATGATTCACCCTTACCTAAGACTATTGCCTCAATCATCAGCCCAAATTTCTGAGTTTACTATATTTTAATATTCTAATAAAAAGCAAAAAAAAAAATCAAATGATTTTACAACTAATTATAAGCTCTTACTACGGAACAAATTCACAGATATGCATGCACACATATGCACTTTGTGTAGAAATCTTCTTTCCTATTCTACTAAATTCTGGCTAAAAGCTGGCTACAGCTGCCAGTATATTCACGGCCTACACACATACTATACGTAAAGAAGCAAAGAATAGGGCGCAATGACGAATTTTAAAATGCACAATTAGGCAGAAAACGAATTGCATAGATAATTAGTATAATAATCCAGTTTCAGATGTCTTTCCATTATGCTTCTTTTTTTGCCTTTAACCAGTAGGTAAAGTCTTTGCTTTTTAATATAAATTTATCCCCCAAAAGGAAAATGAATGCATACTACCATATTAATAAAATATCAACTTAGAAACAAAAATTATAATCTCTTTCATTATATGATCAGATGAAATTGAGCCAGTGACAGATTATACAGTAAATAATATTCAGGGAAATGTTCGTTTATAATCTCTCATTTTACATATTTAACATTCTGTGTGACTGCATATTCTATTATATGATCACATTCTGAAAGACAGTATTATAAATACAAGAAAGAAGTTAGAGCCAAGCCAAAAGGGAAAAAAAACTCTTGATTTTATGCTATTAAATCTCAAACATAACACTACAGTAATTTTTTTATAAATTCATATAACTTACGTAAATTTCTTTTACATAGAAATGGCAGAACCAGCACAATCTAACAGCCCATCCACTCTGATATCCTGTCCTTGACAGTGACCGATGCTGGATCCCTCACAGGACAGCATAAACGCATAATGTATATAATTATGCACCACTACACCATTGCTCCAGATGGTAGTTAGGTTATATCCTGAGAGAAATGAAAACAAATCCCAACCTCCATCCCTTCCCTACTCTATAATTTCCCAAAAGGTGATGGGAAACCTCAAATAAAGCATAAACTTAACCATAAAATAAGCTAATGCTTTGGTGGCATAATGACCAAGAAATGATCTCCTGAAATGAAAAGTTCCACTTAGAAAGAGAACCTAAGCTCATCAGACCCATGATTTGTAAAGAAGGATTTCAATGAATTGAAAAGTATCTGATTCACTCAATTAGATTTATAAAATAGATGAGTAAAATTAAATTAAAGCTAAAAAAACCTGTATCTTTTACTCAAGACATCCATCTTGTGATATGTAATACTGTTTTCTAAAAACAATATAAAATTTATATTTTAACTGTTCAGAGACATGATATTCACACCTGTTTTGTAACGGTTTATAAGTAAGGCTTGGATTTATTAAATGTACATTTAAGTGTGCAAAACCACACACTGAAGAAATCTTGGTTTAGTCCTTCAGGAAGTACTATTTCCTAAACAATTACAGACAAAAAAAAATGCACTATATTTTTAGAGGCCTTTGGAGAAGATGATTCTCTTTGTGGTGTACTTGGGTATTGACTTAACGACGTTTGTAGTCGGGAAACAATTCCTGATCTAAGTCCTCTATGGTAAAATTTGAATTAATTTTCTCTTTTTCTGTCCTCAAATAGTTGTAAAAGATTAGGTCATGTCACAATGTTTTCTGTATTTGAAAATCCTTGTTAAGTACTTCTTTTCCAAGTAACTGCACTGCAAGATGATAAACCAAGTCACAGTCTTATACTGCATTCAGTCTTATAATTTTTATATGCTGTGTATCACTGCCCAAAAGACAGATATCAAAAACTACTTATCCATCATTTTACCAAGCACTACACTTCCCCCATTATGACACACTTTCTAAAAAAAGAAGAAAAAGAAAAAATTATGTATATTTCCGAACCTCAAAAATGCAGAAAACAAACTTTATGAGGAAGAAACAGTGCACGCAGACTAAGACGCAGACACCGCGCCCTTCCCTAGAATGGGGTCATTAACGAAATGTGTCGCCCTAAGTCTCTGGGGCAGAGCTGAAGCCACAGCGCAGGATCACAAAATCAGCAGCTGTGTTGCAGTTCTCAGTAGTCCACACGGCTTCCTCCGAGCACAGGAAGCCAAAATACACACTGTCAGAACAGCACTTACCTGAACAGGAACTGGCCAAAGAAGCAGAGCAGCTGACAGAGCAACCACCCAAACTGTTACGAGAAGACACATCTTCAGGACTTTTCTCCTCCAGCCATTAGATTACTACACGGAAATTGTATCTATTTTTGTTTCCAAAGAGCAATTTTTTGGAATAAAAACAACAGAATAGGCAAATAAACTTTACTAAATATAAATACGCATTAATAACTTACTTTTATTGCCCACCAAAGCAATCAGTGGCTGAGTTTCAGACTCCTCGCTCACTTTCTTCACCACAGTATACCAGTCTTCTAAGTTCTCGAAGCTCTGATAATTCGTAATATCATAGACCAAGAGGATTCCCTGTCACAAAGGAGTTACAGGATGTGTAATGCACTACTTGAAAAAATACTAATACTAAATACTCTTAAGTAATGCTTCAGAAATGCCTAGAATAGCATAAAAACACAAATGCAGACTGTTTTATATACAAACTAACTTCAACTTAGTTACTAGCAAACAGATAATACTGAATGTTTTCATTCAAGAAAAACCCAAATCCAGCAATGCAAGCTAAATAATAACTTCATCAAATTATAAATGGCTTCCAAGTAAGATATCTGGGATATGCTTGTTAAATTACAATAAATTTAAGAAAATCACATCACAAAGGAAGAAAAAGTTGTAAGGTCTACAATCCTGTCTGTTACTTTCATGGGGTCAAATATTTAAACCTTTCAATAAAGAACCATCTGCTGCTGCTCTTTTTAAATATTTTCAAAAATGGACATTCCATGACATCCCTTGATAGTCCATTTCAGTGTTTTAACACAATTTTCTTTAAATGAAATAAGCCCATTTCCTCTTTCGGTCCTCTGTGCATTTGGAGAACAACGCGCAAGTATCCTCCTTATAATAACCCTTCATGTACTTGAAGACAGTTAAGAAACTCCTTTATCGTCTCCTTTCCAGAATAAACAAACTCTATTCCTTAAACTTGCCTCAAAGGACCTATTTTCTATCCCTTTAATCATAGTTGTTAGTTCTTCCCAGGACACTCTCCATACAGTTTTTTGACATCCTCTTTAAAATGAGCAATGTAAAACTGGACATGATACTGTAATAAGAGCATGAACAAAGCCAAATATAACAGAGGGACTGCTTCCTGCCTCTTATATATCATATTCCTTTTAATATATCCCATTATTTTGTGTGGGAAGGAGAAGTAAGCACACACACAAAAATAACAGTGCCACATTCTTGATTCTCATCCAGTTTGTGGTCAAACACTTAATACAAAGCACTGCATACAATATATGTCTGGATCCTAATAGCATTTACATCTCCTCTCAGGTTATAATCATAAATGTTGCCTGTTTTTGCACCTATATGTACCAGAGAGATACCCAGGTCTTTTCATTAATCCTCACAAGCATGCAAAGCTGGTGTTATTATCCTCATTTTACTAATAAACAGAGGATAAAATAACCAAGGTCACACAGCTAGTTAAGTAATTGAGCCAGAGTTTAATCAAAGACTGAATGAACATCAAGTTCACTCATTCATTCCACAAACTATATGCTTAGACTGTGCTGAGTGGTAGGGATATAAATTCCAAACTTCAAAGAGCTCACAGTCCCAAAGCCAAGCCAAACACATAAACAGACAAATATACAACACAGAAGTCATGGACAGAGATATCCTGGTAAATATTAATCAATTGGTTTGCGGGATGGCAGCAATAGGGGTGGGAAAAGTGACATTCGTAGCATTTGCCAACTTCTGTGGTGTAAACACTGCCTTGTGGCCATTTCAAACTATCAAAGTCACTTCACTTAACACAGAGCTGGTTAGGACACCACTATATAGCATCTCTACCACACAGATACACTAAAAGTAAATAATCAGCCCTGGCTGGTGTAGCTCAGTAGACTGAGCGTGGGACTGCGAACCAAAGAGTCACTGGTTTGATTCCCAGTCAGGGCACATGCCTCGGTTGTGGACCAGGTCCCCAACTGGGGACATGCAAGGGGCAAACCACACGCTGATGTTTCTCTCCCTCTCTCCTTCCCTTCACCCTTCTCTAAAATAAATAAATGAATGAATAAATAAAATCTAAAAAAAATTAAAAAATAAAATAATCACAACATAGACAAAAATACATAGCAAAATAATTAGTAAGGTGCATTCTGAGCACATTTTAATACAATTTATGCATTTATATTTAATTTTACTCATAAATATATTCAACAACTGACTCACAAAAAACTCCTGCACTCAACAATAAAGCTCCCACGCTGGCTCTAGCTACTACTGTTAACGATCTTCCAGTACCATGCTTTTTTATTCTGCATAACATCATTTATACAATTACCCAATCCTCACAACCTTGTGAAACAGGAAATTGAAGTAAAGAGGTTAACTAATTTGCCCAAAATTGAATATCTGGCTTCATACCCAGGCAGTTGACTCCAGAATCTTTTTGTATCTTTGTCTCCCTTTACTTTTGCCCCATGCTCTTTTACTGACTACACCGGCCCCAATCACTTAGTTTCTCTGAAACCTGGATTGTTTGCCTCTAAATTAGATCACTGGCCCTGGCTGGTATAGCTCAGTGAATTGAGCACAGGCCTGTGAACCAAAAGGTCTCCAGTTCAATTCCCGATTAGGGCACACACCTAGGTTGTGGGCTAGATCTCCGGTTGGGGACATGTGAGAGGCAACCACACATGATGCCTCTTAGAGATTGATTTATGTCTTCCCAAATGCAATGAAATAATTCCCAACACAGAATTATTTGAACTTCCAGTCAAGATGGTTGTATAGGTAAACATGGCTTACCTCCAAGCACAATCACATCTAAATTCCAAATAAAGAATAGAACAACCATCACTCAACCATCAGAAATCAAGTTCAATTAAAGTCTGACAACTATGAAATTAAAGAAACCACATACATCCAGACTGGTAGGAGGGATGGAGACACAGAATGAGCTGGTCACACATCTGTATATGGTGAATAAAAATTTGGGAAGAGTATCTCAAGACCAAGGCGTCTCAACACCACACCAGGCCCCCCAGCCCAGGAAAAGAAGTCCCCATAACTCCTAGCTGCAAAAACCAGCAGGAATTGACTCGCTAGAAGAAACTTCTGGAGTCCCAAGCAGTTCCTCTCAAAGAACCCACAGACTTACTCAGATACTTTCCCTCTGGGCTCCAGCAGAGGGCTTGAAGGTTAAAGGTCACCAGTGGCATACAGGAAGAAACTGAAGTATCTAGCATCAACACAAGAGCAGCTTTCTCCCAGACAGAAGGGTGTGCAGAGGCCATTGTCCTTTTTCTGAACCCTCCCCACATAGATCCACAGAGCCAGCAGATGGGTGTCACATCTGAGACTCTTTCAACCTGGCTCACACTATTTGTCCTACTTTGGAGATCCCCTGAGGCTCCATCCCACCCGAATTATAGGCCCACCCAAGCTGTTAATAGTGGCTTTTCCATGTGAATACCTGGTCTTGACTCATGCTTCATAACTTCCTAAATCCTCTCAAACAAGCAATAGCTGGCCTCAGTGAGCCCCCAATCTCTATTTTTTGCTAAGTGGCCCCTGGCCCAGCACTAGCAGCAGCCAACTTACATTCAGATCCACTTAGCCTGAAAATATCCAAGCCCAGTACAAGTAGTAGCCATCTCAAATTGCTTTATAGCTCAGGCAGGGTGGCCCCAGGCGAAACACAGGTGGAGGCTGACCTTGGCCTGCACCACCCAGGAAACCCAAGAGCCTGTGGATCCAGTAGACAGCTACCGACCAAGATGGAGCACCACCACCCTGGCCCTGCAAAGCTGATCCTCTAAGGAGGGTGGAGGTTAGTGGTCAGTAGTCATAGCCAGTCCTTAAAGCTAACTGGCCTGGAAAATCCCTCCCATTGATCTGCCAACAACAATCAATGTTCATCTACAAGATGAGGGTGTACTCAGCCTACACGAAGTACACACCCCAAGTACCCAGCTTGACTGATAGGACAGGCTGTGCCACTGCACCCTACAGGCCACACTACTAAGACACAGAGTTATAGCAGCTTTACCTAATACATAGAAACAAACACAGGGAGGCTGCCAAATGAGGAGACAAAGAAACATGGCCCAAAAGAAGGAACAGATCAAAACTCTAGAAAAAGAACTAAACAGAATGGACATAAGCAATCTATCAGATGCAGAGTTCAAAGCACTGGTTATAAGGGTGCTCAAGTAACTTAGTGAGGATCTCGACAGCATAAAAAAGATCCAGTCAGAAATGAAGGCTATACTAATTGAAATAAAGAACAATCTAGAGAGAAACAACAGTAGAGTGGATGAAGCCAATACTCAAATTAATGACTTGGAACATAAGGAAGCAAAACTCAACCAATCAGAACAACAAGAAGAAAAAAGAATGCAAAAAAGAGGATAGTATAAAGAAGCCTCTGGGACAACTTCAAGCATTTCAACATTCACATCATAGGGGTATCAAAAGGAGAAGAGAAAAAGCAAGAAACTGGAAATCTATTTGGAAAAAAATGGCAGAAAACTTATCTAATTTGGTGAAGGAAATAGACATGCAAGTTGAGGAAGCACAGAGAGTCCCAAACAAATGATGCAAAGAGGCCCTCTAAGACACATCATAATTAAAACGCCAAGGTTAAAGACAAAGAGAGAATCTTTAAAGCAGCAAAAGAAAAGCAGTTAGTTACCTACAGGGGAATTCCCATAAGACTGTCAGCTGATTTCTCAAAGAAACTTTGCAGGTTTGAAGGGACTGGCAAGAAATACTCAAAGTCATGAAAAGCAGGGACCTACAGCCAATACTGATCTATCCAGCAAAGCTATCATTTAGAATTGAAGGGCAGATAAAGAGCTTGCTGAACAAGAAAAAACTGAAGAAGTTCACCATCACTAAACCATTACTATATGAAATGTTAAAGGGACTTATTCAAGAAGAAACAAATCAAACCTATGAACAATAAAATGTCAATAAATATATATCTATCAACAATTGAATCTAAAAACAAAGCTAGGCAAACAAAGCCCTGGCTGGTGTAACTCAATGGATTGAGCGCAGGCCTGCGAACCACATGATCGCAGTTCAATTCCCAGTCAGGACACATGCCTGGGTTGCAGGCCAGTTCCCAGCAGGGGACACACCAGAGGCAACCATACATTGATGTTTCTCTCCCTCTCCCCTTCTCTTCCCCTCTGAGATAAATAAATAAAATCTTAAAAAAAAAAAAGAAGTGCAAATAGATAGTTACAGAATAGCCATGAGGAAGTGAAGTACAATATAGGAAATGGAGTAGCCAAAGAATTTACATGAATGAGCCTTGGACATGACAATGAGATGTATAAGAGACAGCCAACTGAAGTTTCTCTCCTCTTTCTCCCTCCCTTCCCCTATCTCTAAAATTAAATAAATAAAATCTTTTTTAAAAAACTACACATTGCAAACTCTAGACAAATTGCTCAAAAGAGAAAAAGAAAAATATTTTTAAGTGTAATTGATAGGCTAAGAGAGGAAATAAAAGTAAAACCAAAAGAGACAGAAAAACAAAGAACAAGAAAAAGGAGTACAAATCCAACATGATAGATATTAAACTAACTATATCAGTAATCACTTTAAGTGTGAATGATCTAAATATACCAATTAAAAAACAGAGATTATCAGAGCATATGAAAACCAAGACTCAGCTCTATGTTGCCCACAGGAAACTCACTTTATATATAAAGACAATTTAAGTTAAGGAGATACAGACACTAGTAAAAAGAAAGCTAGAGTTGCTATATTAATTCCAAACAGATTAGACTTCAGAATAAGGAAAACTGTTCATAGCATAAAAATTAGCATAATGATAAAGGGGTCAATTCTCCAAGAAGACATAACAATCCTTCATGTACATACAACTAACAACAGAATATCAAAACACATGACACCAAAGTTGACAGAAGTATAAAGAATTCCAAATCTACAGATCCAATAATATAATTGGAGACTTTTCTTTAAATTATTTATTTATTTATTTATCTTTAGAGGGGAAGGAGAGAAGGAGAGAAACATCAATGTATGGTTGCCTCTGGTGAGCCCCCTGCTGGGAACTGGCCTGCAACCCAGGCATGGGAATGCCCTGCCTGGGAATCGAACCTGGGAATGCCCTGCCCTGACTGGGAATCGAACCACGATGGTGTGGTTCGCAGGCCTGCGCTCAATCCATTGAGCTACACCAGTCAGGGCTATATAGTTGGAGACTTTAACACTCCTATTTCATTAATCGATACATCAAGTAGAGGATCAATAAGCTAAACCAAATTATAATAACAATCAGATTTCACTGACATTTATAGAACAGTCTGTCCAACAGCATTAGAATTTACACTCTTCTCAAGTTCATATGAGACATTCACCTAGATGGACTACATTCTGGGTTATGAAATTTACCTTAACAAATTTATAAGATAGAAATCATACAAAGCATGTTAGTATACTAGAATGAAATTAAACTAAAAATCAGTAATAGAAAGACAGTCAGAAAAACTCAAAATATTTGGATATTAAAACAACATACTTTAAAATACCATGGGTCCAATTTTCACCAATATGTCCCCCAAAGCAAGGGACATAAAGGAAACAATAAACAAACAGGACCTAATCAAATTAAAAAGCTGTGCATGGCTAAAGCAAACAGCATTAAAATGAAAAGAGAACCAACCATATGGGAAAACATATTTGCCAATGATACCTCAGACAACGGTCTGACCTCCAAAATATGCAAAGAACTCACCTGACTCCACTTTAGGAAGACAACAAACCCTTAAAAAATGGGCAAACTACTTGAACAGACACTTTTCCAAGGAGGACATACAGAGGGCCCAGAGACATATGAAAAGATGTTCAATATTGCTAGCTATCAGAGAGATGCAAATTAAAACCACAGTGAGATACCACTTCATATTGATGAGAATGGTCATCACAAACAAAGCAACAAACTAGTGTTGGTGAGGATGTGGAGAAAAGGGAACCCCGGTGCACTGGTGGTGGGAATGCAAACTGGTGCAGCCACTGTGGAAAACAGTATGGAATTTCCTCAGAAAACTAAAAATGGAACTACCTTTTGACCCAGTCATTCCACTTCCGGGGTTATATCCTAAGAACCCTAGAGCACTAATCCAAAAGAACCTATGCACCCCAATGTTCATAGCAGCACAATTTACAATAGCCAAGTGCTAGAAGCAACCTAGGTACCCACCAGTAAATGAGCGGATTAAAAACTGGCACATTTACACAATGGAATTCTATGCAGCAGAAAGAAAGAAGGAGCTCCTACCCTTCATGGGGTGGAATTGGAGAGCATTATGCTAAGTGAAATAAGCCAAGTGGTGAGGGACAAATACCATATGATCTCACCTTCAACCAGAACCTAATCAACAAAACAAACAAGCAAGCAAAATATAGCCAGAGACATTGAAATTAAGAACAATCTGACAGTAACCAGAGGGGAGGTGCGGGGGCAGGGGGTAACAGAGGGGAGCGGGGAGGGGTTAGGGTTAGGTTTTCAAAGGAGTAACGTAGCAGTCTTGAGGAAACAAACACTGGTGGCAACACAACAGTCTTGGAGGGTATGTCACAGATTTACCTCTAAAATTTAATAAGGCAAAGTACACACACAATTTAACCTCCCCCCAAATAAAAGTTCTCTATTCTCAAAATGCAGGTAATTTTTCTCCCAATTTGTATGATAAGTAATCTAGTTTTTGATTATATAAAGAAGTAAATCATACAGATTATACAATCATCATAACATCATATACCTTGCTGAGTAAGTACAATCTATAAGAAGAAATAGTAAAGCAAGAGAGGTCTGTAAATGTAGTTAGTTGTAAGTTGGCAAATATCCAACTAAGAAATTCACAGGAAAGACAGCAGAGGGTCTCAGGGAGCCCAAATTTCAAATGCGATCTCAGCCCAGTTGTCCCAGGGACCCCAGATCCTTTTGTTGGCGGTTAACAGGCTGCCTCGTGTGTGCGGGGCAATGGCATACAACAGCAGTTATGTTCTACCTCACAAGTGACTATGCTTCATTGAGTTTACGCTGAGTAGGGCAGTGTTTGCAAACCACTTAGATTCCAGGATGGAAAGAGCTACAAAAATGAAACATGCAGTCTTTCTCTGTGGTTTGTTATTAGCCACTGTTAGCCACAGGTTACAGAGCACTAAACACTACACACTGTGTGTTTGCTCGTAACCACTCTGAAAAATAGCCTATAACATCTTTCTGAAGATTCCTACAAAATTTTAAGGTAATTCAAAATCTGGGAATTCAACTGGGATATAGTTAAATTCTTAGAACTAGTTCTTATCAAAAATATCTCATCAATTCTCTTAGGTATCAGTTCAATTTTGTTTCAACCCACACTAATCAACAGACTATTACTAAAGCTCAATGCTATGGGGGGGGGGAGTAAAAAGGGTAAAATAATCAGTTAAGTTAATTCCCAGACTACAAATAAGCCTCTTCATGGATGTTAAGAAAAGATTTTTTTAAAAGAGATTCACTAGTTTAATAGCCCAGATGGCTTTAGGGTTATTCTTGCTATGCCCAACACATAAGCTAAAAAAACTAAAAGAAATCCTAATAATATAATTAAACTGATATCCTGAAAACAGCTTATCAAAATGTTATTTATTTAAGAGTGCTATTCTGTGGCACATGCACTAAAATCCAAGGAATGCATGAGATAGGCTATACACAGCACCTTCAACAACTCTAGAAACAGTACTGATCCACTTAAAGAATAATTATATGATGATATAAAGTTATTAAATATATTAAAATGTATTAGAATGTTTGTGAAAGCATTGTTTTTAAAAGTAACATTTCTCCCAATGTATGGTAGTAAATCATAGCCAGAGCTTCTCTGGCCTTAATAAAAAATTTACACATATTTTAACAAAAGAACTACTGGTAAATATACTTTATGTCTTTACATAGAATTTAATTTAGAATCTCTGGAAAGCAGAGAAAATTTGCTATATTTTCATTAATTTCTGACAAGTCATTTTGTCACATCAGACTTAAAAGTTTCCAGAGACAATTTCACAAAAATGTTCATGAACTTCTCAGAAATACTATAGTATATTGTTGTTTAATAAAACATATTATATGCTTATAACATTCACCTCAATTGTAAAATATAAATAACATAAGGAACCGTATCAAAGAGAGAAGAGACATGTACCTTTAAGAGAGAAACCTTATGTTGACAAGTTCTAAAACAGAACATAACATTCGATTCCTCCCAAAATATGAGGTACATTAGAAGTAAACTGAGAAATTTTACTATACTCAAGTGCTCTCAGAAAAGATGGAAATTTCTGAAATTTCTACAAATTTGCCCACTAATGCCTACTGATTACAAGTGGCTATGTAATAGCATAAAACATGCATGTACAAAATGATTGGAGGGAATGGTAACACAACACAGTGAATGTACTAAATACCACTGGTTACATGTACTTTTAAATGCTTATTTTATATTATATATATTTCATATCAATATTAATTTTTGTGTAACATCATAATTTTATAATATTAACAAACTAAATAATCTCAATATATCAAATAATATTTTTTAATGATTTGACATATGCTAAAATTGAAAGAATCCAATGTGTGAATGTTATATTCCCCTAAATTTTAAGGGGATTAATTAAATGAACTTTATATTATTTACCCCAAGGTGTATAACATCTTCTTGATCTCCAGTAATTCTAGCTACATCTATAAACCATACAAAAATAGTGTATTTGACACTCAGAATCAGATATCATAGGAAGCTTGACTAATTTTCATGTTTTTAAAAATCTAATTTGTGTCCTTGAAAATATATTTTAATGGAGCAAAGAAGAGACAGATTATTACTTTCAAATCCCACTTTACCAAGTATGGGAGTGAAACAAGGACTGTTGATTCCCAGTTTTTGTCCAGCGATTTTCCTTTAGCTTAATATCCACTTTAATCATAATTAGTTTAAAACAAAAAATTAAACAACAATTATAAAGCCAGAAACTAAAATGTAAGATGTACCTTTTAAAAGAAAAATGAACATGTATAAAATATGAAGTCATATGGTCACAAGTAGAAATGTTAAATGAGCAGAAAGACTTTTTAGGAGACAAAGAACAATGTCGTAGAAAAGGCAAAGAAGAAAGAGTTCCAAAGCCAATTTATGTATTAATAATATAAAAAACAAAACTCTTGGACCATTATAGATGATTCTGCACCATATGGAACCTTGTATCTGTTATAATTCAGACTCTATTTTCCATAAAAAATTAAAGCAATGGTATTTAACAATCATCAAACTTCAAAAAGAAAAGTGCTTAACATTATCTGTCTTTGTCTTCTAGATTCATTCCTTATGAGCAACGCATTTCCACATAACCAAATTACAATTCTCCCACTGAAAACCTCAAACTCCCCCAATGCCTCATGGTGATGTGAAAAAGACATACTAATTAAAAATGGAATAAAAAGCATAAACTAATAGCATGTCCATAATTAACTTTTTAAAGTATATTATTATCACACTCATTTCCTAATCTGTACAATAATTTAAAAACATAAGTTATGTCTATATAAGCTCATTTTGCCAAATACTTTTTGTTATATAAGATATACATCTCCTTGTGAAAAGACATCATTATCATGTTAAAATATTGTATGTGCTTCACACATATAATTAATAATAGTTTTCTGATATGACATATTAATATTTCTACTAAATCTTGATAACTATAACTCTTTAGTAGACTAGTTCATAACACAAAAATATAAACATATAAATATCCTTTTTCTCCTCACAACTTAAAATGAAATTAAATTTTCCCTCTCTATATTGTTCATTTGTTCAGCTCACATATTTTGAAAGTAGTTGTTATTACGAAGTCAGCTAATATGAGAATATCACGTATCGCTCCATTTTCTCAACTGCAGACAATACCACCTTGTACTACAAGTAGTATATGAACATTAAAGTCACATGGGATGATTTGACACAAATCATCCCAAACATAACTTGGGAAAGATGAAACCAAAGGATTAGCACAAATACAAATGTGGTCTCTGTACTTACTAGAAACCATGTCAGACCGTGTGTGTGGACCCAGCTGTGTGTGTGTGCGTGAGGGAAGTATTTCCAGTATCAGAATAATCACAGAATTCGTGGCATACCTGTGCTCCATAGATATAGTTATTCAACATTTTGCCTCCTATTGTCTGCCCTCCTATATCCCAAACTTGAAGAGTAACATTCAAGTTTCCTAGAACATAAAAAAGTATATGTAAAATTAGGAACACAAAAAAAGTTAAGTAACAATATAACAACTCACTACAGTTTTACAGAACACTAAATCACAACAAGAACCTCTGAACCTACAGTAATTTGCCTTTTAGTCTGCAGACTCAAATAGTCAGATATCTGGAACTACGAAGTAATATTATCAGAAGAAATCATAGTGGAAATTTAGGGTTATACTTTTATCCCATTTCCATGGGACCACATTTATAATCACCTTCAAAACAAAAGAAAATAAAGCTTTAATTCATAAATTCCTTAAACCTTAAAAAAAACTTAAACAGAAACCAGAACAATGAAGCACTTGTACATAGAGTAAGAAATACACTTTAAAAATAAAAATTGAACTTTATATACTAACCTACCTTGTTGCACATAATGAATTTTGACATTAAATTCCATACTCTCAAGATTCTAAAACCCTCGGAATGATAATAAATGACAAAAATGGCCCTACAGTTTCAACTTAAATGAATGGATTTTTAAAATTTGAATATCAGCTATTATATGTAATAGTATACATAATAAAAAATTACAATATTTTCTTATTTAACTTATGAAATATAAACACTTTTGATCCCCTCTTCAGAAGTGAAGTAGGATACATCCTCCCTGTATCACTAACTATTCTGATGCACTTAGACTGTTCAAAGCATTTCCACTGAAACAAATTATAATATGTGCTTCCATGATTTCATAAAAAAGCGTGTCAGATCTTTTTCAATATGCAAGCATTACAAAAGCATTCTAAAGTACAAAGCAATCTTTAAAACTGTTTTGTTCATTTTGTAAAATGTTTGATTGATACAAAAATTTACAAGATAAGCTACTCCCTCTATTTAAAACAATTAATGGCTAAAAAAGACCACACTCAATATGCTTGTTAGTTCAACATTTCAAATTATTCCTCCTAATAAAATCATGCAGTTTTCTCGACACAGAGACAAAGTCTCAGCACCTTCAAAATGAGCTCCCCCAACAAAAACTGAATCTTTCCGCATGACTTACATATTAAGAAAATTAAAAATAAAAACTTAGAAACTTATAAAATGGTATCACTTCAAAAACCAAAAAAAAGGACTATACAGATATGAATTTTTATACCAACGTAAAACACTGAAATTGGAGACTGTTAGTCACAGCACTGCACTGTGCGACTCACACTGGGATAAGTAGCCAAGCGTTGCCCTTAACTCTAAGTGCTGATGGGTACGCATGACAACCTTCCCATCACTGACAGGGATGGAGGTCTGTTTCATCAGCGTTAAGGAGGGCTCTGAAGTTTGCCACCCGTCCTCACCCCAACACACACACTTTCAACACTCACGTGGGCATGACAGACATGTTCGTATAGCTCTATGAACACAAAAACCAAAATGTCACAGACTAAGACTTGTCCAACAACTTGCATAAATCTAATTCCTTAAAAATCTAAATTTTTCAAGATTCAAAGCTGAAATCAACCTCCTCTAATGCTGTCTCAAATTAAGCAGGTGACATAGGGTTAGCCATCACTAGAATTACATAAAATATTTTCAGAAGCCCTGAGATAAACAGGCAGCACCCTATTCATTTTATTTGCAAAACTCTTTATAATCATTTGTTTACTTCAAAAAAACAGTGTTCAACAATACTAACTTTTTTAGAATAAGATTTTAGGTAACTTAATAAAAGATACCTACTCCCATTTTTTTCAAGGACAATAAACTCTATCACTTAACTTCCCATCAAGAACTGTGAAACTTTTTCCTTTAAGTTCTGATACTCAGATCCCATCTGAATTAAGTGTTGTGACTACTTCAACCACAACGTTAGGAACATGATTTTCACTACATTTCAAATTCTGACAACAATCAGCTGAAGACTCTAAATCATTTATTCAATTGTTTCCACCTAAGAGGTTTGTATTTACGTGTTGAGGGTATTTTTAAATCCCTACCTTTCCAAACAAACACAGTTTCTTGTGGTTGACTTGTTTACTTAATATACATATTCTAGTGCCTCAGAAATAAAAACAGCTATGCATAACTGATAACCTATTAATATACAATACTAGCCAAAAAACACTTTTATTATCATTTATAACCTCAACAAATATTAACTTTATAGGTATTGCATATATCTAGAAATATACTTTAATTTCCATATTTGAATTTGAGTCTTAGTAACAGATAAAAATAAAAATAAATAAAATCACATAAAGATAGAATTCAAATCAACCTTCATTTTAGTTTCTGCAGGCATAAACATGAAGCTTCCCAGTATATTTTTAAAATGGCATACCTTATAAAGTTATAAAAAAGTATTTAAATAACCAATATTGCAAAATTTTTTAAAAATCAAGAAACTAATTTTCTAACCAAATAAAAGTTACAGTTTTCAGCAATCGAATCACAAACGCAAAATGCTGCAAAATCCCTGCTTCTCTGTGAGAAATGAGACGTAACTAGAGAAAAATATCAAATAAAATAAATGAGGTGGCAAAATGCAGGTAAGTTGCTTTTGGTATGAATCAAAGCCACAAAGAGGATTCAACAGTGACCTTGTGAAAGTACACTTGGTGCCTTGGTTAACCTTACTTAAAGTGCTGCATAGTCAAGATGGAACTAAAAACACAAGTCTGCCCACTTCTTGTACTAAAGACTTAGAAATCCTTTTCACAGTAGAACGCTGTTTACTGGACTGTACCCACAAGCTTCCTGAAAGTATTTTGACTAAGGCTCTTAAGAAGCTCTATCAGCAGAATCTCTAACAGATACACTATTTTAAGCAGTAAAATCTGCACAGTGGTTGCATCCAGACTATACAGCATACCAGATCATGAAATATACTAAAACGGATGAGTATTTGCAAAGTAATGACCTTGAAAATGTGTGTGAAGAGAATGTGACTAGATAGACAGGAGGTATTACACTGCTAACAACTGAATGGACATAGACTTACTAGAACACTAACAAATATTAGATTTGACTACTGAGCTGCTTTACTATAACTCTGATAATGCTACCTGCAATATTTAAGTAATGATACAAATATTTACCATCTTACATTTAACACTTACAATGTATTAAAATTAAGGTGAATTAAGGATATACTATGTACTTTGTAATTTATTCACTTTTATATCTTAATGTATCTATTAATTATATAAAATCAAGAAACACTAAAACAATTTTTTCCTACTGAAATTTCTATCAGAATTTTAAGTCCATTAAGTAGCATAAAACCAACTGCCTTTTCAAAAAAAAAAACAACTTTTTTTCTGGACCTCTGCCCATAAAAACGAAACTTAATAAGGAAAATTAAAATATACATTCATTGAATACATATTTCCTAATTTTTAGCATAATTACTTTATAAGTCTAAAAATTATACTATAATTCTGGATTTCAAAAATACCAAATATGTTTGCAAAGTGATCAAAATAAAAAAACTGGCAGTACTGTGCAACAGATCAGAAGTCATCACATATATCAAATATATAAAATGTCCAAAACAAGTCTTAGAATGTGTTTATTATTTGAATAGATGCTTGCTCCTTTATTTAAGTCTTTGAACAAAAAAATCAAAAAATTAAACAATATTAATAATATAGAAAGATGGTACTTTTGTTAATTAGAATCAATAGAAAATCAATAACTAAATACATACTGAAGTTTTCTGTGTACAACTGGCATTTCTGCTAACACCGCTGTAAAAGTTCTAGCATGTATATTATGTGATTTGTGCATGTATTCTGCTGGTCACTGCTGCAAATATGAATTTGCCAGTAACCTATCCATAAGAGTGAGAATAATAAAAATGAAATGAAATTTTTAGTTTTGAATATATTTTAAAAATACAAATGAAACTAAATATGCATCTGTTTCTCATTTAAACCTCTGGCTTAAAATAATCCATAAAGGAAATTACAATTCTTTTCTCATACTGCATCTTATTTTCCATTTGTAGCTAAATAAACACAGACCGTCACAAAATATAAGAGCACATCACTAGTAAGCTATGCAGAGCACCTTCAGTTACCCAGAGTTTTCATGAGCTGCTCAAAGATTTTCATGGAGAGCTATCTGAGAGACAGGGTGTCTGAGAGATTATAATCTTTTCACACCGTTGGATTTCATTAAACCCTTTACACTATCACCCATTTTCCAGCATATGATTCTGACACTACACTTGCAACCGTTTTTACTCAAATGGATCTCCTCAGAGAGGAGAGGGATGTGCTGGTTTATAAGGTCAATCAGGATAAACTGTTTTTAATAAAATTCTTTAAACATATAATTTAACCATCACAGTGAATGGACAGAGCATTTTAAAGCCCCAATTGTTCAGAAACTAACTTAAAACAGAAACCACTCTTTTTTTGTTATTATTTCCCTGTATTTCCCACAAAATGTGCTGCAACTGGCATCTAAATAGTTTCTTTGCATGGTGAACTGAAACATCTTGAATGCTCAAACTGTATTTTTATGAGTGCCTAGGGACCCTAAATTTTAGTGGTCTATTAAATGCCAGCAATTTCATGCTGCCTTGCATAAAACAGCATTCACATATTAGAGCACAGAAGTTCCATAGCTACATTATACTTCTGGTCCAACTTTCAAACAAAAAAAAACTGAAGCAGAGGCTTAATCAAAATAGTATTTTAAAAAATAATCCTTTCTAGTTTCTTCCATTTAGTTTATACAGTATCTGTTGATAAGTGTATACCATTTGATTTCTTTATAACGTTATAGAATTTTACAAGCAACTATTGTTTATCCTTCAAAAAATCTGTAGTAATCAAAATCAGCAGAATGGAAGAGTATTCACATATAAACTTCATTCCCACACAGGGACAATGTCTTCATGGTTCATGCTGATGAAAGTTAACCTCCCTAAGATAAATTTACTGATTACATGTATTTTCACGTAGAGGCAACCCAAAAATTTATTTTTACATTTCTGCCTATGTCTCTTATTGCAAAACATGCACTATTTTCTTCGTTATACTTTCAGTCTCTTACCTGGCAATGTTATCCTTCTCAAAAAGAAATCCAGTCCTACAGTTTGTTTGTACTGTTTCCCAAAAGTTTCTTGAGCAAAATAGGTAGCTAAGGAGGTCTAAAAAAATTAATGCACATAATATCAAAATTAATGACTTGTCTTAGAAATATAATATCACTACACTAAATCTTATTAAGTAATCTTAATGTTCACACTCCCATTAATCCAACAGCTTTAAGCAGCTCTAATCAGTTACCAGGGGAGGAGGGACTTCATGCTCCACCAGGTAAACAGCACTTGCCAACAGCAAGCAGGGGGACAGCAGACTAATCAGTTGGCTCTCTTTAAATCCCCTGTCAAGCTCCTTCACCTTGCTGGACATTAGAATTTGAAACTTATCATTTAAAACAAAAGCATCCTGATAAAAGATCTGAATCTTATATCCATAGATATCAGTTTAATTCAAATTTCAGAGAACTGTACATTTCATTTCTGAGATTAAATATTTTGAGTAGTTTGTGCCATCAGGCAATAATAAGAAATGATTAAGGAGGGTGAAAGCCTGTTTATAGAATTTCTTTTCTCCCCTGCAAACCACAAGAAAAGTATCATTATATATCCAATTTTTCTGTTTATTAAAGCTATTAAATGAAAGTAATTCTATAGAATGACTGATAATACACAGCTTTTTAAAAGCTGGTATTTTTAAGATTAATATTAAGCAGGCAAAAATTAATTATTTTCCACCCATGAACTAACTATAAAGCTTGAAAGTCACAGGAATGTTATAACCAGAACAAATACAGTATCTGCATTTTTATTAAAAAACAACTCAAATACTAAAAAAACAAGACAAATACCATATGATCTCACCGTTAACAGGAACCTAATCAACAAAACAAACAAGCAAAATATAACCAATGACATTGAAATTGAGAAGAGGCTGACAGTGACCAGAGGGGAGAGGGGAGGGAATTTCAGGGGAAAAGGGGAAGGGTTTGCAGGAACAAGTAAGTATAAAGGACACATGGACAATAACAAGGGGGGGTGGAAATGGGAGGGAGGAGGGGAGGGTTGGGGAGGTGGGTTGGGATGGGGGTAAAAGGCAGAAAACTACTTGAACAATTAAAAATTAAAAAAACTCAAAACTGTATTCAAAACTTGAGGGCATTATTTTAGAGTACCATTTCTTATTAAAGCAAAAGAATAACGAATCATTCTGGTAACAACTGAAATAAGTCAACTTACAAGCTTCTTAAATATTTTAAATGCACTACTCGTAAACTTCCCCAAATAGAAGAGAAAGGCAGCCTCATGAAGCTTTTATGCTCCTCAAGACAGACTACCAAAGTTAAGGAAAAATAGCACTTTTATTTTAAAAATTGATATTAGAGGTCACCTCCTAAAATACTTAAAATTAAAATTCCCTACACAGTGTATTATAATTAATTTTGAAATAAGTACAGCAGTGCAAAAGAAAACGACCAAATTTCATTTATTTTAAACAAAAAAGACTTAAAATTCCTCTATTATTCACACAAATGGCAACTTGCCCCAATTTCAATTCTTTTACAATATAAGATTCAATATTTTAACAAATTTCTAAGACAGTTGGTCAAATATTCATTGAGCACCACAGGAAAGATGTTCTGGTAGACAATGAGAAATCAACCAACTACGCCAAAATGAAAATTTACTTGGATTCCTTAAAGCACATAGCAATAGTATAAAAACTGAGAAATCATAATTAAAAAGCTAAATACTCCTTTTTAAACCCTTGTTTTCATTCAGCCTTATCTATGCCATTTAATTTGTTTAACTCAGAGCACAAAACCATCTGTGAAGAGGCTCAGAGTTCTAGAGTGAAATAACTATCATCACCGCTACTTTAGGTATTTCCAAATGTTTACTATACAAATGACTAAAATAGTATTTTAACTCAAAGATAAACTCAGGGCATATGTAACATCAGCATAATGTCATTTAAGGCGTTTTGTCACTTCTAAGATCTCAAAGTTCAGTATTTTTATATTAATGAATATTCAAAAAATTCTATGGTTCTTTTCTTGGAAACTTCTACCCTAATACATTTGAGGCAAACATAAAGCTAGGGTTTCAAACAAAATGAAGTGTCATCTGTCAAAGGTATAGATCACTGGGGACACAAAATATTAGAATGGACTCTCAGATCATCTCTGGACACCTTTCTATAACTACTATAAAAATTAAACAGTATCAACCAAACCAGGAGGAGGCACTTTCTCTTCAATTATGCAGTGTTTGTGTTATTTTTCATATGCAATAATTTGTCACACGTCATTGCATAAATAGTCTTCTTGAACAATTATAAAGCGAACAACCATCGACCATATCTGAAACATTTTATCCGATTCAGTGTATTTGGGGGAGAGGGTAAACTTTTGGTTAAAAATTTCTAACCATACTATACTTACTAGTACTGAAAAGACATCATAAAAAACATTTTGCCTTAAAAAATCTTTTAAAATATGTAATAAAATCAAAAGTATGAATCAAAACAGAAAAGAAGTGGGAACATGTGTTACTAAGGGGAGGAGCTGAATTTCTCTTGGAGAAACTGTTGGTGGTCATCTCAATAATTTACTGCTTCTGTCAGTATGTATCAAAATGGCCTGAGTTTTAGAGCAAGCAAGACAAACTATTACTACCAAAAATGTCCAGGAGTTAAATCAGAATACAAATGAGAATGAAAGAGGCTGAATCCGTAAAAGAAAAGGACAGTAAGCGAATCAGAATGGCAACGTTGGCAGCTGCCAATAATTTGAAAGCTAAATGGGGCACGGAGACAAAAGTTTGATGTGTGTGTAAAAACAAAAGCTTAGGTTTCTGATGCTTATATCCGAAAATTTCCAGAAGAAAAAGTCTTCGTGGTTTTAAAATAGATAAATCAAAATGATGAAAACTAAGTCAAAACACCATAAAGAATATCACTCACCCTCTGAAGCAGAATGACAGTTCTTCAAAAGTACAGAAGGGAAAAAATACGGTTTGCCCTATGCTGAATTTTAGACAGAGGTGAAAAATCATAATTATTCACACTAAATTAACCAGAGAAACACGGGTATGACAAGCTAAAAGAAAAATCTAGATACAGAATTATGAACCAACTTCAAATGAGGAATGCATGTATGATAACAGATACTGGGAAAAATAAAAGTTTAAAGAATTATGACAGAATGTAGGATAACGGGCAATTTTGCCTTTTTTACAAATGTATTAGGGTTATAGATTGTCATTACAATTTTATACAGGAAATAAATTGCTATGATTAGACTGTAAAAAAAACTAGGAAAAAATTACTAAGCATTCAAAAGAAAATATAAGAATACAAAATGTAACTTAAATTTTTATTGAATAAGGGCGGTTGAAACAATGTGGACTGGTTTAAAATAATTCATTCAAAAAGTTGTTTTAAGTATACAAAAATTAATATAATTAATACTTCATCAAGAAAAGTGATCCCAAGTTCTTCTCTTCCTCAAAATGCTTCCAGGTAATCAGAGCATATTAGGTAAATTGTTTTTCCTCAGCAATAAAAATCAGTAACAAAATATAGAACAAGAAAGAAATTAACAGAATTCCCCAAATTTTGCACATGAATGCCATGTTTCCCAAGGACCCCCGAAACTCAAAAGTTCAGAACCAAAGAGAAGGGGCAGCCGTGCTGTGCCAAATCCCAGAGATTTGGAAGAGGCCGAGAGCTTTCGTCACCAGGGAAACCAGGGTCCAAACCACGCCGGAAACAAGGAAATGGGAGGTGGAAAACGGGCAACTAACTGGTGGTAACAACCTGAAGGCTCTGGCTGGGAAAAGGCAGGGGAGAAGAAAGGAGACAGACTTCAGCAGCAATCCCGGAAACAGTGTAGGCGACTTCGGCAGGAGCGACAGGTGAGAAGGCACCCCCGCAGAGGGCCTTCGCTTTATTGGGGGGATGGGCCACAGACCCCTCTGAGATCCTACGGACCGAGTTCTCCCAAGAGCAAGTAGCAGGCAATGCTTATTCCAGGTCCGGAGCTCCGCGACCCCTGGGTTCAACACCCCCGCCTAGGGCGTGTGGGACTGGCTGCCTGCTATTCCCACGCACGCACGCACGCACGCACGCACGCCCTCCCATTCATTCCACCGATCCCCCCGAAGGCTGGACCTGGAGGCCCCTCTGTCCTGCCAACAGCTCTCTGCCCGCAGCACCCAGCCCGTACGAGGAGCCCAGCAGGAATTTTTTGAATGAATGTGCTGACAGGTGCTGTGCTGGGCACAGAGATGCGCAGGTATGGATGCCCATACAACAGCCGCTACCGTGTACTGCGTGCACCCACGTCCTTTTTGTGGGTTTTCACACTGTGTGTTCGCACACTTCACGCTTTGAGGCGCCCCCTGGCCACACCCCCCTTGCAGAGGGAGGACGACCGGTTAGCAGTTTGCCCTCCAGTAACCCGACCAGTAAGTCACTTCTCACCCAGGGGATCTGATTCTGCAGCCGAGCTCGTGGGAGCTCCCCTGGAAGTGGAAGCATCAGAAACGGTAATGGGGGAGGGGGGTGTGCGGGACGGGGGGAGGCGGGAGCCTACAGTAAAAAGAGAGGAAAAGCCTTGCCGAACCCCGGCCAGTCATCAGAGGAGAGAAACTGGAAGGCTTCCCGGGGAGGCGATGCTGGCCCCAAGCCTGAAGGACAAGCAGGAATTCGCGACGCAGTCAGGGAGTTGGGAAGTGACTTTTTCTTTTTAATTTAAGTGGGGGCTGGACAGGTCTCCCCGGCCTTTACCAAGTGCCTGTTTCGCGTCCAGCCCCAGGCTACGTACGACCAGGCGGGCTGGGGCCCAGAGGCCCCGGGACTCGGGGAGGAGGCTGGCGGCGCCGGGGCCGCGCCGGGACTGCTGCAGGCTTGGACGGCGAGCCCGCTCGAGGACTGACCTTCCCGGAGGTGCCGTCCCCCAGCACGACGATTTTCAGTTGCCTGTCCTGGCTCTCCTCCTCAGAGTCCGACATGGTGTCCCGGGAACCAAGTCTGCCTCCCCCCACCCGCCAAGGTAAAGGGAGGAAGGGAAGGAGGAAGCTCGGGGGCGGGGAGAGTAAGAAGGGCGGCAGTGGGGTGTAGAACCCCTCGCCCTGCTGCCTCAGCGACCGCTGGAGAAACCCGGGCCGATCACTCACCGGGCGCCATCTTGCCCACCCTCCCTCCACTCTCCGGGCGGCCCGCCCCCTCCGCGCTACGTAGGACGCGCACGCCCACGTCTGCGCCAACCCGCGCCTACCCGCAAGCCCCCCTGGCGAGCCGCCCCATTCGCGGGCCGGAGGTGGGGGAGACGTTCGCGGGGAGCAGGCAAGACACGTCGTTAACCTCGCCAGAGCAGTAGGAGGGGGGCAAAAAAAGTGTATTCTTCAAAGTAGGTAGAAAAATGGACGTCTAGTAGGTGCTTAGGCATTCTATCAAATTCTCTTGTGTGCCTTTACCCCAAAACTATCCCTTTGCGAATGGTGTGGCCCGCGTGGGGGTGGGGGGAAGACGACGCCGGGGCTGCGCGCTTTGGTTGCCATAGAAGCCAGGCTCCGAGGGAAAGGCGGCGGGGCGAGGCCTGTCTCCCCGACAGGCCTGCGGGTTGCCAGGGGCAGCACGCGGGGGCGGGCCCTGCAGCTGGAAGGACAGAATTTGATGTTTCATTCATCAAGCATGCACTCTTGGGCAGGAGTTGTCGGAGCGTGGTCTGAGGAACCCTGGGGCTGGATAGAGTGAAAACTGTTTTCATAATATTACACCTCTTTCTTTTGCCTTTTTCATGTTCATTCACACGTGTAGAGTTTTAGCGAGGATGCATGAGGTAGATGACCTCACTCTGGCAGCAGCTAAGGGAGCCTGTGCTTATTCTGTTTCGAACATTTCCTCGAATTACTATCCAGGCAGTAGTGAAGGCCATAACGTAAATAAACAAAGGCTCTTTGGGATTATAGTAATTCTTAAAAGTGTAGAGGGGACCTGAGCCCAAAATTTTGAGAACTGCTACCCAGTAGGGTAGGTAAAAGACAAAACTAAAAATTTTAATAAGGTGAGATAAAATCCACAATAGTAATTCTGGCCTACCATGTCTGTCTCGTTGTTAATTATTTGACATGGATGATCATGTTCACGCCTCATAGTAACCCTAAAAAAACAGGTTGAATTATACCATGTTACAGATGAGGAGGATTACCTCATCAATGCAGAACTCAGAGGCAGTGTCCTTTGTGGAATATGAGTTTGAATGGGAAAGCAGTAGGGTGTAAGAAATGGCCGGCCAGGAGACAGCCCTGGAGTCCTAATTGCACACCTGTACTTACTGAGCATATGCCCTGAGCCACAGTTTCCTTACCTAGAAAATAGACATATGGTACTACTTCCCTCACAGGGTTGAGAATGAAATGTCCTCATCACCCACCCAGCAGGGGTGTCCAACCTGCACCCTGGCATAAGTCCCAGAATGGCTATGAATGCAGCCCAACACAAAATCATAAATTACTGAAAACCTTTCTTTTTTGCTCATCAGTTTTCGTTAGTGTTTGTATATTTAATGTGTGGCCCAAGACAACTCTTCTCCCAGTGTGGCCCAGAGACGCCAGAAGGCTGGACACCCCTTGTAAAGGAATACAGCACAGTGCTTGGCACATGGTGAGCACTCAGCATCAACCAAATGTCAATGGCCCTAACCATCTGTCCCGTGCTAGAACACCGCCGCTCTCCAGCCCTGTAACCATAGGTTTCCTAGGGAGACTCTCGGTCTCTTCGTCTGTAGACAGGGCTGGTCCACCCTAGTAGCTACCCAGTTAGTATCCGTTACCACCACCAACAACTTTCTGTGTCACTGGGTGTACTGATGAGAATTAGAAGAAAAAAGCATGTGAAAGGGCTTTGCAAAATACTTTGTAAATGTTGGTTTCAGGAATCTGTATCTAATAAAGATAGATTTAACTTTTGTCCATGAGAGAAGTTAAGGAGCAGACACTTGTTTTTCCACTCTTCCTTAATGAAGAGGATAGTGTGACTCGGTCCTGACCAATGAGACAGAAGAGGCTGTCTTTATTTGAACGAAGGCGTATGTTTGGAACTAACTGCTCAGTCTTCAGTACATCATCTTCTAGGCTTCTTGCTATGGGGAATAATGCTAAGGCACTTTAGTGATGTAATCCATTACTTGAAGACAAAAAAAAAAATCCTCAATTGTCACAATTATTTTGGCCATAAACTAGATTTAGCTACAGTAATAGGACTAATGTCCATACATAGTTTCATATGAAGGAAAATATAGACGAATACTTTGCATTTTCCAATCACTAATTTCCAAACAACTGCCTTGATGTGGAGACATCATTTGTGTGGATATAGTTTCATCCCTGTGACAGTGTTGCTACATGAAATAAAAGCCAATTGCATTAAGTGAGTGACTGTATTTTACACACCTATGGCAAGGTTCCAGGTTGAAAATTAGATTTGAAGACTTGGAGCCATATTTGTACATTAAAAAGAAATAAATATTCCTCTGTGTGGAGTACCTTGCTGGCTAGCGTTGAAAGCTTCCGGTGTGGTGCTTTACCATGCTAAGGAGAAATAGAGCTGATCCACAGAAAACAAAGGTGTTTCTGTGAATCCTCTGTAAAATGCCCACGCAGGGCCATAAACTCGGGGAATCTTTTCCCGTGTTCTTAAAACTAGTGAGTTAACAAAATGCTTCAAGAAGAATTCTAGCAGCAAGAAGTTCTTTAGATAGGAAGAAGTGAAAGTAATTCTACAAGAAAAACCCAACTGCTATCTATGAAACCAACTTCCCACCCAATTTTAAAATATCTTTTCTGGCATTTGTAACTTATGATAATCCAAGTTTTTGTTGGAATACATCCAGATTCAAGGAGTGTATTCCCTCATGAAGCAGCTTGGACAATGGCCCAGTTATTAGAATATTCTTTCTGAGATGAACTGAAGTCTACCTTTGTAAATTCCAACTAATGACATTGGGTGCGTCTTCTGGAGTAAAATAGACTTCCCCATTATAATAGAGGTCTTCAAATTGATTCACTATATTAATGATTGATTTGACAAATATTAAGTAATTGCCTGCCATGTGCCAAGAATGCTTGTTCACAACTCTTCTAAGCAATGAGGACACACGGGCAAGTGAGCAAAATCTACAAGGGCTCTGCTTGCATGGAACTTGTAATTTGGTGGAGAGATGTAGTAGATTAAATAATGACTGCCCCAACAATATCAGGCCCTAATCCCTAGAATCTGTAAATGCTACCTAATTTGGGAAAAGTACCCTTCAGATGTGAGTGAATTCAGGAGTATGAAATAAAGAGATTATCCTGGATTATCAGGGAAGGCCCTAAATGCAAACAGATGCATCCTTAGAGAGAGAGGGGTGGATTTGACCCAGTGTGATCCCAGAGGCAGAGACCGGAGTGATGTGACAAGCCAAGGAATTCTCACAGCCACTAGAACCTGGAAGAGGCAAGGAACTAATTTGCCCCCTGGAGCCTCCAAGGAGAGCACAGCCTTGTCAATATCTGAACTTCAGTCTCATGAACACGGATTTAGGACTGCTGCCTTCCAAAACTGTGAAAGAATACATGTATGTTCTTTTAATCCACCAGGTTTCTGGAAATTTTTTACTAATAAAAGGAGAAACACAAAAATTTCATCAATCACACTTGAAAATTTCAGATTCAGATAAAGAAAGATTTTTTTAGCAAACAGATGGTAGATGGGATAAAAACTAAAAATACCTGAACATTTTGTTCAAACACTAAATAAATGGAGAGATGTCCCATGTCCATGCATGGAAACACAATGTAGCAATTCTGCCAAAAGATCTATGAAGTCAATGCAATTCTAATCAAATTTTTCACAGAATTTGAAATAATGCATATACGAGGCAAAGATCTAAGAATGGAGATATGCCAAGAAAAAAAAGGCAAATAACTTTCCTTACCAGATATCAAGACTTAGTATAAAATTAAAATAATTAAAATATAGTATATTTATCATTTCAGGATTATTATTATATTATTATATATTATTTCTCTTTCTTTTAAGATTTTACTTATTTATTTTTTAGAGAGATGGGAGAGGGAGAACGAGAGGGAGAGAAACATCAGTGTGTGGTTGCTTCTCGCACATCCCCTACTGGGGACCTGGCCTGCAATCCAGGCATGTGCCCTGACTGGGAATCAAACTAGCGACCCTTTGGTTCAAGGGCTGCTGCTCAATCCACTGAGCTACACCAGCCAGGCCATATTATTTCATTTTATAGACAAATGGACCATTATAACAAAACAGAGAGCCATGAATTGGGCTCCCACATACACGGAACTCTGATATACAACAAAGTATATATGATAGTAGATAAAAAGGGGGAAAGGATCATAGCTGGAAACCATATAGAAAAAGACATAAAATTAAAAAAAAAGAAAAAGACATAAAATTGGAATCCTGTATTTCATCATACACATACCGACATGCAAAAAAATTCAGTGAAATTTAGATTCTAAATGTGAAAAACAAAATTTAAATAATTTGCAATGACTATCTTTCTTACCCTGGAATATGGATTTCTTGAGCAAGACACAAAGAGTTAACCATAAAGGATAATATAAAAAATACATCAAAATTAAAAACTGCTCCATCAAAAGATACCATACAGGGAAAAAAAGGTTAGAAGTTACCATAACATCTGTTATTTAAGCCCCCCAGTATTGCACGGTGGCAGCCCACACTAACTAAAACAGATTTTGAACACAATTCTGTATACAGTGATATCTAAAAGAAAAATAAGTGGCACCTGCCTAATTTTTTTAAGCATTGAAGAGAGATTAGAATTTCCAGGTTTTCTTAAAGTCTTATCAAACTACTATAATTAAAACTATGTGGAACAGGCACTGGAATAGATACATGAATTCCTTCAAAAGAAAAATGGTCCCAATATATGAAAAAATTAAGTGGATAGTAAATGTGGTGTTTCTAATCAATGGGAAAATGTCATGTTACTCATTGGGTGTTAATTTTTTAAACTGAATGTCTATTTCATTCCTTACATAAAAGTAAAAATATATTTTAGAGGAAGCCATAACGAACTAAAAATGGGTAAATATTCATAACTTGGAGTAGAAACAGTTTATCTAACCATGGTATCATTTTCTATAATCAGTATCTGGCACTCAGTGAAACCTTGGTGTGTGAGGAACAAGACTTTAATCACTCAAGTGACTAAAAACGAAGAGAAATTGTGGCCAGGAGAAGTACACCACAAAGATGTGGGTATAAAACATGGGCTTTAAATAGCTAATATGTGTAAGGGTTTATATGACAAGATGGAGAATTTTGTTGGGGAAATTGAAAATGTAAAAAGAATCCGTGGAAATTATGAATAAAAATATAATAATTGAAATTATCGAGTACATTTAATAGCAGGTTAGACACAATCAAAGAGAGAAATAACAGGGCAGAAGATAGGTCAGAAGAAAATATCTAGACTGAATAACCCAAAGGCAGCTTGATAGAATATACAGAAAAGACCATAAGAAACATATGATGCATAGTCAATATGTATAATTGGGATTCCAAGAGACACACTTTTATTTTTCTTTATTCATCACAAAGGTGGCCCTCCAGAGCAGTGAGAAAATGACTCACTTTAATAGCCCTGGGTTGCTGGGATATTCGTTTAGAACAAAACAAATCTTGACTTTGCCTTACACCATGTTCAAAAGTCATTTCCAAGCATTTTGTACAAAAGTAATTCAAAAGGAAAAAAGCTTTGCCCTGGCTGGTGTGGCTCAGTGAACTGTGTCGGCCTGCAAACCCAAAGGGTTGGTTCGGTTCCAAGTCAGGGCACATGCCTGGGTTGTGGGCTGCGAGAGGCAACCCATGGATGTTTCTCTCCCTCTTTTTCTCCCTCTCTTCCCCTCTCCCTAAAAATAAATAAGATCTTTTTTTTTAAGGAAGAAAGCTTTTTAAAATATAACATAAGATGTTTTCATGATTTTGGAGTAAGTGAAGATTTCTTAAAGAAGACACAAAAAAAACAACCTTTAAGGTTAAAGTTGATTAAGTTACAATAAAATTTTTAAATTCTACTTAACAAAAGACATTTTTAAGAAAATAAAATCCCCACAGTAGAAGAAGATACTTTCAATACATGTAACACACCAGGGACTTGTATTTAGAATTGGAAAATATACTTATTTAAATAAAAACAAGCACAACCCAATAGAATGTTGGACATGAGGCTTGAATGGACCAAGCTCCACTTCCACAAAATAGCCAATAACATAAAAAAGTTCTTAACTCCATTAGTAATGGGATAAATGCAAAGGAAAACCGCAATGAGCTTCCATTACACTCCACCAGACTGGCTAAAATTACAAGGACTGAAATTGCCAATGGCCAGCGATGTGGAGCCACGGGAGTTTCTAGGCACTGCTGATAGAAGTAGAAATTTCTGCAACCACTTTGGCATCATCTACTGGGGCTGGGTATATGCTCTGTAGTCCAACAACTTTATTTCTTAGTATCTGTCCAACTAACATACGTCCAAAGTCATGCACAAGAATGTTTACAACATTATACATCACTCTTCAAAACTGAGACCAATCCAAATGTCTATCAACAGTTGAATTGTGGTATAGTCACACAAAGGGGTATTATGCAGCAATGAAAATGAATTACTACATGTTACAATACAGAAGAATCTCATCAATATAATGTGCAATGAAAGAAGCCAGACACATACACCCTGATGAGTGTATCTTCCATGATTTCATTTATGTAAAGTTCTCCAAAATAATGGTTGCCTTTGAGGAGGAGGAAGAGGGTAGTGATGAAGAGCAGGACACAAGAGAAACTTTCATAATATTGGTATTGTGCTATTTTTTTAACTTGGGTGGTGGTCACATGGGTATGTCCACTTTCACTAAGGCATAGTTTTGAGATTAGTGCAATTTTCTGTTAGTATATTATCCTTAAATTAAAATGATAAATATTATACATATAAGGTTGATAGTAAATGTATAGTAATATTAAACCTAGAAGAATATAAACCAAGTTATTAATAGCAATGAATTCAGAGAAGTATCACTTTCCATGTTATATATTTCTGTTTTGTGTACACTTTTTACAGTGAGAATAAATGTGTGTTTTAATCAGGAAAAACTATGGAAAAATAAATCAGTAACAATAAAAGAACTACAGTCCCTTCTATAGTACCTACAGTCCTTTTTATAGTGGGCAGATGAGAACTTTGTCGTGTGACAAGGAGATTCCACAAATACAAAAACCTGTTCGTTTTATCAGCGTGTAGGAGCCTTTGTTTGAGAAGAAAACCTCCTTGTAACAGAGCCCCGGTCTGGTGTGCGAGCTGCGGTTTCCCAGCTGCCCACAGTTCCGCCTCATTGCCTGGGGATGTGTTTCATTGAATACTAAAGCATAGCCCCAGACAAAACCCAAAATGTGCAGAGCAGGAAGGTGCTCAAATCACCTCCACAGCTGTGAAAACCAGGCCTATCACAACTTACCAGTGAGTCTGGCATGATTAAGTAAGGTACTCCAGCATGTTTTTTAAAAATGGAAGTTATGGTACAAATGCAAAATATTATTTGAAACTTGATTATGGCACTTTGGGGATGTGAATTTCTCCGAGCATTAAGAACCAGCATAGAGAACGCAGTGATTTTAAGAAAACGATGGATTTCCAGACTCTATGGCCTGGCAGGGGCACAAGTGTGCTTTAAGACATGCTGTCCTTTACTTTGGTCGCTTCTGAAACCTTGTGTCACACAGCTCTCCTCTGCAGCATCCCTGCGTTACCTGGGATGGCCCTTGGCTGTGTCACCAGGTTTCCAGTTTATCTATGTTGTTAAAATCAGGTCTAAGGCACTCACACACGTGAAGTATTATTATAGAGTGTCACCTTCACTTTGGGATAGCATTGCCCAGAAGCAAGTTCTTTGGGACACTAGTCTCATGGGTTCGCTGTTAAAATGAAGCTTGGAAACAGCTGTAGCCCATCTGCTTTGGGGAAGTGACAGTGCACCTGAGCGTACGGCACCCCGGGGCAGTGAACAGTCTCCTTGGACTTTCTTAACCCAAATTTCCCAGACTTCTTTGACCAAAGTAATAGGTGTTGATATCATACAGAACTAATGGTGCATGAAACATTCTTTCAGAAACCCTAATTCAAAACTAAAGCATTCCACCAGCAAAGGGTAATAGGTAAGGAGCTCATTGCCACTACTTAATTCCTAATTATAGGAAGGTTCATACGCAGATGTCTCTGTTTCCCCCTCCATAATGGAAAGTTCAGTCTTGTAATGTGAAAAGTGTTTTGATTCAGAACGCGTTTTGTCTTCATCACGAAACTGCATTACTATGACAAGAACAGAAAGAGCTGCTCATTGCATTACGTATAGCAGTGGCCTAGATGCAAGTGGATGTGATTCCCGTTTGTAGTCATGTTGCTGACCTTAGACACTAAGTAGTAGGTGCATTTTCGTTTCCTCATCTGCAAAACAGAGACTTTAGTAATTTAACCTTCATAAAGCTGTTATGCATCTTACCAATAATACACACGCAGTGCTTAGTACAACATCAAGTCTGTGTTGGAGCGTATTAAAGTGTCTCTTTTGGATACCAAGTAAGCACATTACAATGTAAATGTTCAAATGAATTTCGCCTCTAAAGCAGTCACCATGATGAGCTATATGGTTAAGCCAGTGGTACCAGTATTTCTGAAATACTTTTTTTGGAAGGTAAGTGAAGGGAGAGAGTAAGCTTCTGACTAAACATGGATAAATTAAAGTTTGGTGTGATGCGTGAGAAACATTTGCCTAAGAAAATAACTGAATTCAATGAAACATTTGATGTAGGCCCTGCACATGCAAACCCATGGATTAATACTATATACTGTGTGATGGTTAATTTTGAAAAACTAGAGAAGAAATTCTACATTGAAACTACGACGTAGAAATCCTGCCCGAGTTTCCAACCTGCTGGTCTACCCTCAAGTTTCAGAGGTGCTGCACTCTCAGAATCGCAGAAGCCAATTCCACAAATCCAATCTGGCTCTGTCTCTTTCTCTTTATACACACACACACACACTCACTCTCTCTCTCTCTCTCTCTCTCTCTCACACCACACACACACAAGCTAGTGGTTCTGTTTCTCTGGAGAACCCTGATACCTGGGGTAAGGGATAAAAAGATGAATTATGACTCTGTTGGACCAATGTTTATGCTACCTTTGCAAGTAAAATAATTTAAGCTCTGGCTGGCAGAGTTTAGCGGATTGAGCGCAGGCCTGTGAACCAGGGGGCCACCAGTTCAATTCCCAGTCTAGAGCACATGCTGGGGTTGCAGACTGGGTCCCCAGCAGGGGGCACATGAGAGGCAACCACACACTGATGTTTCTCTCCCTCTTTCTCTTCCCCTTCCCCTCTCCAAAAATAAATAAATAAAATGTTTTAAAAATAATAAAATATTTTTAAATAATTTACTAATTCCTTGGGTTTTTTTTGGTTCGAGTGCCCATTATGAAGGAGACACTTTGCAAGGAACTTGAACAGACATTGTCTAATGTCAGCCTCATTTCCCTGATTTACTCAAATCACCACGATCCCTCAACATATACATGAGAATTATTTAAGTATGTATACTGAGAAAAGCATGGAATGTATCAAGATTCATAAAACATGGGTTTAATTTCAGCTCCAATTATTACTTGGAGACCTTAGCCTTGGTTTTGCTACCTATAAAATAGAAATAAGAGTAAGCATCTCACAGGTATACTCTGAAGAGTGAATTAAATATCATTATTTTAAAGAATTCTGGCCCTGGCTGGTGTAGCTCAGTGGATTGAGCACAGGCCTGCGAACCAGAGGATCGCAGTTTGATTCCCAGTCAGGGCACATGCCTGGGTTGCAGGCCAGTTCCCTGAAGGCCAACTCCCAGCAGGGGACGCATGAAAGGCAACCATACATTGATGCTTCTCTCCCTCTCTCCTTCCCCTCTAAAGGTAAATAAATAAATAAATAATCTTAAAAAAAGAATTCTGTAAAGTACACAAGAATGTGCAAGCACTTGTTCTTTTTGTCAATTTGAGTTTCCTAGATATTACATTTTTTTTGTCCCACCATGTACTTACTATAGCAGAAATAGGGGAAGGGTCAAGTCAAGGAACGTATGTAAAGGACCCGTGAACAAAGACCACAGGGTGGGGGGAGAATTGAAAGTGGAAGGTAGGAGCGGGTAAGGCAGGGGAGAGTAATGGGCAGAAAATGAGGACCACTGTAACTAAACAACAATAAAAAAAGAATTTCAAAAATGCTCTGAGTTTTTTAATGAAACTTTTGGAAATAGAAAGTATAATCATTGAAGTTAAAATCTCTGTGACTGGGTTAGATAGTACATTTGAAAAAGCTCAGTAACTGCAAGATAGGTATAATGAAATTACCCAGGATGGACCACAAATATATCCGGAGACTTTTTTTGAATGAGAGGAATTAAGAAAGAGGGAGAATAAGGTGAGGAAGTGTAGCATACAACTAGAGTTGGAGGAAGAGAGGCGAGAGAAGATGCATAAGAAGCAATACTCCCAGAGGATCACAGTTCGATTCCCAGTCAGGGCACATACCTGGGTTGCAGGGCGGTTCCTTGCAGGCCAACTACCAGCAGGGGATGCACGAAAGGCAACCATACATTGATGTTTCTCTCCCTCTCTCCTTCCCCTCTAAATATAAATAAATAAATAAAATCTTTAAAAAGAAAGAAGCAATATTCTCCAAAATAAACCGGAAGAATTTTAAAAAACTAATGAAAGGCATTGAAAAGCAAACAGAGAAAACACAACTTTGTAAGTAAAATTAACAGAAAGTGACACCCACACTCAGCATGGTAACACTTGGTAAACTGCCAAAGACCCCAAAATGGGTTTTTATATCATATAAAACCTATTATAAGCTAATCACAGACTGAAATTAATGTATTTTCTTGTAATGTGGAAACAACAATCTGCCATGTGATACATTTAATTGTTAGTTTTAAAGCACTTGGACTTTTCTTGTGTTTCGTTTTTCTCCCGCTCTCCTTCTCTCTCTCTCTCTCTCTCTCTCTCTCTCTCTCTCTCTCTCTCNGAAGAATTTTAAAAAACTAATGAAAGGCATTGAAAAGCAAACAGAGAAAACACAACTTTGTAAGTAAAATTAACAGAAAGTGACACCCACACTCAGCATGGTAACACTTGGTAAACTGCCAAAGACCCCAAAATGGGTTTTTATATCGTATAAAACCTATTATAAGCTAATCACAGACTGAAATTAATGTATTTTCTTGTAATGTGGAAACAATAATCTGCCATGTGATACATTTAATTGTTAGTTTTAAAGCACTTGGACTTTTCTTGTGTTTTGTTTTTCTCCCGCTCTCCTTCTCTCTCTCTCTCTCTCTCTCTCTCTCTGTATCAGGCCAATTCATTACTTGCTGGAATTCGGACCACAAAGTGTTCTACCAACTATTTATGTTCCTTCCTTACTTAGGTAAAGTAAATCCCATACTTTCTCAGTGGGGTTAAGGTCAAGACTCGGAGGGAGCCACTCCTTCCTAATTAGTTCCCCAGGCTCCTCTCTGTTTTTTCCCCCTTGAAACGGCCACAACAGTCTAGGAAAATGTTTGTAGTCGTAATCCTCCTGATAAATGAATCCTAGATCAAGCAGCTGGTTTCCAGAAGGGACTCCTTGCTGTGCTGCAATTAGGCTGAAGCTGAACTCCAGGAGCTCGGGTCACAGCTGAAGGACTGGAGGGGACAATACTTGTCTCCGAGCTCCACTGTGTGATATGCTTGCCTGAGAGATGCCTGCTTCTGCCTCTGCCCTCCACAGCCCTCACCCTCAATATCAATTTTCTTGTTAGTCGATGAGAAAATAAGCTTCCTGACGGGGATGCAATGAGGTTACCTACTGGTAACTCCCTGGATGCCCGGGGCAGGGGGGCCGGGGGGATAGGATGCATGCTTCCAAAGAGTAATGGCAATTTAATACCCATCCCAGAAACCTTGAAAGTCACTTTCTATTTAACTAATTCACTTAATTTCCAACTTACTGAATGATAATCTATTAACAGTCAGTGGCACCGAATCTGGTTCAGATTTTGCAGATAAAACCATCCTAAAGGGAAATATTTATAAACACAAAGTAGTATCTCAAGCTAAGAAGGGTGGCATGTGGTAACTTGGAACATCACATCTTAAGTAATATAAACAATGGCACTTTAACACATACACACATGCACACGCACACGATTTTCACCTGAGCACTCGCTGAACAGAACAACTTCAGGCTTTTCTATAAATTGTTTAGATGTATTTTCCCTCCGGTTCTTTTAGGACAATGACAACCTTGTCCTCGTGTTCCATGTGACAGTGCAGTCCTTCAGCATCGGGAACTGTCAGTGATGCTGTGCCAACTCTGAAGCTGACTTGTGTTTTGCCAGGAGACAATGTTAACTTCCCTGCTCCAAGTGCCTCTTGTAAGAAACAGACCTTTCCATGAGACTACTACGAATTTACTTTCGTTTCAGGCAGAAGATTTCTTATACATAGAAAACAGTGTAAAAAATAGGAGAAGAAATAAAGATTATTTTCAGGGTAACAGAAATGATTTAGCACCATTAGACCTACTTGAAAATGTTTAAGAATACAGTTGAGGCAGGGAAAATAATCCCATATGTACTGACACATAAGACAAGCAAAGGCAGCGTTAAATAAGTCTGTAAACAACATGTAAGAATATATAAGGTAATAATAACATCCTGTGGTGCTTAAAAGAGTAAAGTACATGATAGCAATAAAATATAAGGGAAAGAAAAGGATAAATGAAGTAGAGTGATTTAAAGTCATAATAAAGCCGGGCTTGTCCCAGGATTGCAAGGTTGGTTTAACACTCTAAAATTAAATAACGTTCGGGGAGTGCTGTGGGGTGGGGGGTAGAAGGGGACTAAAAGGTAATGTAAAAATAAAACAAAGATCATATATTTAAGAAATAAATATAATTAAATGCATTACACTACACTTTAAAGAATAAAAATGATGAGCATCTCAGCAGATAGAGGAAAATATTATAATTAATAGAACTCCATATTACTTCATGCTTTCAAAGAAATTCTTTCTGCAAACTAGAAATAGAAAGGACTTTCCCTAATCTTACAAAGGAATTTACAGAAAGACAGAATTTACACAATGACAGAATGTTGGACCTGGTCCGCTTGAGGTTGGGAAGAGGATCCCCACTTCCACTGCCACTATTCACTGATGCACTGGCAATCCTAGCCAACTGCATAACGTAAGAAAATGAAGTAATTACAATGATCAAAATGAAAAAACAAAGCTGTCATCTGAAGCTGATATCATTGCATAGACTGAAAATCTAAAAGAACCATTGGTGGATGAATTAGCTCCCAGAGGCCATCTGCATTCTTTACCTCATGGCTCCCTCTATCTTTAAAACCATGCTTGGTTAAGCATGTCCCTAAGATCAAATCTTCCCAGTGCTCAAGTCTCTCATTAGGAAGAGCTCAGTCAGGTTTAAGGGGTTCACCTAATTAGGCCAGGCTCACCTGGGATAATCTATTCTCACATTCGACTGTGCTACATGTAACCTAACCTAGACACTGGAGTCTCTGTCCCATCATAGGCACATAAAGGGTGTGTACACCAGGGTGTAGGGAATTCGGGGGCCATGTTAGAATTCTGCCTATCATGTCAACTAATTTGCCCCACTTATTTAGAATTAAGCTAGAGTTTTGTGTTTTCTATTTTTTATCTTTTAGCTCATAGTATGAACTAGACTTTTATGAGGTTATGTACATTAGTTTACTTAATGTCTTAACAATGCTACAGAGTAGGTAATATTATCCCCAGTTTATAGATTAAAATATTGAATTTTAGATTCATGACATAATTTTTCTAGGTTTACATATAAATAGGAAAGCGGAGATTCAAACCAACCCCAGTCCACCTTCAGAGTCCTTCCTAACTGCTAAGCTAAACAGTGTTATTTCGCCAGTGTTCATATTTGTGGTCTACCAAAGAAGTCTTCCTCTCATCTTCAGCTGGTCATGCCAACTGGAGTCTGTTCTCATAATAAGTGCTTATTAGTCTTACTCTTCTATTGTCATAAGCTTCCTTCCACACATTTGTCTTTGAACTTGTGGATTTCCCTGCACATCTTTCTTACTGGCTATTTGATTTACATAATTATATCATTCAAACAAAACCTTCCAAACCTCAGTGACAGTGTGTAAGCACTTCTAATACAAATTGATCTTATTTATACTTTTACGCAAAATGAGGTATAGAACACAAAACCTTTTAATGTCAGTTTAATTTTTAGTGTCCTACTAGATTCAAGTTACAACCCTTTGAGCTGTGACCCACTGTCCCAATGCCTGTTACTGCATAACAAATCACCACAAACCAGTGGCACAAAATAACGACCATTGTGTTAGGCTCAGGGATTCCGTAGGTCAGGAATTTCGGTGGAGCACAGCAGGGGTGGCACGTCTCCGGTGCGCAACGTCTGGGCAACAGCTGGGGAGATTCAGACGATGGAATGATGCAAGTGCATTTGGTCTGGAGTAATCTGGAGGCTTCTTCACCCAATGTCTGCATCCCGTGCTAGGCTGGGCTGAGCTGGGGCTGTGAGCAAGAACATCTCCCTGTAGCCACTCAGTGGGTCTTAGGCTTCTCACAGCGTAGTGTCTATGTTCCCAGAGGGGGCTGCATTATCCAAGACCTAAGCAGAGGCTGCAGAGCCCAGAGCTTCTTCTAATGGAGGCTCCTAAGTCAAAAGTCACTTCTGCATTCTCTTGGTTATAGCAAGTCACGAAGGCTGGCCTGGATTTGAGGGGAGGGGAATTATACTCCATCTGTCAATGGGAAGGGGACAAGGGCAGATTGCAGAAGAGCTCCTGGGATGAGAAACACTGTGGTATCCCTCTTTAGAAGATACGATCTGCTACCTCCACCTGCTACATTTGATTCTCCGTTGGTTTATGACACAAGCTTCTACATGCAATCTGTTTGGGGTTGAATTATAACCCCCAAAAAGATATGTTAAAGTCCTAGCCCCTTGTTTGGAAATAAGGTCTCTGCAGATTAATCGGGTTAAGATGAGGTTATTGTGATGGACCTTGCATGCAATATAACTGGTACTTTAAAGAAAAGGAGAGGCACAGGGAAGAGAATGCCATGTGCAGGCAGTCACACCCAGAGAAGACGCCCCGAGGAGATGGAAGCAGGGGTTGGAGTGATGCGGCCACAAGCCAAAGAATGCCTGGGGCCACCAGGAGCTGGAAGACGCCTGGTTAGACTCTCCCCTGGGTCCTTCAGGCACCTTCGAGGCGTGGCCCTGAAGACACCTTGACTTTGGAATGGCCACCTCCAGAACCACAAAAGAATAAGTCTGGGGTTTTAGGACACTCAGTTTCTGGTACTTTGTTTCGGCAGCCCTGGGAAAGTAATACAAAATCCTCCCATTTTTAACACAAATACTATACACGTCATTCTACAACTTGCTTTTTTTCATTTATACGTGCTTATATTTCATTATATTCAGATGTAAAATTTGCTTTACTTCTTCCTGAGATTTTTTCATGTGAAGACATACATGTTGTTACCAACTCACTTCCTCAACACTTGGACTTGATGGACACAGGATCAGTTCTTTCCATGCCCAGTTCTTTCCTCTGCTCGTCTCTGCGGGGTTTTGTTAAATGGCCCTCCTTCAGCATGTTTCTTCTTCCCACTCTGAGTGTGAGCAGTCAAATCGGTATGGCTGCAAGAAACAAAATCAAGCTCTTTTCCTGTCCCATGTCAGAGAAATCTTCATTATTCACCCCATCTGATATCCCGTCAGCTGAGCCAATTCTGTGTGTTCTCTAAAGGGCTATGGCTCACACCCCAACTTCTGGCACCAACACCTCAGTTAGAACTCTACTGCTTAAAGTAGTGGGGTGTAACTTGAACTAGACTTAGTGACTTGTTACCAGGCTGCAGGAGTGCCTGGTGAAGCCCAAGGACGAGTGTGGAATTGAGCCTCACAGGGGTTTGAAGCAAGACCCAGAAGTACACAGGGAAGCCAGAAAGTCCTCCATCTCTCACGTTTCTTTTTCCTCTGTGTGTGTTATGGAGGCCACTTGCTCTGTGTAGCCTGGTATTCCCTGCTCCCTGTCCCATCCTGGAAGACAGCCGTGCCTCAGCTCCTGGGATCACTTAACTGCAATTCCAGCTGCATGCCGTGGGGAATTCCGTCTCTAAATCCCAATTCCAAATTACTGACTGAGAGAATCTAACCGGCTTACTTTGGTTGGGTGGGGCCATTCCAGATCTAAGCAACAGGAGCGGGGTGGGGGCGGGGAGAGTCACAAACAGAGTCCCGGAGTCCGTGGCAGGAGAGGACGCATCTGGGAAAGGGTGAGAGGAAAAGGGCTTAAATTTCACAGACCACAGGAAACAACGTGACACATCGTGTTAGACTTTCTTTTCATTCAAAAGTTATGTGTCACCTCACACCTGTAAGAATGGCTATTATCGACAAGACAAGTAATAACAAGTGTCGGACAGGTTGTGTAGAAAAAGAAACTATCGTTGGCTGCCGAGGGGAATGTAAACTGGTACAACCACTGTGGGAAATAGTAGGGAAGTTCCTTTAAAAATTAAGCATAAATCTATGACCCGGCAACCCCTCTTCTAGGTATCTACCCCCAAAATTTGAAAACATCTACTCCCAAAGATATTTTCACCCTCATGTATATTGCAACATTATTCCCAGTGGCCAAGACATGGAGACCATGGAACTTCCTTAATAGAGGACCAGGTAAAGAAGATGTGGTCCATATACGCACTGGAATACTACTCAGCCGTAGGAAAACATAGAACGCTGCCATTTGTGACAATGCGGAAGAATTTTGAGAATATCATGCTACGTGAAATGTCAGTGAGAAAAATCGAAGTACCATATTATGTTGCTAATAAGTGGGATATGAAACTAAAACTCAAAGACAGACCACAGCATGGTAGTTACCAGAGAGAAGGGGAGTGGGGGGGGTACTAAAGGGTAAAGGGGGTCAGATATAGGGGGACAGAAGAAGATTTGAATATTGGTGGGCACACAATATAATACACAGATGATGGACCATGGAACTGTACACCTGAAACGTATATAATTTTGTTAACCAATGTCATCCCAATAAATGTAACTTAAATAAATAAATATAAGTGGAAAGAAGTCAACAAAGAACACTTTGTAGGTGCATGTACTTTGGGGGTATTGCTTACTGTACTAAGTTCAGTGTTACAAAAGGGGGAGATCAGAGTGAAACAAAGGACGGATTTGGAACTAGAGTGCAGATATCTTTGAATGTTATAAGTATTAATAAATTTTTCTCTGAGGCAAAACACCCCTGTCTAAGATTGAAGAGACGTATCTATAATAAACACTCACTGATTTTAAATTAATTAAATCTTCAAAATTCACCCTGCCTGAGGGGGGATAAAAAGTTGTGTTTCAGCCTCTTTTCTCCCTGGTTGGCTTCCTTTTGTTTCTTTCTTCCCAGCTGCACCCAGCCACCCTGGCTTCTTCTTGCTTCTCCCTGATTGCCCTAGAACTTCCGACTCCCGTTCCTCGCCCTCTGTCCTCTGTGCTCTTGGTGCCAGCCTTTGTCTTCATGTCGGAGGCGACTGTGGAGGGAGAAGGAGGAGCCAGAGAATGGGGGAACATCACACTTATCAGCGCCTCCTTCCTAAAAGATAGTCATGTACATAAAAGGAATTCGGGTGCGCAAATTTCTCCATCTGTTACACCTGTTTATTTATTTACCCTGCTGTTTAGTCTCTCTCTCCTCAGAAACGAATGGAGGCACCTCCCTCATCTCCATACCTTCATCTTCACTTCTTCTTCCCTTTCTGAACTTTTCCTCTGTAGGACTATGTGCAATGCCAGCCTAAATGCTTACACTTAGTCTTAACACAGGAACTGTGGATCCCATTAACGCTCCCCAGTTCTGAACATTACTTTCTGCCCCACCTTTGAACCTCCAGCTTCACATTTGAGGAAGATAATGGGAAACTTTATGGTGTCTTGGATGGGGTTCTCTGGAGACTCTGAGCTGAAAAATTGGGTGCAGAAAATTTGTGGGCGAGACTCCTGTAAGGACGTCCATATCTGCAGTGTGAGAAGCCCACCCTAAAAACAGTTGCAGCTGAGGCCTCAGCCCACCCTACAACATGCTACAGAGGTGGGGTGTCTCTTCAGAGTCATCCAAGATTGCAACCAGGGAGCTAGGTTCTTGTGCTCCTCGACCAGCCAATCATTAACCATGAGACAACCTCTGGAAGGGGGCGTAACCTTGATCAAAGCAGTTTCCTACAGCCAAGGGCAATTCTCAGTGAGGGATGCAGCTGTGAGCTGCCAAAGCTGACGCTCCTGCCTCTGAAGTTGAGACTGGTTACCATGGAGAAAGGATCTTGCAGAGCACCAGAGTAGCCATTGTGTATATGGTAACACAGGATGGTCGGTGACCTGAAAATCGGGAGATCTGTGCCTTGGTCCTGGCACTGCCGAAACTGTGCATCCTTAGACAATTGATTTCTGTGGACGCTTGTTGCCTCAGTGGTGAAATAAGAGAATTGCAGCACAGTTCACAGGGATCTGCTCTACAGCAGCAATCCCGCATGAACATAGAGAACAAGGGATGTAGTTACAGTACTGAAACATTCCACACTCAGGAGGCACTTCACAGTATTGGTTTGTTAGCCCCAATTTAAAGTAAGTTTATCTATATACACTAATTTATAAAGTTCAGGAAGTCATAGTATAAGGTAACAAAAGGCAGGTTGCATAAGAGGTATGATGGAGATAAATCACACAAAACAAAATTACGTACAAAACATAATTATGTGTTAGTGTCTGGAGCGACCAACACCCAAGTGACATCAGTAATTATCACCAGGAAGGTTCCAGAATTGAGGTGGAGCAGGATGGGGGAGGAAGGAAAGGGAATTCTTTCATGTTACATAACATGTATTTTTAATAGACGCACATTAGTTTTGAAATCATGAATAAAAAGAAGAAAGTATGAAGTAGATTAACATAAGGTGACTGAACTTGAGTGCGGAGATTCCAACTCTGAAATTTCGTGATTTCAAACCCACCCCTCTATTTTCCTTCCACCCCCCTCCNCAGAATTGAGGGGGAGCAGGATCGGGGAGGAAGGAAAGTGAATTCTTTCATATTACATAACATGTATTTTTAATAGACGCACATTAGTTTTGAAATTACGAATAAAAAGAAGAAAGTATGAAGTAGATTAACATAAGGTGACTGAACTTGAGTGCGGAGATTCCAACTCTGAAATTTCGTGATTTCAAACCCACCCCTCTATTTTCCTTCCACCCCCCTCCAAGGGACAGCGCCACCCAAATACTGGCGATCCTAACAATCCAAACAGGACGCGGAGTTGACCTTGGCAGCAGATGCAGCCAGCAGTGATAGAGGAGGAGGTGAGAAACAAGAAGCAGAAATAACCTTCACGGCGACTGCCTCTCCAATTCAAACGCGTTAGCTTAGGAAACCCTTAAAAACCATCTGACTGATGCGTCCTCTCCACTGAACTCCAGTCTTGATTCGGTAGATGTACCAGTAGCAAGAGGTATCAAGATTGGGAACAGCTTCGCATACACGTCTGCTGATTCACGCAGGTCTGAGAAAGAGCTTGGGCTGTTAATAAAGAAAGGAACAGTAGGCCCCAAAATGTGATTACTATCATGGTAGTAATCTTTAAATATGTGTAAATTCTTCTCATCAGGCCTTCTTGATTTCCACCCTTTGAAAAATAGGCTGCTAAAATGCTGCAGTTGAAATCATTATTGTATGTCACCCCCAAAGTACCCTAAAATGAAATATTTTGAAGAAAGAGTTTATGCATGCACCAAATAATATTTCTAACTTATAAATGCTAAAACCCTCTCGCACTTAGGCAGGCACAGTGTGGAAATTCACCTTTAACTACTTTGCTAATGTACAGAATGTCGTAATACTCTCCAAAAATTAAGCCAAAGAAGGGAGGACTGCCCCCTCTCTCTCTGCCAGAATGGGAATGTTTAGGGCAGAAGGCTCCTTAAAGTGAAGAAAAGGGTCAGACCCAATTAAAACCGCAAAGGAAACTTCGAAAGAACGAATGCCATTAGCCCAAACTGGAATGTGGCCAAAACACAGGGTAATACTTCAACTCTTAGAAAAAGTGCCAGGGGGATATTTAACAGCTGCAGGTGGCCCAGTGGTTTCTCCTAAGTCTCATCAGAAAAGTCATTTACAGCAACAATATTCACCAAGGTAAAGTAATATTACTTGACAAATTGCATATTCAATTACCATGTTTAAACCCTGACATTTGTCAGGTATCGATTGAAACTGTCTCTCTACAGGACAATAAACAGAGAAATGCCGCGCTTATGTTATTAAGCAAACCTAGAGCACAGGAAACAATTGTTGTTTAAACCTAGCATTGGCCTCTCCTTAAATGAAAAACCAATTATTATTTTGTCCAGTAAACTGAACCTTGATATATACATGTTGTCAATTTTCCTTCAATATTTTAGAAATTTTAGGAAATCCTTACCAAGATTTTATTCCCCACAATATTTTCCCACTATAGGCTTACTTTACATGACTTCAATCAGTTTTATATTTTTCCATAATCTTCCTGAGAATAAGCCTGACGAGTTTTAAAAATGTCTCAATTCATATTGTGTGGTATTATATAACACATTTTCTTATTTTGTTCTTAATTTATTTTAAATTTAATTTATATTGTTTCACTTTTTTGAAATGTTTTCACTTTTACTGAGACGTAGTTGACATATATCATTGTATCAGTTCACGGCAAACAGCATAATGATTTGATTTGCGCATACTGTGAAGTGATTACTACAGTGAGTTCAGCTGACATGCCTCTTCTCATACAGACACAATAAAAACAAAAGAAAGGAAGGAAAAAAAGCTCCTGTTGAGAAATCATAGGGTTTACTTTCTTAACCACTTTCCCATGTACCATGCAGCTGCAGTTGCCCTGTGGTACATTACGCTCCTAGCCTTACACATCTTATGCTGGAAGTCTGGCCCTTTTGAACACTTTCTTCTAATTTCCTGTGCCCCCCGCCCCTCTGCCTCTGACCTCTTTTTTCCCTGTTTGTTTGTATGTTTGTTTGAGATTACACATATAAGTGAGATCATACAGTATTCATCTTTGTCAGACATATTTCACTTAGCATATCCCCTTTCAGGGCCATCCATTCTGTCACAAATGCTTGGATTTCCTCTTTTTTAATGGCTGAATAATATTCCTGTATGTATCTTATTTTTATATATATCTATAGATATAGATAGATCTATAGATATATATCACAACTTCTTTATCCATTCAGCTGCGTAGGTTGGACACTTAGGCTATTTCCAATATCGTCATCTCTTTTATTTCTTTACTTCTCTTTAAATCTCTGTTTGTCTCTCTACCTTCCCCCTCCTTCTCTCCCTCTTCTCCCCCCTAGGGCTGTAAGAGAAACACTTTGTGGACTTCGATAGAGAGGTGATGGAAAATGCAGGCCTGTTAAGTGACATAACACATCCATTCTTGAATCCTGCAAAGGATATTATGTGAGCAAATGCACAGAGCAAAACCTAAAAAAGGTTTGTTTTAAAATGGTGAATGCTTGAGAGCTCTGCTTTTACCTGCTGCGATTTAAAAGGCTAGAGGCCTCATTCTGAGCCACTAAAATTCAAAGTGACAGAAACCTACAAATTTTTATTGCTGTGCATTTAATAAAATTTACATTTACAAGCTGTCAGTTTGAAATGTGGAATAACTGGCACTTTCGCATTCAGGCTAGCAGATTTGGTTGTATTGGGGGTTCATTACTACCTACTTACATGTTCCTTAAAAAGTCAGAATAATCCTTCAATCTATGACTTTTGATATCTCTTAATTCAGCACTGCACAAAAACACCATTGAGTCTGCAGTAAGGTCAACAAAAGGAATTTATTGTGCTCCCATAAAGCAAGGCGTAATTAAGAGCCCCCTTTCTGCTTGTTTTAATGTGCTAATACGAGAACATTAGAACCAAGGAACGGCCAATTGCTAGGTGTCTGCAGCAGCTGCCTCGGTTTTTGGTAATTTACTTACTCAATTATGTCGACTCTCTTAAATCCACAACACTGGTGGGTGGTAAGTTAGAGGGATAATAAAAAACATGGAGTAGGAAACGCCTTTAATGCATGTTTTATGTGCATCTTGGGTAACATTTTCTTGCTTGTTTGCTTTTGAGAACAAGAATTAAAGATTGTAACTTTAGGAAATTCAGCACAGGAATAAACGTGCATGGGTTTAAGACACCTCTAAAAATTATGAGATGTCTAATAATCTTCTGATGATGTGGTCTGTTCTGGAAAAAAAAAGTAAACCAAATGTTTGACTCAGTATTACAAAAACAGATTATCTAATGGCTTCCAAAGGGGAAATATGAGAAGGACCATTCATAAAGTTTCTTAATAGTAATAAATTATACACACTTCCTTATCCTCCACGTAAACGGAAAGACAAAGAGGGACTCTGGAGGATATGCTCTCCCAGCTTTAGGACGGCCACACTTCAATCAAATCTCTGTAAATGGTTTGCAAAACAAACCTGACGTTCTTCTTAAGCAAGCACCAGAAAAATGCCCACAGCACTTGTAAAATATCTATTTCTTCTTAATATTTAAAGAAGCTTCCAATGCCAGCCTCACAGTCTCGTTTCTTTAGTATGCATTTGTTTTGTATGCAGGGCAAAACACAAACTGGGGCAAAAGGCCCAAAGTGGGAAATTCACCCTGATTCACCTTGCCATTATGCAAATATGAAAAATTACATTGTGGAATGAAATGCAAATTACTGACTTAGCCTTGAATATTCAAATGACCTCACTTCAGATTACATTTAAATTATCTGTATAACTGTGGCATTCCTATAAAAGGGCAACTGAAAAATGTTGATATAATTTGAGAGTTGGAGAAGAGATTAAGCAATTCTCTTCAAATGTCAAAATTAATGTAATATTTGTCATCCATTTTCTTTTCAATTAAAATCCCCCAAAGTTTATTGGATAAATCAAACAATCTCCATTTTACAGCTCAAAATTTGCAGAATAATTTACAAATATATTAACCTGTAAGTTCAATATTCTTAAATGTTCCTCCTCAGAACTTTTTATCTTCTCTTAGACAAAGGGGCATAATTTAAAATGATAGAGAACAAAAATACCCTACCCTGCTTTGTACAATTACTTTTCAGTGATTGTATATAAAATCATTTTTATCTTTTGCCCCAAAGAGAAAATTTTTTCACTTTGGTTTCAAAGGAATTGAAGGCATAAAATATTATATTATACCCAATTAAGTCTTATGTAGTGTTATATTCAGCATAATACAGGCCCCGTTCTAAGTTTTCAAAAGCAATTTATGCCTCATTTTTCTTTTTAGTTGCCAGAAGTGAATTAAAAAGTTTGGAAGGGAGCCTATGAAATTTCGTTTTTAAAATGAAAAGTGAAACCTGAAAATGGCTGTGAGGCTACAAAATGAGAGAAAACATGTAAAAATCATCTTGTCTCCTTTTTTATTTTCCTAATAGTGAAGCCACTGAACTAGGGAGACCCTACTGAGTTTTCACTGCAAAGACCACTGAACTAGCTTCTCTCTGAATCCTGTGTGTTCACGACACCCAGCCCGAGCTACTGGATCCTCGGACTAGGTCTAGTCTGAAAGAATATGCCCTGCTCAGAAAAATGTAGACAAAAATAATATCTGTAACACAGTAAAATTATTTCCCCCTCTAAAAGCCTGACAACAAAGTCATCTTCTGACAAGTCCAGCAATGACGTATCTAAGATAGCACATGCCAGGGATCCATCTACTACAATTCAGAATTTAGAAAGAGGGTCTTTTGCCTTCCTTCATCGGTTCCAAGCACGCTCAGGCAAAACGGGAATGCCTCCACGCTCACCCTCCTTCTGACACTTTCAACGTCCGTTTACGTGCTAGGCTCGTTGGTCTAATGTATGCATTGGATATGTCAGGTCTACATTAATTAGCTGCTTGTCTTCAAGATAACTGAACACTAAGTAACTAAAATAACACCAATATTAATATAATTGTATTTACTAAGCTTCCACTACACCCTCCTGCCTGACATAAGTATTGGAATCATAAGTCAGCCAGGCCTGAGCAGCAATCTTCAAGAAAATTGCTTAAAATTGGCCTTCATTAGCGCTCACGGCACTGCAAAACAACTCCAAGTGCATGCCTTATGGAAGGTAAGCCAGTAGCAAGAGCTGCCTATTAAAAGGGCAGCCATTTACCTGCTCAACTAGCATTCACCACTTTCTAGAAATACTATTCAATAAAGACCCTTCGACCATGGAATAATCCTGCTATTTCTAAGTATTGGAACTATTATGACCAAATTTAAAATTCCATCCTTCTATGGCATGAATGTTAATTCCAGTCTACTTTTTTTTTTCAATTTTAGGGAATTGGAGATTATAATTGAACTTTAAAATTTCCTTTACATAATGTTGTTCCTGGGTTATAAAAAAATTAGTACCACACAGTAACAAAGAATAAAGGAACTAAAACTTTCACAGAAAACTCAAACTTATTTAGATACCAACACCAAGAAGAAAATATATTTGCAAGGGAAGAAAAAACTTTTCTGTTTCTTAGCCTGGCTTTGAAGAACATGCTCTTCCTTGACATCTGCATAGTAAAGGGGAATTTAATTTCCTCAGTCAACTGTCCTTTCTGAAAATCCTGCGTTGGCAGACTTGGAAATGGAAGGAATTTTTCTTGAGGATTAATTCACAGCTCTTCTTAACACTCAAAATGCTGAATATCTTCAGTACAGAAGCCAGGGAATTTGCCCCTTGGAATTACACTTTTTAGCAAACAAATGTTAAAGAGGAATATTTTCAACAGAAAAAGACCACATGAAATCTATCAGACATAGGAAATAATCTGATACGAAGTTGAGATACTATGAAGGGTCCCCTTGGGCTCTCCCTTTGGCTCACAGCTTGAAAGACCGCCAGCATTTTATCCTTTATATTGGCGTTTCCATTTCTGAACCTCACCCCTGGTTTTGTTCCAAAACATAACATTTCAAAACAGAACAGTGAAGTCAAACATTTGAGGCCTAGCAAGTAAGACCACCTTCTTGAGCGCCAGGTAATTTTTCTCAAAGTCTAATTTCATAGCCAATTCTTCCATTCCAACTTGAACCATTTAATTTAGTAAACATTTTTAATACAAGTTTCTGTGAATTCATGTCTGTTCAGTGAAACATGGCTATTCAGGTCAGTAGAGGGATACAGCTTAGAGTGGTGGCCAAAATTTGGATCTGAAAGTCAGTCGATCCCAGTTCCTCTATTGACTATCTATGTAGCTATAAGGAAGTTACTTATACACGCAAAGGCTGGATTTTGGTAGGGATAATATCGAAGATTTTCATAATAGCAAATGAAATCATGTTTGTAAGGCACCAGCACAATGTCTAGAATGTGAGAGGCTCTCAGTGATGGTAGCTGTTATCTCCATGTTGGATTTGACCATTTAAAAAAATTAAGTGAAATCGTTTTAGACCAAAATGGCCAGTCACAACTTTTAAAGCTTTATCAACATTCCGTTCAAAATTTCAGTTGCTATGTCATAGACTGCCTCAACACACCAGATAAAATATAAAAACCTAGACCATTCACAAAACACTATGCCCCTGTCCCACACCCACACACAACAAGCCAGGTTTTTTCCCCTCCAAAATATCTGGACATCTCTTCCTATAAACAGGACATAAAGTGACAAATGGCATTTTTCACTTTTCTTCAAAGTCCTTTGCTTTGTGATCTTTTCCTTCCTGTGCCATTTGGCTTACATGCAAATGGCATGAGAAGGACAGAGTATTTTAAACATTTATTTCAAGGTTTATCTTGAAGCTGACTTTATTACTTTTTTCAAAATAGTCCACTGCCAAGTCAAACTCTCAAGCTTGCTCTTTATTCTAATTCCAGACTCACACAAGTTACTTTTTTGCTAGATACTTAATCTTTTTTTAAAAAGCTAAGAAAAAATATATACGTAAAGTAATTGCACAGTTTTTTCCACTCCTCTTGAAAGCATAAGCAATTGTTAATGTAGGTAATATAAATTAGTGCTCTCCTCTGCAATGCCCATCAAGACCCAGGACTGTTTACTGCTATGCCAATCTACCTGTTCTTTACTGAGATGCCCATTTCAAGGGATCTAATTACCTTATTAAAATTATTTCCAATTTTAAGATTAAGACTAAAGGAGTATAGAAATCCAGAATAAAAGCCATGGGTGGCTCATTGTTCGAGTGGGTGAGAATGATTTCAAACTCGTTGGCACAAAGGGGAGAACTGAGTGTTCTGCTAAGGGAGCGACTTAATTCACGTTTCATGTTTGTAAGACAAAGTTGGGAGGACAGCCTAGGCTAACCAATGGCAAAAAATATATATATATACGCCCCTATTGTAATAAAGGAGTTGCCACGTGGTCTCTGCAAAGACTGCCTGAAGAAAGGCACCAGGAGTCAAGAGCTTCCTTCTGTCCAGGGGCCAGGGCCGCTGTGGAATGCAGTTCATGTTAGGCACCCAGACAACACAGGTTTGGCCAGTTCACACTTCACCCTGCCACTTTCTACTTGCCTCTCTCCATTCAGGGAGGCAGGGACTCCAGAAGTCAATGGGAGTTCAGGCAACGTGAGCATGTGTATAGCAAGCCCATACAGCCCAACCAGGCCCATAAAAGCCAGGAAATGAACAAGTTCAAGTTCTCATAGTGTGTTAATGTGCCCACAAATGTACCTACTTTATACATTTAACAGCTCATGTAGTAATGAAAAATGCTATGCACAACATATAGCTGCATGTGCAAGGAGGGGTAATTAATATGCCTATATGTGCTGCTTAATTGTTTCATTCCCTGTATTTTTGGTTAATGTAACACTCTGCAAACTTTTATATAAATAGTTTATATTTTATATGGAATTCCACGTAAAAAAAAACAAGGGGGAATGACGAATAAGGGAAAATTCTAATGGTATTCTTGTTCAATTTCATTAGCTCAATATTCTACCCCCTTTTTTTCCCTATAAGCTGCCAATATATTGACACAAAACTTTCAATCCTAGCCTGGTCACTCAGCAAGTGAATAGCTGGCTTAGCAAAAGAAAAAGGATAGTTCAGAATCTGTCGGAATTAACATTTTACATTTTCACTCATTTCCCAGCCAAGCCATCTTTGCAAAACAGCCAGTATCAAACTTGACATTCTGAAGTCCAAACATGTTTGAATTGTCAGTTTGAAAGCTGGGGACGCCCGGGATAAAAGGCTGAATTTTAAAAGTTTTCGCTATTACTAGTGAGGTCTGGAGTTTTGTTGTTTTTCTAGGAGAACCCAGAGGCCGTTGAAGATGTTTTTTCCATCAGTTTTTCATAAGCATTTAAGCTAAAGCCGGGGTGGGGCGGGGCGGGGGGGAGGTGGAAAGATGGGAGGACATGGTTTTCTTTGGAGGAAGGAAATTACAAGTCACCGCAAATAATTCACCTGGATAGGTAAAGACGAGAAACACTGTTTGTGGATGACTGGCAACTTCATCGCCTCCTACCCCAGGGAGGCGCCGCGCCTCGCTCCATTTCGGGAGCGCTGGGAAAGGGCTTTGAGAAGGAACTGGGGCGGGGGGGCGGGGGGCAAGTTCCAGGTGTGGGTTCGGCCTCGGCGTTCGCCAGCGGCCTCCGCAGGTGGCTCTCCTTGGCAGCGAGACCCGGCGCAAACAGCCGGCTTGGGGAGCCTGACGTGACCCTCGCCGAGGCTGGCAGGAAGCGACGCCCCGGTGCTCGGCGAGGACACTGCGGCCTCAGTGAGTCCGCTGCTGCTGGGCCCGGCTTGCTCCTGCGCTGCGAGACCCGAGTTAGGAAAAACTCGAGCGCCGGCACTGTCGAGCTGGGAGACCGCGTCGCACCCACCCACCCACCCACCCCGAAGCTGGCAAAGGCCGCGCCTCCGGATTGGGCGTCGGTGGAGACGCTCGTCGAAGAGCTTAGAGCCCCAGCCCTGCCGCGGCGCGTGGGCGCTCTCGCCCCTGCGGGGAGCCGGGCTCCGGTGCTGCCCGGGGCCCCATGCGGCGGGCACCGCGAGACTCCACCCCGCGAAAGCTACCCGGAGGCCAAAAGGATCAGGGGAACTAGAGCATAAGACGGCGCATCGACCCTGCAGACTTCATCGCCGGGCGGCCTCGCTGGAGGAAGTGGCTTAAATGAAGGCCTGGCTCTCCACTGCTAAACTGTCAGCTCCCCGAGGGCTGGTCCCCGGCCCTTCCAGTGTCCCCAGTGTCCATAGCACCGCGGTTCACAGCAAAGGCTGATTCAGCCAAGGCCCGACTCCACTCCCCCTGCCTACACACCCCGCAGCTATGGGCGTCTCCCTGTGAGGTCCCCCCTGAACCACCTGCACTGAGACCACCCGAGGGGTAAAAATGCGGACCCTGGGCCCCACTCTCAGCCACTGAAACCAAGCACACTACCCATTGAATGTTTACGCGTGCTGAAGTTGCGGAGGAGGGGGCGGGTTTGCTGGGATCTGACACCAACCAGAGCTTTCTCGTTAGGGAAGCGCCTTCGCCCCTCTCCTGCTACCAACGAGGGAGGCATTACCAGCTTGTCTTACAGTAGAAGGACCTGCAGCACAAAGGGAAGTGTGTGTGGGGGTGGGGGGTTGCGAAGCCGGGCGCTGGGAGCGGCCCTGCGTGGCTGGGGCTCTACCCTCAAATGGGGCGTCGGGCAGGGAGCAGCGCTGAGAAGATTTGTGAGATTCGCCGTTCCTGCTCCCGGGTATCTGCACCGATTCCCCTCCACCTGCTCCCCGCACTTTGATTGCTGGGGTTCCCGGGACCGGGAGGAAGTGCCCACCGCAGAGGGCAGAGCCAGGTTACAGCCGGCTTCACCTTCTGCTCCTGGGAAGTAGGAGGGCAAGAGGGAGTGGGGGCCACTGCCTGGGTGGTACCTGCGCGCCTGGTCAGGTGACCTCCACGAGGGCCAAGAATGCACTCCGGCCAACCCATCCCACCCCAAACACTTCTACTTGCGGCCCCTACCTCATCCCACCGGCGCCGGGCCCTCACCACCGGGGTGGTGGTGGGGGTTCCTTTCCACTCACAGCCGGCCTTCCTTCCCTCCTCCACCCACCCCATCCGCGCCGGGTTCTCCAGCCACTACTCGGACCAGATTCCCGGCCTAATCTTCTCTGCTGTTGTGTCTCGGGGATGGGGGTGGGGGTCGGGCGTGAGACCCGCGCGGCTGCCGGGCACCTTCCTTCCCTGAACAGCCGAACTCCTAGCTCGAGTGCCTCGGCCTCCAGCACCCTGGACGGGCTCTGCGTCTGAGTGGGACCGTGCGTCCGTGGCAGTGGGGTGACCTCCCGACTCGAGCACTCCAGAAATAAAATTATATCAGCGTCTTCTGCCCGCCGGGCCAAGAGCCTTAATTCCCAGACCTTTGTGCTCTGCTTGGGACCAAAAAAAAAAAAAAAAAAAAGCCCAAGTATTACAGGCAAAGTGTATATCGAGCTAGTGGCTTTCTGCCACCGCGATTGGCATCACGGAGGCCCTTTGGGTCGCAGGTGGGAAGACGCGCCAACTCGGCCTTGTGTCCCTTCCCCGCGGGGTTGTCGCAGCAATTCTGTCCTCTCCTCGTCGGCGAGGATAACACGCCTTCCTCTTCCCATAAACGTGGAGTGAAGCCTAGAAAATGCCAGGCACCATCGTGGGCCCCAGGGAAGCCACAATGGTGCACCATGGCTGGTTCAAATCCAGGGTCCATCGTTTGGTTAACTTTAAGGCCACAGAAAATTTAGTGTTTGTACCTCAGTCCTCTTATCTGTGAAATGGGGGTAATATGTCTTCCGTAGAACAGATGTGACAAGTTGATGTACATTGATAGCTTGTCCTGGTGGCGGGTCCCTATAGAAAGCTCATCAAATCGTGAGCTGTCTCTCTCATTAGTCTGCTTCAGAGTGCAGCGCGACATGCACCCGTCCTGGTCCTGCCAACAACCTTTCCATATGGACCAGAAGGAAGAGATGCCCATGTAGAGAATGGAGGGAGGAGTCCGCACGCTGGGCGCTCTGGTGGAGGTCATCCTCCGCCCCCTGCCAACGCGACTGGGAAGCCCAAAGCAAAGAGATCTCACTTGCTATCCAGGGCCTCCGGCCTGGCTGCGCGTGGAGGTGTGGGAAGTACCAGGGCCGCAGGGCTCGGGCGAGGTGCCACATGAGGAGCAGCCAAGAGACGTGTGCCGCCCTCGCCCAGGACCACGCACCCTCCCTGCGCACGGGTGCTGGGCCAGGTGCTGGGCACTGCGCAGCCTGGCAGCAAGCGCCAAGAGGCCCCAGCCGCACCTTTCCCGAAGTGAACTAAGATAGCTTCACACCTGAGGGAAATCCCAATACAAAGGTCTCTCAGCTACAAATGCGCCTCAGTGAAATGGACAAAAGTTGCATCACGGGCCTTTCAAAGGCTCTTCCGGGAAAGCTTATAAATAAAACACGTCCCAGAAAGGTCCTGCTTAGGCCCTCTCCTTCCAGGCATTTGTGACCTGACTTAACAATAGGGAGTTCCGTTTCTCCAGTACTCTGTGCTAGGCACATGGCCAGCCATTCTGCACGCTCTAATTCTAGATCTACGAAACAGGTGCTGAGGCTTGTGGGCCTTTTGGTGCCTCGGGGGCACACTGTGAGTGGTACCTAAGATGTAAGGGATCCGAACTTCTGATCAGCACTGCCTTCCAGTGGGCCCCAGATGAATCCTGCCCTCCTGCTGCATGTTATGAAGGACTAAGTAGCAAGTGCCCAGTTCAGTCAGACAGAATGCGGCCTGTCTGTCCCAGCCACAGGCCTGAGGAACGACAACAGGAGGCTGGCACAGCATTTCGCCCTTTGTGAGTGGGCATAGGGCAGCCAAAGCACCAGGGCCTGCAGCCTGCCTTCCAGTGAGTGGATCTCGAGGACACACCCAGGTCAAGAGTGTGCTTGTCCTTCCACAATAGCTTTAGGACAAACTCCCAGCTACCCCCAGACCCCGGAGCTCTTCCTATGAGCAAATTCTGGAGACTCCGCCAAGTGGAGATTGTTATCCTCCGTGGAGGTGGAGAGGTGGCAGAGGGCTCCAACAGGCTGTGACTGTGCAAGGCCACCCAACTGCGAGTGATCGTGTCAGTCTTGAACTCAAATCCTTGCTCAGGTCCTTGTCCCTGAGCAATCAAACACAGTCACCAGAGCATCATCACCAACCACGTCACCTCCCTCTACACTGGGTAGCACCTCCAAGGGCAGTTTATATGCTGCGAAGGAAGAAAAGCCAACGACACTGAACTCTTACTGAATGCCAGACACTGAATTAAATGCTTTACACTTGTCTTTTTAAAAATTGTCTACACAAGAAAAAAATGAGGCACAAACAGATTAAGTATTAGTTCAAGGTCTGCTGGCTAGACATACAGGCCTCTGACCGGAGAGGCCAGGCTCCAAACTGCCCTTCTAGGCAACACTTAAAACATCGCTCTGCGGGGCTCCATTGGTGTATGGTAGCTTCTGTCTACAGTTGTCTTTAGAGCCCAGGCGAAGACTGAGTTTCCCTCCTTGTGAGCCACAGGGCATCTTTGAAGACAGCTACCACGTATTAATTACTTATATGCCAGGCACCAGTAGTTAACCACGTATTATGTGCCAGACACACTTCTAAGCCATGTACAAGTTTCAAATCATTTAATACTCAGCAAAATCCTGGGAGGTAAGTTGTATGGCTGACCCCGATTTACAGATGAGCACACTCACGAGATCTATGTCTGTCTTACAAGCAGTAAAAGCAGACTGAAGCTTCACTCCCAGGCAGTCGGGCTGTAAACGATTCTCTGCTAGAAGCAAAATTGAAGACTTCCTTGTGCCCAGGCCTCTGTGCCAATATCTACCCCATCTTTTCCTCCAATGTATGTACAGGGAAGAGTGTCATATCGCATGGAGTTTCTGTACTGATATAAAGCTCCAAGCTGCCTCAGGAAAAGAAGAGAGCCAGTACCCCCATACTCAGCCTTGGTCTCCAAATCGGTAAGAATGAACAGTCAGCGCAACTCTTGTCAGTTTGAGACTTGTGGACTGTGCCTGGATCCTGAATGAGGAAGGCCAGAGGGCTCTCCCCCCCGGGCATGTCCCCGTTACAGGGAAATGACAGGCCAACCCCCTCCGACGCTCTGCTTACTCTGGGGGCTACCAAGCCCTTTCACAAACACCGTTCCATCAGGACGGTGGTGGAGGAAATCTGTTACTCGCTGATTTAATAAGGACCCAAAACACAGAATCACAGTAGACACGAACTACTTTGACTTCGGGTTGGCTAAGAGATTGTGCCCAGTAGGCTCCTAGTTTGTCTTGATAGTTCATTGTCTGTAGTCACTGTCTGTGGAAGCCTCCAACTCATTTGTGTCTGGAAAATGTATTCCCAAGACAGTTCTTTTTAATCCACAAAGGCCGACTTTGGGGACAGGATGGGGTTGGTGCTCCAGAGAAGCCAGCTGCTTTCGCATCTACACCAGTTGGTGCATCTCAGCCTCATCCTCTGCCCACCCCTCCCTGGGGGAGTTGGAAACAACAATGGAGGCCAAGGCAGTGACCCAGTGGGTCCTCAGCAGACCTTGGGTGCAGGCAAAGGCAAAAGCCATTCGGGAGGGTGGTGGAGGGTAGAGCTCATTGCGTCAGGGCCTGAGGACACACGACTCAACTGGTGGGTATGGCACAGGGCAGCACAGAGGCAGGGGCATGGCTTTCAGACCTTGGCATGTGACTTCTCTTCCCCAGATGTCAGTTTTCTGGGTGGGTGCCAGGTCTCCTTGACCCTTCTGAGGCAAAGCTGGTGTTGTGAAGGGGTGTGCTTAGAACAGAGCGCGTCTGCAAACTCGGGGGCCCCTAGCAGAATGGACTCCAAGGCAAGGGCCCAGAGCTCTTCCACAACCTGTTCTGAATGCCTGTGTTGCCCTGGCTCAGGGCGATAGATAGCTTCGAGTGACTCATCGGAACCCTCTGGGGAAGGCTATGGCTTCCTATTGGGACACGTTCCCTGGCACCTGCACCCAAAGCAAGGGAGTCCCAGCGAAGGTTGATGCCTTGCCAGTGCCGGGATGAGAGGACTTCACCAATTCCTCAACCATTTCTGGAGATGGACCGTTCGCCCCTCGTCTCACAGGAGATGAATCTGAGGTTCTGTGAAGGATTCCTCAGGCAGGGTTAGTAAATTCTGAGCAGGCACTCACCAGGGGCACCTTTCTGCTCCCCAGAAGCGCACAGTCGTCAATATTGGGACCCTCACACCCAGGAGATGCGAGTGTCACTGTGAACCCCTGTGGAGGGATTGCATCTCTTCACACCTCTATCCTCAGGGCCTTGCCCAGGCCCACACCTGAAGTGAGGGTGGTGGGGGATGCAGAGGCAGTGACTCCTAAAGCAAACTAGGAACTGCTAGCAAACAATGGGGTTCTCTGGGGCACCCCTAAAGCAGACAACAACTAAGACAAGGACATGAGAGTCTGGTGTTTGGCTCTCACCTACTCACCTCAATTTCTTCACACCTAAAGTGAGGATAATAATCCACCTCCCCCCCCTTTGGGTTAGAGCTGAATGTAAGAGGTCAAGGTGAACTGAATGACCTTAGAAAGCTGTTAAACTCACCAGTTCTTGGCTGGACTGCCATCTCTACTGGCTCTGTGGTCTTGGGCAAATGACTTAAACTCTCTGTGCCTCAACGTTGTCCTGTGCACGTAGCCCACACACACCGTTGGCATTCCCACAAACCTTCTCTCTACCACTTAACCATAGGGAGTAAAGTTTAGGTTTGGAGATGCAGGAACAAGCGAGGCCTCCCTTTCCAGAGCAGAAGGACACAACAGTCCCACTGCTGGGGACTCTGCAACGGTTCTGAGGAAGATGTACCCTCCGTAACCACCCAGGGGATCTCAGACCAGCCGCACTCCCCTCTCTGTCCCTCTGTGGTCCCATCTGTAACATAGGTCCCTACAAATGCATCAGCCTTGGGTTTACTTGACGCTTTAGTTTTTGTCACTGGTGGTGGGGGACCCCAAGTTGGAGGGAGAGGCCAGAAGGCTGAGGATCCTGCAAAGTCTATTCCTAGGGCCCCTTGAGGTGGGAGCACCACCGGGCAGGATGGCTTTGTCACTGCCTTGGGGAGGGAGGACCATGGGGCCCAGAGTTCCCCCTGCCACATATGGTCTGTGGATTTAGGTGTCAAAAACCGGAGAATTAGAAATGGTAATTTTCCGTCATTATGGCTGAAACGCGATCTGTCACAACAACTGGAACATGTCTCCGTGCTAGCGAAAATAACGTTCGTGATTAGGAATCATTACGCATGTCAAGCCGAGTCCATTAAGTTGTAGGGAGAAATTAGCCTTGACGGGCGGAATCAAACTACAAATATACAGGCCTCGCCTTCAGGAGGCTGAGCTTCGGCCCCAGGGAGGAGGCGAGCCAGGGCCCCGTGTTTTCTTAATATGGGACTGCCCAGAGAATTAATACCCCCTTCCTCTACCCCCTCCCGGGGTTCCTCCTCCTTTCTTCACCACCAAGTCCCCACCCTAGGAGTGGGAGGGGGGCACAGAGGTGTCCCAGGCAGTAGCTGGAAGCTTTGAAGCCCTGCAGGCCCAGGGGCGATTTCCTTGCTCACCACTTGCAAACCGAGTGACCCTGCCCTAGTCACTTGACCCTCCTGAACTTTGCTCCCTCATCTGTAAAGGAGAGATAATCCCATCCACTTCACGGGGTTCTCCTGAGGATTAAATGAGATCAGATATGGCCAGAGCAGATCACTAGAGGCTCTCCGAACCTGTGAGACCCCTTTTCCTTCCGGGAGCCCCTGTCTGTGCTGTGCTGGGTACTCCCATGATGGGTCTGTGGGGTGTGACAGGGGACACGGAGAGGGGGAACCTGGTGATAAGAAGCCAGAATCTCTGATAATCAGGGAGGGGTGAACTCAGAGCCATGTGCGTTGGCTGCACCTTGGACCACACTCTCTTCCATATCAAAAGGTAAGACCAGGGCAACTGAGTTCTCCACCCCACCTCCCCTCCCGCCGGCCCCAGCCACCCGCACACAAGTCCCATGATGTCACTGGGAATCACACTGTTAGTCGTCAAGGATCCAAGGATCGGTGAATGGCAAATGGGGTGCAGATTAAAAAGCCCTTCCTCCACAGGCTGCTGCCTCAGCCCCTGCCGAAGACGAAGAGGCAATTTACTGTTCCTCCATGTCTCCCCAGTGGGGCACTGGGGGAAAATGATCCCTCTTCCGCAGGGGGAAAAAGACGAGAGAGTCAGGAAAAGCTGGTCCCGGTTAGCCTTGCAGCCTTTATCGTCTCCTTAGAGTTTGGTAGGTGCTAGGCACCAACTCCTAAAGGCTCTGCCGACCTCGTCTCTGTGTGTCTCCCTGCCAACCCGTGACTCCATCCTTCCACGGGGGAAACCGAGGGCTAGAGGTTAGGAAACTCGACCCCAAACCATGAAGCTGGACAGACGCAGAAGTAGGGCCCCAGCCCGGCCCTGCCTCCGAAGGCTCGGCATCACGCTGCCGTTTCGACCTGCACAACCAAGGGCCGACGAGCCCTGTGGAGCCTGGCGCTCAGTCCTCCTTCGCTGCGGGCGCGCGAATTCCGCCTCTCCGAGCGGCTGTTAACATGAAGTGAGCTGAGGAACCTAAAACATTTCGCTGGGTGCCTGACAGACAGAGCTCACTCTCTCCGGGCCTCATTTCTGTCCCCTGTAGATGGGAGCCCATCGCTGCGGCCCTGCGGTGGGGAGCCCGGCGGAAAGGCGGCCAGCGCCGAGGAGTTGGGAGCCTAAGAGTCTGGTCTGGACCCCAGCTCAGCCGGCAAGAGCCGAGGCCTAGGGTGGACCCCTGCAGTGGGGCAGTAGTACCAGTAATTGCTGCTGGGAGGAATGAATGAAATAATTCACGTAAAGCACTTAGGGAAACAGAGTAAACGCTAAATTAGGTGCTGGTTACCCGGAGGGTAATTGGCCCGCGCAGGCTGGGAGGGCTGCTTGGAGGGAGCACAAGACCAAGCTGCCCCCGTGCCCCTCCGGAAATTTCTCGGCGTTCCCAGCAGCTCCCAGAGCTAGTGACAGGGAACAAGGTCGCCTGGGTCCTGCTGCCGCGCCCCTTAGACGCTCCCGCAGGCCTTCCGGAGACCCAGGGGTCGTTTAAAAAGGCAGAGTGACCGCACTCAGGGCCCTGGGTCTGGTCTCCGCCCCCACGCACACTTGGCGTAGGGAAGGCTCCGGAAAGGCCCGAAAGGAAGGGACACAGGGACATGCAGGCAGCCCGGAATAGACACGTGGAATCAGGAGGTAGCGACGCGGCGCTAGCCATCAGCGCATCGAAAGCTCTCCTACAAAACAGTCACATTCCTGTGACCTTCCAAGGCTATCGCCACAAATAATCCCCCGCGCCCCTGCCCGCTACCCACGCCTCCGCCCGCTTTACTTTCCTCCCAGCACTGACATTCCCGTCTTCCGTTAGAGGACAGCCCACACCAGGCGGACCTTTCTCCGGGTACCCCTGGCGCGCAGAGTAGGCGCCTAACAATTCCTGCTGAATAGTTGGACAAACACACGGATGAATCAGGAAAGAAGGCCGAAACAGGTCAGAGCTGTTCTACAACAACAACAACAAAAAATCATTCTCGTTAAAAAAGAAACACTGCTAGGTTTACAGCTGCTCTCCAGCTCTCTTGAGGACGCCCTGGGCAAGCGCCTGTCAGGAGCAGGTCCCCCCGTTGCCAGGGCACACTGAGGCTGTCTTCCCGGGGGCGCTCATCTCCAGGTTGAACTGGACCTGAAGGCAGGACCTCGGCCTCCCACAAACAGGAGGACCAGTGTGGTGGAGAGGGTCTCACCGCCTGCAGGACTGTGTGGGCAATTGTACATTGACTGAATGGTAGACATCCTAAGGGAGAGTTGTTTAAGACAAATTCCTTCGCAGGTTCCTGTGCACTGAAGACGCCCACTGGAGAACAAGGCTTCCACTCCTGCGTTCTTTTCCCAACCCCTGAAAGCCTGTATATTGAACTAAAAGCCCCAACTGCAGTTGCAAAGGGTCCACAGAACCTGTTGCCTCAAAGGTTTCCAGAGGGGGGGGGTGACTATTTTCACTGCTTTGGTTGTTTTTATAATCGCTGGGCACTCCCTGTCCACGCCCTACCGATCTCCAGAGATGATGTTTTTAAATGGTAAGTACTGTTGTTTAACCTTGCAGCACTCACGGTCGGTGAGGCTGTGAGCACTTGCTCAGGAAGCAGGAGGTTCTTAGACTGTCCCATCTTTGTTGGGGGAGGGGGGTATCTATACCTTCAGCACAGCAGCCCCAGTGAGCGAGGTCTTCGTGAATGGCCCAGTTCCAAATCCACACTCTGTTCCTGCAGGGGTTGTCAGGAGGAAGCGCTCCCTGCCTTCCCTCCTGGAGACTCGGAAAGATCTCGCCCGGGCTCAGCTTTCCTGGAGGAAACCACCAGCTTCTCCAGCTCCTGTGGCCTGAACTGCCCGCTGTGAAATTCCATGGAAGGGGCCTGAAGAATCATTCTTGAAACATTAAATGTTGCACAGTAGGAATCTTTCCTCCAAAAACATTTGAATGCTTACTATGTGCCCGTCCCTGAGTTGAGAATCTGGAGAGCTAGGGCCGTGGAGAGCAGCCAACTCAACCAGCAGCAGTGCCTTACTGCAGTCAGAACCCAACACTGGGGCGTGAGCAGGGGGCTCATCGCCTCAAGGCTTGGGGGCGGTGGAGACACAGGTCTCCTAAGTGCAGTCCCTCCTTAGGACTACCTGCGGATACCTCTCCAAGGGGGTCTGCACCCATCCTGCCCAGGTTTCTGTGTTCTGCAGGACAGCTGGCCCTCTGCAGTCTGTCCAGTTTCCAGACTGGACCACTGACCACCACTGTCCCCAACCACATAAACCCCAAAGAAAATGCTTGTTCAGAGCCATGATTTTTTACAGCCCTTAGCTGGTCAGGTATTCTGTGCATTTTAGAGTGATGAGGCATGAGATGTTTGTGTGGAGTTCGCTTGTAGCTAAACCAGCTGCGTGGGTGCCAAAAAGAATCCAAAACTTGGAGGCCAGAGAACTTGACCCCAGACACACCTGGCTCTCACACTCAGGTTTTTCCCCAGGACCTGTGGGCGGCTGGGAGAAGGTGAACTGGGCAAGGTTATGGAGAGCTCCACTGGTCCCTCTGCCCTCTGCTAGCTTCACACCCACCTGTGGCCATGAGCTCAGAGTTAGGTGGGCAAGTAGAAAGGACAGTGGAGGGGGGCCAGACAAAGACAAAGTTGAAGTATCCTGATCCTTATTCATGAGTCCTCCCAATAGCATTGGGTGTCAAAGAAGCACAGACTGTGCAAGGCACGGGGGCGCCACTGCTCAGGCGCTCCTGGTCCCGTCTTCCAGAGGTTCCATGAGGAGACAGCGCACGGTGGAGCCCTATGTTGCGTACCAATGAATGGCCAAGTGATAAGGCTCGGGGCGGTGGAATGGACTCACTCTGGAGGGACTTTTAATCAGAACTCGCGGGGAGGGTGGGTTCTGAGAAAGCCTGAGCGCTGTAAGTGGAGGCCTGTAGAACACGGAGGGACTTAAGCCAGGCGAGGTCTCCCGGTCAGGCCACTGTTTCTCTCACCTGCCCGGGGTCCTCGGGCGTCTCTTCGCTAGTGTTCCTCTAGATGGTGCATCTCTAGCTTACTTCCCCACAGTCCGGAGGGACCAAGGACACAGCGCTCGACTTTTCCCATAAAGAGAAAGGAGGGCCAGTGTCCTGGGCCTCCCTGGGAAGCAGGGATCCCCGGAAGTCAGGGATTTCCGGAGGTCGCCCGGGGCCAGGACCCGCGCAGCCCTAGCCGGGATGAGGGCCAGGGCCAGAGGAATGCGTGCTGCACCTGCGCGAGGAAGAATGTCAATTCCATGGACGCCCTTTGAAAAACCTCAAGCAAACTCGCGGAAAAGCAGGACAAGCCTCAGTCCTGAGAATCCTTGGACACTGTGGGGACAATTACGGGCCATTTACAAGGTTCTTCGAGCTTCTCAGCCATCTCCTCTGTCCCGAAGCAGCCCGTATCCTGCAAAGGCTGAAGTCTGGCTGACCGCGCGCCGCGAGGCGTGGACCAGAGGGTACCTGGTGGTCCTGATTTGGCACCCTGGGAGCTCCGGGGCCAACCCCGCTCCGCCAGGCCCCCGGTGCGGAGGGCAGCAGCCCTGGCGCGCCCGTGTGCTTGTAGGTGCGTAAAAATCCCCGCCGCACAGCTCGGCGGTGCACAGAGGGAGGCCTTGGCGCGCACAAGGGGAGCCATTCAAAAATGTTAATAAGCTTATTAAAATAAGCCGCTTTACTAGCTCTTGTTTTACAGCGTGCTGCCCACCCTGGCTTTCTGGTGGACCAGGGGAGAGAAAGCACTTGTGGCATTTGGGTTTTTTTTTCTCCTTCTCCTTCTTCTTCTTCTCCTTCTCCTTTTCCTTCTCCTTCTTCTCCTTCTCCTCCTTCTCCTCCTGCTCCTCCTCCTCCTCCTCCTTCACATGTTTTCCATCTGAGGACAAGAGACTCCCCCGAAGCGCCCGTGGCTGCAGGGGGGGGGGTGGGTTTCACAACTCCTCCCTCCCAAGCGCAGTGGGTGGGGAGAAGTCCTTCTGGAGAAAAAAGCTGGACTTCCCAGTACAGCTGACCACCCAGAAGAGACAGAGGAGAGCCCAAAGATGACCTTGTGGAGGCCTGGGGGACAGCCCAAATCCTGTTTAAAAAATAAAACATTCCCCACCCCCCCAAAAAAACCCTGCTCAGGAAGGGCCTGGCTCATTATTTAAAGCGGAAAATGGCTTTGCCCTGTGCCTCCATACCAAGCCAGGGGTGGTGTGGACCCCAAACGTTACCCAGCAGCCTTGAAAGCTGCCTCACAGCTTTTTAAAAAATAGATGCACAAAGAAGGGAAGTTCATCGCCTAAGATTCACTAGGTCAGTGGCGGAGCTGCCTTCTGCCTGAAAACTCCAGGCTTGAGAGAGAATCACTGAGTGGATCTATAAGGCCATTGAACCCGATGCGATCACTCCCACCCTGAAGTGTGCAGGCCAGAGAGAGACACTTCCCACCCCGAGGTGTGCAGGGTTCCCAGGGCCACACTCCCCTAAGCGCCTGGGCACAGGCCCCAGTAGTAGGGAGTGCTGCTCCCCCGCCCCTAGCCCCAACCGAGACCTAGCAGGAGGAGGCGGCCTGGGACCCAAAGGTCTCTCTGAGAAGCTCCCAGAGCTTGTACAGTCTCGGCCCTGGATACTCATGCCAGAAGTTCAAGTTGCAGTTGCAGAAGCAGTGAGTGGAGTGAGGCAGGCTCTCCCTGGAGACCATCGGGCCTGTGCAGGGACCAGGCACTCTTGACGCTGCAAGGCTCCAGGACCCCAGCAGGGGCTGGTGGCGGGGTGCTAACTGAGAAAACCGGGGTTCTTCTGGAAGGGAGAGTGGATAAGAGCACGGGCCTTAGGCCAGGGACAATTTTGACCCCCTGCAGGCTCACGAAAGCCTGGAGGAAACTGCCCGGAGCCAGCTTACCTTGAAGGAGCCTTCCGGGGAAGGTGATTCCCCAACTCCTATCCAGTATTCCCTTTGAACTTGACATCCCGACAGGAGCAGAGAGGTGCCATTCGCAGGCCTGACGAATTCTGGTTCAGCTCGGTCTGCCAGAAGCCACGCTCATGGCTTCCCCTGCGTGCCTTAGAGTGAAGAGTTGCAACAGTAAGAGCGCCCCAGGCGGGTGCGAGCGTTTGCCCAGCCCTCACATTAGCGAGTTGCCCCCAAAGCGGGCTTTCGCCCTTTCCTTCGTAGGAGGCACAGCCGCATACACACCCAACAGATTTGAAAGCCGTCCACCGTTCAGCCTAAGCTGGGCCCCCACCAGACCACCCCTGCTCGTAGGGCCCTGGGAATCAATCTTTTTAAAATAAATGCTTTAATGATCCGAACACCCCAATTTCTGTTGAATAACTTCAATGTGTGACTACAGGAAAAAAACTTGAATTATTACATGATGTAACCATTTACAGCATAACACACTTTTTTATTTTGCATCCCTGCTTTGGCGTTTCCTTATTTCTAAAATATTCTTACCAGGAGAATCGAAACCGGTGAAGGGCCAGTGTCGGCACACCTGAGGAGCCTCCACTGAGCACACCACGGGGCTCTTGGAAGCCTCTGCTGCAGGCAGGAGTTCAAGGAAAGTTGTCTTATATCAGCGAACTCAGCACTGCCCAGAAGTTGTTAATAATAATAATAATAATAATAATAATAATAATAGACAGTGATACCTGTTGTGCAGTGCTTATTGGTTTTTGAAGCACACCCACACTCTCTGATCCAACTGCCCCAGAGCCGAACCTGGGGAGGTCAGCCCTGACAGGCAAGCCACCCAACTGTGCAAACCTAGGCTTCCAAGCCCTGACCTCGCCCCTTAAGGGCATTTCACTTTCAGGCAAATCACGTGACCTCTTTGAGCTTCAGTGTCCCCGTCTTTGAACCGGGCTGAGGTGGCCACAGGGAGCTGGGGTGGGACAGACCCAGGCGGCACACTGGCACGTGTGACGCCCACACAGACGGAGCTGCCGTGGCTGTTGCTGTTGTCCTCGGGTGTTGTATGGATGTTCGTATGGCCTCCCTCAGATTAGGAGCCTCTGTTCCTGCTTCCTTCGTGGCTCATGGGGCGGCCTTCACAGGCGACCTTGGCCTCTGCAGTAGTCGGGCACTGACAGCCAGTGGAACGACCAGCCTCTACCTACCTGCAGAGCGCTTTCTAGCATTTGCTGTGTCCCGCAGTCCCCATGCGCTTGTTGTGGGCCCCAGGTATCATTTGGCAGGAGGAGGTCGGTGACCTGCAAGACTGAAGCCTCGGCTGGGCTGCGGCCTGGGCCCCAGCACCTGGGCTCCTTTGCCTCACTCCTCTCCACGTGCCTTTGGCCCAGTTGCCCCTCCACCAGTTTCGGGGGGGGGGAGGAGGTTCGGGAAATGTCTAATTCTCTCTGGTGCTCCAGGTCTGTTGGCCATGGCTTCCCTCAAAGCAGGGGTTGTTCTATAAAGCCAGGGCAACTCCGTGGGCTCGCGGGAGCAGAGATGTACCTTTTTCTGGGAAACCCTGAGGAATACAGGTGAAGTGTCAGCCTGACGGCCACTGAACTGTAGTAGCCAGCTTGAGAGTGTGAGCCACAGGACTGTGCCCCGCAGGACACCTGCCCGGCTTGGACGAGGTCCCGCTGGGGTGGGTCAGTAGCGGTGGCACTACAGTGCCCACCGGTTTCTGCTCCGCATCCCCACCACCCGCCCCCACCACTTCTCCACAGCCTCTCAGGGCTGGGGACGTGGCTACCACTCTGACACCTGTTAGGGGCATGGGGACATAGTCTCTGAATCCTCCTCAGACCCTCTCAAAGAGTCATATTCACCATCACCCTCTCCCCCTTCGTTAGAGCTGCCGTGAAGCCATTTATTTTCCAAATGGAACCCATCCCCACACTCCCCCAGCTTGGCCGAGTTTTCCTGAGCTACTCTTGGGGGTCCGAGAGCCCCTCAAAACTCCCCACTCACTGAGAGTGAGACTCAGCTTGGCATCGCCAAGGTCAAGCCCCACAGGCTGGTGGGCAGGAAGGGAAATTTGAATTACGCACATACCCCCACACACACCAGAGACGCATGGGAGCCCACGAATCCCAAATTTGCAGCCCAGAACGAGATCCATGGGCTGAACCTTCGTCCTTGGGACCGATTTCAGTACAGGGTCACAGCGTATTCCACCCTCTTTCCTAGTCATTCCTCTTGCCTTACTTGACCCTTCTCTGGGCGTGGGTCCCCAGTGGTCCTCAAAGCCAGCCCTGAGATTCACTACGGCCGGAAAGGGTCGGAGAAGGCAGAAGCGTGCAGAAGCCCACTGGGCGCAGGTGGCCGGGTCTTCCCCGCGACCAGACCCGAGGAGGGCCCACTGCTCAGCTCAGGGAGCCCCTGGGGCAGGGAACGGGGCCCACTGCTTCTCATCTTTTTAAAAAAGGGCTCGGATGGGAGCGCAGATGGAAAAGGAAATGAAAACAGTTACACCGCTGATTTCCAGTGGGGGCCGTATCTGCGGTGTGGGGCCCAGTACAGACACCCAGTCTTGGGTCGCGAAATGCAGTGGGAAATCCGCAGAGGACAGGCTGCACCGGGGGCGGCCTCCGCCTCCTGACTCAGATCTGACGGCCACGGGGCGGTTCAGAGCGAGACTGCAACAACCCGGGTCAGACCGAATTCGTCTGAGTCATTTCCCCCGGGCCTCTCGAGCCAGCGCAGCAAAATTGGCCTAGGTGGGGAGCCTAGAGGGTGCAAAAAAGGTAGGGACACCGCCTGCCTACACGGAAGAAACCGCTCAGTTCTCCCGACTCCAAACCCGCAAGGGTGGAGCACGAACTACCGTTTTAGGAAGCAGCCGCAACCAACTGCCATTTTCAGAAAGGGAAAAAAATCGACACCGCCCCCCCCCCAAAAAAAAAATCAGTAGTGGCGACCTCCGGAGAGAAGGGAGGAGATTCTAGCATTATTGGAGATGTTCTTTTTACAAAAAAAAAAAAACATGCTTTCATGAGTAGGAAATTAAATAAAAGCCTTAAACATGCCACAAAGGAACACGATGATTGCAAGAGCCATTCGGAAGGTAGCTGGGCGCGAGGATGCGCGCTTCCCGGGGGCCTTTGCCTTTACCTTCGCGTTTCTCTGTTTTCCAGAAGCGGGAATCGCTTCTTAAAGGCTGGGGGCGACGCTCCACTCCGCCTGGCCCGAGGTGCTGCAGAGGCCCGGGCAAGGCCTTTGGGGCACCAAGGCTGGGGGTGGGGGTGGTGGGTGGGAGAGTGAGGAGTTGGGGCCCCGGAGAGACTGGGTGAGGGCGCGGGCAGAGGAGGAGGGCGGGTCGGCCCTTCCGCTCCGGGTGAAAATGAAAGTAGCCCAGGCCTGGTTTCAGTGTTTCCCGACTCAAGCTGCGCACCAGGGGCCTCAGGGCGGACACTGTGGCTTTAACCCCTCCTTGCCCGCCGGGGCCCAGGGCGAGCGAAGGGTAGCGCTGGGCATTTTGCTCCGGTGGGTCCGCGGCACTCTGGGAACTCTGGGGACGCCGGCCGGGCTTTTTCGTCTGTAGAATGGGGCAACAACTACCCCTCGCCCTGCCCATTCTGTGCTCCCACCTTGGGCTTCTGTGCGGATCAGATGACGCTGGCCCTGGAGGAGAGGAAGTGCCATTTGTACCTGGCAGAGGACAAAACGCAGGTGACCTGCCCTGGGAGACACTCTACTATTGCCTCCTTCACCGGAATCGTTTCCGAATCTTAGCAAAAGTTTTTGCTGGCCTATTCTAGAAACGAAACAAAACCAGAATCACTTCAGAGCAACGCTGGGAAGAGGGACAGCAAAGGGGATGTGGCAGGTGAAGGGGACAGCAGGTTAAGGTGAGAGGTGGCAATTGGCCGCGGGGTTGGCTATGGGCTCTTCCTGGACTCTGAAACCAATGCCCACGAGGAAAAGGGAACCGGTAGGATCCACTCCTGATCTCGTGAGATTCATCTTTGGCTCTTGCAAAGTCTGGGAAACCTCCATCCCCTGGGCTGCGCAGGCCCACACCCATCCAGCGGGGCTGGCAGCAGAGCCGCGCCCCCCACCCCCCTCCGCCAGCGGCAGGCATCCCGGATCCCGGACTGACAAGAAGTTGGGACATTGAACCCCAGATATTTCCATGTTACTGGTTTCTCCAAAGCCCGGGGGGGGGGGGCTCAGAGAAAACAAAGCGTCCAGAAAGGCGTGTTAAACTAAAAGTTTATAAATTAAAGGGAAAAAATACAGCGATAGCGTTTCCAAACTTCACACATCTTTTTAAAGTTAATAGTCTAGTTGAGTGCACAGTGCCCTTAAGGAGGCGAAAAGCGGCGAGGTTGACAAGAAGTTGACAGGATCGCTAGTCTTAGGGGAAGGAACAGGGATGGGACAGTCCAAGGTCAGGACGCAGGAGCAGCAGAGAGGGGACCAGAGCGACAAAGGACTCCCCGCTGAACTGCGGAGGGTGCCGCGGAAAGGCTGGTCAGGGATATTCACATTGAATACAAAAATAACCGTCATTTGAATACAAACAACTCAAAAGTGCTACAAGTTTTAACCTCCTTTTAAAAAAATAGAAAGAAAAAATTTCTGCGAAGGGCTGCCGGGGGCGGGATTTGCTCTCTCCTTGTTTGGGGGTTTCGGGAGCTTCCCAGTTTCTTGCGGCCCTGGACCTCAGAGAGGAAAGCTGGGGGGTGCCCTGTGCTCAGAGGTTTCCTTCTTTACATTCAGCATCCAACAGGGCACCCTCACCCGAGCTCTGACACCGGGGAGGGGTAGGGCAGAGGACCAGGAAAGCAAACCCTTCATGGTTCAAACCAACCTCTGGCCTGGAGTTTCTGGTGGCTGCCAGGGTTTCGCACCCCTTTGTTACAAATGCAATTTCCAAAAATAATAGGTATGTAGATACACATAGATTGGTAGCATGGATACCATGAACTAGTGTGGCCTAGCGCACGAAGCTCCCGGCAGGCCTGAGATTCAGGGGATTCAGGCTATGCGGTCTCCAGGAGTTCTCTCCACTCCGGGGAAACGCCATTCCCCGGCAGATACAATCCAAATCCAACGCTGTCATGATAATAAATAATGTTTAAAGGCTTCCAGGCAGGTGGGGGGCCGGGGGCGTGAGGGAGCAGGGCCCCTAGGCCACGGGGTGCCTCTGTTCAAATTGGAAAAAGGCGCCCCCCTCCGGGCAGACTTAGTCTTGTCGCCAGGGTGCTCGTCCTGGATGCAAGGGCCAGGGCTGGATCTCTTTCTCCACTTGACCCCTCGGCTGGGCGCCCCTGTGCAAAGCACGATCTGCACGGCTGTCGGCGGCGCTTGGAGCCGGGGAGCCGGGATGGTTCCCTGCCTCGCCCCAGGCCGGCTCACTGCGTGCCCGCGGCGGCCGCGCACGTGGAGAGTGCCCAGCCCGGGAGGCAGTAGTAAGGATAATAGTAGGAGGGCTGCAGTGGCAGCAGCGAGGGTGGCCGCAGCACCTCCCCGGGCAGGTACTGTCTTTGGTCGTCGCGCACCAGCACCTTCACCGCCACCTTCTTGGCGGCGGGCGCGGAGGCCAGCAGATCGGCGGCCATCTGCCGGCGCTTGGTCTTGTAGCGACGGTTCTGGAACCAGATCTTCACCTGCGTCTCAGTGAGCTTCAGCGACGCGGCCAGGTCCGCGCGCTCGGGCCCCGACAGGTATCGCTGGTGGTTGAAGCGACGCTCCAGCTCGAAGACCTGCGCGTGGGAGAAGGCGGCCCGGGAGCGCTTCTTACGTGGCTTGGGAGCCACCGGCTCCTCCTCCTCCTCCGCGCCGCCCGCCGGGCCAGCGCTGCCGCCGCCCGCTCCGCTACACGGGGCCGGCACGCGAGCGCCTTCGGGACCAATGCCATCGTCCTCGGCCCTCGGGCTGCGGTCACCTGTGGACCCCAGAGGAAACAGAAACAAAAGACCCTCAGCACCGCCGAGGAGTGAGGTAAGGCCTCAGCTTCGGGGGTGGGGGTGGGGTGAAGAAAGGAAATGTCTTGACCTCACCGGAGTGGCAGGGAGGCCTAGACTCCGGAGGTTCCTGGGGACAAGTCTCAGAACCCGGTAGCACTCACGTCCCGGGTCTAGGCCTGTCGGGTCCAGCCGAGGGCCTCAGCCGTGCTATGGACGCTGCGTGGCCCAGATGCCCTGTCTCCCCTATATGGCCTGCAGGCTCCCCTCATTAACGGGGGGCACTGAGCCTGGTTATCCTCGATTATCCACTGGAATGTGTCCCTAGCTACCTTCTCGGCTGGGAGTTCTAGACTGAGTTTCTGTCTCCTTCTTTGAGTACCCCCCGCCCCGCCCCAACCCCGTCTCTCCACACTCACGCTCAGGCATAAGAGGCCTTGGCTGCACCGGAAGGGAAGGTGGGGGTCGGATCCAGGGGACAGAGAGATTCAGAGCTTCTGCCTGCGACCGCCCAGAACTGCTGCGAGGAATGCGGCAATGCGCTGCCCCCAGGCCTCGGGCGGACTTCTCCCTCTCCCTTCTCGAGGATATTAGACAGGGGGTGGGGGGTTGTGGTGACACGGGCAGGGTGTATCTGTCTAGAGTCCTTGGGTCCAAATCTGGCACCAGCTCCTCGGCCCTTTCCGCACTCTCCCCACAGCACCCTGGCAGAGAGGTCCGGCGCTCTGGCCTTAGGCAGACACCATTTGCTTGGGCCCGAGAGAGGCCTACCGCATCAGCGTCCACCCGACCCGGGCAGACATCGGGGTATTTCCGACCGCACGAGTTGCCAACCCGTGGCTGAGGAGGTCCCTCTTTCTGATGCGTCTGGGCTGACTTAAATCAGCCTCTCTGCCTTCAGCTGGCTGCTGGCTGCTGGCTTTGCCTCCAGCTCGGGTGTCCTCAGCCAGGAACAGCTTTCCAGGCCCTGGGGTCTGGGAAAGCTAAACAACCCTCCCCCGAAAAATTGGACTCAGCAGATCCTCTGCCTGCGGCCCATTGGAAGGTATCCCTAGCTACCTGTCGTTGAGCTCCGGAGCTCAGCTCTGGGACCTCCGGTTCGGAGCGTCTCTGCTCTTTGGGCGAGGGCCAGGGTGCTAGGTCTCTGGGCCCCTCGCTCTCCCATCTTAACTGATTTGGGGGGGTTGGAGACCGACAAAACTGGCCGCAGGCATTGATGATGGACTCAAATCCAGGGTGCAATGTTTCCTCCCAGCCTGGAGGACGTCTCAGACCTCCTCCCAGGACGCAGGGCTCTGAGGACTCTGCACTTCCCTGGGCCCAGTTACCGGAGGGCTAGAGCAGCCCGCGCCAGAGTGCAGAGCTTTGGGTTTGGGTCAGCCCCTGGGCCCCACCTCATTCGACGAGGTTGACCTTGCGCAGTCCCTCAGCCCGGCCCCTTTCCCCGGGAACTCTCAGCGAACCTGAGATGCTGGCGGACATCTCGCTGTCGCTCCGGCCCGCAGCTTCCTCCTCCAGGTCCTTGGCGGCCGGTCGAACGAGGCTCAGGGTCCCTCCGGCACAGCCGGACCGACTGGACCTCGGCTCGTCCGCGCAGCGCCGCGTGCCGTCGTTCTCCTCGCTCTGCGCCGAGTCCGAGTCCCAGCCGCCCGGGCTCTCGGAGGTCCTCCCCGCAGCCGTTCTGGTCCCGGCAGGCGATGCCAGCAAAGAGTCCTCGGCGCCCCCCAGCGCGCCCGCGTCCGTCTCCCCAAAGAGCCGCCAGCAGCAGACAGCGGGCGCTCCAGCCACTGCTACCGATGTGCCCCCGGATACCGGGCGCCCCTCTAGCACTGGCAGCCCCCCGCGCTCCTCTTTCTTGTTGAGGATCGCCTGGATGGAGAAGGGCGTCAAGGCGTTGGCACCGCGCACAGCCATCTGCGCCGCGGGCCGGAGCGGCCGGCCCGCCGGGCGGCTGGGGCGCGGGGCAGCTCCGAGCTGGACGGAGCGCGCGGGCCGCCGCAGCTCCAGTAAGCCCCGCGTGCGCAAGGCCCCTGCAGCCCACTCCTGCGCAGTCCAGGAGCCCGCGCCCCGCTCTGGCTGGGATCGGCGCCGACCCTCACCCCTACTTCGCAGGCTCACCCGGCCCGGAGACCCCCTCCCAACCAGTCCAGCGCCAGACGCTCTCCTTTCGCAGCTCAGCTGAATTATCTCATCGCCTGGCGCCCCTGAGGGGCGGCCGGGGGCTGGCCCCTCGGAGGATGTAGGGGGAGGATCCGCGGGGGCCCCTGCGCGGCTGCAGTCCCCTCCTAAGCGCCTCCGGAGCGCACGACCAGAATCACTTTTTCGTTGCGCCTCTGACTCTTCCCTGCCTGCAGGATTTCGCTCCCGGCTCGTCCTCTCCCTTCCCTGCTAGGCCCGCTCTTCCGGAGCCCACCCCCGGCGGCGGCGGCCGATGGACTCCGACCGGCGCGGGGCACCTTTTTACCCCCTGCCTCGGTTTTATCTGTTTCTTCTCCCTTTCCTTCCCCAGCGTGCCAGCGTACCCCCCTCCCGCCCGGGTGTCATTCCTCACCGCTGAGTGACAGCCGCAGGCCACGCCCCTCCGCTGGGCGGTCCCTGGGCGCTCCCCGCCGCCCATTGGCTGGCTCCGGACGGGAGACGTTCTCTTTAACAGACAGAACTGGGCACGCCGCGCGGAGACGGTCAGGGTCTGACTTAACCCCTTTCCTCCCGAGTCCGGTCCACCGAGCACCCTCCGGTTACAAGAAGGCCCCAAACACGCCGCCCCCGAAACCGCGGCTCTTGCCTTTGCGGATGCATTCACCTATTCCCGCGCTTTTATGGAACGCTACGTTTAGTTGAGCCAGTTTGGGGGAAAATCCAAGGCAACGCAGGTCCAGAAATCACGCGTGTGTTTGTTGTTCTCTGGAAAGGTTCACAGATACGAAGAACAAAATGCTACTTTCTCCCCCTTAGAGTTTCGCGGCTCTTCATTGCTCATTCTTTTCGCTAAAATAACCAGTGAATTTAAATCACTCTATTATTTTTTCTTTCCTCCTTGCATTTTATTTGATTCGATTTCTGTAGAGGAATTGAAAAGAAAAAAAATGGTACGGTTAGAATTAAAGCGAGTGAGAAATTGGGAGGCACCTTTAGAAGAGTTTCTGGACATTGCCTGATTATTCCCTGGCGACACTGGATGTAATTGGAGTTAGTTCAATTTTACACCAGGAAGAAAAGAAAAACCCTTCCAATCTGTTCCTTAAATATTCTGTTACTTGCGATATGAATAAGATTAGGAGATATGTGTTTGTTTAAAAGAATTTCTATGAATCACCATAGCAATCATTCTGAACGGACATTAAATGCTCTTAAAAAAAGTAAGTAGCACATTGTTTTCTGCCAAAGAAGGAACCAAGCTAGGAAACACAAATACTGTGGGTGTATCAAAACATTTGTTACTTATTTATGTTGTTTATTTTAAAATAAATACATGTACTCCACTACCATACTTTACTGTCTTCCATAAATTTTACCAGAGGTTTCACTTAACACCAAATACACAACTGGAACCATTCAGTCAGTTTAAAGAACTGTGATTTTAATTTAGTAAATCGCGGGGACTGGTGTTTTTGGTGTCGCTAAAACAAACACCCTTTCCCCTGGCTGCTTTCTCTCCGGCGGTTCTTGCTCTGCACCGCAGGTTGGGATACACCCACTGTCCGCAGTTTTCAGGCTCCGCGGGGGCTTTTGCACCATCTCCTCTCTCCAGCATCCCAGCCACTGTGTGCAAGATGATGCTTTTCCTCATGGCGCGCACACGGCACTGCAGATCTTGTCGTGTATTTCGTGGGCGTCGGGGGGCTCGTCCTGGAGGAGGGCATTGCTTTTTGTAACTCTTTACGATGACACCAGTTTTTTTGGAGAAAGGTGTTTAAATCTGGAGTCAGTATCCCGCAAGTGGGAGGCACTGGGCGCTCTTCAGGCCGGGAAGGGAACAGAACTGGTTTCACAAGAAAACGGGTCCTTTTGCTTCCTCCCCCCGGCCTTTTTTTATTCTCTAGACCACCCGCACCTTCCCCTCCTAAGCAATTGGTTCTCATTCTCCGGGGTCAAGTCGAGGAGGAGGTTGACCCAGGTCGCTGGGCAGGTGAGAACCGTGTGTCCCGTTGTGCAGTTAGGAATTGGTGTGGACAAGTAATAGTGTGAGTCTGGAAACACGCGCGGGCAGAGATGTCTGGGGATTGAGTAACTGAATATTGGAATAACTTTGGGGGCTATCCAAAGGCTTACTTAGTTGCCCCCCCCCTTTTTAAAGGAACCCCAAATCAAAGTAAGATATAGCCCTCGACGCAGGCTCGGGCAGAGGCGTTCACAGGGCGGAAAGCTGTGGTTCGGGGATTCGGTGTGCACCTGGTGTATCAGGGTGGCGGCGTTCCGCGGCTTCAGGCGCGCGCGGCCGGGGAGGGGTTGCGTCGTCGCCGGCAACTGCGCGGTCGGCCGATCTCCAGGTCTGGTGAACAGCTGCGGGCAGAGCCGGGAGTTGGGTGTCGGTGGAGTGTAAACACAGGGGTCTGGAGGCTGCTCCTAATAAGGGCTTGGGTGGGGACGAAAAGGCTTTGTGGGACTGTGAGCAAAGGTGGTCGGAGGCACCGAGATTTCTCCCGTACGTGCAGAGTAAAGGCCCGCGAGGGAGTGTGTGTGGTGAGGGCTCTGCAGGCCAGCGCATAATACAGAGCCGCAGATCCACAGTGATAGGGAGGCATCCGTGTACGGGCGCACGCGGCCCGGGCTGCCAGCCCACGGAGGGCGATTTGCTCCAGCGTGGCTGCGAGCTAGTGGAACCCGCGGCTGCAGGCCCGCGGTAGGAGTTAGGTGGGAGCTGCGCTCCGGCCTGGGCTGGCCCCGGGAATCTGCAAAGCCGAGGAGGACCCCGGCCGGCCCGCCCATTTTCGAGGAGACACCCGCTCGCTTCGCGCGGTACCTTCCTCCTCGGCCCCTCGCCTGGCTCTTTCCTGGTCCTCTACCCCTTCAATCTTCTTTCTTTCTTCCCCGCCATCTCCTTTTCTTCCTCCGCAGTTTGGTTCCTGCGCACCCTCTCTGTGCCCCTCAGAACAGCCCGGCTTCGAGGCGCTACTGGGCAGTGAGGCTTGCCCCGGCCGCTGGCGGAGTGTGGGATGGGGGCAGAGAAACCCCGGCTCTCCCGCGCGCGCAGCCTTCAAGCTCCGCGCCCCTGCCGCCCTCCACCTGCAGCCTCCACCGTCCTTGGTCTTCCAGGGAGGAGTTGCCATCTGTGCTCCCGGTGCCCCCAGGACGCGCTCCAGGGGCTGCTCCACAATGGGAGGCCACGCGGGACTGGTCTCAGACGCCGATGACCTCGACTGAAGACACTTGCCTTTTCTGAGCCACAGTTTCCAGTCCTTTAAAACGAGGCCTTCTACTGGGTGCGCTCTGAGGCCGCTGCCGAACTGTGGTGCGAGCTGGCCGGCGAGCAGGAGGCTTCGGTCCGGCGCAGGCTCTCCGGAGCCAGGTCCAGGCAGAGGCCGCACCGGGGACTGACCGACTGTCCCCTTGGGCAGGCTCCCATGGGGGCTCCAAGCACCCCAGGTGCCAAGTGAGGAGTCACTTTCCCACCCCACCCCCCGCCCCCTACGCCAGCTCCTAAGTTCCTAGGTCATCGATTTCCAGACGTCAGGGTTTTGCCGCGCACGTGGCCCAGGCGCACACTCACAGAGAAGCACTGCTGTGGGCCGAGGTGGCTTTGTATTGAAAGAGATGCTGTTCACCAGCAGAGTTCCGGAAGCCGAAGCCTATTGCTTTATTTAATCTACATAACCTTGAGGGTGTGGTGAGTAGAAAACATGATTATCCCCACTTTGCAAATGAGGGAACCGAGAGTCACAGTTTGAATGATTTGGCCATCAGTAAGTGGCTACGTCAGGATTCAAATCTGACTTTGTCTAGTGTCAGTCCTGTCGGGTCTTCTATTCTAACCGTCTTCTTCTCATTGAATATTTTTCATCGTCCTCCCGACCCATTTCAGTGGATTCATTCATCAGGAAAAATAAAATAAAATAAAAAGCCAGGGACTTAAGGAAACCAAAGAAGGAATTAGGCAGGCAAATCTAAAGATTTTTTTGTTTCGTGCATTTAAAAACAAAAGACGGCAAGGCCTAGGGATCTGAGCCTGAGGCTTGTTATGTGGGAAGAAAGAAACACCATCACGATTTCAATCGACACACTAAACCCTGTCTAGAGGGGGACAGCCAGGGGATGGAAGTCTGTTAGGGTCTGAGATGTGGGGCCCTCGGCTTTGCTCGAGGCTCTGCGCCGCAGCGATATGACGTCACGGAGGACACTTTCTCGTCGGATGTCTAGTTTTCTTACCTTCACAAAGCCAGGGCTGGAGATCCCATCTCAGGCTTACAAACGGAGGTCCGGTCTGCAGAACCCGCCGGGGTACAGTGGAGGACGAGCGCCACCTAGCGGGCATGCCTGCAGCCTGTGCGGCGTGGCCGTCGAGTGAAGCAACGAAAAGAAAACGTTGACCTCACCAAAGGGAATGTTTTTGCTGTTGGTTGTCCGTCTCCACAGTCTCATGTTATTAGTGATCAGCACTCCCTTAAAGAAAGACTCATGCAGACCCAGTCTGGATCCCCACTGGAGACTCGCCTCGCTCAAGGGCGGGAGGGGAGTGTTGGGGCTGGACAGGACTAAGGAGGCATCCGTTCTAGGGCCCAGGGGACTGCGGAGCCCCGAGGCCTCCAGGCCGGACACATCCCGGATCCCCCTGCGCCGGCTCCCCGGGCGACCTACCTCCTGCGAGCAGGCGACCCAGGCTTCCGCCGGATGCCGATGCCGAGCCGGGCACTTGTAGTCTGTGTGCTCGATGGAGTCACGGGGAGGATTTTCACCAGCTAATTGGGGTATTTCGCCTTAAACCTCAGAAAGCTCGGGCATCGTCAACAAGCCTGTCTGTAGGTCAGTTTCTTTCTCATTTGGGTTGTCTGTTAAACACTGGGTGGGTGATGGTGCTCTTTTTTTCTATCTTTTTCTCTTTTCTCTTTCTTTCTTCTTCTTCTTCTTTTTTTGGGGGGGCGGAGAAGAGGAGAAGGTTTGGGTGGAAGATAAGTATTATGTGCAGTTGCCTGTGTTGAGTTTTGTATAAAATTCAAAGAAAGTCTTCTGAATTTACCACCTTTCTGAGCCTAAGTAACTGTCCTAGGCGCTCTCAAGGCACTGTGCCACATTCTCCTTGCAAGGTTTGCCAACTAATTTCCCTTTCTCTAGTCTCTTCCTTTCATTCCTTTAATATCCAGCCAGTTTCCCTTCAGGTCCTACCATGTCTCAGGTGTGGCTCTAGGCTCTGGGTTCAAGGCTGCCCAAGGGACTAGCCCCCGTAGCTAACATTCCAGGGGTGGAATACCATGAAGAAACAGGCGCTTAAATGCATCGACGGACGAGAGGTCAGCTGGGGGCAGTGCTGTGAGAAGAATGAAAGCACTGTGGCATGGCAGAGGGGACTGGGGTCTGCGGTAGCTGGATTGCGATTCGGAGCAGAAAGAATATAGAGGAAGAGATTTTTTCAGACAGAGGGGAAAAAACTAGGGCGAAGGGCACATGGTGGGGACAGTCACAGCAAGCTCAGGGACCCAACAGGTTGCTCAGGACACTGGAGCGTGGTGGGTTTGGGGCCGAGTTGCAAGAGTTGAGGTCCAAGAGGCAACCAGAGGCCAGACTGTGCAGGGCTTTATAAGCCCCAGTGAGGAGTCCAGACTTTATTCTAAGTTTGACAAGAAGCCACCAGGATATTTGAAGCGAAGAGTTAACTGCGTATGACTTACATCTGAAAAAAATTATTCTGGGTTGTGGGGATGATGAAAGGAGAAGCGTGGAGACCTGCTGGGAGCTACAAGCCAGAGACAGCAGCCGCTTGTCGTAGGTGGTGTTGGGGATGGAGAGAGTGGGCAGGCGTGGCACTGCTTTTGTCATGTTTACCATTTTTAAAAATTGTGGTAAACTATGCATGACGTGAAATTCACCCCTCGAAGCATTTTGAGGATGCTGTTCAGTGGCGTTCAGCGCATTCACATTGGTGGGCACCATCGCCATCCGTCTCCAGAACTTTCCTTGCAAAACCGAAGCTCACCCAACTACCCATGAAACGACAGCACGTGCTGGCCTAGGAGCACGCATGCTCGGGACAGCAGCTCGAAGGAGGAGTGGTCATGGATTTGGGCGCTGAGTCCAGACTTCGGAGGTGCTCCGTGGGGCTGGGTCGAGGTGCCGGCACTGGAGGTGCTCTTCACCTGGCCACTCTCTCCACTTCCCAGCACAGCCAGGTGAGTCTCTGCGGTTCCTGTGGACGCCTCCCCGCTCCCAAACCCTTGGCTCCTGTTTCTCCACCTACATGCCGCCCGCCCTGTTCCTCCTCGGGCAGATCCCACCCACCCATGCATTCTGGCAAAGGACGCAAACAAGAAAATGTGCCATTTTTAAAAGAGACTGTTCTCCACGGCCAGCCTCGGTTCATGTATTCCTTCAGCTCTTCATCTGCCCGGGACTCACGCACTCCCGTGATGTTTCGCTTCAGGAACCCAGGCAACCCGATGGTTTACCCTCCCACCTGCCCGATTTGACCTCTTTGTCTTTAATTAAACCAACTAATCTGGACAAGTTGCCACCTGGCCATGATAAACAAAGGTGCAGAATTCAAGAGTGTGCCTTTCTGAGAGCAGCATTCCCTTAATTACAGTCACCCTGGACCCCTTCTCAGTTTGCCATCTCTGTGTGTCCACCTAGGTCACTTAATACCCCCACGGAGATGGTTATTGTTGGAACTTAGCCGTATCTTCAAATGAACCTTTGTATAAACTACACAAAAGTAATGCAAGTGTATTCATATAGAAACATATAAAAAATACCACATATCATCTTAGCATATATCATCTTAAAAGTCTTTGTCATGTCGACAAAGCAGTGTTAGTGAACTAGCTAGATACAGCAGGACTCTGAGGGCTGGGGCCTGAAGGTGGCTGTCTGTCGTAAAGACAGATGGGCAAGGGCTAGAGAGGTTTCACAGCAAGTGAGTGCCATGCTGGGGCTTTCTGAAATAATCAGAAAAGCTAGAAAAGAACGGACGCAATAGAAATATGGGCATAAATTCACTGAAAGACACACAGGGTCTGTCTGGAAAAAGTCCAGCCATTGTTAATGTCACGAGAATGATTTGCTGATGTCCATGTAAACAGGCAGACAGGAGTGCGCATATGTGAACAATGATGATGTCACTGTACTAGTCAGTGGGGGTGGTAGACACCATTGAGTGAGCATGTGTACTGTGTGGCTGTTGTATTGAAAATAACTGAGTGAATAGAGCAACAAATCTGCATCAGATTTTACATTAAGCTTGAACTTTCCTCCATGGAAACTATTCAGATGGTTCAGAAGCCTGCAGCTCTGGGCAGCTGGTGATTGGCAGCTTCATCGTGACAGTTCGCCTGCTCATGCATCACGTCTTGTGCAGAGTTTTTTTGTAAAACATCAAATCATCCAAGTGACTCAGCCCCCCCCCCCGACAACCCTTATTTGGAACCCTGAGACATCTGCCTTTCCCCAAATCTAAAATCACCTTTGAAAGGGAAGAGATTTCAGACCATTGATGACATTCAGGAAAACATGATGGGGCAGCTGATGGCAACTGGGAGAACTGTGTGAGGTCCCAAGGTGCCTACTTGGAAGGGGACTGAGATGTCATTGTCCTATGTACAATGTTTCTTGTACCTTGGATCTTCTTCAATGAATGTCTCTGATTCTCATATTACATGGCTGAATAACTTCTGGACAGACCTCATGTGCCAGAATGTGCATAGCTTCATTTTCTACTTTCCAAAACCTGGCGCCTACTCAAATGCTCATTAAGAGTAGAATGGACAGCCTTGGCCAGGTGGCTCAGTTGGTTAGAGTGTTGTCCCACCACACCAAGGTTGTGGGTTCGATCCCAGGTCAGGGCACATACAAAAATCCAACAGGGAAAGTGTCAATGAGTGGAATGGCAATCTGACATTTCTCTCTCTTCCTTCTTTCCTCTCTCTCTAAAATCAATACATGAAAATTTAAAAAATATCTGTTAAAGTAGAATGGGTAAATTGTTTACGATCATTCACAGAAAAGGACACTACTTACCACACAGCAGCAAGCATGAACGATCTATAGCTACATGCAGTCACATGGACAAGTTCCACACATGGTGTTTCAATGCCTCAGCATGTGTCTCCTTGGCCTAGAATGAGCCTGGCACGTGGAATGCTCTCAGCAAATACTTATGGAATGGATGGTCTCACTTTATCCTGCACCGCCCTCTAAGGTCCGTGGGACGGGTCCCGGAATTTCTGCTCATGGACGAGGAGCCTGAGATGTAGAAAGGCCACGTGATTTATCCCAGGTCGTGCAGAATGCGACCGACTGCCACACTAGGACGTCTGTCTCCCACATCGCTCTGGAAACCGCGCAGCGCACCACGGACCTCAGGTACACGGCTGTTCCCTTTGTCTTTTAGTACAAATAACATATTTCAGCTTCTTTTGTTGTTGTTAAATCATTTTCTGAGGCCTAACTCGGAGATGTTTATTTCCATTCGGGGACATTTCAGCCTGGGTTCCGAAAGGGAAAAGGGCCAGCAGGCTGTGCGTTCAGAGAACGGGGCTTGGGGGGGAGGGGCAGTGCCGGGGAGGAGCGTACTGGAGAGATTTATGTCCAGGCATTGCAGCGAACTGTCATTCTGCCTGAGTAAGTGTGGCTAGACACAGGAAGGGGAGAACAGGATATCGCGGCAGCTCTCAGGCTTAATGGAATGTCAGGCGGACAGATGGGACCGGGCTGTCCTGGGAACTGTCAAAAGGAGACACTCGAGGAGGCTTCGGAGAAATCTCTGCACAGATGCCGGTGAACTGGGGCTGGGCACATGCTTCCTATCGATTCAAAAAGGGTCCTTGGTGAAATATGAAGAGGAAAAAAAAGGCTCCTTCTGTCCAAATTGTCTTTCTAGATCAACCTATGTTCAGGGCAGAAGGAAGCAGGGGTCGGGGTGGGGTGGGGTGGAGGGTGGACACACTTGTTAAGACATGGATTTCACTTAGGGTTAGATTTACATTTTAATTTTAAGAATCGAAAGTGACCCGTCACACCCTTTGAAACCCCGAGAATGTTTACCCGGAAAGGATCTTTCTGAAGCCCCAGAGGCCCCAAGATGACGGGGATGAAGTTAACAGCAATGTCTGAGGGTAAACGGAGACACACAAGTCAAAAATAGGAAAAGGTAAGTTCTTGTCAAATAGTTCTTTTTGGTTGAAAAAAACAATGAGTTTGCCAATTTCGAGGAAGAGTCGCTGAGGACTGACAGATTGGTTTCTGCAGGTGAAAGCAACCCTGAGCTGTGATGACAAACTCGTGTTGAGAAGAGGACATGGGAGAAAAAGCACAGGCCAGATCTGCAGGTGGTCGCAGGGAGGTGCGTTTTTTAGAAGCTAACGGGCAGACTGGTCCATCAGGAGCTGTGAACTGAATGAACGGGGACACACGATTTCTGCAGAGGATTTGAAAAGTGTCTGTCTGGTTTTTATGTGAGGAAGCGTGACATTCTGGGCATGTGTGAAGGCCCGGCTCCCACAAAAACACTCAGAAGCCAGAAGAACTACACACTCGAACTGCGTACTCAAAATGCATCGCTGAGCTTACGAGGGAGTAAGGGGCATCCGCAGTCCCAGGTGTTCTTGTGCAGACATCTGCGTGCACAGAAGGGTGGGCTGGAGGGATGTGGGTGGGCGGACCTGTGGGTCGTGCCGATAACTAAGCTGCTGTGTCTTCGCTCCACCCAGCCATCTCTGTCCTGCTTCGTGGTGCTGGCCTGGGACCCTGCCAACCCGTTTCTCTGTGGCTGGTTGGCTCTCCAGCTGTGCTCAAGGAGGGCCACTGAAAAGAGACCAGAAGGCTAAAGCTCGGGGAGGAACTTTCTTCCTCTTCCTGGGTCACCCTTCCCCCCACTAGCATCCCCCAGCCAAGCCGGCTCTTCACCTGGCAGGGACAGCTGCTTGCAGGGGCCGTTGGTTCCAGATTCCCTGGTCTCTGAGAACAAGCCGCAGTTTGCTGTCTGAGAAGCCACCAAATGGGCAGCGCCCTTCTGGGTCCCAGCTCTTCGTGGCCTCCCCTCCCGTGGCCTCCCCACCCCAGCCTTCCATTCTGTTTTCCAAGCCCAGGGGTACTGTGACAGCTGCTTTTTGGTTACTCGACGTCACATCCCATCGCCATGTTACTCTTTTGTCCTTCAATAGTTCTCGAAGCCCATCCCCAGTATTAAAGGGCCTGTTAACATAACTGACGTGGTCTCTATCAGCTGACTGCCCCGTGACTACAAGGCCTAGGGTGATTTTCTCTGATGCAGTCGGAGGAAGATGCTGCATCTGGCCTTCAGTCCAACAGTGAGGGACACCCCGGGTACCGCAAGCAACTGACCTGGAGGCCAAAATCCCTGTTCACTCCGGTGTTGGGCCTTCAGAAAAAACAGCTGGATGGGGAGTTGGTAGTTAGTATTTGGGGCGGGGCTTTTGTGGGGGATACCTGGTCTCTCCAGGGTTGCCTGTGGCAACAACACAACACAACACACACACACACACACACCCCTTGGAATCCACTGATTTGGGGGTCGTGGCTCCCTGGGAAGCATCACACAAGCTCTGCAACCACCTGAGATTATCTCTGTAGTGGCTTTTGTCTGTGCGGAGCTGAAGGTCTCCTTTGGAGACTCCATGTGCCAGTCGGGGCCTGTGTGTCCCGATGAGAAAGCCCCAGGCATGCAGGTCGGCTGTCTGGGACTCTGTGTTGCACTTGTGCCTGGCAACTACTTACAACCTTGGATTGATTAGTAAAGCTTGGGGCTGGGTGTGGTCTCTCATTTGCCCGATTCTTAGTCTTAGCCCCGAATGCTACTGGGGCTTCACTGAACTGTAGGAGTGAACAAGCAAGAGGAAGGTGTGGGATGCAGGCCTTAAGGGATCCCAACAGTAAGAGAAGTGAAGGGCACCCCCAGGACAACGGCCAGAGGACGCCGGTCTGACTGGAGAATCAGTTTCAGCAACAGGCGTTCTTGCCTGGGATGGTCTCTTACGGTCCAGTCTTGCCCCGGCCGGGGCTGGCCTAGACTGTTGTGGGCACTTGGCTTCCTGTGGTCACATGCTGATACAGCTCTCGTTGTCTGCTCTGTGCCACAAACACGGGAGGCAAAACGTCAAAGCCTTTAGGAGAATATGTGATCTTAAGCCAAAGCACAAGAACTAACTACAAAATGAAATTTATACTTAACTCCATTAAAATTAAAAACTGTTCACCAAAACGTACCATAAAGAAAGCAAAAAGGTGAAGTCCCCATTGTCCGTATGTGTGTGCAAGTGTGTGTTGGGGGGTATTCACAACACACACACACAAAGGCTTATTATGCTCGAATGCATCGAGGCACATTCCTACCTTAATACACGAACAACTCCTGCAAGTCAGCAAGGAGAACACAAAATGGGCAGAGGACATGGGCAGGCGTGTCGCCCAAGAGGAGAACCAGGATGGGAACGCACACGTGAGAACGTGCTGAGTCATTTCCCTCCACCAGACAGGCAGAACTTCAGGAGTCCTGTCCCACAAAACGTGGAGGAAGAGAGAAGTTCGCTGTCACTTGCGGGAGTCCCCTGCGGTGACAGCATGCGGGAAACCATCTGGCGCTGTCTGGCAAACCTGAAACCACGTCTCCCGTAGGAATGAGCCCTTGCACCCTGGAGCGGAAAGCTGGAGGTTGTGGGGTGGGGGTGGGGCTGAACCAAAGCTGGAGCCTTCACGTGGCCGTGGTCTTGTCCTCTGGTTCGCTGGCTTGTGTCTCCCACGTACCTCAGTGGACGGAGAAATATCGTTTTCTCTACGTACAACAATATCGATAAGTCTGGAAGGGCCTGCCCACAAAATATTTATAGAATAGTCATGGAAGTATTGTTTAACCTGGAAACACCCCCAAGACCAGTAACAGGCAACTAATAGCAGAGTGTATTGTGATATAGCCTTCAAATGGAACACTTATACAGAAGTGAAAATAAACTTGAACTGCTGAACACTAACCATAGATGACTTTCAGAACACAGGTACAAGGAAAAAGCAATTCGATGGTCCCTAAAATAGGACTCTATTTGCATCAAGTGCAGAAACATTCAAAACTGAAAAGTATTTGTTTAGAAATGTATTATTTACATATGCAGTAAAAATGATAAACCTGTAATTAGAAAGGTGGTAACCCTGGGGGCATGCTGGAAGCTTCCAAGGCATTGTGGGTAAACTGGATTTTTAAAAAATCACATATCATAATTATGTATGTACATTAGCTATGTGTACATCAAACAGGTATATATATAATACCTCTGCAGTTTTATTGTAAGAAGTATTCCATAGATAGATAATCTTTTTTCAAAAGGCATGAAAAGGTAGATGTGAAACTTCAGTTTTGCAAAACATCTACTTATTTCATGAGTCCGAAGGCACACTTTCCCCTACACATGTGGTAAGATCTCTGGAATTAGGAAGCATCTGAAGATCGTTACTGAGCCTGTGGCAGGTGCGCTATAGTCGTCAAGGTCATTGACGTGCATGAACTTGTTCATAACCAGTCATATCACACGCGAACCATGTGCACCATCGGCTCCATGCACTTTGATTTCAAACATTATTTAAAATCTCTTTAACAAGATGGCATTATGACTTGATGTCACTGTGTCCTCGTAAAGTCACAAAACCCCACAGCTTAGAAACACATTTTGTATTGGTGAGGCCGAGGCAAATATTCAGTGTTGGAGAAAACCGTGTGATTTTACTGTTTCTTGCAAAGCAATGACTAAGCACCGAGACCGGAGAAAGGAAAATATCCACAAGTTGGTGATCTTCTGTTTTGCTCTGGAGACACAAAGGACTGTCTAATCCATGCCCAGCCACCCAGCTAGAGGTGGAAGAAACCGAGGAACATTTCAAAGCAAGTAGGTATGACAGATTAATTCATTTCTGTGTCATTTTATTTTTCTTAGAGGGGGGAAAAAAGAAAGGATGAGTTGTTATGACCTGTAGCACCTTAGATTTGCTGTAGTTTTTCCATATATGTAAATAAAATAAAGTCCAAAGGAATTATACATCAGAATATAGCTGACTCGTGGGATTTCAAGTGATCAATCCTCTCCACCTTTGATTTTTCTAAAAAGATTTTGTCTGTCTTTAGAGGGGAAGGGAAGGAGAGAGGAAGAGAGAAATATCAATGTATGGTTGCCTCTCGTGTGTCCCCCGCCAGGAACTGGCCTGCAACCCAGGCATGTGTCCTGACTGGGAATCGAACCTCGATCCTTTGGTTTGCAGGCCCGTGCTCAATACACTGAGCTATGCCAGCCAGGGCTTCCACCTTCGATTTAAAAAATATATATATTTATTTTTAGAGAGAGAGAAGTGGAAGGAAAGAGTGGGAGAGAAACATCAATGTGTGGTTGCCTCTCATGTGTCTCCTTCTGGGGACCTGGCCTGCAAACCAGGCATCTGCCCTGACTGGGAACTGAACGGGCAACCCTTTGCTTCACAGGCCTGTGCTCAATCCATTGAGCCACACCAGCCAGGGCTCCACCTTCGATTTTTCAAAAAAGGTTTTTAGAGAAAAGGGCAGGAGGGAGAGAAACATCAGTGTGTGGTTGCCTCTTGTGCACCCCCTATTGGGGACCTGGCCCGCAACCCAGGCTTGTGCCTGACTGGGAATAGAACTGGCGACCCTTTGGTTCACAGGCCAGCACTCAATCCACTAAGCCACACTAGCCAGGGCTGAATTATTGAGTTTTGTCTCTCCAAGCTCCATTGACCCTTCTAAAGGTTTTCTTGTTTCCTTATATCCTGGTTCTTCCACTTACTTATCGAAGTACCAGTTTTTCAGAACAGACGGTAGAATTCCTTTTGCAGCATCTGCAGCAATCGGACACGTTAGGGATCTGGTGGGAGGGCTGTAACCTCAGATTTTGAGTACATTCATCTTTGCATCCCTGGTGCTGGGCACGAAGTCAGGGCCCAACATTTGTGCACTTCCCAGAACGGCAGTTCAGGGGCAAATGCTGGCTATACCGTGTTCTCCTCCCCTGAGAAAATCATCTGTGTCAGTGTATCGTGAAAAACTTCTTGCTCTTGACTTAATCACAAAGATAGCTAAGCAGCAATTTTAGGAAATGTAAGATACTCTTGCATATAGATGAACAATAAACAAACAAAAATCAAAGTGAAGCAGGAAAATAAGGACGCAGCCTTTTTTCAGCATTTGTGTGAGTTCTAATTGCCCCCACTGTGACCAAAGTGGTTCGGTTTTATCAGCTGCCTAGATGTCTGGGTCAAAGTACCCCATTGCTGCCTGTGAGCCTGCCTCCCGGGTGAAGATGGCGCCTCCCTCCCCTGCGGCTACCCAGCAAGAACCCTGGCCTGGGGTTTGCAGACAGTTCAGTCTCAGCCTCGCGGGTTCGAGGTGCGATCTGGTCGGAAGAGCAGTGCCCCCTGATGGCATGCCATTGGATTCTCCCGGGACATGCTATCGATGGCTCGTGTTTAAACGTGAAGCTGGAACAATACGGCCAAGACACATCAGTTAAAGAAGCGGTTTTCACAGGGAGTAGGTCTGAAGTTCAGAAAAGAAGAAATCTTACTGCTGAAGTTTTGGGAAACATTTTATAATTTATATATAAAATCTCAGTAAGAAACCATGTAAAATGACAGAAATATCCACTTTACATTGCGTCAAAAAAATTCACACACTGAATGTAGATTTTAATTACAAAACAAGAATATGAATAAAACATTTTAAAATAATCTCAATTATTTGGCAACTCATCACATCATTGCTACAGACAAATTTGATCTTAAGAAAAGTTTAATCTTATGAAAAACATAAGTTGGACAGTTTGCTCATATGGGAGATTAAGGATGTTTAAAAAAGGACCCGGCAATAAAGCCAGTTTCTAGTCGGTAATAATTATGTAGGAAACAACATAAAATCCTGGAGCATGACAGGAGTGGCCTAATCCTCAAAGCGTTTCTCTTCTCTGAATTGATGGTGTGGAAAGAACGTGGGCGAAGCCTCGGAACAGCGGAGGGGAGCGAACACGGACTGCGGGCCGGGGAGGGCGTTTCTGCCGCAGGTGGCAAACGGGATGGAACTGTGGCTGAGCCAGTACCTCTTTCACCAGTGGGGCTGGCAGTGCAGTCACAGATGAGAGTATGATCTGAAAACGAGTGACATCCTTAAAAAAGTCGCAACTGTGAACAGAAAGGCCACGGGGCCCCTTGAGCTAAACTACTTTACTTGAGCACATGCGAGAAGGCTCTGCATTTCCTGCCTGATCATGTTCATAGTTACAGGCAGGCAGTCCTAAACACTGCTACTAGGGACTGCATAGCATTTAAAATCCTTTTAATTAAAAAAATAATAAAATAAAATAAACAGATATATAGTAAAGTTCACAGATAAGTTTTCTCTGTAAAATAAATAAAGTGTTCATTGATTAGCATCATACACAGAGTAAAATACAACCTATTTTTACATGTTTATAGACTGTACACAGACGACCAGCAGGCAGCCTGGTGTCGGAAGGGCGGAAGGGTTTGCACTCCAGATGTGCCCCGTCGGGAATCCCAATTTCCAATGTTAAAATATACAACTACTTTGCTTTGAGTTGATACAAAGTAAACTTATTTTCCTTTATCTGAAATAAATGTACATAATATCTATCTTCTATGAACAACAGTTTATAAAGCCATTTAAAACATAACAAGAAAAAGCTTGCACCTAGGAACTTAGAGCACATGCAGGTACTTTCCTTGGTTAAAAAAAAAAAGCCTGCGCCCAAGGCTGGAGCTTTCTCCATCTCCTCCACGTGTCCGCTCAGGATTACCGCTTCGACTTCTTCACCGGGGCCTCCTCCGCCCGCTGCTGGCCTCGCGTGCGGGCCCCCGGGGGGCTGGCCTCCCTCTTGCGTTTGGTGGGAGGGGACTGCTGCGCCTTTGACCTGCGGCAGACATGAGTCAGGCAGTGGTGAGAGTGAGAAGGAGCTGCTTCAAGTGATTTGGGAGTTAAAAAAAAAAAAGATTTTTGAACTTGGGAGCCAAGAAAAGAAAACCTGGGTAAGGTTCACACGCAGGAAAAGGAGACAGAGTCTAGGAGAGCCTGTGCTGAGTGGTCACCTGCAGAGCCCCCACAACACCCCCAGAGCAGTCAGAACCGTGCTCTGGTTCCAGCGGGGCCATGCTCTGGGTGTTGACTTGGTCAACCTGACCTTCCTCTTTGGGCTCAGCTGTTCTACCTATGAAACAATCAACAGCCCCCGCCCCCCCCCACGGCCCCAAGTGGAAACAACCGGCAAGAACACGACAGGCTCGCGCCTACTCTGTCCCAGGAGGTGCAGTCTCAGCGTGGCTCACAGCTGACAGCTGGTGACACTCTACACTCTCCCTGCCTGCAGCCCAGGCCTGTCTCCACGCTGCTACCAGAATTATCTGTGGGCAACGCCAATTAATCACGTCTCTATCTCTGGCTCCGTGACGCTTTCAGGATAAAGTCATCCACAGCAGAACCCACCAAGTCCTTAATTGTATACGCCTGACTTTGCACCATCTGGCCCACAGTCCTGCCGAACACACAATGTTCTTCTACATTTCATACTTGGGCATGTGACATTCTGTGGAGAGAAGGGGCACTCCACACCTCCCATCTGGCAAAGCTCATTTTAAGCCCCAGTGAAAAGCAGCTCCTTGGGGAAGCTGCTCTTGGNACGACAGGCTCGTGCCTACTCTGTCCCAGGAGGTGCAGTCTCAGCGTGGCTCACAGCAGACAGCTGGTGACACTCTACACTCTCCCTGCCTGCAGCCCAGGCCTGTCTCCACGCTGCTACCAGAATTATCTGTGGGCAACGCCAGTTAATCACGTCTCTATCTCTGGCTCCGTGATGCTTTCAGGATAAAGTCATCCACAGCAGAACCCACCAAGTCCTTAATCGTATACGCCTGACTTTGCACCATCTGGCCCACAGTCCTGCCGAACACACAATGTTCTTCTACATTTCATACTTGGGCATGTGACATTCTGTGGAGAGAAGGGGCACTCCACACCTCCCATCTGGCAAAGCTCATTTTAAGCCCCAGTGAAAAGCAGCTCCTTGGGGAAGCTGCTCTTGGGAAGTCCTGCAGCACCGACCATTGTCATTCATCCACTGCGCTTTTCCCAACAGAGGGTAACAGGCCTTACTTTAAAACCAAGGATGAATAGAACACATAGAAAACACCCTTGGTGGCACTTCAAGCCTGGCTCATGGAACTCTGGTTTCACTTACAGGAGCAGTATTGCAACATGCATCCCTGCTGTGTGCGGCTGTCGAAAAGGTCTGGAAGTCCCACACGTCTCCCCGACGAGACAGGATGTGTCTCCAGAGTAGCTGCTGGGTTGCAGCCAGTTCCCAGCTCCAGTGCTTGGTACTAAGTCAGCACCTGGAAAGCTGAGCCCGCAGGGGTGGGGCTTCACCCATAGGAAGGCATGTTTGCTTACTGACCCTTTGACAGCCAAAGTAAATAAACTGAGTCAAATATGGGTGCATACGATGAAGTTTCAGCACCTTTCGCCTACTCTGAGTTGACTGCAGCCCATCACGAACCGTGTCTAGGGCAGCCACCAGTCAGGCATTGAGCCCTGTGCACTGGACAGGTGGGGCATCTGGTGCTGTGCCAGGTGCGATGCAGCAGAGAAAGCAGTGTAGGGTCAGTGCGCTTCTCCTCGTGACACGAGCTGAGGCTGGGGGGAGGGGTCAGCAGGCCCTCCCTCTCCACCCAGAGTGTGGTCTGACTAGCAGACTGGCAGCACCCGGAGCTTGTTACAAATGCAGATGCTCAAGCCCCGCCCAGCCCCCTCACCCCGCCAGAATCAGAACCTGGGTCTTCAAAAGAGCCTCCCTGACAGGTCTGCACATTTTAGGAAATGATGAACATGTCTTTTGGAGATTCTTCTCACCTAAAAAATAAGGAAAACACTACGTTTTACTTGATGAGGGTTCATGGAAGAATCTGTGTGCACGAAGCCTGGCACTGAGTTGGATGCCCTTTCTGTGCACGGGGACGACGATGCATCTGGGCGTCACAAGCACGCTGTGCAGATCGATGTGGTGGGAGAGGTCAGAACGGGTTCCGTGCACCGTGCGGGTCTGGCACTTCCTGCTGCTACAACGCGCAGAGAGTAAGACAGTCCCTGACCTCAAGGAACAAGCTTGTAGCCCAGAGGGGAGAACACAGCTAATAAAGTGACAGCACATGCCGCCTCACCTGCACAGCCTGACCCGAAGGGCGGTGGGACGGGGAGCTGGGGACGGCGGTGTCGGGGTGGAGGGCACTCAAGCGAGAGCAGCACCAGCCGCCTCACCTGCACAGCCTGACCCGAAGGGCGGTGGGACGGGGAGCTGGGGACGGCGGTGTCGGGGTGGAGGGCACTCAAGCAAGAGCAGCACCAGCCGCGGAGCAGGACCCAGCTCAGCCTATGGGGGCAGCCAAGGCCTGGGCCGCGGCAGGCGCCTCATGGTCACGCCCTGGCCTCTCCAGCTCCCGCCGAAGTGGAAATGGCTGTGGGCCAGCACTGGCTCCACCGTGCTGCGCTGACTTAACCAAACACCCAGATCTGTGACCACTCAGGAAAAGCACGCCTCACCCTCCATCCTGGCGCATCTGAGGCTCACGGGTGTTGAGGCCAGGCCTATACAGGGGGCCCTGAGGGGAGGCCGACTGGTGAGGCCACCCAGACTCCCTTTGCACCCTTGCCATTGCATTGGGATAGGTTCCCACCTGGGAAGCCAGTGATCCCCAGAGCTACCTGGTAAGATGAAGGTCAATGAGCTCTGGGAGAAAGTGCCGCTGTGTCAGAAGTTGTCTCAGGTGGTTAAAAATGACCTGGAGTGTGAGCAGGGACTTCCCTCACAAGTGGGGCAGACCGACTAACTTTTACACTGGTGGGTAAGTCCTCTCTGGCTGGTTTTGGAGATTTCTAGGAGATCCTGCAGGTGGCTCACCGGGTGCTTTCCGAACTAGATTACAGAAGCTCTGGGTGGTGGCCGCCCTGAGCACCAGGCCCTCAGGAGCTTCAGAGGACTAGGCTCCTCGGGGTGAGTCACAGAATAGGGACTCAAAGCAGGAAAATAGTTGGTCCTCTGGGACACAGTTAATAAGCAGACCTCACGTCATCTGAGGCTGCTTTGCTCTGACGGTGAGAGTATGTAGTGACGCAGAGGAATAAGAATCTGTGACAGTCAGAAGACACACAGGCGACAAGATAAAGGTCTCAGAGGTGCTTGTGAGACAAGAAAAGAGGCTGAGGTCATGAAGCACAAATTCACAAGGTGGGTCCACGTGGTCAACAGCATGAGAGTCACGTTGACAGCAGACCTGAGTCGCCAGCAAAAACGCTAAGAAAAAGGACTTGCTGAGCGAGCACGAAGGTCAAGGTGAGGGAACTCAGGACCAACTGCACACTGAAGCGCAGTGCCCAGGGCGTGAGGCGGGACAGTGCTCCTTTGTGTGCGTCAGCCGGTACTGGGTGTGGAGCATCTGCTTCTTAAAGAGGAGCCAAACTGAGAACAGGGGCGGGGCGGGGCTCGACCAAGAAGAGGAGCCCCAGCAGCTACCTTCAGGCCTTTGAGGGGAAGCTGGGCAAAGGCCCCAAGGATAGAAGCTGCAGGGGGCTGGCTCCTACTGAACCAGGACACAGGGCCAGGAGGTGGCTTTCCTGGCCACCGTGGTATATGCTGGCATACTGACTGAGGCACTGATCGCTTCCCTGTACTGACCCGCTGACCCCTAGCCCACCCGACCTTGGGAATCCTGGACCAATCAACTAATCAGCTCCAAGAAATCTGAACCAAAGAGGAAAGAATCCATTTGTAAATCAAGTACATCAAGGAAGAACATCGATAAATCCAGGTGATTATAAAACCGTACTGTACTCAGGTAACATTTATTTTTGAGGAATGAATTTTAAAGGGCAAATACGACAGCTCCTTTTAGACACTCACTTGAAGATGCCTAGAAGGCCTATGGGACTTTCTTTGAGACGGGCTGTACTGCACCAGGTGACCTTCCCACGATTTTTAAGAGGGAGGTGGCGGTGCTGCTGGGGTGTCCTGTGCCTGCATGCAGGGGTGTGGGGCTCCAGCACCTCAACCCTCTCCTATCAACAGGAATCTCGATTCTGACTCCTGTTTACCTTCTATCTATCTGAACTGCCCCACCTGGCACAGGAATATGAAATCTCCACCTCCCTTCTAGCCAGGGGAGCACCTGCAGACTTCCAGCTCCAAACCTGACCTCTGAGGAAGTGCGCCAGGACACAAAGGGCTGATAAAGTCCAAGGTTGGAGGAATTAGAAATCGGGAGACTTTAAGTCTTTATGTAAACATAGGACACCAGCATGACAGGTGTTAGTAAGTGATACTCTGGAAATAAATTTTCGTGAACTTTCTAATTAATCTTGGATAAGGAAGTTACAGATGATACCTTAACAAGCGGTGAATCACACTAAAAGCAGGAAATACTCTCACTTTAGAGAAAGTCATGAAAACTGCAGACTGACTCAGCATCTCTCACAATGTGCTGCGGGCAAAGGAACAGTGAAGGATGCTCAGGGTATAATGACACAGGCTGAGGGGCAGAGTGTCCTTGTGTCCTGGGCAAATGGTCTGCTCAGACCAAGCGGACAGGTTCCTTCCCTGCAAGGCTGTGCTGAGACCTGACTATTCCCACGCACACTGTGATGTAAGGCGAGAGGTCATTGGCATTGCGCAAACTCATCTGACCATGACACTCTTTTCCAGAGGCTTCTGGCTATGCTAGGGTTTGGCAAACATGAAATAACCAGTCATTTAAGTTAAAAATGGTCACATGTGGGCAATTTCACGTGACCAGCCTCTCCATGGCACTGGTTAGAGGTGTCTCCCACAGACAGGGCGCTCTCTCCCTCCCTGGATGGAGCCTGCCGCTCGAAAGGACTGCTGGACCCATCTGCGTTTCCACCCACGGCGAGCCGCACTTCAGAGACGGGTGCTCATGTGCGATAACCACTGTGAAGGAACTGGACGGGTCCCACCACACAGGCACCTAACACTGGCAAAGATTCTGAAGCAACGCTCCATCACGGTTTAAGACAGAAACCAGGTTCTTCAAGGAGAACCGACATGCCAGAGGGCCGAGAGCACGTGCTGTCTGCTGGAGACACAAGGAAGAGAACAGCTTGCACTGCGGCACGAGCGCGCCACTGAAAGCAGCAGCCCCACGAAACTTGAGCTGTTTCCCGTATGGAGGTGGGGAAGGGTCTCTGGAAGCTCTGCTTTGCCCTGTTACCTCTGAGCCTCTGATCTGGTGGCAGACCTGGTGGTGGCTCCCGAGGGCTCGTCGTCTTCCTCCTCTTCCTCCTCCTCCTCAGACTCCTGGTCTTTCTTGTCCTCGGGTGCCTCAGAGACGGATTTCTGGCGTTTTCTTTCTGGTTCTGAGGATTCTGTTCAAACAGAAGGGGAACACCTGGATTGTACAATTCCCAAAGACTTCAAAAGGCCAGAGCCACGGGGTTCAGGGCGCAGGGTATTAGGGACTTAGGGGCAGAAGTGGTTTTCCACTTCCTTTCTGCTTCAGCACTTGCAGCCCACCACTGTTTAACTTAGTCTCAAACACATTTGGGAGAGTTTACTTAGGCAGTTCACAGCCAGCACTCACGCAGGCTTCGCAGGCTCTCAGAAACACATCTGGGATGTGCCATTTCTGACACGGGATTAGAGCCATTTCACACGTATTTACGTAATACTAATATTAGCTGTACCCCGCTGACTTTTTCCTCATCTAAAGGAAAACTCCGAAAAAGGTGATTTTGAAATACTAAGAGCCCATAATCAGGATCTGCTAGGAACATACCAGCATCGTCAGATAAAGTCAGCGAGCGCTTGGGCTTTCTTCCTCTCCGGCGCACGCTTGCTACTGTTTTCTCTTCACTGTCATCCTGGAAGAGTTACATTCGAGTTGACAGAGCAGTCCATTGCACATGTACTGAGTGTGTTTCTCAAAGACATATCTTGATAAGAAAACCAACACTTACATTGCTTATACTTCTTTCCTGCAGGGCCCCTGTTTCTTTATTGGACTCATCTTTAAGAAAAAGGGAATCTCTGCATTAATACTTGATTAGTGCAAGACTAAATGTCAACAGTCCAGCTGTGGTCTATGAATATGCCAGTGCTAATTAATGCATTTTTATACAATTCATCATTGTTTTGTATTAGCCATGTAAAGCCTGAGTCAGAATAACCAGCACGTTGGAATGTCGGTCAAGACACTGAAGATGTGTCATTAATAAGCTCTTGAGAAAGGGAGGAGGAAGGGGACACTGAGAGATCCCCCAAAAGGTACCGGGAACTGCAGGTCAGGACTGCAGATATCACCAAAATCTCAATGTTGCTCTGTAAGTACTATCATCCCATTTCACAGTTAGGAAAAAAGAGGCTCCAGGAACTCAAGCAGTATGCTCAGAGTCACATAACTGAGGAGCTGGGTGACAGCTGGAGTTCTTTGACTAATACTTACGTTATGGTAACTAAATACTTACGTATTGGTACCTAAAAAGTATGTATATGAGACTGTGCTAGCTTGTATTTGTCTGTTCTTTATGTACTTTGCTTTCTCTAGGTGCTACAATTTTCTGAGACTGGATTGGTAAGAAAAATAAAGTTTAGTTCAATATACCATCTTCAAATAGCTAGAATTATGGGATGCTCATGAGACACTCCACAACATAGATACTTCTCATTAGTGATGGGGCCGCGGCAGCTGCCCTTTTCTTGAGTTCAATATATTCAACACTAACACATACGGAAGAGTTGAACCAAGAAAATGCCAACAGAGAAGAATCCTGTCTTACACTGGTCATCATTACCCAGGTTCAGAGAATTACTGCCAAACAACCACCAAACACACCTGCATGGCTTCACTCTGAGTCTTTTAAAGGACATTCAAGTTATGTAACTTCTTCTTATATGGATTTAAAATATTATAATATTGTGACTCAAACTCGTTAAAAGCCAAACATAAGCAGAATCTCCTTTTTAAAACTAAGAAACTAACCAACTGAAGCCTGATGTTAGGTTGCAATGTGCTGATGTGTGAAAAACAAAACATAACAAAAAAAAGAAACTAACCAAGCAAGCAACAAACCTTCTTTTCCAAGAGATGAGCGAGCTGGAGTGTGGCCCCCAGGTCACACAGTTAGCTGTGGAGACGCTGTTAAAACAGTCTGCACCTGCGTGCCCGTGGTGACCGGAGCACGCTGCTGCTTTGGTCCGGGGTAGCTTCTCACTCACCCTTCTGCCTACGTCAACCCCTTAAAACCCATTAGTGGATCTTTTTGCTTTTATGTTGTTGCAGACCGCTCTGCCTGGTTCTAGGAATTGTATCTCGACCCCTTGTGGCTAAGGGCGAGGGACGACCTTTGGAATTCGAGCCACAGGAGACAAGGCTTGTCTCTGGTAGCAAAGGCTGCCTCAGTTTCCTCTCCCTACCCCCAAAGCTTGGTTGGAAGTCAATGACTGGTAAGACCCCTCACGGGGGGCTGGGGGGGGCAACCTAAGCCAGACTCAATCACTTAGGAGGCCTTCATGGAAGGACTGGGCGGGGGGGCTGCAATAAAAAGCAATGGACTCTTGCCTGCCCCTGCCAGCTTTGTCAAAGCCAGAGTCCCCATGTTCTCTGGGAGAAGCGCTTCCTGGCTCTAATCCCCTTAAACCTGAATACCTATTGGGGAGGGGTGCAGCTCCTTGCCTTGCTAGAGCATGTCCTGGGGAAAATCTGGCATCACAAAGACCTGCAGATAAACCTGTGAAATCTGCTTTGCTAAGAGTGCATTCATATGTTAAGGGTTCGAGCAGGAAATCCTAAAACTCTGTTTCTGACAGACTGACTCACAGTAAGCCCTCAGATTTCTTTGAAATGTTATCTACTGTTTGATCCTTGCCGCCATGTATTCCTGTGTATTACAACCCAATAAAAAGCCCTGGAAGAGGGGGCTGGAGGCCTTTTCCTCCTAGGAGAAACTGGCCACTGCCCACAGCCTTTTCCCTCTGGGAAAATGGCCACTTCTCCTCCCTAAACAGATCACATTATATCTTGGTCATGATTACTCTCCATTTGTGGCACCCAGGGGGACTTGCGAGGGAAGTTGCCCCCACATTATGTAAGTTATCAAACGATGAAATAAATATACACACACATTGTGAAACATTCTGGAAAATGTAGGCAACATTAACAAATAACATTGAATGTTCTCAGCATCCCATCATCCAGAGTGAATTATTATCAACATTTGTTTGGAACAAGGACAAAACCATTTGAAACAATTTTATCTCCTGCATCCTGGCTTTGTAAGCTGCAAAGGCTGCTTTCAGAATTCTTCTGAGAACAATAGGCTCTTGTGCTGAACTAGTATCTTTGTGATAAGTGTGGCCTGTCCCCAGCCTAGCCTACTTCTCCCTTACACAGGTCCAGGAAATTACCATTTGCACATGGCAAAGTGCCTTGCCTAGTCTTATTCTTGCCTTTGTCCTCCTCTCTGAAAGCTTCCCAGACTTCTAAAATCGAGAAAGGCTCAGATCACAGGAAAAGCCAATATGCACATTCTCTCATGGCTATACAGACAACTGTTTTTTACCAAAAACACTTCGGCAAGAAGCAACGAAACTGTGAAAGCCACCTCAACAGTCTCCCGTGCCCTCCCTCACATCACACGCAGAGCAACACAGCGGGCACAGACCTGTTTGCATTACTTTCAGTTTGCTGCCAGGTGGAGATTGTTCTACCTGCATTTAAAGAAACAAACAGGGCACTGAAGTCAGCAATTTGTCATCATCCCCTGGAAGGAAGGATCGGGACTGCTACTTATTATGCAGGCAGAACATCCAGTCCTCTTTTCTGCAGTGAGGAAGTGTACCGAGTCAACATGGCGGCTCTGCTTCTATCGGGGCTGCCTCGGCCCCCTCCCCGGCCACTCCAGTCCCCGGCACTGGAGGACATGTAGCACAGCCCAATGTTAACGGTCCCAACCCCAGCGAACCAGCTCATACACTGGGAAATGCACTTACACGTGCCCCTTTGGTTTTGCTGTCTTACAGTAATCCTGTGGTCTCTAAGGAAATGGAGCCCCCAAAAGGTCGTGGTGCCACAGGGCTGGGAGTCAATGTGGGGCTGAGGCCTGAATCCTGCATGCTTTTGTCAGGTCAGCGAACATGGGTCTGTCCTTCTAATAATGTCACTGACACTCATGCAATGAGATCCTGATACAATGATTTGGTTGGCCATATACTTCAGGGTCAAAGATAAAGAACGTTTAAAAAGAGCACGTGCCACTGAGGGATTTTCTGCACTGAAATCGGGGTACGATTTACTACAAAAGGAATGTGGCAGAAAGTAGCAACACAGTGAGGCACCAGCAATTTCCCTAAAGAAGCCACTACCTAACACTGCGTAATGCAGCAAATTTCTATATTTTAATGATGGGAGACCACAACAGGTAAGTCCCTAGTAGATTTTTATGTAATCGAACTCACAAGTGAGGAAGGAATCAGACTGTAGAATAATGCGTATGTAAAAATATTAGTAATCTGATATTATTTGAATGGTAATCAATGTTTTATTTAAGAAAAGTCATTTAGAGCTTTTCAAATACTTTTAAAAAATAAAGTTGTTGAAAATATTAGATACTCTATACCCTTTCTAGGTCAAGAGCAAACATTCAAAGAGTTCTCATCTTTTGCAATTACTTACAGTGACAACGCCAGTATCTGCTTTGCAGTCTTCTTCTAAAAAATGCAAAAACAAATCTCACTTAGAAACTCAGCTGGAAAATTGCTTGTGTGAACTAAAAACACGCCAAATACCTACTTGTTTTCAAGGCTGTTTCCACAGGGTGTTTACGAGGTCTTCCTCTTTTCCTTTTAACAATTACTGGCTGATCTTCCTACAAGGAAAAGGAAAACAGATGACTTTTATCCTCTCCGACACAAATGCATCTCCCTTTCTCAAAATGAGATTCAGACCTCCTTCTGTGCCGGCTCCGTCACTTAGAAAACGCAGGCCCTGGGGCTCAGGGCCTCCTTTCTCAGGGCCGTCCCCTTGCCTCCGGCACTGGCAGCTGCATGTGAACCCCCAGTCCTGAGGACTCTGAGGTAACACAATGCACGTAAGCAGTCTGTGTCGGCCCTCCCTTCCGGAATAAATACGCATATCCATTTAAATTGGGGGTTAGTTCAGTCACTTGTGACCAAACATCGTTCCTGATGAAGAACAAAGGAGGCCACTGATTGTCTCATACAGAAGTATGAGAAAACAGAAGGGATTATTTAAAAGACGGCAAACCTGGCAATGGTTGGTTACCTAGAAGATCTGGCTGGGGGACAGGCTGTTTCCCTGGGTTTCGGGCCTGTCCCAGGCCAGTGCAGTTCTGTGCCCCACTGGGCTCTGCAAATCTGAACGGGTCAGGAGTGAGCAGCCTCTGCGGAGGCCGTGTGAACTGGGTCCCGGGTGGGGCTGCTTGCTGGGCCTTCTGCACACCCGGCTGCCGCTCCCATTCTGTCCCGCCCAGACTCCTGGCACAGCAGCACCCTGCTCTCTGGCCCGACGCGGGGGGTGGCTCGGCTGTGCTAAGCAAGCTGCCAGGGTGGGAACCTGACGTGGCCAGAGAGGCACAGCTCTGGTCGGATCCTGTGATAGTGGCTTAACAGAAGTAGGTCTCATACAAATGACCGGATGAAATGAAGACGGAAAGAACAAAATGAATCAAAATGACACTGATAAAATACACTGTAGGAAATGGTGTCCCACTGTACTTAAAAAATAGCTTCTTCGACTCCTTCAAAATAAAGAAAATTTAGGTAACAGCATTTACTGCATTTGCTTTTAGTCCTTGAGTTAATCGCAGAAATAAATATGAAAACCTTCCTTACCTCCTGAGATTTGACGTTGTCATCATCATTTTGCTCTGCCTTTTCGCCAGCAGCTTCACCGCTGCTGTATTCGTCTGCAGAAACAGTGGAGCTCAGTCACAGCTGGGGACATGGCCAGTCTCATGGCTGTGACACCACCCAGGTGACTGGCACAATCCCTGTCACACGTGCACATGCGCTCCACTCTCAGGCCTGTGCCACCAAAGTTAGTAAGCCAGAGTCTGGTTAACTGGTAAGCAGCACACTTTGGGTGGAACTGGATCCAAATGAGAAATGACACCCAAGCCCTACAGATGCCAAGCAAGTGGGTGACTGGAAGGTCACAGGGAAGCGAAGGAGGGAAGGCTGTTTCAGCGGGTGAATGCTGGCTGCCTGCAGGGTTAGTCTCTCACAACTCGTCTCGCGGATGCAGAACTCACCTCTTTCTTCCATGGCCCTTGAAGCAGCACCGCTTGTGTTGGGACTTGTTTTAGATGATTCTTCCAAGTCCCCAGAGCTCTCGTCCTGTGGAGCAGTTAAACAAGAGGCCTCTTTTCAAACTGCTTCCAGTCATCCTCCCAAAGTGTTCCTTTCTATTTCAAAAACAAATTTCCCAGTGGCCTTTCAAAATAGTTTGTTGCAAACTGCTTCAAAAAAGTAACTATTGTTGCTGCCAGTGAAACTATAAAAAAGATACAAATTCTGAAGGCAGAAGAACATGAGATAAGATTCAACCATAAAGCACCAAGGCTAGTTTTTGGTTCGCCCCTGCAAAATGGAAATCACTCTTCTCTTCCCCCTGGACTTTGTGTTTTTTGAGGGAAAGTATGCAGGAAGATAGAAACTTGTACAGATTTTTTTCTTCCCCTGGGAGGGAGGGCTAAACTGGAAGGGTCTTCAGTGGGGCTGACTGACAGCAATGATCTCTTCTTCCAGTTAAATTAATCACTTTGGTAGCAAAAACATTTTGAGTATGAAACACCAGAATGCTTACATTATAATACTAATATATGAACAAAAAATATAAATAAGGCTTAATCTCAGAGTGCTGTTTCATAATACCGAAAACACTACACACATGACTTTTCACTGAAAACGACAGGAAAACGAAGAGGTGCCCTCCGATCGGCCTCTCTGCAAACTGGGGAGTGGCGTCTCAGGACGGCCGCTCTGGGGGCCCAGGCAGTGACGGCCCTCACGGCCCCGTCCTGCCTTGGCTACAACCAGTTGAAATTCATAATATGTGACTTTCTTTAGTTGTTGAAATTCTCTCACTACAGTTTATTTAGTTCATCGGCTATTAAGGGAAAAAGGGACTCTGAACTGGTTTCAGTGCCTGGAAGTCAGCTGCGTATATTTTTACAGGTTGATTTAACTCCTTTTGGAACAAGGTGGAAAAAATAAATTATGGAAAGAGAGAGAACAAGGAGATGGAGCAAGTTTGGAACAGACACTGAAGAGTACTGAGTCTCAGAAATGGAAGAGTAGCCCGGAGGTGGTACCAGCCAGCGGATGGAGAAAGCTGGGCCTAGAATCAGAGGAGGCGGGACAGAAACAAGAAACGGAAGCCCCAAGATGGAAACAGACCATGGGAAAAAAGGTAGTGGGTAATGCCTGTTCTTGCACAGCATATGTTTTAGGGGAGGGAGTAAGGTAGAGAGAAGGCAGAACACTAAAATTTAAATTACCATGCGCTCCTGCATCTCACTGATTTGGTGTGTGTGTATCGTAACAAAGCACATCACACTTGGGAGGAAAGCACCTAAAAACCTAATGAGGTCAACAACACGGACAAACTCGAAGCCCGGACTATATCTAAAACTGTGGTAGGAAATAATCATATAGTATAAAGTTATATAGAAATCTATACTTAAAACCTATATAATATTATTAACCAATGCCACAATAAATTTTAAAAAGATAAAAAGAAAAAAAGAAAAAATTGTCCCTGGATTTCTATTAGTTTCTATCTTACAACAAATATGTTAAATGTAATTTCTTCTGTAAAAAAATCAAAATAAAATGAAGCGCAATGTGTTATTATTGAGCCAAAAATACACCTTTTACAATCAATACAGAGATTAACATTTGACATATATAAAGTAAAAGCGATAAAAGAATGAAAAAATATGTAAGTATTCACAGTGACAGAATCAGGTTACTCCAAAAATTTAAAATGAATTATGTGGAAAAATACCTTTGTGTCTTGTGGCTCAGTTTCAGAACGTTGCTTCTGTGCTGGTTCTACTTTGGAATCCAGGACATCTGAATTATCATCTATAAATCAGTTTGGACAGAAGCACAGAGGAATACAAAGCTAAATGGAAACGGAATGCGTAGTTCTATTTTAGGACAGCCTGAGACTTCTTTCTTAAGCTCCTGGTGCAGTGAAGCTGCTGATTCTAAATGTACTTTTAACACCACGTGGTTTGAGGACTGAACACAGAGAGGCCTCGGCTTTGGCCAAGCCAAAAGTTAATAAATAATAATATAAAAACCCACAAATGCTTGTGACACCAGAACACAGCCATTCTATGGAAAAGGCTGAGGGTGGGCAGAGTGCCCACGGATATCTGAACTTCCTACACAGGTACCTAAGACACAGATCAAGGCCCATGGGCCGAATCCGTCCCTCCACCGGGTTTTATCCGGCCCAGCACCGTGTTTCCACCCGGCAGCAGCGCCGAGCTCTCAAGTAACTGTTAAGGAGCAGTTACATTTATGCAGTCCTATAAATTACATCCAGCCCCTTGAAGGCGACTGTGAGGCTGATGTGGACCCCGGTGCAAATGAATTTGACACCCCTGAAGAGGTACAAATTGATGATGAAGATCATGGGCTTGGCTGCGAATCTCTCCAAATTTTATTTTCTTTTTTTTTAAGTGGTAATAATACCTAACACATAGTTACTATCAACATGTATATAGTACCATGGATAATAGCCATAGTATGAATTCAGTAACTATGAAATAGTTATGTTCCTCATCATGTAAGTACTTACCCATTCTTTCTCACATGTTATTTAACAAGTGCTGAGTTTGTACAGGTGTCAGATATTAAAGCACAAAAGTCTCTGCACTGTCCATTACCGCAGCCACTAGCTGCGTGGGCCTACTGAAATTTACGTTAATTGAAATGGAACAGAGTTAAAGATTCAGCCTTTCATGTGTACTGACCCCACTCAAATGCTCAACAGTCTCACGTGGCTGTTATCCTGGACAAAACAAATACAGACTGGAACACCCTCCATCACTGCAGTGAGTTCTACTGAATGGGACTGTTACAGACCAGGAGAAAGTCAGACAGTACGAGGCCCAGAAGGGCCACTATGCACCTTCGCCATAGTGCTTCCCGAGCTCTGCAGGGCATCTGTTTATGATTCCAGGCCCGGTTAACAGAGGGAGCCCGGGTCTTGTGTGTTCCAGGAAACAACATAGTTTCTAGATCAAGTCCAGAAACAACCCTGCGGGCCTCAAGGGAGGCTGGAAACAAACAAACTCGAGAGCTGGGAAGTAAACAATTGCAGTTCACCCTTGAACAACGCAGGCCTGACTTTTAAAGTCTGCAATCTACATGGAGCCATGCAGTTCAAACCCACATGCCTCAAGGGTCAGCTGTATTTTCTACCCTCAGCTGGGAAGCCGTGCATGTGGAGAGCTCACTTATGTTACACTCAGATTTTCAACTTTGCAGGTGGCCAGGGCCCCAACCCTCTTGCTGATCAAGGGTCCATTGCACTACCCTCTAGAGCAGGGGTGTCAAACTCATTTTTACTGGGGGCCATATCAGCCTCACGGTTGTTAAGGAGTTGTAATTTCAACTCCTTAACAGTTAGAGTAGTTACATTTATACAGTCCTAAAATCACACTCGGCCCTTTGAAGGCAACCACAAGGCTGACGTGGCCCCCCGTGAAGATGAGTTCGACACCGGCTCTACATTTTCTGTTGTCAGCCCACTATTCCGCAGGTGAAAACAGTCCGATTTTCAAAGCTGTCGAAACAGGAAGGTATATACTCTAAATACCCAGTTCATCTTCTGAAGAGGGGTAATGCTTCTTTNTACATTTATACAGTCCTAAAATCACACTCGGCCCTTTGAAGGCAACCACAAGGCTGATGTGGCCCCCCCGTGAAGATGAGTTCGACACCGGCTCTACATTTTCTGTTGTCAGCCCACTATTCCGCAGGTGAAAACAGTCCGATTTTCAAAGCTGTCGAAACAGGAAGGTATATACTCTAAATACCCAGTTCATCTTCTGAAGAGGGGTAATGCTTCTTTCTTTTTCTTTTAGGTGTGTGCCGTTCTTTTTCTTCCACCTGGAATTAAGAATGACTCTGTTAGAGGGACTTCAATTTGCATCCCGTCCACTGAAATGGACACATTAGCTTCTCGCCTTTGGAATATGTTTTTATATACTTTTTAAAAGTCTAAAATAACACTTTTGGCATCTAGATTTGAATTAGACTAAGCTTGAGTCTTTTTTTAATTCTAACATAAATCCATACAAAATAGTCAAATCTGTTTCTGGTTATATACTGTATTTCAACAGTAATAAATTACATTGAAAAAAGTAGTTCTTATTTTACCATCTCTGAAGTCAGGCTATGCCTTATAACCGACAGCATGTCCTGAGCTACCTGGTAGTGTTTCTCTCTGAGTGCCCACGAAAGGGCCGATGGAAATGCAAATGCAAAGCACGCCTGAGGGCACCACGTGGACACGTCCAGTGACCCTGGGAGCTGTCAGTCACCTGGATGTTACAGAGCACACACGGATAGAAGTGACAGGGAGAACCCTGACCACTTCACTGTGTTTTTCACATACACCAAGAAGTTGCCCCTTTATGCACAGGTGAAATCACTGTGCATGAAACATGAAATCTGTAATTCTAAATTATGAAAACCCACCTCTTTAGAATTTGTTTCAACGCTGTGACCTCTTATGTCTTCTGTGTCATCTTTGCTACCACTGGACATGCCTGAGTAATAAACATGAAAAAGAAAACCCACCTTAACCATTCATTAATTCCAACACTTATTTTAGGGGTGTGTGGCAGGGGGAAGGGAAGAAGGGTAGAACACTGCACAGATGACGGTGATGGCTCCTCACGACAACTATGACAGGAAAACCCCACGGTTTCCATTTCCAGAGGTGAGTGAGCAGGGCTCAGGGAGGGAGCAGGATCCCTGGGCTCGACACCTGGCCCGTGCAGCAGCATAGCGTGCAGGAGTGTCCAAAGAAACCAGGAGGTATCACGTCATACTCATCAGGTTAGCGAACACCCCGAACCACCTGACAATGCCAGCTGCAGGAGAGGTGTGGAGTGACCACTGGGAAACCACCTGGCGACAATCTAGCACATTCAGTCAAGCGGGAGAGGTGCCTACTGACCCAGCACTGGCGCACCTGGAATGACAGGTGCACTCACTACACAGGCCCTGGGAAACAGGGGCAGGATCCCACGCAGGAACACTCTACATAATTGGGAGAAGTGCCAAAAAACCTAAAGAAGCAGACAATAGTAACTGCTCTATTCACATGTGGACTACTAAAGAGTGAAAGAAAAAAGTAACTAGACAGCCACCAACGTGACAATCTTTCAGGACATAATGCTGAATGAGCAAATGCGGAGGAGACAGATTCCACAGCACGGCACCCTCTTCCTAGAACGGGCACCAGAGGCTGGACGTTGTGCGTGGGCACAAACAGCGAGTGCAGAGTGCTGGCTCCCCGTGGGGCAGACAGAAGGAGACGGGGATCGGGATGGTCTAGTTCGGATCGACTGTATCTGTAACGTTTCTAAACAGGGTTTGAAGCCAATGTACTAGTTTCAGGATACGACAAAACTAGGGGATGAGTACAAGGATTTACAATTATTGCCGCTTTACTGTGGTTTGAAATATAGTATAATACATAAAAATAACTGCATAGGGGATTGCCACCTCTTTCCCCATCCTTGGGATAGAGAATTAACAAAATCAGTAGGAAGAAGAACACCCTATGGTCTGTCTGAGAAGAGAATCATCCCTCTCACGGGATAATCCCTCTCAGCTGGCAGTCCTCACGGGTGTTGGGGGGTGAGACCTAAGCCTGGGACGTGGCACTCCTGCGCTGGGCCCACCTGAGACCGCCCGTCAGAGGGTAATGGCGTCCGGTACTCAGCACAGAACTTCTCTGACAGTACAAACCTCAGGGACTATACCCTCTGCACTTGCAATGGACTGAGTCCACTGTGAGGTGACTGGCAAAATTCTAGTGTTTAAGGCAAGGCACCACGTATAAGCTGCATGGCCTTGACTAGCCACTGGGCCTCTCACACCTCACTGTCCTCAACTACTGACGCGATGCTCTTTGCACTCACCTTACTAGATCGCATTAATAAATGAGAGAAAATCTGAGAAGTACGGTAATCAGCACGGGGCCAGGCACACAGGAGGCACTTAACAAAAGGCAATTATAATTACTATGAAAATCACTACTCTGAAACCCATTAACTTACCTTCTTTGTTATGACATTTGCTGTGGATTTCTTCATTTGTTCTTGAGCCTGAGTTTTTGACCTAAACATAAGCAAAAGATGTTGTTAATGGATAATCTGAGAAGTCTTGAGAGCAGAAAGGAGAAAACAAAGGTAATTAACGTGACTGGCTGTTTGTGGGATGATGAAAGGGGCTGGAATGCATGTTCTTTTTAATTTCACCACGAAGTTCAAGAGCAGAGAGCCATCTTCCTTTCGAAGAAGTTTCCATTTAATAAATTATCATCTACTATGTTTACTCTCCTTTAAAATGGTATGGCAAAAGAATAATACAAGAAAATACTTCTGAATTCTATGCATTCTTTTCCCATCCAATGATCCCCCACGATCTTCTTTTTCCTTTATTTAAAAGTGCTAAAGGATTCTGTCATTCTGCCCTAAGATTTCCCTTTGGTAAATCTTGTCAACTGTACTTCTTGTTTTATTTATTTATTTTATTTATTTATAGACAGAGAGATGGACTGATTTGTTGTTCCCCTTATTTATGCATTTATTGCTTCATTCTTGTATGTGCCCTGACTGAGGATTGAACCTGAAACCTTGGTGTATCAGGATGATGCTCTAATCAACTGAGCTACTCAGCGAGATGTTTTTGTTTCTTTTTTTTTTTTACAAAAAAGGGGAGGTCTCAGGATATCCTACAATGTTTGAAATCCTAGCTACAGAATTCCATGCCTATTTAGAAAAGATGGCAACGCTAAGTGGGGACTTGGATTCAGGGAAGCTCTGAGGTAGGACGGGGCATACTCTCGGGGCCCACAATCGCCTCGATGGCTCTACAGGGTAAACCTGAACCAGACAAGCGGCTTTCCTTCCTTCCTACTCAGCAGACTGTGAGTGAGCTCCCAGCTACAAAACAGACTGTTTCAACAGGGTGAGGAGGGCCCCTGATGCCAGCTGTCTGGTACTAAGTCCTCTAGGAGCTCAGGACAGGATGTGCCTGTCTGCAGTTTGCAAGCGTTTTCAAACTGTTCGCTCCTGGTATGGGATCAGGCCTCCCAAAATGCCTTCAGAAACACAACAAGGAAAAAACAAGTTTTAAGTACAAAAGGGACTGTGAGAGCCACAGGTGAAAAAGATATGTATACATGGCCATTACAGTTTGGTATCTTCAGAAAAGCCTTCCAAAAACATAAATTTAATGTCAGTTCTCAAAACAAAGCCTGTTTTGCCTGCAGTACAGTGATCAATTCATGTTACAAGCTGACCTGCAGTGCCCTTATAGTCATCCGAGCAGGAAGTTCAGTTCTCTGAAGGGTTTCATTAGTACTCACACCTGGGGAGAGCCTTCTAGTCTGAGCCCCGTGGGCCTTCTCCTATGTCCTTGGTGTCATTTCATGACGCTGGCCTAGATTCCATGCTGCTGAATGCGGAGTGACTTTTCTGGGGGTGGGTGGTGGGGAAACAACTATACATATTTCATGACATCAGTGGTATGTTACAGCTGACTGTAGAAAAGGACAAGTCAAGACCCTGGTCAGTGTGCTGAACTCATGTGTACGGCCTGTCATCTAGGGCCACCTGTCTCCTTCAGAAACACGCAGACAAGCCCCCTCAGGACGTCCCCTCTATGGCCACTCTCAACCCACTAAACCAAGACAACCCAAGGATGACAAGGAAACCCTGCCATTGCAGCGACTTACCCTCAGTGATTCGTTCAACACCAAAGGCTCTCTCTGCAGTTCAGCTGTTCAAAACAAAAAGGAGAAATGAGGAAACTGAGCTGCAGGGAAACAGATTTGGAGATGTTTGGGGCACCGAGGTGGGACTATACTGCTAAGGGAATTATAAAACTCTGACGAATCGTCTTCTACAATCCACATCTGTCACCCTGAGAGAAGAACCACAGAAATGTCCGCAGCTCGCCCCTCTACTGTAATGGCAGTGGTCCCTTGGTCACTCCAGTGCCTGCCATGCTCATGACCGGAAGCTCAGAGGAAAGGTGGAAGACCTTCACTCAGTGTTAAGCCACAGGGTAACACTGGTCCATTTATAATAATGCCATGAAATGAAAAGTCAGCTCCCAGCCCCTCAAACAGCAAAGATCTATTTATACTCTACGGAAACCTGAAGTACAAACTCTACTGTTTCTACTCAGCAGCGACAGAATGCACATTTTTCTTCTAAACAACTTCCTTTTACATAAGTAGATCTCCTGCTGAACAGTACAACACAGTAATCTGAACTATAACTGTGGGAACACCGGACTTCAGAACCTCCACGATGGTACCTTTGGGACCATAACAAGTGGAATGTGAATTGTGTGTTCCGTAATTCACACATACAAATTCTAACTAACGCCCCTCTCTGTGTTTTGGATTCCTCTGTCAGGGTCAGGGTTTCCACAGTCGGCCTGAGGGGCTCACCAGCCTGGGGGTGGTCTTCTAGGCTTGCCTGACGACATGCCTGCAAGCTTCTCCAGGTCACATACTGTGAAGCTGCCTGGGAAGGTCCCTGCCCTGACCGCCCCAGGCAGGCCTCGGGAAGGATTCACACACAGTACACCTTAGGAGCTGCCTTTCTCTTGGCCTTTTCCACCTACAGCACACCAACTCACACTTCAGTATTTGGCTCCAAAAAGGGGGAAGAGATAAGTGTTTATCAAAATTCAAAACTTATATATTCTTTGACCTCCCAGTTCACTTTTATGAAAATACTTGGGGGAAACACATACTTACATGAGTGTGGAAGTTCACTGCAGCTTTATTGACAATAGTAAAAACTATAAAAATTGGAGATTGCTAAGATCTACAAATAGGAAAATGCGTTACAGATTACTATTCAGATGAAGTCAATCTGTATATACTGACAATGAAAGAAGCCCACAATATAAGGCTGAGTAAAAACAAAGAAAAAAATTACAGCACAGACACTGTATTATGATTTCATGTCCTAACCAGTGTGGCTCAGGTGGTCCTCCCATAAAGCAAAGGACAGCTGGTTCGATTCCCAGTCGGGGCACATGCCTGGGTTGTGGCCCGGTCCCTAGTTGGGGCATGTGAGAGGGGTCTGATCAACAGATGTTTTTCTCCCTCTCTTCCCCCCAGCCTTCCCCTCTCTCTAACTACAGATGATGTTACAGCTTCTTTCCTAGCACTTCCCCAGCCCCGGTTGTGGTCTAGGGCACACTGTGGTTTCAGAGACGGCAACAGCACTTCGTTTAGGGTGCACATAGCTACCTAAGCTGAATTGGAGTAAATCTTAGGATTTTGGCCACGAATGGTAGGACAAGGATATTTTTCCAGAGAGCATAAATGAGAAAGCAGCTACTCCTGCTGGGGGCCAAAGGAGAAGAGATTGGGCCTTCTTAATGTGTCTGTGGGGAGACCATCATGCTCTTAAATCGTGCTTTGCCTTTACTTTCAGGTTTGTGGATGCTACGGACTGGACGCGTGTGTGCCTGAAATGTACGTGTAAGACCTAGTCCCCAGTGTGACACTATTCGGAGCTGAGTGCTGAGAGGTGATCAGATTTAGATGAGGTCCTAAGGGCACGCAGGGTTCCTGTGATAGGATTAGGGTCCTCATAAAAAAAGGAGATACGCTGGCTGGTGTAGCTCAGTGGACTGAGAGCGGGCCTGAGAACCAAGGAATCACGGTTCGATTCCCAGTCAGGGCACATGCCTGGGTTGCAGGTCAGTTCCCAGCAGGGAATGCTCGAGAGGCAACCATACACTGATGTTTCTCTCCTCTCTCCTTCCCTTCCCCCTCTAAAAAAAGATGAATTAAAAAATCTTTTAAAAAAAAAGAGGAGATACGAGATACTCTTTTGTGTGAGTTCCTGACCCCCACACCAAGGAAGGTCAGATGAGGACATAACCAGGAAGAGAGTCTTCACTCGGAACCTGACTAGGCTGACCCCATAAATTCAGACTTCCCAGCTCTACCACTGTGAGAAGTAAATATTTATTGTTTAAGCCATTCAATCTATGGAATTTCCCCAATCTGAACTAAGATAACGAACTAACAAATTTAAGCAAACATTTATAGAGTTTTAGTACTTGCAACCAAATCACCCTGACTCTTCCATCTGACTTGCACAGGCATTTCAATGTTGTAAAAGACAAAAAACAATTAGCTTATATTTGATCACACACACTACAGTTCCTATCACTTTTTTCCTGGTCAATCTGCAAAGCAGAAGGAAATGTACGGTAATGACTAGAGTACAACCCTGGAAAACTTCTCTAATGTCACGATTCTTCGCATTTCCATTTCCCTAGCCCTGTGGTTCTCAAAGTGTGGTCTAGGCCCTCTCGGGAGTTCCTAAGACCTCCCATTACGGGTATGCAAGGGCCAAAGCACAGTCACAGCACTAAGATGCTGTTCGCCTTTTAAACTCATGAGCACACAGTGAAGTTCCTGGGGCCATACGACGTCCCCACAATTATCTGAAAAGACTGTTATAAAAATCCAACTATACATGTGTGATGCTGGATTTTCTTCATATACTTCAGCCAAGACAACGGACTAGCAATGGACTGACTACAGAAACATATTAAGAGAAGCCAGCTATTTTCTCTTAACCTAGACTTAGAGATTTGCAAAAATGTAAAACGTTACCTGTCTTACTAGATTTTGTTTTGGAACATCTAGCTATTTTTCATGAAAAACAATGTTATTTATGTTAATTTGTCATAGTGAGTTAATTATATTCAATGCATATTTTATAACTTTCTCAGTTTTAATTTCTCATTTGGTAAATGTTAACAGGTATAATCCATACAAGAAAAGTTCTCTGTGGTCCTTGCTGAATTTTAAGTGTCAAGTGGTCCTGGACTAGGGAGTTGGAGTCGCTGCCCTAACCTTTCCTGACACTGGGCACGTGCCTAAAAAGTCTGCAGTGGACGGTGACCCCTGAGGCCCGAGGAGACCGGCAGGGACTGCAAGCTGGGAGTAGCTCTGGCACAGTCTAAGGACCGAGAGCAGGGCTGCAAAGAGGTGGGCGCGCCAGCTGCTGACCTGCCTATTGCAAATGAGCTGTGAGAATAGCACCTAGAAGGGAAGGAAAGTGCAAAGACGCATTTGGGGATGGGGCAGGAGCGTGCTCAAAGCAACTTTCTGTTTGCCACAATGATTTGGAGCTAACGAATTTAGAGAATCACCTCATATAAAACTGATTGACACTTCATAACATAAGGTGTATGTTAAAAATGAAATCGTAGAGTTTCTCGCTAACCTATTTTAAAAAGTGAGAAGCAAACTCCTACAGCCTGTCAGCATATTGTTATGAACCAGCTACTGATTTTAAGCTGCAACGAAAGGTAAACAACCTGCTAAAAGGAGCTTACCTGTCCCAGTCAGCTTTCTCCCACGTGGACGTTCTGATGGTGCTGGAATTTCATGACTGTTCTCTTCTTCCGCTAATGGAAATGTCTAAGAAGTCCAAAGGACCATAAAAAAAGAATTAACTACGGTTTTTATAACAAGAAGGCAAGACAAACCTCAAATGAATGGGAAACCGCCCTCAAAAGAAAACACCCCAGCATCTTGTAGCAATATACAAGCCTACTTTCAAGTCTGTGCACAATTTCAAAATGAATATATGTCAACCTTTAAAAACAAACCACAATAATAAATCTGATCCATTTAATGGAAGCCATCCATCAGTGACTGCTCTCCTACTGCTTTAAAATTAAAACTCCAATCCAGTGCAACATACAAGGCCCTTCCGGCTCAGCACCACTCCCTGGCCAGGCTTGCGCCGCACCACCGCTGACCTAAAACCACCGCAGTGCCCGGGACGCACCGCTGGCCCTTCCCTCTGTCTAGAACACGCTGCTCTGACTGTAAGGCTTTCTTTCGCCACTAGTACACTTGTGCTCTAATTGCAAAATTCAAACACTAACTCAAATGTCCTCGTTGCCAGCCCTCCTGTCTGCCTGTCCTCTGCTCCAGCTCGGTGAGGAGAGGCCCCTCTGCACCATTTGCCCACGCTGGCCGCTGTGCTGCTGTGCAGGCCTGCAGGGTGCCACGGGATCAGGTGGGAAGGGGGCAGGGGGACTAAGTTAGGTAGGTATACCAACAAGCCAGGATAAACTAGCTTTTATTCTAAGTATGATGGAAAGCCACTGGAAAACTTAAGCAGCATAATGACATGACCTAATTTATGGTTTTCAAGATGGCTCTCAAAGCTATACTGATAATCCCAGACTGGAGGGGGCTGGAGAGGGAGGAAGTTCGACAGGGACACTATTCAAGCCCTGGCTTAGACTAGCGTAGTAACTGCAGAAGCAGAAACAGACAGACTCAAGTTATACTCTGGAAATGGAAACTGTAAGAATTGACAATGGAGCCCTGCCCAGTGTGGCTCACTTGGTTGGTCATCATCCTGCAGAGTGAAAGGTCAGCAGTTCGATTCCCAGCCAGGGCACATGCCTAAAATGTGGGCTCAGTCACTGGTCGGGCTGCAAACGGGCAGCAACCGATTGATATTTCTCTCTCACATCAATGTTTTTTTCTCTTTCCCCTTCCCTTCCCCACTCTCTAAAATACACACACACACACACACAATGAACTGGCAATGGAGTAAATGTGGAGTGACAAGGAGAAACAGAGAGTGACTCTTGGGTTTCTGGTTTGAATACATGGAACGGATGATGGCATTACTTACAGAGATCACGGAGGCATTGCGCTCCCCCCACCCCAATGTAACAATAACAATACTTAAGTGCCTGAAGTACAGGGAAAACAAGAGGTATACACTGCTTAAATGCATACGCATGCACACAGGGTGAAATGGCACCGGACACCATTTACAACTCAGCATAACTGCATTATCAGTCGTACCTCGGTTTTCAAGTTGGCTTTCAAGTCCAATCCTCCCAAAACATTCAATGGAGAGCCTTCGTGGCCTAATGAAATTTAAAACCATTAAACCAATGTAAGAATCTGCTTGCAAAATACCATCTGTACCAAAAGGCAACAAAATGTTCTTATCTAGCATGCCATGCCCACTTGGCTGTTTTATTTTATAGTCAGTAGAAAATAACAGAAACTCATCAGGAAATTCCCGCAGGGACGGTTCACGTTTTGTGGGGAGGGCGCACTGTTTCCTGCTGTTAGGTGGCTGCCCAGGAAGTGTTATCATGGATACATCTCATTTCCAAGTGCGCAGGGAAATCTTCTGGGCCTCTGGGGAATATTCTTGATAAAAAGGGTGACTTACGAAGACTCATTTCACTCACTTTATGCTGACACGGCAAAATCAAACATAAAGTTAAAAAATCTGTGAAGCAGATGAAAGAAAATCAAGTTTTTCTCTGGTGGAGACTCAAGTCTATCCCTGTCTTGGACCTTTCTTTCCTTCTCTCCCCTGTGCTTCTGTGACTCGTGGCTCATATAAGCCTCTGAAAAAAAATCCTTCCTTTCTCCAAGAGACCGCAGGCTTTTCCTTGCTAAAGCATTTCTATTTTTTGCTCCTTCAAGAAAAAAAAAAGGCAGTGTAGGAGTGGGGAGGAAGGAGTAATAGACTATAGGGGTGATTAAGTCATAAAACTTGCAGAGCATTCGATTTACCTCAGGCTAAATTCAATGCAAAATTTTCAAGTTACTTATTTCAACGCTGCAAACATTTCTTAATGGCTCCTACTTAAGTGCCTGTAGTGACCAGGACGGAACACGGGCCTCTGCTTCCTGAGGCTGCATTAGAGGGCATGGGAGCCTGTTCCAGCTGGGAAGTCCAGGAGGCTGCAATTCACACAGCCAGAGTGGGGGAGGAGCCACCCCCCGACCCTCTCAAGTGCAGCCCAGGTCCCTCTGGGTCCTCACAGCATCCTGTACTTTACCCAGTTTGAAGCACGTGCCCCATGACAGTGTCACTGCCTACTTCCAACACACAGCTGAACTCACAGCTTCACCCCGCGTGGACTATTTCCCTGGGCACCTCCAGGGCCCAGCACAGTCGGACTTAGTGCAGTGTCCCCAGTTGGACCGTATACTGAATGACTGCATTCAAAGATTATACAATGAAAGTTATCAACCATTTCTAGTAAGACCAACATTCCCTGAAACCTGTTAGAACACATCTTCTCTCAAACAAAATCTAAGCCAGAGCTGCCCATTTTATCTGAATAAACTCAGCTGTTTTAAGTGCTCCCTTGATTAACTAGCAGTTGGATTAAATTGACACATACTGCAAATCTGTGTCAGATGAGAGTAGAAATGATGCTTATTTTTGTGTCATTATACTCATTTTTTAGAACAGAGCCATGTTTTCTAAAAGGCACTCGAGTACCATGCCAGATACTTCCACTCTGTGAACCTACTTGCTCGGTTTAAAATAGGGGTGATAAAAAATTACTAATTCCACAGGGCTGTTGAGATACCTGAAGGTCAGGGAGGTTTAGGAACTTGCAGTATCTCCTGCCTCTTCCCTCCCTGTCCATGAGGAGTGGGCCTGAGGCCTCAAGCTTTGAACAGAATATCTTTTGAAGAAGCCTGACCTTCAAGTTTGACAAGTTATTTTGTGACATTTTGGAACCAAAACCATGTTTTGGAAGGCTGTTGTAAATTTACTCTATACACAGTCATCTCTGTAAAGTGCTAAAGTTTCAACTAGAGAGATTCTCACCTATGTCACCCAAATTTTCTTCAGAAGAAACCACGACCTCGAGGTCTCCTTCCTTCCGAAAGGATTTCACCATGCCATCTCCTGTTTTCTCAGCCGACGCCTGGATGGTCCGTCGTGATCCACTGTGATCACTCTTCACGGTCAAGTCCTGCTTACACTCTGTTGCTGACAGAGCCACGCAGCAGGCAGCTGGGAGGACTGCACGGGAAGGAGCAATTTCTGATTCTTGGCCATGAATACACTCGGTGGTGGTTTTCAAGTCACCCTCAGGCCCCTGCTGGGTAGGAGGAAGAGAGGGCTGCTCTGTGTCAGTGTCTCTGACGTGTGGCATGTCACCAGCTAGTTTAGCACTAGTATTTGCTGCTGTCAAAGAGTGAATACTGATGGAGTCCTCAGCCGTGGACGTTTGCTCTGGTCTTCTCAGGCTGACAGGCGAGCCAGCCCTCCTCTCCAAGTCCCTCCCTGCCAAACAAGGTGCCTTGCTGCTGTCCCCAGCCATCCCTGGCTCAGAGCTTTTATCCAGGCTCTGAGCTGAGCTCAAAGACACACTCTTCTCTTCCAGTGGCGGGCCTCCCTCTGCAGAGAGCACGCTGACTGGCACCCTGATGCGCTCTTTCTGGGTGCTCACTTTTTTTCCTTCTGTGAGTGGCCTGGGACACTGAGAGTTGTTCTCGGCAATCAGGCTGGGCATGGGGACCTCGCACTTGCTCACCTTTGCAGCTGATGGGTCGTCTCCTCCTTCTGGGTTGCTAGCAGTCAGCAGGTTCTCCTCGTGCCTGTCCAGGCCAGTGACAGCCAGCACACACTCGGTCGTGCTGGTGGAGATGATGGCAGCGTCACTCAAATCCTCTATCTGTGCGACTGTGGGCCGCTCTTCATCCTGGGGAATGGCACCCCTCATGGCCGCTTCCCGTCCTTCAGAGGTGCTCGTGGAAATCATGGTGGTGTCACTGATCTCTTCTGCAGGGGTGGCGGCAGGATGGACTTCCTCCCGAGGGGCAGCACTGGACACAGGGCCCTCACAGTCCTCCACTGAGCTTGTGGAGATGACGGCACTCCCGTCTTTTTCCTCCACGGCTGTGCCAGACTGCTTGTGTCCACCTTCCCCAGCTCCTTCAGAAATGGAGGCCTCACACCCCTCCGCTATGCTGGTGGAAATGAGAGCACATTCATCCTTCTCCTCCTTGCTGGTTGAGGCCAGAGGACTTTCCACTTCTGTGGGTGCACTGGGCATAGGCACCTCGAAGTCGTCAGTGCTGACCAAGACGGGGCCCTCGGCTCTTCCTTCAGCTGTTGCCACTGGCTGCTGGCCGCCAGCACACAGGGTGGTCGTGGCGCTGGAGACAGGCACTTCGCACTCCTCCCCTATGCTTGTGGAGATCATGGCACACTCGTCTTTCTCTTCATTTCTCACCACGGTGAGCTGGCTCTCCTCTCCTGAAAATGCACTGGGCATGGGGGCCTCAAATTCTTCCGTGTTCACTCTGGGGCCTTCCACATTTTCTTCAGTTCTCAGAGCACCAGAATGACCTCCTACGTCCCTAGTGGTGCTTAACTGTGAAGTGTAATCATGTGTGGTACTGGTGGAAATCACCAAGCCTGTGCCTTGATTTTGGCCCCCAGTGATACAAGTCTGGTGGGTAACACTGTCACTGGCTGTGGTGGCCATGAGGCCATCGCACTCCTCATTTTCCACAGAGGTGATGACCCCCTCATCTTCTTTTTCACTCGGTGATGTGCGAGGGACTTCATATTCTGGCACAGCACCAGTTACCAGTTCCTCGCAACTGCCCCCCACCAGACCAGTGGAAATAGCGGTGTCACCTTTGCCTTTGCTGGGGAGCTGACTGTCGCGCTGACATGACGCTGCACTGGTCATGGGCCCCACGCCACCCTCACCCACTGGTGCTGCTGCTCCATCGTCCCTCGAAGCTGCACTGGTCACACTGCTTTCTACGATCCCTTTGGCAATGGAGCAGATCTCCACATCTTTCATTTCCTTTTTGGCACCACTCACACTGTGGACGTTGCTTTCCTGTGCATTTCCGGCAGCAGCTCCAGCCGCAGCGGGTGTGTGCCTGGCTGCAGTCCCAATGCGACTGTCTCCTCCTTCTGCACTCTCACAGATGGGCGCCTCCTCGCTTTCTTCTTCTATCCCTCTGCAGGCTGAAGTGTGCCCAATTTCATTTCCTCTTCCAGTACTAGTCACAACACCCTCACCTTCATCCTCTTCCTCTTTGGCGCCTGTGCTGGTGACAATGTCTTCATCATCGCAGGGACCAGCAGCAACCAATGGTACGTTAGCAACTTCTTTGGCTACTGTGCTGTCCATAGCACTCTGTCCAGTTTCTTCGGACTCAGAACTTATCGCAAAGCCTTCGCCGCTCTCTTCCAAACCTGTGCAACTTGCCGGCCCCTCTGCATCGTCTTCCGTTATCCCAGTGCTGGTGACAGCACTCTCCCCCTCTGTACCGTCATTCCCAGAACCATCTCCTTCCGGGGTGCCATTCGTTCCTGGTGGCATGTCATTCTCCACCAGGACAACAGCTGCACCTGTAACCATACGCTCCTCCTGCAGCCCTGCACCAGTGACTGGGCACATCACAAAGCTTCCGCTTCCCCTTTCTGCTCCTGTACATGTCACAGTCCCCTCGGTTTCTTTTTGGGGGCCCATCCTCGTCACATTTCTCTGGAACCTGTCTACCCCTTCACTGCTTAATGACTCCTCTTGCATTTCTGTCCCAGCACTTGTTACAGCTCCGTCACTCTCACCTTCACCGGTGAAAGTAACAGCCCCCCCGAGTCTTTCTGAGTCTCTGCTGGAAGAACCATCACATTTTCCTTCAGAGCCAGCACTGGTCACAGCATCATCTTTCTCCTCGGTTACAGCACTATTGACACTATCTTCAACTGTGACCGCCTGAGCAGTCACTGGGTCTGTTGCTCGCTCTTCGCATCCAGCCAGGGTACATTCCTCACTTTCTCCCTCCTTGGTGCTGGTAAGGAAGGTTTCACTTTCTGCCAGGCCCTCCGTGACCCCACCCCCACCTTCCTCAGCTGCGGCAAACACGGTGCACTGCCCAGCTTCTGCCCCCGTGTGGAGAGCATTATTTCTGGAGCCCCCCGTGAGGCCTTCATCTGCTTCAATGCTTGTGCAAGGCGCCACCACCTCCTCCTCTCCTCTTTCTGAAGATGTGGTTGTGGCATCCCCGGCTTTTACTGAGTTCAAGGGAAGGCCTTTGTCCTCCCGTTCTGTACTAGTGGCCAAAGAAGTCTTCTCTGCTCTGCCAGTTATCACATTCTCAGTTTTTCTGTTCCTTTGGCGTGAAACAGAGGAGGCAGGGTTCCCTCCAGCACTGGTGTCTACCTCACTGTCTTCCTTTCTTCTTTCAGCATCAATTGACAAGTGTACTACCTCACCTGAGCCTCTACTGTGCTCAAGTTCAATAGTTTTAGCATCTTTCTTGGTGCTCATGCCTACAATGCAGCCAACAGCGATGCCATCCTTTTGGCCATTTGCTATTGCAGTTCTAACTGTCTGTTTTGAAGTGAGTTCTCTACTTAAGTCTCTTTCTTTCCTGGCCACGTCCACTGCGCCACCTTCTTTGCTAACGTTCTCATTTCCCATAATTGTGTCTGTTAACTTGCTACCAAGAGGCATGCTTCCTTTCCCTTGTTTACTAGGCAGTATGGTGGCCTGGGAACCTTCTGGAATGTTTTTTTTGCTAGCTAGGCTTGTTTTTGCTGGCCTATCTGCTGTGGAAATCCCACCACCTTCTTTACTGTGACTTGTTTTAGGGACTTCGGATTCCTTAACAGTCACACTTTGGTTAGGGAGGTCAGAGTGGTCCCCCAGGCAGGTGCTGCCTGTGCCACCTTCTAAAACATTTCTCCTGTTAACTACAGGAATCACATCTGCATCATGAGATTGTTTCTGAGGCACAACAGTCACCGAACTTAATGATGGCGAGGGGTCTAAATTTGCGGAATGTTCAACAGTGTTTCCTTGAACAACATGCTCTTCATCAGGTCTTGTGTGTTTCAAGTTCTTTTGTGCCTTCTCATTTTCTAATGGAGCACAAGTCAACATTTTATGACTAGTTTCAGAGTCTGCATTCGATTCCTGAGCTCCTTGTTGAGTTGGTGTTTTCTCCCTGGGGTTTGGTTTGGATGCAGTACTTTGGATATGCACTTTCTTGGTCACGGTGCTTTTATGGTCAGTGTGCTTTTCAGAACTACCAGCAACCCCTGTTCCACGCCCTGATTTACAGGCTGGAGCGGCTGTTTTTGCATCTACGGTGGAAGTTCTTCCTTCATCCTTTAGAACCATGCCTGCCGTTTTCTGCTTCACCACATTTTCAGAGTCAGTGTCTGGCTGAGAACTATTACTGCTGCTCTCATGGATTTTCGAAACTTCCAGTACATTTTCCACAGCAGGTTCAGAATCGGTTTCCATTGGCTCTTGTTCAGGGGTCAACGTGGTATCACCACCTCTTTTTGGTCTCTGAAGGGAGGAACCACTGAGAGAGCTTGAAGTGTTTGCTGCTAATTTCTCTTCTCCTTTGGTCATTTCGTGGGATGCGCTTCCTTTCCGATTTTCACATGACCTTCTGCTTAATTTCTTTTCAGTCACTGAACCATTTCCTCTGGCCTTTTCATGATTGCTGTCAACTTCTTTACCATCCTTATCCTCTGATTTGTTATCTTCCTTCTTTTTCACATCCTTATTACTATGCTTTGAGCTTCTGCTTTTGTGCCCATCTGATAATTTCCTCTCCAGTCTAGAGGAGCTTGACTCCTTCTCACTCTTACATCTGTCCTTTGCTAACAGTAGCTTGGCTCTGTGACCAGAGTCCTTTTGGGCACTGTGGGCAGAAGGGGCTACACTCTCTAATGCAGGTTCAATACTAGCTTCCTCAGATTTGTCCTCAGTTTTAGACTTTCGTTGTCTATCTGGGTCATTTTCTTCTGAGTTCTTCTCCTTATCTGGTTTCGAAGTGGTTGTCTGTTTTGCAACACCCTCTTGTAATTCTGTTTCAGTGACTTTTGACTGCTTGCCTTGACTTTTTGACTTAGACCTGGACACAAGTTTCTCTTCTAACAAGCTCTTTGTTCTCCGCTTCTCCTTGTGGCAAACCTCTTCTGGTTTTGAATTAGTGTCTAAATTAGTAGAATCTGTATCACACTTATCCTCTGAATAACTTTCACTTCTTCTCTGTAATGCGGTTCCATGTTGCTTGGAACTCAGGGAATCTTTCTGAATTTTAGAATCACTTGATCTTCGTGATTTGTGCTCTGCCTTCATTTTGTCGGTTGAGAGGTGTCTCTCTTTTTTGTTTTCTTTACGAATATTCTCATCAGTTTTTATAATATATTCAGAAACTGGCTTTCCATCTCTGCCTAAAATCGATAACTTCCTTTCATTCCTATGTTTACTTTTTCGTTCAGCTTTATCATCCAAAGAAAGCTTAGTTTGTTGACTTGGCTTTTGAACACTTTCATCTACTTTTAACCCTTTCTCAGAAGAATGAAGCTCAGCCTCATCACCTGTTTTATGCACACTGTCCCCTTTATGTTTATGTTTTGTAGACAACTTGTCTTCTGACACACTTTTTTCTTTTTCAGCCTTTTCCTTGGAAGATTTCATCTCTTTCTTAGGGAGGTTTTTCACATGCGCGGTTTCAGAATCATCTTTCTTTAGATGCTTTTCATTTTTAAGAGTGCTCTTCTGTTTCTGGGGTTCTTTTTCTTCTGTGCCCATGTCTGAGCGTTCCATCTGCTTTTTTCCATCTCGTGCGTCAGTCTCTTCCTGTGCTCCTTCCACCACAACAGGGGTAGATGTTCGCCTTTTATGTTCTCTTTCTAGTTTGGATTCATTTTTGTTTTCATCAGCTGAATGCAAACACTCTGAGAGTCTCCGGGTAGGTTTACTTGCTTCACTCTTTGTATGAACATGTTTCAAATCCTTTGAAGAAGACACTTTTTCCTTTTCACCATGCTGTAAGAAAACAAAGGTTAAAATATGAGACATACTGAAGACAATTTTTATATTCAAGTTTAACATCTGGGTTCATTTAGTATGTTGAGTGCTGTCACATATTTTATATCTCACTTACTCTTTGAAAGCACAGTCTGTGGTTGGCATTGCTGACTTCATACTGGGCACCAGGAAACTGAAGCTCAGCATGACCCAAAACTTGACACCCCGGAGACAAGTTTAGAGGATCTCGGTCTAAGTCTAGTACTATTCCTACCACATCACAGGCATCTTCAGAGACTAGTTCCTTAACTCTCAGTTGTTAAAGCCCACAAATGCCCAGTAGTCATGCATACATATAAAATGAAGAATGATAATCCCATGTTCCTTTCAGTCCAAAAGTATGATGAAGACAATTGGAAAATTATATTTAAATAAAGGTTTCTGATACTTTAGACACCAAAACTTTTGTTAGGAAAACCTCATGAATTTAGGATGCTTATTGGATGACATACTTAGTATGCTTCAAATGCACACAATAACTCATAGTAATCACATCACATAAAATTGATGTGTACACTTAGACAACACAGGGGAGATACTCAGAGATCACAGGATCTCAACTTTTCCCCCTACCCAATAGTATGGCATAGAATATAGATTATTAATGTTAATAAGTAGATGCTGACAAAACATACTTTCATAGAGATGCACTGACTACTAGCTATAATTATTCTTATGCAAATAATGGGCAGAAGTTTTCAGAAAGATCTATATGCCTCTGGGTCAGCTTACCATGGCACCTCCTTACGATTTAACACAGAGACTAATATACTTCTACTAATATAAGGACCAGGACAGAGCAAAATCTTTAAAAAAATACTTTAAAATTAAATTCCTCAAAGAAATAAACTAAAAGGGATTTTATTAACTTAATATGGACAATTTGGTTATTGCCAAATAGGAAACAGGATGAGTGAGGGAACGGGAAGGAGAAAAGTAGTTACTATCTAGATAAATGGTCACATGAATCAACCTGCCAAAATGAGGAATTCAGACCATAGTAGCCCGGGGGTCAATAATGAGTGTGAGGGATATTTACTGAACTTAGAAAGGACCCAACTGCATTTCTTAGTGTTACTCCAAAGGACTGAATAGCCTGCATCTAACAAAAGACCGTTTAGAATGGGCTTATTAATTAGGACACACCTCATTGGTTTTGAGGGTTTCTTTGGAATCTTCTTCAGCTTGCTGCTTCTTTTTAGAACTCTCTTCAACATTCCTACATGGGGGAAAATGTCAAACATGAACTTTGAATAAAATGTAAGAAATTTTAAGGAAGGTTAAAAAAAAGGTTAGCTTCCTTTTTCTATAAACACTTGACCCATAAATGAAGACCTGTCATATTTCAATTGAAATCCTATTCTTGGTCAATAGGGAACACAATCCCAAATGTGACATGGACTATTCTTGGAGCAATAAGACAGTATAATTGAAACAAAAGTTTCTGAACTGTTGCTTGAAATTGAATACTTTATAAAATATAATTACATTTTGAAAATCTTACTATCTTTTGAGTAAACAGGGTAAGCCTTATCTACCCAGATCAATAGGAATGAGGCATGAAAAAATTGAGAGCTGACTCATCTCAGTTTTGCAAAATGTTGATTTGGGTGTCTTGGAAGTTGTAATAAATTTGCGTGACCACATCTTCATGGCACAGCAAATTGTAGCCCATGGCTCACTCGGCTTCACAGTCACTCTGTCTCTTTAGCTAATTTTTATATGATGAACTATAATGCAGTATTAAAAAAGAATTTGGGTTAGATATCTGTTTTATGCGGGGAAGCATAGGATACTGGTGGAGAGAATTGCCGGGAACGACCGGAAAGTGAACACCTAAGTGGTTACTGCATGTTCAGAATGGAGATTCTTCCTGAGTCCTTTAAGAGGGCTCACAAGCCTGTTGACAAACTCCAGGGACAACTGTTTACGCAAGTGTATTTCTTTGGGGAAAAAATTCAAAGCTTCCATCACATTATCAAAAAGGATTAATACATGAAACATTATAAATATTAGCACAATGAGTTATGATATAAAAACTGAAACTACAAGGTCTTTAACAAGCATGCAACAACACACACGTTCAAGGCCAGGCTCTTACTGGAACTTTCAGTGCCTCTCTTCTGAAAGCAACTGGGAGAATGTTACAATGGGAATGTTGCCAGGTAAAATACATACCTTGAATCTTTTTTTCTTTTTTTGCTTAGGGCTACTTTTTTTTCTAAAACTTTCCGTTCTTTAAGGACTTCTTTAATTCTGGGGGCTTTAGGTTCCAAACTCTTTGTTGATGGTTCTTCTATGTCCATACTATTTTTGCCTAGGAAATAAAAAAATCAATAAACTATTTCACAACAGTTCTAAACAGTGTAATATTGATTTTTCATTAAGATGTTCTAATTACTATAAAAATGCAAAATGGCTTTAATATCAGATTGTGCTGGAATAAGAATAATATTGGAGATGAAGGAGATTTGTCCTTTTATTTAAATGCTTGTAGTGTTTCATAGTAACAACAATAATAAACACTGTGATAATTAGTAAATAAGTAATTTGACAATAATGAACTGTTTCGTGTACAACTGTTTAATTTAGACACAGCAATATAATTTTTAAAAAGTGACTCCACACATCAGATTAAAAAGTAAGAAAATCTTCCACACCTGAAAATAGATAATTTTTGAAAAATATAACAGCTTTGCCCTGGCCGGGTGGCTCAGTTGGTTGGAGCGTCGTCCTGTACACCAAGAGGTTGCTGGTTCGATTCCCGGCCAGGGCACATACCTAGGTTGCGGGTTCACTCCCTGGTTGGGGAGCCTATGATAGGCAACTGATCAATGTTTTTCTCTCACATCGATGTTTCTCTCTCTCTCTCTTCCTCTTTCTCTAAAAATCAATAAACATATCCTCAGGTGAGGATTAAAAAATATACATATAATAGCTTTATTAGAATATAATTTAGATTGTTTTATTTTATAATCAAATGTCATAAGTAATATACATTTCTGGAAACTAATGGATTATATAAGATTGTATAAAATATTAAAGTTAACATCTTCTATACCTTGGCTCTTAACTTTCGATGACTTTGTCTTTTCTGCTTTCTGTTTTCGTTTTTCTTCAAGTTTTTCTCTATTAATTTGCCTTCTTAAAAGCCTCTCTTCTTTTTCTTTAGCCTAAAACCACAAAATACTCATAATTATTATGATTATCAGGCAAAAGCAGAAACATTCTGGGGGAAAAATAGTTTCCCCTTCCAATGTTCTTACAAAATAATAGGCTCTGCCAAAGTGCACACACACTACATAATTTGGAAATAACCAGAACAAACGAGACAGATGCAAAAATGTTCCTTTACCCTTTCCGAAGGCCAGCAGTGCTCAGAGCGGGGAAGGCACCGCTCTGAAAAATGGTGGTTGGTTTATGAAACTGGGCACCTCATGCAGGACAGCTGTGAAAATGTCTATGAGCACCAGGGGGACACAGCAGATTTCCATAATTTTTGTATTATTCTTAAATGAAAAAGTTAAAATGCAGATTCATTTTGGCTGAATTTTAAAGCCAGAGAGCATCCAGTCAAGGTGTTACTCCCACTGCCCCTCTCCGGCCAGAACTCACTGTCCCTAAGTGCCCCAGCCATACCCCCCCCCCCACCAACAAGCAAAATTTTCAAGAGTTAAGCCACTAGTAGCATTGAGTGTATGTCTTTCAAATCATTTTTCTATGTAGTATTTTCTTGTTCTGAAATGCACAACTTTTCATGTTACTGTTTCTGAAATTTTAAGTCATCTTAAATCTGATACGCACATATAATAAGGAAGCAGTGTTTTTCCTCTACAAAGCTGTTGTTAATCCAGTGACATGTTATAATTAGAAGTATTTTCAAATCCAGTAAGTATGTGGATTGTACTTCCTTCTCAATATTAAGTTCATAGCTTTATACCATAAACTCAATTTATATTTGATTAAAACTTTTCCACGCCTTGAAACATGCAGGTTGTTACCAGTTTTTCACTATTATTCACTACGACATGAAGGCCTCTGCCACACGTTTATGTCTACTCTGCTCGGTTAAACGGCAAGGTTCCCAAAGGCAGAAGCCACGTGTCGCTGTTTCGTATGCTCACCAGCAGTACCCTGCCCTTGGGCCAGACAAGTTTGGCAGCCTGATCTACTGTGTGAAGATAACAACAGATCAAGTGTGACTTACAATCGACTGTCGCCGTTGTTCTACAGTGAGCTCGTCATCAGAATCACTGTAATACTTTGAGTAAAGGTATGGTTTGTGAACGTAAGCTTGCCGTCCACTTTTTGCTTTTCCTTCACTGGGATCACAGGTTTGAGTTTTTGTTTTATTTTGTTTGTTCTTTTCTTCATCTGGAAGAAAGTCAAAAGAAAGAGGAATGTGAATTAGCAATAAAATCGACATTATGCTTGATCACCATCAAGCACCAAGAGCAGTGTCAGTGTAGCTCAAGTGTGTTCACATGGTGAAATGTCACAATGTGAAAATTCAGAAATTTAGACATTTTTAAAAGGTCAGAATCCATATCTTAATTTACTTCTTAACAATCAGCTTCTTATACATACAGGAAGACAGTAAAGAAATATCAAACCTTGTAGTTATTTGTTTTCTTGACAAAATGAACTCTTGACAAAGAGTCAGTTCTCATCTGTATGTCAGTGGACTGGACATGACTGCTTTACCCGTCCAACTGAACCAACGCACTCGACGGCATACCTTAGAGTAAACTGGAGATCTTTGCAACCACCCGTGACTCTATTTATGGCAGAGGCAACAATTAATAACTGGACCTACACCACGTAAATGTCAAAACCTCTCCACCTTGGGGAGGCAGATTGCCTTCCCTATGACACAACAAGAAAACTGAAATGAGGTGTTCATTTCCTACCAGTTGGTACTCTCCAAACAGCTATCTTCTTACCTTTTGGATTCTATACCTATAAAATCTAGCCCTGCCCAGGGAAACCTGAAAAGACCCACAAAAGCATCTAGAATTAGATTTTCAGTTAGGCTAGAAGTAGAACTGTAGTACTAAAAGCTTCTATTTTTTTCTCTCTAGGTATTTTATCTAAAAGCCAGTATCAAATTTATGAGATGCTATCTATAGGCAACAGCAAATAATACACAATCTTATTGATTTTTTAAAGTCATAAAGAATTAAATCACGTGGGAAAGAGCAGCATATGGTGTTGGTTAGAAGTCCAGACTCGAGTTTGAAATCGCTACTGGTGCTCACTAGCTACATGAGTCTAGACAAGAAGACCTCTCCCCTTGATGACTTTCCTTCTTCACCTGGACCTATTTCTCCAGGTTGTGGGAATTATAGGAATTGGTACACAGAAAAGAGTGAAAACTTAGCGTGGCCTGAGATAGAGTACTCAATAAGGATTAACTGAAAAACAAAATGTATAGTAAAGAGACGTCCAGTTTTTGCCCTTGCTTCTGGGAGGTCACCGCCAAGCCTCTGGAATCCCAGGCCTGACCACAGAGTGCTTTTGTTCACTCAGAGGTCTTGTGTTAAGCCAAATTATCTAAGAGTGTAATTCAGGGTGTGAGCTTTGGGTCATGGAGTATCAGCTTGACCTCTAGAGGGGCTGGAGACTGAGACCAGTTGCCCGGGCAGTCAACTGCGACCCCATGATGGAGCCCAAAGAGAAACTCTGGAAACGAAGAGTTAGGAGAGCTTCCCTGGGTGGCGGTGACCGTGCGCACTGTCAAACGGCCATGCTGGGAAGGAAACGCTCCCCACACCTGCACAGGGACGGCTGTGAGCTTCCCGTATGGAGCCTTCTTGGACTCTGGCCAAGGCGCTTCTCCCCCTGGTTGATTTTAATCAGTCCCCCTTAGTTGTAATGAGCTGTTAACGGAGCGTTTAGCATTTCAGTGAGCGCTGGGAGTATTTTTAACAAATTATCAAACCTCAGGGTAGTCTTGGGAACCCCAATCTCGCAACTGATGTCAGAAGTGAGGGGAGTTTGTGCACAGGACTCACCCTCACTCACACACCATCAGATGCATGATCTCATCTATATGGAATGATAATCCTAGGGACGGAGATAAGAGACGTAGAACTGAGACTGGCTGGGGTTTAGTAACTTACCAAGCTTGCTCAGACAGAAAACCTTGGAGCTAGGACTCAGAAACAAACTTCCAACTACACAGTCCCATGCTTTTGCCACTATATACCACACTGTCTTTCACGACAGCCATCTGAATATGCAAATAATGCTGGATGGGAAGCTTTACATAGGCAGTATTAATTAAAATGCTTTACCATCTGATGTAATCTCTCCTTCTTCCATGCTATCAGACATTACAACCTCCTCCTCAGTGTCTTCTTCAAAGGATGAGAGGTCACTGGTGTGGACAGAGCTAACTGTAATGTCTGTGAGTCCATCCACATCAGAATCTATCACAGAGCAATCTTCAAGAAAATGATACAGAAGATAAATCATCTTGCCACAAGAACATACTCAGCACCCAATTCCCAAATTACATTTGAAATTCTCTGCTTTAAATACATTTCAAAGAACTTCAATTTTAGCAATAAAAATCTCTCATGAGCAATGAATATCAAATAAGGTAGCTATTTCCAGAAAATACAAACTATTATCCAGTAAAAATGAAAGTATTAATTTGTGATGTAAATAACAGAAACAAAAGCAAACTTTTAAGTAATATATTTACTTGTAATATTTAAAAGATAAGGATCTACAGCTATGAATGAAGTTGCTTGAAATAATGTATGGCAATACATTATATGAATTAAATTATAAGGTCCAGAGCTTCTCTGTTCATTTACTTTGTGAATTTGAGTACAGAAAACAAATACACAAATGTCTACTGCCTTTTTTTTTAGCAAAGTAGATATAAGTTCTCAGGCTTCTGAAATGTAAGAATCAAATTTACTAAAATTGAAGGCAAATTTGATACATCCCAATGGACACACTTTGTTCTTTAAACAGTTGTAGACTTTTGCAAGATTTTACCTTCTTTTGTCCCTTCACTGGTTTTAGCTTTATTACCGTTCTTTTCTGAAGGCGCTTTTGTACACTCTGCTTCTTTGTCCTTCGCTTGTTTTTCATCTTTGACTTTTTGTGTATCTTCATTCCTTTTTGAGTGATCAAATTTCTTGTCACTCTTTTCCTTTTTTTCTTTCTTCCTTTCTCCTTTTTCACTGCTGTCTGGTTTCTTTTCACCTTTGTCTGGTTTACTTTTTTGGTCACTGTTTTCCTGTTGAACATCTTTACTCAGCAGAACGGAACTGTTACTCTCTTTTGTGTGATTTTTAATTTCTTCTGCTGGACAAGGGAGCTCGCTAACTTCCTCAGACTTCGGGGCTGTTTCCTGCACTTCCCCCGCGGAGTCGGGTGCAGACTTGTCTTTATCAGCCACGTCCTCTGAAGCTTTCTCTTTCTCAGTACTGGTGTCGGTGCTCGGCTGAGACGAGAGTTTTTTGGACGTTCTTTCACTGGCCTTAGCGTTTGATGCTTCTGTCGAAGCCCTGGCAGCAGTAGCCTCTTGGTTAAGAGAGGTTATGGTCTCTAAGATTGACATGGCGTCATTGGCTACATTAGCACTAGGCCCAGGAGCAGGGACACCTTTAAGAGAGAGACAAGTGTCAGAGTACACAGATGCAGAAGGCTAACCTGGCTGAGACAATGTGACACGCCACTGTCATCTTTATGATGCACACATGGAGCAGACCATTCACACGCCTTCAGACTTTCGTGTACCAGTGCTGGTGGTGCTCAGCACACTAATTCTCTATTCTCTAATACAGTCATCTTAGAGAAGCACCATGGAAACCTGCGAAGAGTCTAGTTTCCAGGAAAATAATAGCTTCTCTAATTATTCTCACCGTCGAAACATACATACATTCATTCCCAATAATGTATCTTTAAAATACATCCTATTTTCTATTAGGGAAAATAAAGGTTATGCCAGTTGAGGAGTTTGCGTGCTACATAATAGAATTTCACTATTGTGGCTGAGTAGAGAAACATTCTAAAACCCAAATTTCCTCAACTTGATACTCAGTTCAAAAAGAAAAGCACTGGAACTGACCAAGAGCAAAAGCAAAGCACCTTGTGTAACGATGGAGGAGTCTGGCTTCTCCTCCTCGGGGGCCGAGCTGCCACTGGCTTCCTCTTTGTGACTCAGCGTGGCCAGAAACTCATGCACGGCTTTCTCCACCTGAGGTCTGAAGGTGTGGTTGATCTTTGGATCTACAACCTGAGAGATAATTCGGTCGATACCAGACTCCAACATTCCTGATCTGAAATACAGGATAATTTACAGAAAGGTTAAAATGTACACATATAATTTCATACTATTTGCATCATTTTTAGGTATAACTGTATCTCTCCAACCTCTAATTTTCCCAATCCATTCAGCTAGGCAGGGAAAGAACAGGCAATGGACAGTAAGTTTCACATTACAGATGCATTTCAATACACCATACCGCAAACAGTCTCTAGACTTTTTACCACTGTGTCATCAGAACTACTAAAGCAGACTAAACAAAACCGAAACCAAATGAAACGAAACAAAGCAAAACAAAACACCCTTAGGCCCTGACTGGTGTGGTTCAGTTGGTTGGGTGTCATCCTGCGAACGAAAAGGTAGTGAGTGCTAGGGCACATGCCTAAGTGGCAGGTTTGGTCCCCAGCTGGCATGCATGCGAGAGGCAACTGATCGATGTTTCTCTCCCAACCTTCCCTTCTCTGGAAAAAGAAATTAGTAAAATCTTAAAAACCAAACAAACAAGCCACCCTGAGAACTGAACAAGACCATTACTTACAGCCCAGGCTTACGGACGATGCTGTCTTACCACGATCCTGCTCGTGGCACAGAAAAATAAATAATCATTAAAGCTGAGTTCTGGTTACAAAATAAATCAATGGACTTTGCACCTTCACTTTGAAACAGAAAAATGTAAGCCTTTCATAAGTATTAAAGCATCTCCAGGAAAAATGAAGAATATAATTTTATCGAACTTAAAAAAAAAAGAGGAAAACTTTAGAATAAAAATAAAACAAGATTTCTGACTTTCTTTTTTATTCTTGCCATTAAAACCACTAGAGGATGTATTCATTCGACCATTATGTCACGATGTGTTGTAATTAGCAGGAACGTGCTGGCCACCAGGCTGCTGTTCATCAGGCCTGGTCCCGCTCTAGGGAGGAGACCGGCACCAACACCGGAAATAGAAGGTGACAGGCAGGAGGACAGCCCTATACTGGTGGACTGAGGAATTATGAGATCCTCTGAGACAATGCGGAACGCTTCACAAAGGAGAAAACATCTGAGCCGAGTCTTGGTTTCCAAAGAAAAGAAGAGAAGAAAGAGCTTAAAGAAATATCACAAACAAGAGACGGAGCAGCAGCTGGGGGACTACATCCCAAATGCGCAGAAAATCACAAGGGTGTGCGAGCAAAATGGGAAGATTTATTTTAAGAAACACATGCAAACCTTGTTTCTTCCTAAAAAAGAGCTTGAGAAGTTCCCTGGGTCGTGTTAGAAGAACAGGCGCTGGTCCTTCCCAGCCTCTAGGGCTCAGGCTATGGGCAAAATGGATGCAGAGTCTCTTCTCACAACGTGAATGCTATTTTTGAGTGCCGCTCTGGCTGAAGTGGGGGATGAATTTGACTTTCACTTCCTGAGGCACCTCGCAGCCTTGTTATGCTAGAACGCTACTTATGTGGGCCATAGAGAAAAATGAGTCAATTCTTTACAAAGTAGGTAACCTGATTTTTAAAGTTCTAAGATTAAGAAAAAAACCAACAACTGCTAATCCTGCAGACATTGCCACATCTTAGAGGTGTATTTAAAATGTAGCGGGTGGGCAAGAAACAAGGACAAGCAACCTGAAAAATGTTTTAAGGCACAAGTATAAAGGCATAAAATACAAAATAAAACCCACCCATCCAGAATTGCCGCTTCAGTCCTTTCTCGCAGTGGCCGGCTCTGATGGTACCAGGACGAGGGGCCAGCACAGGTGGCCCCACTGCTCTCAGCAGGCTCACTGCAGATGGCTGCCTACTAGAGAGGAGCCGCACTCTCGGTTCAAGGTCAAAGCCAAAATGCTAGCGGCCAGCACTGTTCTGGTTAAAGTTATTTCCTTGTCTTCCTTTTAAATCTTGTTCAGTTTAGACAATTATTTCTGAGCTATTTAGCATTTTTAGATTTTGTTGTACAAAATGAATACATAAATTAGATTTTTCCTGTATTGAGCCTGCAGATTAGCTATTAGGTTGAACCACCCAGAATCGCTGATATTAGACTGTTTTTGTCCTATAAGAAAGGCAACTGTAGAAGGTTCAACATAATAGATTCAACTGAGTGTTTCTCAAAGTACTGCATGAAAAACTGCTTGAAATTGTATTTATCAAGGCCAGTACATCCCTATACCCCTAGTCTGACACAACTAAATTGTCTCTTTAAGGGAGCTTTAAAATGTTATTATCAGTAACAGGAAACTTTAGTAATGGAATTTAAGTAAGAGAATAGTTCATTAAAAATAAGTAACACAGCTAGAAGAAAATGTACATGCGTCCCCAAAAGGGAACTGACGGACTCATCCCACCCACCCGCCTGCCGTCGCCCACAGGCAGGGCACTCCAGGGCTACTCTCGGACAGGCACGAGGACAGGACCCCGTGCCGAGTGGCCCTTGGCCCCTCACCAGGCTTGCTTTTACACAGGCAAGGCTGAGTTTTTATAAAAGCACAGAATGAACGGCTGCTTCCCTACTTTACAGTTTTGTGTGCTGAGGAGGAAACGCAATGATAGGAAACCGGCGTTCCACTTAGCCTTTCCACCGGAAGAAAGAGGATGCCAACACGCTTTTAAGGCAATGTCATCACCTGTCAGAGGGAGGCAGCCATGTGAGTTGCTCGGTGAGAGCACTCAGTGATTAGCAAGGCACAAGTGTGCAGGTGGGTTTGCCCCTTCCCCATTTTGGTTATTGGTCCCCTAAATGCCTGGAAGTGAGTAAATTTCCAAGCCTGTAAACCCCACGGACCCCTTCAGCCTCTTTTTCAGGCAAGGCCTTGACTTCTCCCCACAGGTGCTATCATGCAGCCCTCTGAAGGCATCTTCTGATCACATCTAACACTATACAGGTTCCGCTGACATCCTTTAAAGTGCAGACAACAAAGTTATTGTTAAGTGTCCCTCTTCTCCTCTTCACAAGGAGACAGTCGGAGCCCCTAGCCTCCCGGTTTCTAGTATTACCTGTGGCTAAATGGGTCTCTGAGTTGGAGTGGAAGCTGTGTTTGTGCGGCTTCCTGGGGGCCAGGAAGCTCACCGGGGAAGCCCACTAGGCGGGCCTGCGAGGTTCCCATGGGGCACGAGGGAGTTAAGAGGTGGCAGGTGGACCACAGATCTGCAGAACTGTTTTACAGCAAGACCGCTCTAAAAGACACGCCCGAACGTACACATCTGTCAAGGCAGGAGGGGCAGCCTCTTCCCAGAGAACTTCGTCATCTTCTTTGGGGGCTGCAGCAGGGACAGAAGGTTTGAGTCTTCTTGTCTTGGCAAATATTTATAGTTAAGGACAAGATAATATTGTAAATGTCTTGGGAATAAGTATGATTTTTTTGATTCCTGTAAGTATTTCAGCTCTTCTCATTCTCTTTATCTTACGTTCATCAAAAAACAAACAAACAAACAAACAAACAAGTCCAAATGCACTTTCCTGCCCAATATCATCATTCAAAAGCAGAGTTAAACTCACAATAAAGTGCAAGAGACAAAATTGTGGGGGGCAGGCTGCACTCAAAAATAGAAGACACAGCCTCAAAGATTAGGAAAGATATTTTTATTTCAGTGATCTTTAATGTTTTTTATTTGCAAACTAATTATAAAGCCTACTGTTTTAGGACCCCAAAATGGTTGTGAATGTAAACTGTAGGGAATATTCTGGCAGTTACCATCTATTAGTAAAAAAACATTGTCCTTCCCTTCCTTCAATATTTCCAAAGGGCTACAGAAAAATCAGACTGCTAAAATTTATTGGAGAAATGTGAAGTGATTAAAGCCTTTATAAAAAAATCACACTGCATCATAATACGAAGGAGCCAAACTTCACAAAATTAGCTCAAGGTGAGCAAACTTCTGCACACTGTCTGTGCTTTTAGGCAAAACAGGCTGTGACATTTTCAGGCCTGCCTAGGAACTCTGTAATTCTGAGACTTACTTGAGTACTTGTTGTCTAATATTGTTTCTTAGTTGGTTCTTATTGAGGTGGGGACTCCACGTATGAGTTGCTAAGTGGTTCGCAACGAAGTTGTCAACGCGTTGTCTCAGATTCTGATAAGCAGGCTAGAAAGAAAAAAAGGACACAGATGCTGAAAATCTCTAATATTATACAAACAATACTGACAGTTTCAGGACTTGAGTTTAACAGTATCGACATTTCTTAGATTCGAGTGTCAACATGGCAACAAAGTTTTACATTTTATGTTTGAAGATAGGAGGAGTACAAAGAAGAAAGACATACCTGTCATTTGTAGACAAGGAAGGGAGAAGAAAATAAGGCCCCAATAAATGTTACTGCAATAATTTGGAGCAAAGCAAGGGGGAGGAGAAGAGAAGCAAGCCTTCATTGAGAATGTGGCATATGAGCTGAACCTTCAGGGTTTCACAAAGCAGCTGGGGATTCGAAGACCACCTGGCAGGCACAGCCAACTATATAAGCAAACAGCAAGTGGACGAGAAAACATGGGGTTGGGAGCAATTGAGCCTCCCCTCACCCCCTGGGAAATTGTTAAATCCAATTTGGTTGGAGAAGAGAATACCAAAAAAGCAGAGAAGTGAGACTGGAGACACATCATGGGGCCGGGGCCGGGGCCTGGACTTGGGTACCTGTACAGGAAGTTTGGAATTGTGGGATAGAGAATGGTAAGTCACTGCACATATGAGCAGAGTGATATGCGTGATGGCTGGGCTTTCTGATGATTAATCTTCTTACAGTGAAAGAGTAAAGAGACACAAAATATACCTCACACAGTGTGCAACAGAGTGATAAAGGTCCATACTGGGGTGGCGGAAATGGGCTGAAAGGCACAGATCCTAGAGAAGTTACGGAGGGACAGCCACTGGAACTAGGCATTACATTGATGCCAGGCAGTGGCTGTCAACTTGAGTGACTACCCCCTACTCTCACCCCCGGGGACATGGCAATGTCTAAACACAAATGAGGGGGGCTGCTACTGGCATCTAGTGGGTAGAAGGTAGGGATACTGCTGAACATTCTATAATGCAGGGGAACCTCCCCACAACAAAAACCACCCAGATCAAAAGGTCAACAATGCTGAGGCTGACCATCCCTGATGTAAAGGAAGCAGGGCAGAGGACACACATTATGTCATCTTCTTAAAAGGCCACTGCCTGGAAGGAATGTCTGGCGCTCAAGCAGGACTGTACGCTCTGTTCCTATCTCCCACCACTCACATTCTTCATATCTTTAAGTGGCTTTAGTGCAGATGGATTTGAGTGTCTCCAAATGATTTTACACACAACTATACAGCCTTGTCCTCTGCCATTTGCTCCCTTACCCTCCAGCAATAAGTTCTCATGCCTTTGACCTTCTGCAACTACCATTCCCTCTCCTTGTCCATCTGGCAAACTTCTCACCTGCAGAGCTCACCCTAATCCATGGTCTTCGTTTTCTATATGTACTGTCACCTCAGTAGTTCTTGCACTGCACTGTATTTTGGGAAGGCAGATATTTACCTCCCCCTGAAGTGTAAGCCCGCTCCTTCCACTCTCTTGATCTTTGTTTTTAGGAAGCTTATCACACTGCGTGGCAGACAAGCAATTAAAGCACAGGTGTTGGATGAGATGATTGGGAAACCATCTCTGGAAGGGATGATGGTTTTGTCCCTTGGGGATGTTCTTGTATCCCTTCCAGTTTCCGAACTTTTGACAACTCCCATTCTCAATCCTACAAGCAACAGTCTCATGATCATTTGTCATGTTCCTCTCCATTTATCCCAAATCGATATGAACTCAAAAACTAATCCTTTCTCTTGCTGACTTTCAGCAAACTGTAAAACATAATTCTTCTTGCCAGTATTTCCAAATCTCAGAAATATTAAGCTAAAAACATCACAATGCATTAGCATTCTAGTCATCCAATGACAAGCTCAAATTTGAACAACAACAGGTAATTTTCCTTGTTTTCAGTTTTCCTTTCGGTAAGAAGCCTGGTGACTCCAGACAGAAGGATTCCATTATTCTTCTGAGAATTTTTCTCTATCTTTTCCTCCTTTTCCAGTGCTCAGGTCAAAAGCCCTGGAGTCATTCTTGACTCCTCCCTTCCCTTCCACCCAAATTCAAGCCATTAGCCAATTCTGCCAGCACTAACAGTGCAAGGCGTCCGCAATCCGACCACTTCCCATCACCAGTTCGGTCCAGTGCATTCCCTTCTCCTGCCTAGATCACAGCACCTCATCTTCCTGTGTCTACCTTTGCCCACCTGGAGTTTATTTTCTATATAGCAGCTACTGAAAATCTTTTAAAACTAGGGCAACCACATAATCTATTGTCCAAACCAGATTACAACTGAGCGTGAGGGGACACGCGGCCAACACACCTAACATGGAAGACAGAGCATGTCCTTGTTAGGCACAACACTTGCCAAAGGCTTCTCAGATTAGGCTAAAGGCAAACTCTTACAGAGGCCTCTAAAGCCAGCTAGGGCTGTGAAGGGAGGGAGGGGCGCTCCTATCCACTCCCCCCACCCCCCCACCCCCGTCACTTTCTCCTCAGCAGTTTCTGCCTAAGGCTTTCCATACTGGCAGTGACCTCTACCTGGGATACTCAATCCCAGAGAGCTGCAGGGCCCGGCCCTCAACTCCTTCAGTGATGGGTCAAATGGCATCTTACTAGAAAGCCTCCCTGAATTTACTCAAAACAAACAGTCCTTTGCAGACCCATCCGCTTCATTTCTTCCATAGGCCCTATCACACATTATTCATGGTCCGTTTTTCTCTGCTGGGACTAAGTTCCAAAACAGCAGGGACTTTTTGTTCACTACTGTATCCCTGATGTCTAAAAACTGTGTCTGGTACATCGTATTTGTTGGGTAAATAAATGCATACGGTTTTGTCTTTGTTCTAAGACAAAATCTAATTTCCTTTCAAATCTAAGGGGGAAAAAAAGCAGACAATAATAATCAGTGACCAGGAGTCATTTACACCTGAGAATGTATCCAAAAACTGGCCTTTGTTACCTGGGGGAGAGGGACCACGTTTATTTGTTTGGTAAGCTCCCTGCCTGGGGAAGAAGGATGGACCACTCAACATTCCCTCCGCACACTCTCCAGTTGCCAATCAGTGCACAGGGGTCAGAACGGTTTTGTAGCCTCTTAGTTTACTCCACAGATCTGGGAACTGGGGGTCTGGAGCAGCGGAGCCTCAGCATTAGTTGGATCCTGGGGCTGCCCCAGGTTCCAGTTCTTTGGGTGGGAGGGCTGGTTCAGTCTACTACCCTCAGATCTCTTTTCGTTGGACCAGCAATGACCCCAGGGCAGTCTGAGGGGTTCTGTGGTCTTCTGGAGTGGCAGCGGGCTTTGGAACGTCTCATCTTGCTTTCGATACACAGGGATGGATGACAGTGTTGCTCTTGGAGAGCATCTGGCAGGTATCAAATGTCTTGATTCTTAACTGTGCATGTGACTGACAATGCGGCTACTGCCACAACCCTCTGTACTGTACACTACAGGTCACAGTCTGGCGAAGCTGGTCTTCAGGGTTCAGTGATCAAAAGCCCTACAACACGAATGGTCTAAAGTCTAAGGTGTTCTTAACAGATGAGACCCAAGGATTCCATTAAAGCGATGCTCCTTGCGTGAATAGAGAATCTTATATCTACTTTGGCCCACTAGCCACACTGATAGGAATGTCAAAGTTTTCTTTTCTCATATAAAAGAAAAAACTCGGCTGGGAATGGGTCTGATTTCAGTTCTACTCTTTTCTAGCACTGAACATTAAAACAGGGGACCTTATTCTGTGGTCCCTGAACGCTCTCTGAAACTACGTATTAGGCTGAGCCACAGACACTACCAAATAGCCAATCATTTCTAGACTGTAAAAAGAGCATTCTAATACGTATGTGTGCATTTTGTCTAAGAGATTGTGCTCTTCTCCTCCCCAAGAAAGGTTATAGTGCCTCACTTCCAGAGGATCTGGCAGAAACATCAGACACAGAGCAGTGACATTTAGTAGGGACAGAGTGAAGAAAAACCTGAGCTTAATATATGGTACCCCCATCAGTATATTTAAATTTTCAATTTGATTACACAAGAACAGGATCTGTAGGTTTCCTAGAAAAGCAAAGTGAAATCTCTACTTGCAGGGTACAAACAACCAGCTTTATCTGTGTAATGTTTATCTGGTCATATCTATCTAACTTTCTCCCATTTAAAAAAAAAAAGAAGGCAATAGGCATTATTTTTTTAAAACGTGGCTGTGCATATTCCCTAAAACAAAGTGAGAAACCCTTTTTACTTCCTGCAGAGATAAACATTTCTAAACTGAATTCTCCGTGGTGCAAAAACTCCAATGCCCTGAAAAGGCACACTGTGCTCTGGTCTACACGGTGGGCCAGGGTTCTCATAAGGAAAAGTGTTCCTAGATTTTCACCAAGGTTTCCCCAGAGGAGACAGCAGGACTGTGTGCAGTTCACCCCCAAGGCCAGTGAACACAAAATCGCAGGGAAGACCTGGTGGACGTTGCAAACACTCCTTTCCCAAAGAAATGAGGCTCCTCAGAAACAACGAACCTGTTATGAGAGAACTCTCACCCCATCAGAACTATCCAATGGACCCAACCAGATCTTGGACAAAACCAACCAACCAAGCAACCTCCTCCGGCCCCACTGCCTCAAACCAACCAAATCAAAGAACAACAACAAACAAACAAACAAACAAACAATCAAAAGGACCAACCCCCCAAAAGCCCCCATTTTACAATTGTTCCCAACTCTGGCTTCCTGCTTCACTTGCTTCCAGAATTCCAGACTCTATGGGTTTCCCATCCATCTCACCAAGATTGCTCCTTCTTGGTGCCCTCTGCTCATTCTTTGCCTAACCAGGTAAGATTACCTGGTTCCTTCACTTTGACACTTGGTTTGAGTGTCAAACGCCCTCCCCCTTCGCAGACCTTTCCCCCCTCCTCCTTACTCTCTCAAACTGAACTCTTGTCTCCTGACCCTCTTTCACTTTATTATCTGCTATTACTTGCTCTCCATCCTTCCTCCACTTAATAAAGGATGACTCGGTTTTCCCCCACCCCCTCCCCTCCCCCCGAACTCCATTCTCTTTAGAGAAGTGACTTGGCCTAAGTTACCTAAATCAGACGGTCCCTGGTAGACGCTGAAGTCCCGATCCCCTTAACATACCTTTTCGCTGTCCAGCTCTACCTTCTTACCTTTGTACCCCCCGACCCTCATCCAGTAATGCGTAGGACAAACAACTCGGTTCGATGATCACTCAACTTCTCCAGAGGACAAGGATATGACACTTCCCGCCCAGAAATCTTTAAGAGAGGTGCATGGATACAAAGTAAACCGCGAAAAAAATTAACCAGAGATGAAAGCACTGGTTAGTGTTTCCAAACGCATCTGCACAAGAACAATAGCGAAGTCTCGCTCACGGGTAAACTCCGAGCGCCGAAGCAGCATAGTAGGTGCTCAGCACCCACCAGGAGGCACCGGCAGGCGAATGAATGAACGAACCGCGCCGTGCACGGTGCCTGGCAAAGAGAGGCAGCTCGAGGAGGACGCGGCTGCACAGGAACTAGCAGAGCGGCGCTCAAAGGGGCCCCAGCTGGGGAAGCAGAGGCACAGCCCTTCCACGAACGCGGGAGAACGCGCGAGAAGGCAGCCCTGGGGGTCCTCCCCTGGCCCCGCACGCCAGCGCGCCCCGAACCTTAGTGTCCACGTCGGCCAGGCAGTCCCTGCGGAACTGGTCGAAGAGCCCCTGGCTCTTGAGGTGGTTCACGATCATAGCCACAAGTTGCGGGTCCCCCGCGCCGGCCCCCGCGCCGCCCGTCCCGCCCGCTCCGGGGCCAGCCCCAGGGCCGGGCGGCGGCGGCGGGGGCTGAGGCTGAGGCGGGGGAGGCGGCGGCGCGGGAGGCGGAGGCTGCGGCTGCGGGTTGGTGGCCATGACGGCCGGGGCCGGCGAGGGCGCGATCCCAGGCGAGCGGGCGCTCCTGGGAGGCGGCGGCTGCACCAGTCCCGCCACCTGAAGGAGGCCAACGGGATGTTGTTACGGAACCAGCGGATCCCGAGCAACCCCGGAAGTGAAAGGGAACCAGGGGAAAAGGAGGAAAAGGCGGTGACAATAGCAGAGACGGACCAACGACGGAATCCGCCAGGGGCCAGTTCCGGCCGCCCTCCGCGCACGCGCGCTTGGGAGGCTGGCCGGCGTCCGAGGAGGCGGCGGGAGCGCGCAGCGAAACCGACCCGGCCGGGCGCGGGGTGGGACTCGCTGTGGGCCCGCGTTCGACCCGCGCGACTCCCCGGGGGCCGAGCGTCCCCTGGGATCCTGCTTAGAGCCGGCCTGCGCGGGGATGCGAGATGCTGGCCCGGTTCCGTCGTTGGCGTTTAGGCCTGACGTTCTCGCTCCTGTTTCACGAATCAGTCGAGATCCACCGCTTATTCTAAACTCTAACCAAACCTTCGTTCTCTTGATCCAGCCCAGTTTTCGTGCTAGGAGGTAGTTCCAGGGGCCTCCTTGTCCCCACCCCATCCCTTTTTCCTTGGTCCCACCCCTGTGCCAGCCGGCTAGGACCGGTCCCTCCAGCGCCGTTTTCCTGCTCATGAAGACGAATACACGGGCTGTTAATTTTAAGGGTTTTGCTTTTGAGTCTTATAATCATAGCAGGTTACGTTTGCATAGCATTCACTGTGTGCCAGGCTTGGCGTCAGGAGCGTCCATTGCATTAACTCGTTCAGTCTTTGCAACAACACTACTCTGGGTCCTACCACAACCTTCAATTCTCAAAGTGGGAAACAGGCCCAGAGCAATGAGCTAAATTGCTGAAGGTTACAGATTCGCTTTCTCGCAAATCGTCTGATTTCAGACTGTTATCTTTAAAATATTAGTACACGATGAAAGCAAAATAAATATTACCGATTTTCGTAAGTATTAATTAGAATATAAAAGTTATTGGAAAATGTAGCTCGATGAAAGAAATGGCTATCATTGCTTTTTAAAATTCATACGTCTGCGGATGAATATGTCATTGCTATAGAACCGGAAGGGGTGCACATCAGTTTGTTTCTCTCTCTAGTTTTTATAGCTGTGCGCTCTCAGAAGCTCTGTTCATATTAAACAAGTACTGTACCTGGGCATGGCATTTTATCGTTGCGATGCCACTCAGTTCGTCATCTCAAAAAATAAGATTTGATGGTCTGTGAGGCGACTATTCAATTAGGCCCTCCAATTTTATTGAAAGTAAAGAATTGAAAACCCCCTGAGTTGCCGAAGGATTTGTTTACCTAGTCGTTATTCCTTTGGGGATCTTTGTGGTTTTTTCCAGTTTCTAGGAAATATACCAAGTAGGTTTTACCAAGACATCAAATGACTTTGAAGTAGACCTATTCTCTCCTCAATGAGTTGCACCATGTTTAACTTGATACACTCAAATTTGGGGGGAAAATTTTAACCATTTTTCATTCTCATGAAGTTTTGGATAAAATGCTTTTTATTGTTGCTAGGTGGTTCGATTTTGTTTTTCCCAAAACTTTGCAGCTTATGATGCGGCTCGTTCAAGGTGAAACTGTCAAGTATGAAAAATGTTTATCATATAACCTAATTCACAGAGCCTGTTTTCATCCTCAAACTAGCCAAATTGGATTTACTTTCCCTCAGAAACAGTTTGACTTAATTGCTTCAATTCCAATAAAGTGTCATGCATTTTGAGGAGTATAATGAAGACTGCAGTGAGGCAGTCATGAAATGAATCTTAAAAGATTTATTATTGTACTAAAAGCAATCAAGATGAAAATGGTGTAAGGTATAATTATTTTATTCATTTTCAAAATTAGTTATGAAAACAAGATGAAAATATGACACGTTGCCCCCTTTACCTAATTACCAACAATGCAATCTATATTGCTAAATTATGTTGTAATAAGTATGTAGTATGGTAAAAGATATGGTGTTTTTTTTCCATGTATATAGATATACCAGATTTATTTGGACTTGGGGGTGTAACTAAGTAAGAATCATCCATAAAAATTCAGTGAAATTCCACAGATTTAATTAATCATAATGATCAAACTTAAAAAAATGAAAAATAAGGTATTTGCTCCTAAAAATGTATTGTTGGTTCAGTGACTAGAAAATATTTTTATGTTCATGAACAGCATATAGAAGAATCTTAAGTATTTCCAAAATGTAATGTGAGAACTGATTATAATTTAATAAATCCCAATTGATTTTATAAAATGTATGTTAACAGCGTTATTGAAGAACACATAATGAATACATAAAGAAATACTGTAATATTTTTGTCTGTGAGTTCAAGGTACACATACTAGATATAGTACAGTTTGAACAATTTTCTAGCCTTAGAAAACATTCTAGTTACCTGGAGAGGAACTGGGCACCAGATGCCTTGTCTTGTCCACAGCCCAGCCAGCTGCCCGTAGCCCCCACCCCTGACCAGTCCAAACCCTGCTTCCTGGGGGTGATCCAGTGGAAGTCACATGGTGGTTCACAAGGCAGTCATCTCCTAAGCCCAGGGAGCCCGCCTGCTTATTAGGCTGTCGTTTCCTTTCCCTCACTTCCCCAGGGCATCCTCACTCCAAATCGTGCCCTAGGCCCACCCTTTGGTCATCAAAGGCTGATGAGTATCATTTCCTAAATGACTTCATTAACGCAAAGCCTAGCTGAAACTCTGGAAGTTCACTTTTTCCATAAGAGAACACATGCTTAGGTGGGGTTCCGACCCGTCACAGTTTCTGTCAGAGGAGGGTGGAGAGGAGATGTATTATTTGCCTGCCTTTGCAAAACAAACTCCATCGTCTCAGCCATTTCACTACTTCTATTGCAGAATAAAAGCTGAAGAAGTTGCAGGTGGTGGTTGGGCAGAGCATTGTACAGTTGTAAATAGATGCAAGGGGATTGCTTTTTCCCCTGAAATAACTGGAAAACATTGTCACTCTCCTGGGGTAAGGATCTGGAGGAGACGGTGGCATCCGGAAATGGCAAGGTGGGGAGGAGAAGGGGTGGGTCTGTAACATTTGGCAGCGACTGGAAACCTCCTCATCCCCTGTCAGTCGGAGTGCCCCAGAGTTGGGGTGCTTCGAAAATGGTAGCTGTGTGAGCCTGTGTTGCCTGGAGAGGCTGCAGAGTTGAAGGGGTGGATGAGTGCTGGCTGGAGGGAGATGGAAGGTGGGTTTAGGACAAGAGAGCAGTGATGGCAACAGAGAACTAGCCTTGGGTTTCCTAAGCCCGTGGGACATTGGAGCAGGAACTCCAGAGGAGGAGAAAAATCCTGTTGTGGTGTGGGGGAGAGAGGCTTTCTGGTGATGTAGGGCTTATCAGTCACCTCTTTATGGGAAAGAATCCCATGTGGGTCATCAGGTGGTTGTGAGCAAGGGAGCCTACCTGAAAGGAGTCACTCACACGGTTGTCTTTCCACAATGCCAGGTTTCTTAGGGGCGACTCTCCAGTAAAGCCATTAGAGTCACACGCAGCTTGCACACAGAGCGGGGAGCTTAGGAGACGGAAGCTGGCAGAGCCCGTGGCTGGCGTGGGGTCCTGCTCCCACAGCCACGCCCATTGGTTTAGTTTCAGCCTGTGGCTGCTTTTGCTGCAAGGCCAGAGTTGAGATGGACTGTGTGGCTTGCAGAGCTGAAAGCGTTTACGGTGTGACCCCTCGCAGAAAACGTTTGCCAATCCCGGGGTAAAAGGAGCAGCAAAGGTGTGGCTGTGAGACTGTGGAGTTGGGGTTTCTACGTTTAGTAGGCCACGAGCTGCCTGTTCAAACAGTGGAGATAGTGCCTGATTTAGAGTTGTAAGGAATAAGCCAGCTCATATAAATGACAATGGTTTTTTCACATGCTGTGCCTATGAAATGAATTATTAAAAATGGATGGAGTTTGGACTAAGAGAGAGAGCCCTACCTGTTAAAAGAGATTAAAGGAAAAAGTCAAGGTCAGAGTTTGCTTCTGTTACAGTCTCTATCATGCCATGAGTGAGAATAGAATCACGGAAGAAAACCAGGTCCCTAGTATGGTACTGGGTGCACATGAGGTGTTTAATAAATGCTCATTGAGGAGCTCAGTAAATGCTCATAAGCTTACTTCATTTCTGTTAGAAATATTCTGTGACACAGCCCTGGCTGGTGTAGCTCAGTGGATTGAGCACAGGCTGTGAACGAAAGCGTCACGGGTTCAATTCCCAGTTAGGGTACATGCCTCGGTTGCAGGTCAGGTCCTCAGTGGGGAGAGGCAACCACACATATTTCTTTCCCTCCCTTTTCCTCTCTCTATAAATAAATTTTAAAAATCTCTGAAAGAGAGATATTCTGTGATGCAGCTCATATTATACTGTCCATTAAACTTAGATCTGCTAACCTGTGGCTCCTGGGCAGATCTGCCTAGGAAAGGCAGGTCTGTGGGCACAGGCCCAGGTCTCAGGGAGCCAACATGCTACTTGTAAAGACAAAATATGCTTCTTAGGCACACACAGTGTCTACAAGATACAATAAGAGTAATTGGATACTCTGCAAATGGGGGCAAAATGGAAGAAAACCAATGTGTATGGATGTGGAAAGGTGCTGAGAGGAGCTGAGTTAATCAAGGAAGCCCTCTGCAGGAAGGTGGCCTTGAACTTAGTTTTGAAAGAGATGATGGATGCTGGACGGGCAGGGAGAAAGGAAGGCGTGAGCAAGTTGTTAAGTAGCTTAATATTCAAGGTCAGTCATAGAAAAGATATATGCATACAATTATAGGCATATTCACTCCCGAAGGGGGCATTTTTCTTAATTTTGATTTACATGAAATAGTAGACAGCTTTTGACTAACGACTGTCAGAGAAGCTAATTCAAATTTAAGTCTAAAGCAAAGGCAGATTTATTTTCATTTCTTAAACTAAATGTGCGATGTGTGAAAGGGGAAGGGTGGCTGAAGACGCTTGCGTTTCTGATGGCGATGAGGTGGAGCTACGCCTGGGTTTGCATTTCAGCTTTGATCTTTTCCAGCTGAATGGCTGTGGGTGAATCCCTTGCTCAACCTGTCTGTGCCTTGTTTTCTTATTTGTGAAAGGCAAAGAATGAGAGACCTACCATAGGGTTTTTGGGGTGGATTGAGATGATTCATTTATTCCACAAATATGTTTTAGGCTCCTCGTAGGCACCCAAAACAAGTGAGAGAGAAAACGGGTGAAAAAAGCAGGCACACCCTTGCCCTGTCAGTACCTTCGTTTTAGTGGAGTTGGCTGGTCAACCAACAGAGCATGAGCACAATAGCAGGTGGAGATGAGAGGTATGTGGGGCGCTACGAGGGAGGGGACCGGAGAGCAACTTGCCTGTTAGGGGAGGCTGTTCTCGGATCTGAGTGTCCTGGGGAAGCCCTGGGACAGGCAGAGGGGCAGCCCCAGCAGGCGAAGAGCAGGCGCTGAGGTCCCGGGGCAGAAATCAGCTCGATGTGTTTGAGGAGCAGGTATCAGGTCATTGGGGATGAAGAATATCGAGCAAGGGGTAGGATAGTGGCAGATGGAATCGGATCATAGAGGGCTTTGACAACAGGGGCAGGGGATGCGTTTTGTCTTGAGCGCGACAAAAAGCCCCCGAAGAACTTTAAACTGGTGGATGACATGATTTCGTTGTGGACATAATATAGCGCTCACCGCTGGTGCCAGCACAGGAGAAACACTGGGTGTGTGCTCACTGCTGTGACCGTTTCATTCCACCCTCACACCCGCCCTGTGTGGTGGCTGCTGTGGAAGGAAATCATTCCAAACCTGGCCTGGGGCAGAACTGGGGGGCTGATGTGGTTTTGGGCCCACCAGGGAAGGCTGTAACTGTCCTGACAAAGCACTGGAGGAGTATTTTTCTGATGGACTTTAATGCCATTGAGAGGCCTTCTGGGAAGTTGGATGGAGTCCGGTGACTCTGTTTGTTAGTTGTGCCCAGTAACCTTTAACCAGATACCAAAGGTGCAACGAATGCTCTTTTAAGCCTGATGTTATCTGAATAACCTTTAAATCAGGCATTCCGCTTTTCAAACCCTAGCTGAGTAGTGTTTAGTAAGTCACATTTGTTTTTCTCCCTAAAGAGCATCTTCAAACTAGTTTATTTGGTTTTTTTGAAGTCGTTGCCCTTGCCAGCAAGCTTGAATTAAAATATGGGTACATGTTCACAGCCAGTTTATCTCAGCAATTGCTTCAACATTATCGTTAATACTGCCGTTCCACGGACAAGGAAACTGAGGCTCAGAAATGTTAAGTAACTTGATCATTTCCACAGGTCTCCACCCAAAGCCTGTGCATTTAAGGTCTCCACTGCTCTCCCCCACCAGGGACACCAAACTCAACTCACCCCAGCGTTCTAAGAAGTGAAGGAAATCTGAACCAGAGGGAAGGCCCAAGTCCCGGCTACCACATTCCTCTTCCTTTTATTGCAATTCCATTATTATTTGTTTTATTTTATACTGATGCTTAAAGTCTGTCATTCTGTGATTCATTGTGACCCACCCTCGAATATACAGGCGGGCAAAAGTAGGCTTACAGTTGTTCAGAGGGTGAAGAGCAAGCAGATTATGATTATTACAATAACTTTCTTAGCTCGGAGGAATGTCACTCATAACTATAAACTTGCTTTTGCCCACCCCTGTATGGGGAGGCTCATCACTCTGCTTTTTGAGTGTTAAAAGAGTTCTTTCACTAATTGAACCCAGTCTTCACTAGGATGGGGCTTCTCTCCAGTGTGGGAACAGCCGTGCAATGAATTCTTCTGTCTCGGACGTCGCTTACCTGCAGAACCTTCCTCCGTCCAATCCCAGAGCTGTAATTCTACAGCGTACGCGACTCACTCCCGTCACACCACTGGACGGTGTGGGCCTGCCGAGCCGAAGTGAGTTCACCTTGTGAGGAAGAAACCTGACTGAGATCCTTGAGGGGTGCTAAAACACTCCGGGTTATTTTGGGCTGGAGAGTGGGGGGGCGTTCCCCACTTCTAACTAATAACAAGCATTATTTCCTTAGAACAAAATGGACTCCGTCAGTATACTGGAGTCAGTTCCCACAGGCTCCGGTTAAATTGTCAGGAAATTTGTGAAGTGGTTGATGCCAAGTCGGTAGCTTGAAACTGGCCACAGTGGGAGCATTTACACCACAGAAATGGGCAAGAGCCACAAATGGGGATTTTCTTTCCCCCAGAGAGCAGTTGTAAGCGCTGAGCAGCACGCCACTGCAAGTGCCCCTGTGGTTCACCCTTTTTCTGGCTGGTTACAGAACAAGATGAGGGCACGGAGAGACCGTGGGACCATTGCCAGGGCACGTTTTTGGCTGGCGCTGAGTCCCTGTCTACACTGTCCCGTCATGCACTCTGCCAAGAGTTCTGTCAAGCAGAGGCCTCATTCCTAGCAGCAAATGAGAGCTGCTATAATTTCCCCGTACCGTGGAACCCCAGCTCCAGCAGTACTTGCTTTGTGACTGGGGCTGGTGAGTTATTCACGACTCTAGGCCTGATTCCTCTTCCCTGCCAGGAGGACAACAGTGCCAGCCTCATTGTGTGTGTGTGTGTGTGTGTGTGTGTGTGTGTGTGGTAGAGGTGGTGGTGGGGTGCCTATGAAAGCCTTTACTGAGGACTTGGTGTATTGGAAACTCTCAACAAACAATAGCTCTAATTGAAATTATAGTATTTACTCAATATTCACAGACACCTAGAGGGCTTCTGCCCCGAGTCACTTGTAAGGTGCTGACTGGTTTCCTGGGACCTCACATTTCTGATGGCAGAAGCCCTGGAACCAGCCTGGCTTGCACCACCTCTGCCACAAGGTGGCGTGCTGTCCCTCTACCTGAGCTCCAAGTGGCTGGGAGCCCAGGCACAGGTGTGATTGATTCCCTTGTATTCCCAGCCACACTAGCCACACCAGCCACACACTTTCTCCCTTCCACTCAGCACCTGCCTCCTAGGGATGCCTTGAATGCATTAAACTTGACAACATTTTCAGTTAGAGAGAAGTGGGAGGAAAACCCTTTCTTGAAATAATGTTGATTTGGCCTAGATGGCTTTTCATTAACAAGCAAGCATCTCAGTGCAAAGCCCCCCTTTTATTCATTGCAGGAACTTTTTAAAGAGGTAGGAAGCTAAAGCCTTTGCAGAGGGGGTGTCTTTCTGTTCTCTGTCTTGGTTTCTTTTTCCTCATTCTCCAGAATCTTCAAGGCAACATAAAATAAAGTTAATATGAGGTCAGCAAACAGAGCTAGATTCGACGTATATGATTCTGCTACTTATCTGCTGAATGACCTTGGGCTACTCACTTGAATTTCTAACTCTCAGCTTCCTGATCCATAAAATGGGGGCCTATCTACCTATCTACCTATATACCTATCCATCATCTGTCTATCAACTTGGGTTAGTGTTCTGCTTCACAGCCTGGCTACACATTAGATTCACCCGAATCCTGACCCTAACGCTAACCCTAATCCCAACCCCATTTTGCCAACCCCTTCTGGCTCCGACATTTGAGCATTCTTTCCTCTCCATCGTCTTTTCCCTTCTTTCTCTGCCTTCCCCAGAGAGAGGGCATTGCAAGGTCTATTTCAGATCCCAAACAGTAGCCCTGACGTGCTCTGGGTCTGTGCTCACTGGGTCCTCTCTACCCTCCCCGGCGGACTTCCTTCCCCTGTGGTCTCTGAGGGGGCACGTGAAACCCACAGGAAAGCAGAGCAAACTGAAAGCAAGAAAGGCAGGCGGGGCTCTGCAGAGGCTGTGTCGCTGCACCTCACTTGGGATCAGCTGAGGCACTCTCCTCGCCATGAGCAGAATACCTAATGTGCTCGTGTTTGCAAAAGCAAATCTGCAGAATTGGCAGCCAATACCCTTGTTAGTCTTGCAGACTGTTCATTCTGTCTTGCTCCTTTTTAACCATCAGACGTCACCTATTTTTATTTACTTCTTGGCATAAAATCATTTCCTGCGTTTCCTTTTTAATTCACTCCTAATGGGATAATGCATGTCAATTTTTCTTGTTCTGGATTCCGGATAATTCATCTGTAATTATCTATTGTCTAAAGATACACACATTGGTGTCCATATTTGATGAAGTGTGGCATGTCATGGTGGACAGGCCTTGGGTGCTGGGGCAGACGGGCCTGGATTTGAACCTGGCTTAACTACCTGGGATCTGTGCACTGGTGTTTCTAATTTACATAAGCTTTGCTATCACTTTCTTTGACTACTCAAAAAGAATTATGCTTCTCTAATAGAGTTTTAGTGGGGACTTAAGAGGTACCCCCCACACACACACAGGCCTGAGTATGTTGAGTATTTGATGTTAAATGAAATTAGTTTCTTTATCATTTTTCACAGGTTCAACAAATCTTTGTACTAGATGCTACAGACAGGGCAAAGGTGAATGGCAGATGTGGGCCAGGATGGTACGTAGGTTTTATTTCATGTGCCAGCTCTCGTGGGTGGTGCAGCTTCAGGGAGAACTGTGTGGAGATGGATTCCAAGGCTCAGCAGGGAAGAGACACTGTCCCGCATTTGCCATCCCGGAGACAAGCCCTGCTTTGGGGAAGTGAAAGCCAGTGGAGTGCCAAAGTCCTGGAGAGGACAGGGAGAGCCGCTGGGCACAAGGACAGTCAGCGGTGGGCACCTTTCCATGTGCCCACACAAGTAAAAACCGAAGAGGAGACCCTTGTGACTCTCATTTTGTGAAAGAGGAAATGGAGGCTCAGAGAGGCTTGGTGAGCTTCTTAGTGTCTCAAAAAGGAGGAAGGGGCAGAAGTGAGTTTCGAGCCCAGCTTTGTCTGAGGTTTTTTGTTTGCAATTACTGATTGTTTAAACTGGGGTGTACACATGGAATCCTTAAAGAAAAACAACCGAGGTATAATTACTTTAAAGTTGGTCAACATTCACTAATATTTTTAAAGGTAATAACTATTTATTACCTTTTTATTTAGAGAGAGAGAAAGGAAGGGAGGGAGAAAGAGAGGGAGAGAAATACTGATGTGAGAGAGAAACATTGATTGCTTGCCTCTTGCACACTCCCCAACTGGAGACGGCACCCAGGCATGTGCCCTGACTGGGAATAGAACCTGCGACCCTTCGCTTTGCAGAATGATGCTCAACCAACTGAGCCACGCCGGACAGAGCAAAGTGCACTAATCTTAAGTGTTCAGCTTGATGAACTTTTAATTACACCTGGGTAATTTAAATACACCTGTATAATCATCAATCAGATGAAGATATGGAATTTTCTCACTTTTCTAGAAGGTTTCCTTGTGTGCTTTCCGGGTCATTAAACTTTCCACCAAGAGACAACTACTATTTTGATATTTATCATCACTGATTAACTTTGTTCTTTAACTTCATGGGAATGGCATTATACAGTAATGTCACTTCTGTGTCTTGCTTCTTCGTTCAACATAACGTCTGTAAAATTCGTCCGTGTTGTTGTACTAGTAGTTTGTCCTTTTTTAAGGCCAGTGTATGAATACACTAAGATTTATTTTTCTTCTCTCCTTTGTCCAGACTTCTGGGCCATTCGAAGTTTTTGTCTGCTATGACAAAGCTGCCACCAACATCCCTGCGATGTTTTTCGGCGAACATGTGGACATGTCCCCTGTTCTCTTGAGCACGTACGTGCACAGTAGTATGATTGCCAGGCCAAAGGCAAGGCGCATATTGAACCTCAGTAGATTAAAGGCCTTGGTTTCCAGTGAAAGCCCACAGAGTCAGGGGCTCGGACCTCCTCCACCTCTGGCACACCCAGAACCCCAGCAACTCCCGGCCCAGAGTCAGTACCAATGAGCCCCCTTGAGCAGGTGTGGACAGCTGCGTCCTGGGCGCCTGGGTTCTTGGCTTTGGGTTGGGGCCGCCATGTTTCAGTGGGCAGTGAGGACAGAACTCCATCCCCTGTGCCCAGTGTCCCTGTTCAAACGACTATTTTGTATAATGCCTCTTTAAATGTCTTGAAGCTCACAGGTAATACAACCTGTCTACATGTGTACTTTCTTTTTTTTATCAGTATGGCATCCTAAGTATTTTACAAAGGGAAAGTAGAAAGAAAGAAATGTATAGTAAGGCAATGAGTTCCCAAATGTGTGGGGACTGCTGCGTTGGAAGACCCAGTGAGATACACGGATATTTCTAACCATACATCCGATCAGTCCAGACAGAGGCAGAGTACAGAGAGGTGCGATGGTCTGTCTGCTAATGCCTCTCATGAGTTGCACTGTTGCTGGTGATCTGATTTTCCAAAAACTAACCAACTCTTGGTAAAGTTTCTCATAAAAGTACAATTTTCCCTCAACTGACTCTGGAATATTCATTGCATATTAAAACCATATAATAATGATTTCTTCCTTTTTAAAAAAAAGACTTTATTTATTTACTTTTAGAAAGAGAGAAGGAAAGGGAGAAAGAGAGGGAGAGAAACATTAACGTGCGAGAGATGCATCAATTGGTCGCCTCTTGCAAGCTCCCAACCGGGGACCTGGCAACTCAGCTCTGTGCCCTGACTGGGAATAGAACTGGCAAGCTTTCGGTTCGCAGGCCAGCACTCGATCCACTGAGCCACACCCGCCAGGGCTGATTTCTTTCTGTGTGTAAAATGGAGTTGGGGTCTAGGTTCACACAGGTTTTTCAACCACAGGCATGTTTGTGGAATATATGCGGTGTGAGCATATCCCGGCTTGGACAAGATTGTCCCAAATATCACAAAGGGCTTCCACTGTTCTTGGACCTGGACCATGAAAAGCCAATCATCCCTACAAATTTCTAAAATATCCTTGGGGGTGGTTCCCCCTGAGGACTACGGTTCTAACTCAATTCTCTCATTTGACAGGGGAGGGGTCATTCCCCTGGGAGAGGAAGAACTTCCCCTGGATTTCACAGTGACTTAGAGATTAAACATGGACCATAGTCTCCTGATTACTTGTTCTGAATCAGGATTCTGTCGACCATAATAGCAGTTGGAGCTGGGGCTTGGGGTCAAGCAGACTCAGGTGCAAATCCTGGCTCTGACTTCAGGCAAATCACTTCACTTTTCTGAACCTCTGTTTGATGATTTCCAAAACTGAGATTAAAAATAGCATTTATTTTAAAGACTTGTGAGAATTAAACAAGATTTTGATGATAAATTCCTGGCACATAGTGAACTTTCAGTACATGGTAGCTATTCCCACACCCCTTCAAAGTGCATCGATTTAAGTGCACACACGATTTGGAGTGTCATATTGCTGGAGAATGTCTCCATTTGAACTTATCGCTGCAGAAAAACGCTTATTTATTTTTATCCTTCTGATTCTTCACACGGTCCCCTTCCAGGGCAAAGTATTCTTCCACCAGAGCTGTTCTAAGCCACTTTAAAAAACCACCTGACCTGGGCTGAGTAGCTCAGAGCATCCTCACGCTGAAAATAAAAACAAAAATAAACCTGGAGACTCCAGTGTCATCGGGAAGGGGGGAAGACAGATGACGGCATGTTTGAGCATTTACTTTGTACAAGGTGGGTTGTAAGTGGTCATTTTTTTCATTCTCTCAACTCCCTGAGAGGTGGGTATTACTTGTTATTACCTCCATTTTACAGACGAGAAAGTGGGGACTCCGAGCTGCGGTGGCCTTTTCTCTAGTCACACACAGCCGAGATGGAAATCATGTCAGACAGACACGCTCTTGATTTGGGTTCTTCAAAAGCAGACCCTGAGACCGGGAGCTGAGTGCAGGTATTTTACATGGGAGGAGTATTGCTTATTAATTTATTGGCTCTCTGCTCTGGTGCACCCTTCATTCTATGCTCTGTGATAAAGGAATCCCTTATCAAAGTTTCGGTGTTTCTCCTCGGATGTGAGCACAACGTTACGTTTTCCAGTAGGGGGCGCTGGAGGGACACTGCAGGAGGAGGAAGGTCTCCTGCCGTTTCTGGGCCAGATGGGGCCCAACTGTGGGTGCGAGGACATTCAATGGAGCCTGTCTCAGCCACGGGTCAAAACGGGTCCTTAGGCAACTCAGTGGCCTTGGCGTGGAGATAACCTTCACGCGCCGCCCTTGACATGGAAACCAGAGTTTGCAGCACGGCCCACCCTCTCTGAAGGATTCCTGCCCGGTTGGCCCCGGGACTCTACGGCCCCAGACCAGCGGCTGAGTGTCTGCTCTTTCACACGCGCTCTGGAGGGTGGCCTCTTGCACTTGCGACCCCCGCAGACCAGCCCCAGCCTGGCCAGGGCAGCAGACTTCTCTGCTGTTCAGGGGTCAGACCGACAACTTCTCCAGAGTTGTCAAGACGCCTCCCAAGTTTGTCCTTGCGTTGGCGCTAAGCCGTAGAGTGCCCTCCAGAGCTTTCTTCTGTTTTACAGTTATTCTTTATCATGGTTAATCACTCCCTGCATTGAACTTTGTTTGTTTGTTTAAATTACTACGTGGTTTCTGTCTCCGGAATGGACCCAGGCTGTCATGGGAGGTGATACTAGGAAGAACCAAAGGAGTGGAGAAGGGGGAAAAAAACCAGTAAGGAATGGGTTAATGAGTGGTCAGCACTGTGAGCACCCGGGGGTCCGTCGCACTGGTGTCCCTCTGAGGGCCTGGGCACCACACACTTCACTGTTGCCCCAGCAAGAGGCAAGAGGGCTGCATGTTTATGTACCAGTTCCCACCTCTCACTGATCAAGGGTTATTCTTGGGGACCTTGCCTTCTTGACGCTTCTGTCCTGCCCTGTGTGCCTGAACTGTCCAGGGCATACTTTTGGAGCCAGTAAGAGCCCTCCCGTAGCGAGCAGCAGGTCCTCGCGGTTAAGATACCTGTGTGCACAGGAACTCCTACTGAAACCGTGGGTGGACTTCACGGTGGGCTCCGGCGTGTGTACTGCGGACGAGTTGCAGGTGCTGAATGGCAGAAGGAAATCCATCAGCTGGAGGCTGATGGGTGGCTGAATCCGAGGGCGGATTTTCTGGAAAATTCAGTGGCAGATCAAATGTTTTCCTGACTGGTATAATTTAATTGGAGAGTCAGTGTTCACTAGGCATAATTGGATTTTTCTTTGACCTTGGCAGTCTCACTGGCTTGCTGTCCGCACTGGAAGATGCAGTTTTTTTCTTCTTCTTTTCTTTGCCTCTTCTTTTTAAACTCATTTTAATTCAACAAGCTAAACCTGACTTCCACGGAGAGCTGGCAGTCTTGCCATTTTCAGGAGGTGCCGAGGGCTGGGGCAGCCAACCAGAAAAATGCCGTGGAGTTCGTATTTTTCACTTTGCCCTTTACAAGAACATTTTAGCTGAAGCAAAAGGTTTTTTTTTTCCCCTGCTCCCTGGGTGTTTTAATAGAAATCTTGGTGGCATTAAGCATTTTAATTCTGAGCACCAGCTTCTAAAGTTCAGTGACGGCCAGCTCTGTCCCGGCCGGGAACACAGTGTACATCAAGACGGGAGATTTTAATCAGCAGAAACACCGCAGTGAGGATATTGGCAGGAGACACAGTTGCTGATTATAAGGGGACAGGAACGGTGCTTGTTTGGGGGTAATGTGGGCTGAAGAAGGTTGTCTTCACACTAAAAATTTTAAGTCATTCACATCTGGCAATAACTTAACCAGCTGGTCTGGTTTCTCAGCTGGTGATGTGTTCGTCCCACAAGTAAAATGCCCTGTGAGGACAGACTGAGAAAGCTTTCTTTGTCCTGAACCGGAAAGATCTCTGGGACAGGGTGTTAAGTCACAAGAGAAGCATGTAGAACAGGGTGGAATAGCTAACTAATGTTATAAGAAGGAGAAAAACAATTATGTAGTGATATTTGCTGTATTTCCATACAAATCCAATAACACTATCTATGTAAGAAAGGCAGAAGTGGCCCTGGCTGGGGTAGCTCAGTGGATTGAGCTCGGGCCTGTGAACCAGAGGATCAGGGTTCAATTCCCAGTCAGGGCACATGCCTGGGTTGCAGGCCAGTTCCCAGGAGGGGACCCACAAGAGGCAACCATACATTGATATTCTCTCCCTCTCTCCTTCCCTTCCCCTCTAAAGATAAATAAATACAATCTTAAAAAAAGAAAGGCAGAAGTGGAAACAAGGGGTGATATTTTTTTCCGTTGACAACTTTTACATCGCACTGAGTTTAAACTCACGTCCATGTATTTCCTGCTCAAATAAATAACAAATGGCCCAGTGAAAAATAATCATTGGAGGACAAGCCTCTGTTCTTCGATCACTTTAATAACCTGTGAAGGCAACTTCAGGTGGAAAATGCATTTCACCACGTGAAAGCAGGTACACCTAGTGAATCCTTTGCAGATGTCTAGGGTTAGAGTCTGTTTATTTAACCACAGGTTTTTTTTTTTTTTTTTTAAGCATCGATGCTGCTATCTGCCATTCAGACAGCAGGGGGTAGTGTTTCTCTGTTTTTCTTCTCATCTTGCCCCACCTCCCTGACTGCATAGACAAAACCATCGAAAAATTCTCTAATTCAAATCTCCGTACAAAACACGCCACATTTTCTAGATGCACGCTGTTCTTCTCTTACCCCCCAAGTTTTGGGGGGGACTCGAAGTGTCCGACAGGCTGGTTAATGATTACTCAAAGGGGCCGATTGCTGGGCCTGTGGGTGTGAAGCCTTTGCTCCCTCTGCTCTCTGCCCCTTCTGGTCAGGCCACTTGCTCCTATGGATCACATCCCACAATCAAGTCATAGCAAAAACTCTTAAATTATGAAAATTCACAGGTCTCTCTCTCTCTCTGTCTCTCCCTTACTTTGCAGAGGAGACTCAGGTTTGGGAGTTTGGAAAGGCAAAACAAACGATCAGGCAGACGAATCAAAAGAGCGTGGGTTCTGGACCTCTATGAATGGTGCCAGAGGGAAACAAAAGCTAAGACAGGGGAAGAACGAGTTTGGGGTTGCCCCGGGGGCCCGGCTGGCCCTGGCCCTGCCTCATTCACCCCCACAACGCAGAGCCCTGATGTGTCATCAGAGCCCTTCAGCGGAGGCGGAGGGGAAGGCTCATAGGGGTGAGCAACGCCCCACTTAGGTTGCTGCAAAGTGACAGAACTGGAACCGAAGCCAAACTGCATGGAAGCTGAGCCTTTGACTCCTTCCCTGCACTGAACGAACGGGAGGCACGCCTTCCCCGCGGCTCTTTCTCACCCCCAACCCCCGAGTCCCCGTGTCTGCTCTCTCACGTGTGTGCACGGCCCTGTCCCTACTCTACACAGCGTCTGTGAAAAGAAGAACAGGAGAAAGGGAAGCCGCCTTAAGAACGCCCTCGATGTGCAGTGGAAGCTGGTCTTTGTTGCACATGCACAGTGGGTTTTAGAAATGGCAGCAATATTGAACGTGCCCAAGGTCAAAGATTCCTAGAGCTTTGGACTTGAGTAAGTGCCCAGGAAGGCACTGCACTGTGTAGATAATTCTTTTGCAGCCTTCTGGGCGTGGGTGCACCTGTGTGTGTTTCTGTTTCTCTCTCCCCAGCTTTCTGGCAATGCCGGCAGGTGAATGTGGCGGTGAAGGTGCAGAAATGAACAATTTGGAGCGTTGGATGGTCACTTTACCCAAAGTGAAGTTCTTGGGAGGGCCCAGGTGGCATTCAGCTCTGTATTAAATGACAGCAACACCCGTTGGGAGAGAGTTGTGGCCCTTCCAGTGCCGAGTGGGGCAAGGAGAACGTCTCCCTCCTGCAGGCATGCCTTCAGCGTGTTTCGACACTGTGTTGCTGCCACTTCAACAGCCAGGGCCAAGCAGCAGGCCAGAGTCCTCGGGCGGACAATGGCATCCGGCTGGCATTTTCTTGGGTGGTTCTATTTTCCCGTAGTTATAATTCTCTTTGTAGCAAATGATTATGCTTTTCTGTTTATGGTCCTGTTGAGGTGCTTGCATTGAAGTAAAAAAAAAAAATCCACTTAAAGAAAAATAGTTGAGTAAATAATGGGACACGTGGTATGTAGCTGTGGCAAAAATGAGGCGGCGCTGCAAATGAATGAATGTTGTAGTGAATTATTTCTAAACAGGTCTCAGGCAATGAGTGACGTTCATTCCAGAATCATGGGAAATTAGAATTGTGAGGTTTCACAATAGGAAGGAAAAGCTAGTCCATCCTCCCCATGTTAGAGTTGATGAAATGGCGGCTTACCGGGATGGGAGTGGCCCAAGGTCACACAGTTGTCCGCTTGGCTAGTAATCTGTGTGCGTGCGTGTGCGTGTACTGTGGGGTGGGCGGAGCAAAACAATAGCCTAGGTATAGGCGGGTTGTAGAGCTGCTTTAGATAATTTGGGGGAGAGAGTAAAGGAGGGAGACAGTTTTTGAACAAAATGAAAACTCCTAGATAACAGAGGGAAAAATCCTTGAAAGCCAAGTATGCTTTGCTTGCTGCAGCAGCTGGCCCGCCCCCACCACTGCGTGCAGCGGGAGCTTCTTGCAGGGGCTGTGGCGTTACACACACTGGGTCAGTATTAAGCTTGAAAACCCTGTGATGACTGATTGGGAAATGAATGTAAGTCATGGGCCGCAATCCCTGGTTGTAGTGATGCATATCAGTGCCCTCACCCCACCGGAACAAACAGAGCTGCCGAGCTGAGCTCGCAGGCTGACGGAACTGAACCCAGATGTCCTTGTCATGGCGACCATTGAATTCTGGCTGTGACAGTCGTCGGTGAGGAAATCGGGAGTTGCAAAACTGAACCATGCCCTGGGCACCTCGGAACCTCCTCTAAGGGTGGGGAGGGGAGAGTCACGGTCCCCTGGCTCCCTGTCACGGTGAGGCTGGCTCTGGTCAGCTCTGCAGCTTGCTCTTTTACGGGCATACTGAGTTTATAAAGTGGGAGACAGCTCAGGACTAAAGACCGCTCCCTGTTGTGGATGGGGCTGGGAGCCCAGTGCCTGGTCCAGAGCAGGCACTTAACATATGTTTGTGGAATGAGTGACTAGAGGGTGAAAATCCATCAGTAGGTATAGAGCCAGCCCACTGCCACCCATATCCTGATGTGGGCAAGCCACTCACCCTTTTCAGTGTCACTATTGCTTCACGCCCAATGTTTAGATAAGCAACTTTGTCCTACTAATGTGCTGCTGGGACACAAGAGCTGAGTGCAATGAGTATGGTGGGTGCCTTTTCACTTATCCGCTCATTAAATCACTCACTCCTCCAAAGAGCTGATTTTATTAAGCATTCTGTGGGGGAGGAGATAGGCTAGGTCCCTTCTTGGGGAGCTTAAGATACAGTGCTGAAGTCAGATAACAACTTTGTAAATAAGTAGATAACCAAGATAACACTTTCGGACTATCTCCAGTGCTAGAGTGAAATGGTGACGAGATAAAAATAGTAATAATATTGATAGAAACCAACATTTATTAAATACTTTATGTGCCACACTTGTTGTAAACGCTTACTTGTATGATGCATTTAATCCTCGCCACCATCCTACAAGAGGCATGTCTAAGCATTGAATTTTATTTTATAAAGGGAAACTGAGATGCAGAGCTAGGCTGTAATGGACAGGTGTGGGGTATTTTAGACAGCATGATCAAGAAAGGTTTCGTGGGAGGTGACATTTAAGCAGGGTCCAGGGTGTACATTTACATGTGCCTCTAAAATCCTCAATTCTTTTTCTACTCACCCTACTTCTGCCCTGCCCCTGTTCGGTGAAGCCTACCATGTTACTCATGGTCATTGAGTAACAATGACCTTCTAACCTCCTACCTTCTAACCAGACTGGCCTCCTGGCAGCCAGAATGGCGTGACAATGACCGGAGGGAGCAGACAGACTGCTGTGTGGGGCCCACTTACGAGTGGACCTTTCTTGTGTGTGACTGATTGGTGACCTCTGAACTTCAAGTTTATAAGGTGCGGAGCCCGGGAATTACAGAGTATGGAGTAGCAGCTTTCCACTGTGGCCTCGCTTACCCCTGCGTAGGCTGGGGTGTTTCTCCTCTTCCCGTAAACGTGAAGCCCTGGCCATGAACTGTGGGAATGGGGCAGAAAATAACCCGGTGGTGGGGGCAGTTATCACGATGATCTCACCCACACTCCTAGTGCAATAAAGCTCACTGTCTTTCACCGCCAAGGGGCCACGTGGGTCTCCCGACGACCTTGGGGGACAGAGATTGTTATGCATGTCTGGAAGGTCAGAGAAATGAAGGCCGAGCTGCCTCAGAAGTTTAGTCAAGGTCCTGTAGCTGGTGGGGATGAAAGCTGGTGCTTTAGCTTTCTGGTCAAGAAAAAACATGTTAGCCCCTCTGACCACAGGTTGTAGGGATGATGTCTTTCTTAACAAGCGCCACCATTTACTGCTGTAAGGGCTTGCCTCATGCTGGGTTTGGAACCCAGAGCCGTATGCAGACGAACCCTGTTTAATCCTGGTGCCTGGTGCAGGGCCCAGTGTCCAACATGTGGCACGAACCCGATGTCAATTTGCGCGACTGTACGTTTGGAGAAGGGAACACTGGGGCCCAGAAAGGTTATGCATCAATGGGGCTGAAATGTAAATGCAGGCCATGTACTTATGGGGTGTGTCTCTTGTCTGTGATACACGCTGCTGGCCTCACAGTTGGGTCCCCAGTGTCCGGCGTGTGTGGGGGCAGGGCACACTGAACTTCAGGCTTTCGCCACTTGTCTCTGGTGACACCCAGAGTTTCTTCAGTTTTCCCTTTGAATTACTGCTCCAGGCCATTTCAGCCCAGGTCTTCAGCCCTGAAGAGGTGGTTGGGGGTAGATTCCCTCCCGACGCCTTCGTTTCCCCTTCACTCAGGAGAGGCAGGGAATCTGAGGTCCTGGAGGAGGAGGGTTTTCCTCATTTTGCCTGTGGGGTGCATGGCTTCTTCAAAGGGCTGGTTGCATTCTACTCCTGTGAAAGGGTTTCCTGCTTTCTATTTGCCAAGTTTTCAAACAACTAGCAAAACAAAACCAAACCAAACCCCAAATAACCTGATTTGAAACAAGGGAGGGAGGAACTGAATAGATGTTTCCCCAGGGAAAACGTACCAGATGGGCAACACTATATGAAAAGGTGCTCAACATCACTACTCGTTAGAGAAATGCAAATCACAATGTAAATCACTTCACACTTGTTACAATGGCCATGGTCAAAAAGAAGGTAATAAATGCTGACAAGAATATGGAGAAACTGGAATCCTGAACACTGTTGGTGGGAATGGAAATTGGTACAGCCACTGTGCACACAGTATGGAGGTTTCTGAAGAAATTAAAAATCATATAATCTCCCTTCTAATTGCACGTCCATCCAAAGGAAGTGAAATCAGCATCTTGAGGTGATATCTGCCCTCCATGTTCATTGCAGTGTTGTTTACAGTAGCCAAGATATGGCAACAGCCTGTTGAAGGACGAATGGACAAAGAGAATGTACTGCATCTACACAATGGACTCTTACTCATCCTTAAACAGGAAGGAAATCTGACCATTAGTAACAGTGTGGATAACTGTGGAGGACCTTCTGGTAAGCACAATAAGCCAGACACAGAAAGCCAAGTCCTGCATGGTCCCACTGACTTGCGGAATCTAAAAGAGCCCAACTTAGAGAAACAGAGAGTAGAGTGAGTTTCCAGGGCTGGGAGGTGGAGGAAGTGGGGAGATGTCCATCAAAAGACAGAAAGTTTTGGTAATGGAGAATGAATTAATTCCGGAGACCTCTAATGTACAGTGCAGTGACTACAGTTAATAATACGGTATTGTGTACGTGAAGTCTGCCAAGAGAATGGATCTCAAATATGCCTACCACATACACAGAGACTGGTGACTATGTGAGGTGATTCGTATGTTAATTAACTTGATTGTGGTGGTCATTTCACAATGTATATATATATCGAAATGTCTCATGGTGTGTGTATGTGTTAATCTTGACTTAGTAAAACTGGAAGGGATATAATCTACAATGCCACAGACTGGGTGCCCTAAACAATAGCAACTGGTTTTTGTACAGTTCTGGAGGCAGGATCCCGTGTCCAGGATCAGGGTGGAGGCAGGTTTGGTCCCAGTCTGCATTTGCCTGTCTCCTTGATGTGTTCTCATGGGGTTTCTTCTAGAAGTGCCTGCACTCTTGGTGCTTGTCTGTGCCTCTGAATGTCCTCTTCTTATAAGGAAGAACACTTGTCAGATTGGATTAAGATCCACCCTAACAGCCTCGTTTTAACCACCTCTTTAAAGGCCCTATCTTCAAATACAGTCATACACTGTATTTGAAGTGGCAGAGTGGGGATCTGAACCCAGAAAGTGTGGTTCTAGACTACTTGCTGGTGACTGCCATACTACTTATAATAATAAGAATATACCATTTCTTTTCCCAATGGGTCATACAATGGGGTCAAGATCAAGTGAATGGTCTCTATGTACTTGCAAACTGTTTATCTCCTTACTGGCTGTGGACATCTGGAGAGGCTGTATGTCTCTCACCCTCAGACCCCCAGAATTTAGCTCAGCCCTTGCTCTGTGAATGGCTGAGTCAAGGTCTTCTTCTCACTGAACATTTTTCATCTTAGTCCTTGCCTAGGATGCTAACACAGGATTGTTAAGCGATGCTAACCAGGACTATCACCCGCAGAGGAGTCTTCCAGGTTTCACTCTGAACCCAATGTCCCTTGAGGGCAACTAGTTGAAGTCTCATGAGTTTAGGCTTCTTCCAGGGTGGAGTCATCCAGTTGGGCATCTGGAAAATGTCATTAAAATTCATGGAGCTCATTGACAATAGCTTTTTAGTCTTGAAATGAACCTTAGTGATAGCCTACAAGAGAGGAAATAGGGATCCAGAGACGTGGTATTATTTCCTGGAGCTTACTCAGACAGTGAAGGTTAGATTCCAGACCGGAAATCAGAACTCTTGACACTGTTCAGTGTACCTTTCAACTTGCATTTAGCGGGAGAATCTGGAATATTATGGATTTTACAATATGGGCTTTGGTTGTATGTGATGTCACAGTTGGATTAAAGCTACAAATCTGAACAAATATTCATATATTGCTTTTTTAATGAAAGGAAACTGCAGCATTAAAAGGCTATTTTAACAATGAACATGTTTGGGACTTCCATGAAGACATTTGTAGAATGCTCATGGGCAAAAACTACGATAAAATTACCTAAGGCCTTCAGTGAGATCTCAGGGAAAATTCTGCACACCTGCTGTTTTGTTTTGTGCACGGCGAATCAGGTATGTACACTACAAAAGATGAAACACATTCAAGATACTCAAAATTGTATCATTTGTGGAAATTGCTAAACATCCATGAAGCCAACTAGATAGCGCTTTGGGCAAACCCACACGATGCCACTAAAGGGAACTTTAGAAAAGTGGGTTTGAGTCAAGATCCATTAAAATATTACTTTCACAAATGTGCCCTTTGTGAAATTGGATTTTCAAACAAATGACTCCTCCATATTTTGAAATGAGCGGCTTATGGTTTTCCTGGGGAAAGAAGAACTGCATGAATTTAGGGGAAATATGTTTTCCTAGTGACTATATTAATAGTGGTCAAAGATAACAATGGTTATCAATTGATCAATGCCAGGCAAGAACTAGATGCATGGCCCTATCCAAGCTGTTGCTCCTTCCTCAGAGCTGCCTCTGTCCTTTGCACATAATTCTGGTATGACGATAATCGTACCCTTAAAGTATTTGTGGCCCTTGAACTCCGGTGGGTAGGAACCCTGCCTCTTTAATTTTTTTAAAATTAGTGGAGTTGAGTTATTTCATGTCACATTTGGAATGAGTGGTAGATCCAGCATTAGGACTCAGATCCAGTGAATTCTGTGGAAATAAATGGAGATCAATGAAATGAGAAAAGCCAAGGCTATTTTTTCTGAACTAGGTGTGTAGCGAAGGAGTCAGCCACATCGCTTGTGTCTGGCAGTGATCAGAGGCAGGCCGGGGAGTGGGGGAGCGTTCTTGTGGAAAAGGCTTCAGGTGAGCCCTGATTGGAGGCTGTTAACAGGAGGAAGCTGTCAGGAGACAGTTGGAAGTGGGGCATCCTAAGCGATAGGTTAGCGGTGGAGAGTTGCCTAACTCTGGTGGGTCCTAGTTTGGAGATGCGGACAAGAATTAGGAAAGCTACCAGTTATTAATCAAGTCCTGCTTGTTTGGGGCCAATTATTACAGGAGTCAATATTTGGCTTCTTGGACCTGTTGTGAGATAGTAGTCTGACTTCCCAGAAGTTTGATGTAACAGGAGCAGGTTGGGTCCCTGAACAGGCTACTGTATATGATGGATTGGTTATATGGGCCTGTTGCTCTAGATTGTGGGTCAGAATTCAAGTGGGTTCACGTGGGTCATTTTTCTGTGCGGGGTGGCCAGTGCACATGTGTACACTCAGTCTGTCTGTTTGGTTCTCTTCTTTCTAAATCAGGGGGAGCAACCTTTCTGAGAGGGTCAGAGAGAAAAGGTTCTCAACTTCCTGAGCCATGGAGTCTCTGCTGCAATTACTCAGCTCTGACATTTTTGCAAAAAAGGCAGCCATGGACAATATGTAAACAAGAGGAGTTGGTTGCATTCCAACAAAACTTTATTTACAAAAAACAGGCCGCAGGCTGGATACCGCCCTAGGGCTGCAGTGTGCTGACCCCTGTTGTACAGTGAAGAGTCTGCACAAAACCCAACAAACACGCAAACGACAGCTGTCTGCTGTGTTGTGACTCGTTCCCTTCAGGCCTGTGCTCACGCTACTGAAGCCATGATCACTGCGGGCTAGTTTCTGAGTGGTGCTGTGGTCAAGAAGCATAAGGAATCAAAAAAAATTGTAAATTTTCATTTTTTCCTTCCTCTCGAAGGACATTATATGGCACCCATTTAATAACTAAGGAGATCCTTCTTATAATGTTGTTTTCCTTTTTTCCTATCCCCCCAAGGCCCATACTTCATTTTCAGAACCCCACAAAGAAACCCTCGGTCATGTGCAGTGAAACAGCACAATGCACCGTCTTCCTCCCAATGTGTCACATGTCAGAGGAGAGGGAATGAAAGCAACACTGTTAAATGGGTAAACGTGGTCTGTCCTGAGCCTGGTCCCCTGATGTTTGCCACATAGCAGCCACAGTTCCAGGCACCACAGACAGAAAATTGCCCAGAGGAAGCAGAGGCCATGTCTTCCTTGTCTCACCTTATGAGTGAAGATCCCTCTTCCAGAAGTTTCCTGGTGGACTCATTCTCGTGTCTCATTGACCCGACTCTATCACATGCTTGTGCCTAAGTCCACGCTGGGGAACGTGGCCACTGTGCAGTCACAGATCAAGCCGTAGTCACCTGTTGAGGCTGGGGTGCCTCTTGCTTCCTCTGATGCATGTGGCATCAGAGAGGAGGGTGGACGTGAGTGGGTGAAATTGAATTTCTGTAGGAAGGATAGGGGAGAGGGGATCAATACTGAGAAGCCAAGCAGCTGCATCTTCAGCAAGAGGCAAAAGGGCAGCAGGAGAAATGGCCATGGGGGAAAGGAAGCAGGGGGGAACGGACGACCTATGAGGAATCCCTCTCTAGGTTTTTAGCACTCCTCAGAGTAGAAATGGTTAGGGATTCCTTGCTGTGGAAGACAAATGCTTGAATTTGTTGATAAAGAGTTGTCTCCCATCTTTCCCCAAACACATCACACGTCAGACAGGAATAGGTAACAATGACACGGTCAAATTGGCAGTCTGCCTTTCTTCTCTCCAGCCCAATGTTGACATCTGCTTTCATTGTTTCCACAAGTCTAATGCATTGCACACCTTGCACACTTTACCACACACACTTTGGGCAGAGAGAACTCGCCTAGGGAGATGGAAATACCTGGTCTGAATCCTGGCTCTGCCGCATACTAGTCCAAAACCTCGGGCAAGTTAGTCAACAGCAATGGGTATTAGCTGCCCTGCCTATAATGAGGGAAAAGGTCTGTCTTCTGGGCTCATGTAGTTGTGAAAATTAAATGATATAATTTTTCGGTAAGTATGGCACTAAATAAATATTTTGTTTTTTCTTTGGTTGAACCAGACCTGTCTACTCTTTGTTCCCTGAAGTCACTTATTTATTTTATGATTTTCTTCCTTCACATGTGACTCATGACACTTTTTCTTCACTCTTTCACCCTCTCCACTTACAATGCCTTTCCTTGTCCTCTGCACCCGGGACCTTATCTCCTGCCTGATGTCTTGCTTGACTCCACCTTGCTTGTGACACCCTCTGTCCATTCTAGACCCATTTTCTGAAGGAGCCACTGAGGGCCTGTGGGATTGAGGGTGTCGCTGGATAAGGCTCATGGCATCGAGTGGAGCTCCAGAAGATTGTCCTTGTCCAGGAGATACGTGGTTCTCGGTGTCACCAGAGCAGTAGAACCAGGAGGCTGCCAGCTCTGGGATCAGGGCTGACATGAAAAATGGAAAAGGAGCCCAGGACAAAACAGAGAGACATTATACTGGCAAACTTTACCTAAAGTCCTGTTTTCTCCATATTTAATCCTTTTTTCCCCATGGATGAGTTACGTATGTCATTTGGGCATCAGTTTCCTCATCTTTGAGTTGAAGTTCACACATACCTCTTCTTCCTTTCTATTTCCATGGCGATATAAACTCCAAAGAGACTGGGGCCAAATGTTATTTTTAATTTACCAGTTATATCCAGCTCGTAGCATACTACCTCACCCTCAGTAGGCACAATGCGTACTTGTTGAAAATAAAATGAGCGTGAAATAAGAAAGCATAGTAGTAAATGTTTGTAAACTAAAGGTATCCTACAAATGTAACATATTTTATCTTCACCTCCAAGAGCTTACCACAGATCTCTACCCATTATAGTCGTGCAGTTCATGCCAGTGGATAGGCAGCATGTCCCCTACGGCAAGTGAGGCACGCTGTGAGGTTGTTTAATCAAACAAAATCTGGAATCTTTCAGAGAAGAATGCCTGTCTTGGGTCAGATCGTTACCTGTGAGTCTTGCCTTCACGTGCTCAATACCTCATGGCAGATAGGCAATGTGCATGCCTCTCTCTGCCTCCTCTACATGTGGGGAAGACACAGCTTATCGATCATGGGTCCGCTGTGCTGGATGTGGCCTCCACATTCTTTTAAAACTGACTTTACAGGCAGCTGCTTTCAATGGATCAGCACTGACCAGCATTCAATTTGATTGGAAGCCAATTGGTTATCCCTGGTCTGAATTCAAGAGTATGCTCCTTGTGCTGGTTGGCTTGTTTCCTCGAAGGTCTCCGTCCATGATCTCACCCCAGCCTTCTCTTGTGGACCATTTCTTTGTTTTCTTCGTTAGCCTTCAGAAAGTTCTCAAGTCCAGATACAATCTCTTGCTGAAAAAATAAGGCTGTCCTTATCCTTCAACCCAAACAAATATCTCAAAGAAATATGATTTGGTTTTGCTTCAAAGAAATAAGAGAAATATCAAAGGGGAAATAAATCAATCCACCTCAGTGAGATTCCTGTGAAATTTATTAGAAACAAGCCCGCATGCGCGCAGAGGTCGCACCTCGAACGCCAGATTCACTTTGAAGTGCACTGCCCTATTTCTGTAATGGGCTGCACTTACCCACACTTTTTATTTTTTAAAGCACTTTACAGACGTTTCCTAATTGATTTATGGCCCGGGACTCTGTTTAGAACATGGCAACACGAGTGATTAAAAGGCCAGAAGAACTGATTTATGATGAAAGATTAAGAACGGAATATGATCTGAAACTTGACCAAACAAAGATGCACAGCACACATCTCCGCCACCTGTGATCACCTGGCTGTGCGTGAACTCTAGAGTGAGAGACAAATCATGTCACTCCACCATTAGAGGTTTCAAGAGAGAGAGCTGATTTTTTTTAAATGAAGAAAAACTCAGGCAGATGGATTCTCTAGGGCCATGGGCTGTCCCAGAAAGCTGCAAACTCAAGGTCGCTGCAGGACCAAGGTCGACAGCACAGCATGGTGTCTTCTACATTCAGCAAATGCGACCCTCCCCTCCCCTCCGTCTACCCACTGTTCCCATCCTCCCCTCTCCCATGGCCCACCTGCTTGTCATATATAATTTTAGAAAACTGTACTCTCTTTGTGCCTTTTGGAATAAATTGAGTATCTACAATACTCAGTCTAAGGAAAATGAATCTGATTTGCTAAGGGGGGTGGGGGGTTCCCAGTGAGAAAGATTGTCTTACTGGTTATAGGTACCCAAACAGGCACTTGTGTAATTCATTGTTTCAGGTTTTCTGTTAGCAAGTCTTCTCAGGTTTACAGAAAATGTATAATAATAAAATCAACAAAATAGCTCCCAGATTCTTTATGTTTCAAAAAGTTTGGGTTTTATTTTTGTGTATTGTTTTAAGAATGCCTGTCTCTCAACTAAAGATATATAATGTTTCTCAGCTCCAAATTATTCACTAATTTATAAATACATTCCCCTAAAAACATTAAATGAGTTATTTACTTTGTATACCTTGTGATTTAGCCATTTTGGGGAGACAGAAATAGAAAGTGTGACCCTTGTTTGCAAGGAGCTGCTGCTGAGACTGAAGAGGTAAGAGGATTCCAAAGTCTTCCTCCCATGTGGCTGAATTCTGATTACTGAATGGAGGCCTAGAACTCTGGCCAGGGTGGAGTTTGGGGAATTGGGGTGCTGCACCCAGATTTCCACTCTGCCCCCCGTGGAAATCAGCGATACCGACCCAGGTGAAATTGATTTTGAGAACTAGTAAGGAAATGAATACTTTCAACTCCCAAAGCACAAGGTCTGGAGAAGAGGTTAGTTTTATGGAGTAAACAGGTTCCAAAAGATGGGCAGATCCAGAAGAGAGGCTGAGGACTCACAGGCAGGGGAGAGAGGCTCTGAAAAGATGCTGTGGTCACTGCTCTGAAGGGAAGGTTTGCTATAGGGAGGTGGGGTTGGGGTCGGAGACAGAGGGGCCAGTGAGTGACTCAGGGGCAAAGGCTCAGTGCCACCATGTTGCACAGCTCCTGGGACCCGCTCTTATTGTGTCCAGTGTGAGTGGTACCCCTAGAGTTGGGCCTCGAGAAACACTGAAGAGGCTATGACAGGGGTTACAGGGTACAGAGGAGGAGACACAAGCTATTCAGAAATATTTGGGAAGAGTTTCAGAGGAAATGACATCTAAGTGAATTCATGAAGATGCAGAATGAACTAGACAGAGAGGAGGAAGAAGCAGCTCCAGTTGGAAGGGGGTCTGTGAGAATGGCACCTGTCAGCTGCCCTGGGTGTGGCCTGCAGGTGGCAGGAGGGAACACCTGGGTGTATAAGGAGGAGTGAGCAGAGGAGGCAGGGAGAGGTAAACCCGTCTACAGAGATCCGTGAACAGCCCACGGGAGAATGGGGAGGCTGTTGCTGAGTTGCACTGGAAGCTCCTTGATCAGAGAATGATGGAGAAAGATCACATTGCCCGTGGTACAGAGGATGCAGGTGGGTGAGACCAGCGACAAGGGACCAGTTAGGAGGCTGTGGAAACAACCCAGGGAAGAAGCAATGAAGGGCTGTAAAATGCCACTGCAACGTGAAGGTGGAGCAACGGAGACCCCCAGCGTTTCCCTCTGGGCTTCAGTCTGCATCCGTCTCCTTGTAGGGGACTCGGGGTGGATGCCTTTCCCATGTGTGCTGTCAGGGTCACTGCTGGCTAACCCGTAGCAATACCCGAAACTGTTTTATTTTTAACCAGCTTGGTCCCAGAGATTGACAAATATCCAGAGCAACAGAGCCTGGCCCATCCGTCATCACTGGGGAAAATGACTCTGCCTTATTAATAATGGGAGCCAGCTCATACGTCTCTGTTGCCTTTCTAACAAACATTTCTCCTTTGTTTGGGCTTGATGAATTTGATGAAAATTTGGAGTAGGGCGAAAGGGTTGTGTGGTGTATCTCCTATCCCACAGGCTGAGAAGCAGATGGATTTTAAGTCAGAGACTCTAATAATGTGTGATATTACAGGGAGCGAGACATAAAAAATATTACAGCAGGTCCCACACACTATACCTTCTTCAAATCTCCTGAGTTTACAGCCCTCCCACCGGATCATAATATGTAAGACTGCCGCAGAGGTTACAAAGGGAATTCTGCAATTTACTCTGAAAAACTGGTACTTCAGTGAATAAGTGGAGGAACCAGGATATAAGAAAACATAAAAAAAAACCTTTAGAAGGTGAAGCCTGGAGAGACAAAACTCAATAGTTCAGCCCTGGCTGGTGTGGCTCAGTGGATTGAGTGCTGGCCCATGAACCAAAGGGTTGCTGGTTCTATTCCCAGTCAGGGCACATGCCTGGGTTGCAGGCCAGGTCCCCCAGTAGGGGGCATGTGAGACACAACCACACATTGATGTTTCTTCTCCTCTCTTTCTCCCTTTCTTCCCTTCTGTCTAAAATTAATTCATCAATCAATCAATTAATTCATTCAATAGTTCAGAGACAGGAGTGGAATGCGGTTTCCTTTGTTTTAGAGAGAACATTGCAAGGTGCTGTCTAAGGTCATGGCTGCAGTTGGCATAGTCTTTTGCGAGAGCGTAGCGTATCAAGCCAGCTACGTGCCTGACCCCGTTCGCATGGAGGAAACGGACGCATCTTTGTTGGCTTTCCACACGACGAGACATACTCCACCGGGAAGGTAACTTCAGAGGGGATGAGAAACGGGTGTGCCCTGTTTGGGGCCGTTGTTGCATGGAGGTGTGCAACTGGCAAGATCCATGACACTGGACACCCAGATGGGTGCATTTTACTGAGATCAGTGCATCAATGAGAATAATGTAATTTTTAAAAAGAAAAGGAAATATTTTGACACTGACCTAGTGTTCTGGTGGCAAAACATGAATTGGGCAGTGAGGCAGATCAGACCCTGGGCAGCGGGGACTTCGGGATCACCAACCAGACCTCTTGCTCAGAGTTGGAGCCCCAATGCATTTAATGCAGTGGGCGGCCCTGGCCATCTCTGAGTAGCAAATAGACTGGCTAGAGTATAAACATCATGTATGCCTTTGGCTTCTCTGACCAAGTACAAAGTCAGCTAAGTCCCTCGGTGAACTTGGAGCCCAGCGTGGGAATACTTTTCTTGTCTATGAATCACACACGGAGACTTGGCTTATGAGGATTGCCAGACCTCATCTATGCTCAGAGAGGAGAATCAGCATTGATTCGTGGTGTCTGGTGGGGATGCAGTAGGGTGACCTGGAGGCCCATATGCCAATTCTTTACTAACCACTCTTGCCCCAGTTCTCTGAAGGAAGGGGTGTGGGGCTGGACACTCGAGGCCACCAGGAAATGTCTCTAGTGGGGAAAGCAGTGCCTATGGCGGTGTAGGACTGTTCAGACACATCGGATCTGGAGATCAAGTTCTATTTCTTCTAGAAGCTTCCAGAGGTAAAGCTGGCTTGAAAAAGCCAAACAGAGAGTGGGACTGAAGTGCTAGTCTGAAGAGGGCGGGCAAAGGTGGACACCCGGACCAGGAGAAGGTGACTAAAGCCAGAGAGAATGGGGACAGAGCGAGTGTTGACCAGTGTGGTGGATGGTCTGGGTGGGGCTGTGTCCTCAGGGGTTTTGTGGGTGGGGTGTTGCTGTCAGGGTTTGAACCACGAATGAAAGCCACGGATTGCTGAATTCTGGCGCCTCTAACCACCTCTTCCTTCCTTGAGGACAGAAGTGGTTTTAGGGTCTGGGGTCTAGTGGTCAGGCAAGAGGGAAGGACAGAGAAGGAGTGGACGACGGGACCCACAGGGCTGCCGTCTCCTCCACTGCAGGCTGTCTCATGTCTTCACCTGTTTTAGGGCCAGATGCTTTTTTCCCTTTTTAAAAAAAATACCAGATAGCACATGTCAGTACATACTGCAAAGTGCAGGCGCTTTCATCTTTGGTGCTCAGCTTGGTGATTTTTACATGTGGACGCAGACAGGTAACCATCTCCTGGTTACCTGGTTGCGTTCTCCATTTCCTGTCCCCTTCCTACGGGAGGCTTCCCTGTGACCTTCCCAGGCTGTAATCTCCTCCTGGGGGGTAATCACTATGGTGACCGAGTGTCACAGTTTGCTCAGCACCGAGGAGTTTCCTGGGGTGTGGAACTTTCAGTGTTTAAACTGGAAAAGTCTCAGGCAAACTGGGTCAATTGGCCATCCTAGTCCCCACAATTGTGACTTTGGTCATTCTTGGTTCATTGTACCTGGTCTTGAACTTCATTTAATGGAGTTTGATATATTCA